>NW_026690854.1:5453071-6106142 GCF_020826845.1 Diceros bicornis minor | reverse complement strand
GGAAGTAAGGGAGATGGGACATGAAGTTATTTCTAGGAGTTGGAGACATACCAAGTTTAGCTCAGTTCTGGGCATCTTTGAAATACCTATACAAACTTGTTCCTACATAGTAACTTGCAACTTTGAATGAGAATGTGCTTGCTTACAGCAACGTGCTACATGTTCTGAATGCCCGAATTGGGAATCTGTGTCAAAACTTTGTTAGGAAATATGTGACCCTTACTAGCTGGAAGTAATGGAGATGGGGCATGAAGTTATTTCTAGGAGTTGGAGACATACCCACTTTAGCTCAGTACTGGGCATCTTTGAAATACCTATACAAACTTGTTCCTACATAGTAACTTGCAACTTTGAATGAGAATGTGCTTGCTTACAGCAACGTGCTATATGTTCTGAATGCCCGAATTGGGAATCTGTGTCAAAACTTTGTTAGGAATTATGTGATCCTTACTAGCTGGAAGTAAGGGAGATGGGGCATGAAGTTATTTCTAGGAGTTGGAGACATACCAAGTTTAGCTCAGTTCTGGGCATCTTTGAAATACCTATACAAACTTGTTCCTACATAGTAACTTGCAACTTTGAATGAGAATGTGCTTGCTTACAGCAACGTGCTATATGTTCTGAATGCCCGAATTGGGAATCTGTGTCAAAACTTTGTTAGGAATTATGTGATCCTTACTAGCTGGAAGTAAGGGAGATGAGGCATGAAGTTATTTCTAGGAGTTGGAGACATACCAAGTTTAGCTCAGTTCTGGGCATCTTTGAAATACCTATACAAACTTGTTCCTACATAGTAACTTGCAACTTTGAATGAGAATGTGCTTGCTTACAGCAACGTGCTATATGTTCTGAATGCCCGAATTGGGAATCTGTGTCAAAATTTTGTTAGGAATTATGTGATCCTTACTAGCTGGAAGTAAGGGAGTTGGGGCATGAAGTTATTTTTAGGAGTTGGACACATACCAAGTTTAGCACAGTTCTGGGCATCTTTGAAATACCTATACAAACTTGTTCCTACATAGTAACTTGCAACTTTGAATGAGAATGTGCTTGCTTACAGCAACGTGCTATATGTTCTGAATGCCCGAATTGTGAATCTGTGTCAAATCTTTGTTAGGAATTATGTGATCCTTACTAGCTGGAAGTAAGGGAGATGGGGCATGAAGTTATTTCTAGGAGTTGGAGACATACCAAGTTTAGCTCAGTTCTGGGCATCTTTGAAATTCCTATTAAAACTTGTTCCTACATAGTAACTTGCAACTTTGAATGAGAATGTGCTTGCTTACAGCAATGTGCTATATGTTCTGAATGCCCGAATTGGGAATCTGTGTCAAAACTTTTTTAGGAATTATGTGATCCTTACTAGCTGGAAGTAAGGGAGATGGGGCATGAAGTTATTTCTAGGAGTTGGAGACATACCAAGTTTAGCTCAGTTCTGGGCATCTTTGAAATACCTATACAAACTTGTTCCTACATAGTAACTTGCAACTTTGAATGAGAATGTGCTTGCTTACAGCAACGTGCTATATGTTCTGAATGCCCGAATTGGGAATCTGTGTCAAAATTTTGTTAGGAATTATGTGATCCTTACTAGCTGGAAGGAAGGGAGTTGGGGCATGAAGTTATTTCGAGGAGTTGGACACATACCAAGTTTAGCACAGTTCTGGGCATCTTTGAAATACCTATACAAACTTGTTCCTACATAGTAACTTGCAACTTTGAATGAGAATGTGCTTGCTTACAGCAACGTGCTATATGTTCTGAATGCCCGAAATGGGAATCTGTGTCAAATCGTTGTTAGGAATTATGTGATCTTTACTAGCTGGAAGTAAGGGAGATGTGGCATGAAGTTATTTCTAGGAGTTGGAGACATACCAAGTTTAGCTCAGTTCTGGGCATCTTTGAAATACCTATACAAACTTGTTCCTACATAGTAACTTGCAACTTTGAATGAGAATGTGCTTGCTTACAGCAACGTGCTATATGTTCTGAATGCCCGAATTGGGAATCTGTGTCAAAACTTTGTTAGGAATTATGTGATCCTTACTAGCTGGAAGTAAGGGAGATGGGACATGAAGTTATTTCTAGGAGTTGGAGACATACCAAGTTTAGCTCAGTTCTGGGCATCTTTGAAATACCTATACAAACTTGTTCCTACATAGTAACTTGCAACTTTGAATGAGAATGTGCTTGCTTACAGCAACGTGCTACATGTTCTGAATGCCCGAATTGGGAATCTGTGTCAAAACTTTGTTAGGAAATATGTGACCCTTACTAGCTGGAAGTAATGGAGATGGGGCATGAAGTTATTTCTAGGAGTTGGAGACATACCCACTTTAGCTCAGTACTGGGCATCTTTGAAATACCTATACAAACTTGTTCCTACATAGTAACTTGCAACTTTGAATGAGAATGTGCTTGCTTAGAGCAACGTGCTATATGTTCTGAATGCCCGAATAGGGAATCTGTGTCACAACTTTGTTAGGAATTATGTGATCCTTACTAGCTGGAAGCAAGGGAGATGAGGCATGAAGTTATTTCTAGGAGTTGGAGACATACCAAGTTTAGCTCAGTTCTGGGCATCTTTGAAATACCTATACAAACTTGTTCCTACATAGTAACTTGCAACTTTGAATGAGAATGTGCTTGCTTACAGCAACGTGCTATATGTTCTGAATGCCCGAATTGGGAATCTGTGTCAAAATTTTGTTAGGAATTATGTGATCCTTACTAGCGGGAAGTAAGGGAGTTGGGGCATGAAGTTATTTCTAGGAGTTGGACACATACCAAGTTTAGCACAGTTCTGGGCATCTTTGAAATACTTATACAAACTTGTTCCTACATAGTATCTTGCAACTTTGAATGAGAATGTGCTTGCTTACAGCAACGAGCTATATGTTCTGAATGCCCGAATTGGGTATCTGTGTCAAATCTTTGTTAGGAATTATGTGATCCTTACTAGCTGGAAGTAAGGGAGATGGGGCATGAAGTTCTTTCTAGGAGTTGGAGACATACAACGTTTAGGTCAGTTCTGGGCATCTTTGAAATACCTATACAAACTTGTTCCTACATAGTAACTTGCAACTTTGAATGAGAATGTGCTTGCATACAGCAACGTGCAATATGTTGTGAATGCCCGAATTGGCAATCTGTGTCAAAACTTTGTTAGGAATTATGTGATCCTTACTAGCTGGAAGTAATGGAGATGGGGCATGAAGTTATATCTAGGAGTTGGAGACATACAACGTTTAGCTCAGTTCTGGGCATCTTTGAAATACCTATACAAACTTGTTCCTACATAGTAACTTGCAACTTTGAATGAGAATGTGCTTGCTTACAGCAACGTGCTATATGTTCTTAATGCCCGTATTGGGAATCTGTGTCAAAACTGTGTTAGGAATTATGTGATCCTTAATAGCTGGAAGTAAGGGAGATGAGGCATGAAGTTATTTCTAGGAGTTGGAGACATACCAAGTTTAGCTCAGTTCTGGGCATCTTTGAAATACCTATACAAACTTGTTCCTACATAATAACTTGCAACATTGAATGAGAATGTGCTTGCTTACAGCAACGTGCTATATGTTCTGAATGCCCGAATAGGGAATCTGTGTCAAAACTTTGTTAGGAAATATGTGATCCTTAGTAGCTGGAGTAAGGGAGATGGCGCATGAAGTTATTTCTAGGAGTTGGAGACATACAACGTTTAGCTCAGTTCTGTGCATCTTTGAAATACCTATACAAACTTGTTCCTACATAGTAACTTGCAACTTTGAATGAGAATGTGCTTGCTCACAGCAACGTGCTATATGTTCTGAAAGCCCGAATTGGGAATCTGTGTCAAAACTTTGTTAGGAATTATGTGATCCTTACTAGCTGGAATTAAGGGAGATGGTGCATGAAGTTATTTCTAGAAGTTGGAAACATACCAAGTTTAGCACAGTTCGGGGCATCTTTGAAATACCTATATATACTTGTTCCTACATAGTAACTTGCTACTTGTAAAGAGAAAGTGCTTGCTTAAAGCAACATGCTATATGTTCTGAATGCCCGAATTGGGAATCGGTGTCAAAACTTTGTTAGGAATTATGTGATCCTTACCAGCTGGAAGTAAGGGAGATGGGGCATGAAGTTATTACTATTAGTTGGAGACATACCAAGTTTAGCTCAGTTCTGGGCATCTTTGAAATACCTATACAAACTTGTTCCTACATAGTAACTTGCAACTTTGAATGAGAATGTGCTTGCTTACAGCAACGTGCTACATGTTCTGAATGCCCGAATTGGGAATCTGTGTCAAAACTTTGTTAGGAATTATGTGACCCTTACTAGCTGGAAGTAATGGAGATGGGGCATGAAGTTATTTCTAGGAGTTGGAGACATACCCACTTTAGCTCAGTACTGGGCATCTTTGAAATACTTATACAAACTTGTTCCTACATAGTAACTTGCAACTTTGAATGAGAATGTGCTTGCTTAGAGCAACGTGCTATATGTTCTGAATGCCCGAATTGGGAATCTGTGTCAAAACTTTGTTAGGAATTATGTGATCCTTACTAGCTGGAAGTAAGGGAGATGGGGCATGAAGTTATTTCTAGGAGTTGGAGACATACCAAGTTTAGCTCAGTTCTGGGCATCTTTGAAATACCTATACAAACTTGTTCCTACATAGTAACGTGCAAATTTGAATGAGAATGTGCTTGCTTACAGCAACGTGCTATATGTTCTGAATGCCCGAATTGGGAATCTGTGTCAAAACTTTGTTAGGAATTATGTGATCCTTACTAGCTGGAAGTAAGGGAGTTGGGGCATGAAGTTATTTCTAGGAGTTGGACACATACCAAGTTTAGCACAGTTCTGGGCATCTTTGAAATACCTATACAAACTTGTTCCTACATAGTAACTTGCAACTTTGAATGAGAATGTGCTTGCTTACAGCAACGTGCTATATGTTCTGAATGCACGAATTGGTAATCTGTGTCAAAACTTTGTTAGGAATTATGTGATCCTTACTAGCTGGAAGTAAGGGAGATGGGGCATGAAGTTATTTCTAGGAGTTGGAGACATACCAAATTTAGCTCAGTTCTGGGCATCTTTGAAATACCTACACAAACTTGTTCCTACATAGTAACTTGCAACTTTGAATGAGAATGTGCTTGCATACAGCAACGTGCAATATGTTGTGAATGCCCGAATTGGGAATCTGTGTCAAAACTTTGTTAGGAATTATGTGATCCTTACTAGCTGGAAGTAAGGGAGATGGGGCATGAAGTTATTTCTAGGAGTTGGAGACATACCAAGTTTAGCTCAGTTCTGGGCATCTTTGAAATACCTACACAAACTTGTTCCTACATAGTAACTTGCACCTTTGAATGAAAATGTGCTTGCTTAGAGCAACGTGCTATATGTTCTGAATGCCCGAATTGGGAATCTGTGTCACAACTTTGTTAGGAATTATGTGATCCTTACTAGCTGGAAGTAAGGGAGATGAGGCATGAAGTTATTTCTAGGAGTTGGAGACATACCAAGTTTAGCTCAGTTCTGGGCATCTTTGAAATACCTATACAAACTTGTTCCTACATAGTAACTTGCAACTTTGAATGAGAATGTGCTTGCTTACAGCAACGTGCTATATGTTCTGAATGCCCGAATTGGGAATCTGTGTCAAAATTTTGTTAGGAATTATGTGATCCTTACTAGCGGGAAGTAAGGGAGTTGGGGCATGAAGTTATTTCTAGGAGTTGGACACATACCAAGTTTAGCACAGTTCTGGGCATCTTTAAAATACTTATACAAACTTGTTCCTACATAGTATCTTGCAACTTTGAATGAGAATGTGCTTGCTTACAGCAACGAGCTATATGTTCTGAATGCCCGAATTGGGTATCTGTGTCAAATCTTTGTTAGGAATTATGTGATCCTTACTAGCTGGAAGTAAGGGAGATGGGGCATGAAGTTCTTTCTAGGAGTTGGAGACATACAACGTTTAGGTCAGTTCTGGGCGTCTTTGAAATACCTATACAAACTTGTTCCTACATAGTAACTTGCAACTTTGAATGAGAATGTGCTTGCATACAGCAACGTGCAATATGTTGTGAATGCCCGAATTGGCAATCTGTGTCAAAACTTTGTTAGGAATTATGTGATCCTTACTAGCTGGAAGTAATGGAGATGGGGCATGAAGTTATATCTAGGAGTTGGAGACATACAACGTTTAGCTCAGTTCTGGGCATCTTTGAAATACCTATACAAACTTGTTCCTACATAGTAACTTGCAACTTTGAATGAGAATGTGCTTGCTTACAGCAACGTGCTATATGTTCTTAATGCCCGTATTGGGAATCTGTGTCAAAACTGTGTTAGGAATTATGTGATCCTTAATAGCTGGAAGTAAGGGAGATGAGGCATGAAGTTATTTCTAGGAGTTGGAGACATACCAAGTTTAGCTCAGTTCTGGGCATCTTTGAAATACCTATACAAACTTGTTCCTACATAGTAACTTGCAACTTTGAATGAGAATGTGCTTGCTTACAGCAACGTGCTATATGTTCTGAATGCCCGAATTGGGAATCTGTGTCAAAATTTTGTTAGGAATTATGTGATCCTTACTAGCTGGAAGGAAGGGAGTTGGGGCATGAAGTTATTTCGAGGAGTTGGACACATACCAAGTTTAGCACAGTTCTGGGCATCTTTGAAATACCTATACAAACTTGTTCCTACATAGTAACTTGCAACTTTGAATGAGAATGTGCTTGCTTACAGCAACGTGCTATATGTTCTGAATGCCCGAATTGGGAATCTGTGTCAAATCGTTGTTAGGAATTATGTGATCTTTACTAGCTGGAAGTAAGGGAGATGTGGCATGAAGTTATTTCTAGGAGTTGGAGACATACCAAGTTTAGCTCAGTTCTGGGCATCTTTGAAATACCTATACCTACTTGTTCCTACATAGTAACTTGCAACTTTGAATGAGAATGTGCTTGCTTACAGCAACGTGCTATATGTTCTGAATGCCCGAATTGGGAATCTGTGTCAAAACTTTGTTAGGAATTATGTGATCCTTACTAGCTGGAAGTAAGGGAGATGGGACATGAAGTTATTTCTAGGAGTTGGAGACATACCAAGTTTAGCTCAGTTCTGGGCATCTTTGAAATACCTATACAAACTTGTTCCTACATAGTAACTTGCAACTTTGAATGAGAATGTGCTTGCTTACAGCAACGTGCTACATGTTCTGAATGCCCGAATTGGGAATCTGTGTCAAAACTTTGTTAGGAAATATGTGACCCTTACTAGCTGGAAGTAATGGAGATGGGGCATGAAGTTATTTCTAGGAGTTGGAGACATACCCACTTTAGCTCAGTACTGGGCATCTTTGAAATACCTATACAAACTTGTTCCTACATAGTAACTTGCAACTTTGAATGAGAATGTGCTTGCTTACAGCAACGTGCTATATGTTCTGAATGCCCGAATTGGGAATCTGTGTCAAAACTTTGTTAGGAATTATGTGATCCTTACTAGCTGGAAGTAAGGGAGATGGGGCATGAAGTTATTTCTAGGAGTTGGAGACATACCAAGTTTAGCTCAGTTCTGGGCATCTTTGAAATACCTACACAAACTTGTTCCTACATAGTAACTTGCACCTTTGAATGAAAATGTGCTTGCTTAGAGCAACGTGCTATATGTTCTGAATGCCCGAATTGGGAATCTGTGTCACAACTTTGTTAGGAATTATGTGATCCTTACTAGCTGGAAGTAAGGGAGATGAGGCATGAAGTTATTTCTAGGAGTTGGAGACATACCAAGTTTAGCTCAGTTCTGGGCATCTTTGAAATACCTATACAAACTTGTTCCTACATAGTAACTTGCAACTTTGAATGAGAATGTGCTTGCTTACAGCAACGTGCTATATGTTCTGAATGCCCGAATTGGGAATCTGTGTCAAAATTTTGTTAGGAATTATGTGATCCTTACTAGCGGGAAGTAAGGGAGTTGGGGCATGAAGTTATTTCTAGGAGTTGGACACATACCAAGCTTAGCACAGTTCTGGGCATCTTTAAAATACTTATACAAACTTGTTCCTACATAGTATCTTGCAACTTTGAATGAGAATGTGCTTGCTTACAGCAACGAGCTATATGTTCTGAATGCCCGAATTGGGTATCTGTGTCAAATCTTTGTTAGGAATTATGTGATCCTTACTAGCTGGAAGTAAGGGAGATGGGGCATGAAGTTCTTTCTAGGAGTCGGAGACATACAACGTTTAGGTCAGTTCTGGGCGTCTTTGAAATACCTATACAAACTTGTTCCTACATAGTAACTTGCAACTTTGAATGAGAATGTGCTTGCATACAGCAACGTGCAATATGTTGTGAATGCCCGAATTGGCAATCTGTGTCAAAACTTTGTTAGGAATTATGTGATCCTTACTAGCTGGAAGTAATGGAGATGGGGCATGAAGTTATATCTAGGAGTTGGAGACATACAACGTTTAGCTCAGTTCTGGGCATCTTTGAAATACCTATACAAACTTGTTCCTACATAGTAACTTGCAACTTTGAATGAGAATGTGCTTGCTTACAGCAACGTGCTATATGTTCTTAATGCCCGTATTGGGAATCTGTGTCAAAACTGTGTTAGGAATTATGTGATCCTTAATAGCTGGAAGTAAGGGAGATGAGGCATGAAGTTATTTCTAGGAGTTGGAGACATACCAAGTTTAGCTCAGTTCTGGGCATCTTTGAAATACCTATACAAACTTGTTCCTACATAATAACTTGCAACATTGAATGAGAATGTGCTTGCTTACAGCAACGTGCTATATGTTCTGAATGCCCGAATAGGGAATCTGTGTCAAAACTTTGTTAGGAAATATGTGATCCTTAGTAGCTGGAGTAAGGGAGATGGCGCATGAAGTTATTTCTAGGAGTTGGAGACATACAACGTTTAGCTCAGTTCTGTGCATCTTTGAAATACCTATACAAACTTGTTCCTACATAGTAACTTGCAACTTTGAATGAGAATGTGCTTGCTCACAGCAACGTGCTATATGTTCTGAAAGCCCGAATTGGGAATCTGTGTCAAAACTTTGTTAGGAATTATGTGATCCTTACTAGCTGGAATTAAGGGAGATGGTGCATGAAGTTATTTCTAGAAGTTGGAAACATACCAAGTTTAGCACAGTTCTGGGCATCTTTGAAATACCTATATATACTTGTTCCTACATAGTAACTTGCTACTTGTAAAGAGAGAGTGCTTGCTTAAAGCAACATGCTATATGTTCTGAATGCCCGAATTGGGAATCGGTGTCAAAACTTTGTTAGGAATTATGTGATCCTTACTAGCTGGAAGTAAGGGAGATGGGGCATGAAGTTATTACTATTAGTTGGAGACATACCAAGTTTAGCTCAGTTCTGGGCATCTTTGAAATACCTATACAAACTTGTTCCTACATAGTAACTTGCAACTTTGAATGAGAATGTGCTTGCTTACAGCAACGTGCTACATGTTCTGAATGCCCGAATTGGGAATCTGTGTCAAAACTTTGTTAGGAATTATGTGACCCTTACTAGCTGGAAGTAATGGAGATGGGGCATGAAGTTATTTCTAGGAGTTGGAGACATACCCACTTTAGCTCAGTACTGGGCATCTTTGAAATACTTATACAAACTTGTTCCTACATAGTAACTTGCAACTTTGAATGAGAATGTGCTTGCTTAGAGCAACGTGCTATATGTTCTGAATGCCCGAATTGGGAATCTGTGTCAAAACTTTGTTAGGAATTATGTGATCCTTACTAGCTGGGAGTAAGGGAGATGGGGCATGAAGTTATTTCTAGGAGTTGGAGACATACCAAGTTTAGCTCAGTTCTGGGCATCTTTGAAATACCTATACAAACTTGTTCCTACATAGTAACGTGCAAATTTGAATGAGAATGTGCTTGCTTACAGCAACGTGCTATATGTTCTGAATGCCCGAATTGGGAATCTGTGTCAAAACTTTGTTAGGAATTATGTGATCCTTACTAGCTGGAAGTAAGTGAGTTGGGGCATGAAGTTATTTCTAGGAGTTGGACACATACCAAGTTTAGCACAGTTCTGGGCATCTTTGAAATACCTATACAAACTTGTTCCTACATAGTAACTTGCAACTTTGAATGAGAATGTGCTTGCTTACAGCAACGTGCTATATGTTCTGAATGCACGAATTGGTAATCTGTGTCAAAACTTTGTTAGGAATTATGTGATCCTTACTAGCTGGAAGTAAGGGAGATGGGGCATGAAGTTATTTCTAGGAGTTGGAGACATACCAAATTTAGCTCACTTCTGGGCATCTTTGAAATACCTACACAAACTTGTTCCTACATAGTAACTTGCAACTTTGAATGAGAATGTGCTTGCTTAGAGCAACGTGCTATATGTTCTGAATGCCCGAATTGGGAATCTGTGTCAAAACTTTGTTAGGAATTATGTGATCCTTACTAGCTGGAAGTAAGGGAGATGGGGCATGAAGTTATTTCTAGGAGTTGGAGACATACCAAGTTTAGCTCAGTTCTGGGCATCTTTGAAATACCTATACAAACTTGTTCCTACATAGTAACTTGCAACTTTGAATGAGAATGTGCTTGCTTACAGCAACGTGCTATATGTTCTGAATGCCCGAATTGGGAATCTGTGTCAAAATTTTGTTAGGAATTATGTGATCCTTACTAGCTGGAAGTAAGGGAGTTGGGGCATGAAGTTATTTCTAGGAGTTGGACACATACCAAGTTTAGCACAGTTCTGGGCATCTTTGAAATACCTATACAAACTTGTTCCTACATAGTAACTTGCAACTTTGAATGAGAATGTGCTTGCTTACAGCAACGTGCTATATGTTCTGAATGCCCGAATTGTGAATCTGTGTCAAATCTTTGTTAGGAATTATGTGATCCTTACTAGCTGGAAGTAAGGGAGATGGGGTATGAAGTTATTTCTAGGAGTTGGAGACATACCAAGTTTAGCTCAGTTCTGGGCATCTTTGAAATTCCTATACAAACTTGTTCCTACATAGTAACTTGCAACTTTGAATGAGAATGTGCTTGCTTACAGCAATGTGCTATATGTTCTGAATGCCCGAATTGGGAATCTGTGTCAAAACTTTTTTAGGAATTATGTGATCCTTACTAGCTGGAAGTAAGGGAGATGGAGCATGAAGTTATTTCTAGGAGTTGGAGACATACCAAGTTTAGCTCAGTTCTGGGCATCTTTGAAATACCTATACAAACTTGTTCCTACATAATAACTTGCAACTTTGAATGAGAATGTGCTTGCTTACAGCAACGTGCTACATGTTCTGAATGCCCGAATTGGGAATCTGTGTCAAAACTTTGTTAGGAATTATGTGACCCTTACAAGCTGGAAGGAATGGAGATGGGGCATGAAGTTATTTCTAGGAGTTGGAGACATACCCACTTTAGCTCAGTTCTGGGCATCTTTGAAATACCTATACAAACTTGTTCCTACATAGTAACTTGCAACTTTGAATGAGAATGTGCTTGCTTACAGCAACGTGCTATATGTTCTGAATGCCCGAATTGGGAATCTGTGTCAAAACTTTGTTAGGAATTATGTGATCCTTACTAGCTGGAAGTAAGGGAGATGGGGCATGAAGTTATTTCTAGGAGTTCGAGACATACCAAGTTTAGCTCAGTTCTGGGCATCTTTGAAATACCTATACAAACTTGTTCCTACATAGTAACTTGCAACTTTGAATGAGAATGTGCTTGCTTACAGCAACGTGCTATATGTTCTGAATGCCCGAATTGGGAATCTGTGTCAAAAGTTTCTTAGGAATTATGTGATCCTTACTAGCTGGAAGTAAGGGAGTTGGGGCATGAAGTTATTTCTAGGAGTTGGACACATACCAAGTTTAGCACAGTTCTGGGCATCTTTGAAATACCTATACAAACTTGTTCCTACATAGTAACTTGCAACTTTCAATGAGAATGTGCTTGCTTACAGCAACGTGCTATATGTTCTGAATGCCCGAATTGGGAATCTGAGTCAAAACTTTGTTAGGAATTATGTGATCCTTACTAGCTGGAAGTAAGGGAGATGGGGCATGAAGTTATTTCTAGGAGTTGGAGACATACCAAGTTTAGCTCAGTTCTGGGCATCTTTGAAATACCTATACAAACTTGTTCCTACATAGTAACTTGCAACTTTGAATGAGAATGTGCTTGCTTACAGCAACGTGCTACATGTTCTGAATGCCCGAATTGGGAATCTGTGTCAAAACTTTGTTAGGAATTATGTGATCCTTACTAGCTGGAAGTAAGGGAGATGGGGCATGAAGTGATTTCTAGGAGTTGGAGACATACCAAGTTTAGCTCAGTTCTGGGCATCTTTGAAATACCTATACAAACTTGTTCCTACATAGTAACTTGCAACTTAGAATGAGAATGTGCTTGCTTACAGCAACGTGCTATATGTTCTGAATGCCCGAATTGGGAATCTGTGTCAAAACTTTGTTAGGAATTACGTGATCCTTATTAGATGGAAGTAAGGGAGATGGGGCATGAAGTTATTTCTAGGAGTTGGAGACATACCTAGTTTAGCTCACTTCTGGGCATCTTTGAAATACCTATACAAACTTGTTCCTACATAGTAACTTGCAACTTTGAATGAGAATGTGCTTGCTTACAGCAACGTGCTATATGTTCTGAATGCCCGAATTGGGAATCTGTGTCAAAACTTTGGTAGGAATTATGTGATCCTTACTAGCTGGAAGTAAGGGAGATGGGGCATGAAGTTATTTCTAGGAGTTGGAGACATACCAAGTTTAGCTCAGTTCTGGGCATCTTTGAAATACCTATACAAACTTGTTCCTACATAGTAACTTGCAACTTTGAATGAGAATGTGCTTGCTTACAGCAACGTGCTATATGTTCTGAATGCCCGAATTGGGAATCTGTGTCAAAATTTTGTTAGGAATTATGTGATCCTTACTAGCTGGAAGTAAGGTAGTTGGGGCATGAAGTTATTTCTAGGAGTTGGACACATACCAAGTTTAGCACAGTTCTGGGCATCTTTGAAATACCTATACAAACTTGTTCCTACATAGTAACTTGCAACTTTGAATGAAATGTGCTTGCTTACAGCAACGTGCTATATGTTCTGAATGCCCGAATTGTGAATCTGTGTCAAATCTTTGTTAGGAATTATGTGATCCTTACTAGCTGGAAGTAAGGGAGATGGGGCATGAAGTTATTTCTAGGAGTTGGAGACATACCAAGTTTAGCTCAGTTCTGGGCATCTTTGAAATTCCTATACAAACTTGTTCCTACATAGTAACTTGCAACTTTGAATGAGAATGTGCTTGCTTACAGCAATGTGCTATATGTTCTGAATGCCCGAATTGGGAATCTGTGTCAAAACTTTTTTAGGAATTATGTGATCCTTACTAGCTGGAAGTAAGGGAGATGGGGCATGAAGTTATTTCTAGGAGTTGGAGACATACCAAGTTTAGCTCAGTTCTGGGCATCTTTGAAATACCTATACAAACTTGTTCCTACATAATAACTTGCAACTTTGAAAGAGAATGTGCTTGCTTACAGCAACGTGCTACATGTTCTGAATGCCCGAATTGGGAATCTGTGTCAAAACTTTGTTAGGAATTATGAGACCCTTACAAGCTAGAAGTAATGGAGATGGGGCATGAAGTTATTTCTAGGAGTTGGAGACATACCCACTTTAGCTCAGTACTGGGCATCTTTGAAATACCTATACAAACTTGTTCCTACATAGTAACTTGCAACTTTGAATGAGAATGTGCTTGCTTACAGCAAGGTGCTATATGTTCTGAATGCCCGAATTGGGAATCTGTGTCAAAACTTTGTTAGGAATTATGTGATCCTTACTAGCTGGAAGTAAGGGAGATTGGGCATGAAGTTCTTTCTAGGAGTTGGACACATACCTAGTTTATCTCAGTTCTGGGCATCTTTGAAATACCTATACAAACTTGTTCCTACATAGTAACTTGCAACTTTGAATGAGAATGTGCTTGCTTACAGCAACGTGCTATATGTTCTGAATGCCCGAATAGGGAATCTGTGTCAAAACTTTGTTAGGAATTATGTGATCCTTAGTAGCTGGATGTAAGGGAGATGGGGCATGAAGTTATTTCTAGGAGTTGGAGACATACCAAGTTTAGCTCAGTTCTGGGCATCTTTGAAATACCTATACAAACTTGTTCCTACATAGTAACTTGCAACTTTGAATGAGAATGTGCTTGCTTACAGCAACGTGCTACATGTTCTGAATGCCCGAATTGGGAATCTGTGTCAAAACTTTGTTAGGAAATATGTGACCCTTACTAGCTGGAAGTAATGGAGATGGGGCATGAAGTTATTTCTAGGAGTTGGAGACATACCCACTTTAGCTCAGTACTGGGCATCTTTGAAATACCTATACAAACTTGTTCCTACATAGTAACTTGCAACTTTGAATGAGAATGTGCTTGCTTACAGCAACGTGCTATATGTTCTGAATGCCCGAATTGGGAATCTGTGTCAAAACTTTGTTAGGAATTATGTGGTCCTTACTAGATGGAAGTAAGGGAGATGGGGCATGAAGTTATTTCTAGGAGTTGGAGACATACCAAGTTTAGCTCAGTTCTGGGCATCTTTGAAATACCTATACAAACTTGTTCCTACATAGTAACTTGCAACTTTGAATGAGAATGTGCTTGCTTACAGCAACGTGCTATATGTTCTTAATGCCCGAATTGGGAATCTGTGTCAAAACTTTGTTAGGAATTATGTGATCCTTACTAGCTGGAAGTAAGGGAGATGGGGCATGAAGTTATTTCTAGGAGTTGGAGACATACCAAGTTTAGCTCAGTTCTGGGCATCTTTGAAATACCTATACAAACTTGTTCCTACATAGTAACTTGCAACTTTGAATGAGAATGTGCTTGCTTACAGCAACGTGCTATATGTTCTGAATGCCCGAATTGGGAATCTGTGTCAAAACTTTGTTAGGAATTATGTGATCCTTACTAGCTGGAAGTAAGGGAGATGGGGCATGAAGTGATTTCTAGGAGTTGGAGACATACCAAGTTTAGCTCAGTTCTGGGCATCTTTGAAATACCTATACAAACTTGTTCCTACATAGTAACTTGCAACTTTGAATGAGAATGTGCTTGCTTACAGCAACGTGCTATATGTTCTGAATGCCCGAATAGGGAATCTGTGTCAAAACTTTGTTAGGAATTACGTGATCCTTATTAGATGGAAGTAAGGGAGATGGGGCATGAAGTTATTTCTAGGAGTTGGAGACATACCTAGTTTAGCTCACTTCTGGGCATCTTTGAAATACCTATACAAACTTGTTCCTACATAGTAACTTGCAACTTTGAATGAGAATGTGCTTGCTTACAGCAACGTGCTATATGTTCTGAATGCCCGAATTGGGAATCTGTGTCAAAACTTTGTTAGGAATTATGTGATCCTTACTAGCTGGAAGTAAGTGAGATGGGGCATGATGTTATTTCTAGGAGTTGGAGACATACCAAGTTTAGCTCAGTTCTGGGCATCTTTGAAATACCTATACAAACTTGTTCCTACATAGTAACTTGCAACTTTGAATGAAAATGTGCTTGCTTACAGCAACGTGCTATATGTTTTGAATGCCCGAATTGTGAATCTGTGTCAAATCTTTGTTAGGAATTACGTGATCCTTACTAGCTGGAAGTAAGGGAGATGGGGCATGAAGTTATTTCTAGGAGTTGGAGACATACCAAGATTAGCTCAGTTCTGGGCATCTTTGAAATTCCTATACAAACTTGTTCCTACATAGTAACTTGCAACTTTGAATGAGAATGTGCTTGCTTACAGCAATGTGCTATATGTTCTGAATGCCCGAATTGGGAATCTGTGTCAAAACTTTTTTAGGAATTATGTGATCCTTACTAGCTGGAAGTAAGGGAGATGGGGCATGAAGTTATTTCTAGGAGTTGGAGACATACCAAGTTTAGCTCAGTTCTGGGCATCTTTGAAATACCTATACAAACTTGTTCCTACATAATAACTTGCAACTTTGAATGAGAATGTGCTTGCTTACAGCAACGTGCTACATGTTCTGAATGCCCGAATTGGGAATCTGTGTCAAAACTTTGTTAGGAATTATGTGACCCTTACAAGCTAGAAGTAATGGAGATGGGGCATGAAGTTATTTCTAGGAGTTGGAGACATACCCACTTTAGCTCAGTACTGGGCATCTTTGAAATACCTATACAAACTTGTTCCTACATAGTAACTTGCAACTTTGAATGAGAATGTTCTTGCTTACAGCAACGTGCTATATGTTCTGAATGCCCGAATTGGGAATCTGTGTCAAAACTTTGTTAGGAATTATGTGATCCTTACTAGCTGGAAGTAAGGGAGATGGGGCATGAAGTTATTTCTAGGAGTTGGAGACATACCAAGTTTAGCTCAGTTCTGGGCATCTTTGAAATACCTATACAAACTTGTTCCTACATAGTAACTTGCAACTTTGAATGAGAATGTGCTTGCTTACAGCAACGTGCTATATGTTCTGAATGCCCGAATTGGGAATCTGTGTCAAAATTTTGTTAGGAATTATGTGATCCTTACTAGCTGGAAGTAAGGGAGTTGGGGCATGAAGTTATTTCTAGGAGTTGGACACATACCAAGTTTAGCACAGTTCTGGGCATCTTTGAAATACCTATACAAACTTGTTCCTACATAGTAACTTGCAACTTTGAATGAGAATGTGCTTGCTTACAGCAACGTGCTATATGTTCTGAATGCCCGAATTGGGAATCTGTGTCAAATCGTTGTTAGGAATTATGTGATCTTTACTAGCTGGAAGTAAGGGAGATGTGGCATGAAGTTATTTCTAGGAGTTGGAGACATACCAAGTTTAGCTCAGTTCTGGGCATCTTTGCAATACCTATACAAACTTGTTCCTACATAGTAACTTGCAACTTTGAATGAGAATGTGCTTGCTTACAGCAACGTGCTATATGTTCTGAATGCCCGAATTGGGAATCTGTGTCAAAACTTTGTTAGGAATTATGTGATCCTTACTAGCTGGAAGTAAGGGAGATGGGGCATGAAGTTATTTCTAGGAGTTGGAGACATACCAAGTTTAGCTCAGTTCTGGGCATCTTTGAAATACCTATACAAACTTGTTCCTACATAGTAACTTGCAACTTTGAATGAGAATGTGCTTGCTTAGAGCAACGTGCTACATGTTCTGAATGCCCGAATTGGGAATCTGTGTCAAAACTTTGTTAGGAAATATGTGACCCTTACTAGCTGGAAGTAATGGAGATGGGGCATGAAGTTATTTCTAGGAGTTGGAGACATACCCACTTTAGCTCAGTACTGGGCATCTTTGAAATACCTATACAAACTTGTTCCTACATAGTAACTTGCAACTTTGAATGAGAATGTGCTTGCTTACAGCAACGTGCTATATGTTCTGAATGCCCGAATTGGGAATCTGTGTCAAAACTTTGTTAGGAATTATGTGATCCTTACTAGCTGGAAGTAAGGGAGATGGGGCATGAAGTGATTTCTAGGAGTTGGAGACATACCAAGTTTAGCTCAGTTCTGGGCATCTTTGAAATACCTATACAAACTTGTTCCTACATAGTTACTTGCAACTTTGTATGAGAATGTGCTTGCTTACAGCAACGTGCTATATGTTCTGAATGCCCGAAATGGGAATCTCTGTCAAAATTTTGTTAGGAATTATGTGATCCTTACTAGCTGGAAGTAAGGGAGATGGGGCATGAAGTTATTTCTAGGAGTTGGAGACATACCAAGTTTAGCTCAGTTCTGGGCATCTTTGAAATACCTATACAAAATTGTTCCTACATAGTAACTTGCAACTTTGAATGAGAATGTGCTTGCTTACAGCAACGTGCTATATGTTTTGAATGCCCGAATTGGGATTCTGTGTCAAGACTTTGTTAGGAATTATGTGATCCTTACTAACTGGAAGTAAGGGAGATGGGGCATGAAGTTATTTCTGGGAATTGGAGACATAACAAGTTTAGCTCAGTTCTGGGCATCTTTGAAATACCTATACAAACTTGTTCCTACATAGTAACTTGCAACTTTGAATGAGAATGTGCTTGTTTACAGCAACGTGCTATATATTCTGAATGCCCTAATTGGGAATCTGTGTCAAATCTTTGTTAGAAATTCTGTGATCCTTACTAGATGGAAGTAAGGGACATGGAGCATGAAGTCATTTCTAGGAGTTTGAGACATACAACGTTTAGCTCAGTTCTGGGCATCTTTGAAATACCTATACAAACTTGTTCCTACATAGTAACTTGCAACTTTGAATGAGAATGTGCTTGCTTACAGCTACGTGCAATATGTTCTGAATGCCCGAATTGGGAATCTGTGTCAAAACTTTGTTAGGAATTATGTGACCCTTACTAGCTGGAAGTAAGGGAGATGGGGCATGAAGTTATTTCTAGGAGTTGGAGACATACCAAGGTTAGCTCAGTTCTGGGCATCTTTGAAATACCTATACAAACTTGTTCCTACATAGTAACTTGCAACTTTGAATGAGAATGTGCTTGCTTACAGCAACGTGCTATATGTTCTGAATGCCCGAATTGGGAATCTGTGTCAAAACTTTGTTAGGAATTATGTGATCCTTACTAGCTGGAAGTAAGGGAGATGGGGCATGAAGTTATTTCTAGGAGTTGGAGACATTCCAAGTTTAGCTCAGTTCTGGGCATCTTTGAAATACCTATACAAACTTGTTCCGACATAGTAACTTGCAACTTTGAATGAGAATGTGCTTGCTGACAGCAACGTGCTATATGTTCTGAATGCCCGAATTGGGAATCTGTGTCAAAACTGTGTTAGGAATTATGTGATCCTTACTAGCTGGAAGTAAGGGAGATGGGGCATGAAGTTATTTCTAGGAGTTGGAGACATTCCAAGTTTAGCTCAGTTCTGGGCATCTTTGAAATATCTATACAAACTTGTTCCTACACAGTAACTTGCAACTTTGAATGAGAATGTGCTTGCTTACAGCAACGTGCTATATGTTCTGAATGCCCGAATTGGGAATCTGTGTCAAATCTTTGTTAGGAATTATTTGATCCTTACTAGCTGGAAGTAAGGGAGATGGGGCATGAAGTTATTTCTAGGAGTTGGAGACATACCAAGTTTAGCTCAGTTCTGGGCATCTTTGAAATACCTATACAAACTTGTTCCTACATAGTAACTTGCAACTTTGAATGAGAATGTGCTTGCTTACAGCAACGTGCTATATGTTCTGAATGCCCGAATTGGGAATCTTGTCAAAACTTTGTTAGGAATTATGTGATCCTTACTAGCTGGAAGTAAGGGAGATGGGGCATGAAGTTATTTCTAGGAGGTGGAGACACACAACTTTTAGCTCAGTTCTGGGCATCTTTGAAATACCTATACAAACTTGTTCCTACATAGTAACTTGCAACTTTGAATGAGAATGTGCTTGCTTACAGCAACGTGCTATATGTTCTGAATGCCCGAATTGGGAATCTGTGTCAAAACTTTGTTAGGAATATTATGTAATCCTTACTAGCTGGAAGTAAGGGAGATGGGGCATGAAGTTATTTCTAGGAGTTGGAGACATACCCACTTTAGCTCAGTTCTGGGCGTCTTTGAAAGTCCTATACAAACTTGTTCCTACATAGTAACTTGCAACTTTGAATGAGAATGTGCTTGCTTACAGCAACGTGCTATATGTTCTGAATGCCCGAATTGGGAATCTGTGTCAAAACTTTGTTAGGAATTATGTGATCCTTACTAGCTGGAAGTAAGGGAGATGGGGCATGAAGTTATTTCTAGGAGTTGGAGACATACAACGTTTAGCTCAGTTCTGGGCATCTTTGAAATACCTATACAAACTTGTTCCTACATAGTAACTTGCAACTTTGAATGAGAATGTGCTTGCTTACAGCAACGTGCTATATGCTCTGAATGCCCGAATTGGGAATCTGTGTCAAAACTTTGTTAGGAATTATGTGATCCTTACTAGCTGGAAGTAAGGGAGATGGGGCATGAAGTTATTTCTAGGAGTTGGAGACATACCAAGTTTAGCTCAGTTCTGGGCATCTTTGAAATACCTATACAAACTTGTTCCTACATAGTAACTTGCAACTTTGAATGAGAATGTGCTTGCATACAGCAACGTGCTATATGTTCTGAATGCCCGAATTGGGAATCTGTGTCAAAACTTTGTTAGAAATTATGTGATCCTTACTAGATGGAAGTAAGGGAATGGGGCATGAAGTTATTTCTAGGAGTTGGAGACATACAACGTTTAGCTCAGTACTGGGCATCTTTGAAATACCTATACATACTTGTTCCTACATAGTAACTTGCAACTTTGAATGAGAATGTGCTTGCTTACAGCAACGTGCTATATGTTCTGAATGCCCGAATTGGGAATCTGTGTCAAAACTTTGTTAGGAATTATGTGATCCTTACTAGCTGGAAGTAAGTGAGATGGGGCATGATGTTATTTCTAGGAGTTGGAGACATACCAAGTTTAGCTCAGTTCTGGGCATCTTTGAAATACCTATACAAACTTGTTCCTACATAGTAACTTGCAACTTTGAATGAAAATGTGCTTGCTTACAGCAACGTGCTATATGTTTTGAATGCCCGAATTGTGAATCTGTGTCAAATCTTTGTTAGGAATTACGTGATCCTTACTAGCTGGAAGTAAGGGAGATGGGGCATGAAGTTATTTCTAGGAGTTGGAGACATACCAAGATTAGCTCAGTTCTGGGCATCTTTGAAATTCCTATACAAACTTGTTCCTACATAGTAACTTGCAACTTTGAATGAGAATGTGCTTGCTTACAGCAATGTGCTATATGTTCTGAATGCCCGAATTGGGAATCTGTGTCAAAACTTTTTTAGGAATTATGTGATCCTTACTAGCTGGAAGTAAGGGAGATGGGGCATGAAGTTATTTCTAGGAGTTGGAGACATACCAAGTTTAGCTCAGTTCTGGGCATCTTTGAAATACCTATACAAACTTGTTCCTACATAATAACTTGCAACTTTGAATGAGAATGTGCTTGCTTACAGCAACGTGCTACATGTTCTGAATGCCCGAATTGGGAATCTGTGTCAAAACTTTGTTAGGAATTATGTGACCCTTACAAGCTAGAAGTAATGGAGATGGGGCATGAAGTTATTTCTAGGAGTTGGAGACATACCCACTTTAGCTCAGTACTGGGCATCTTTGAAATACCTATACAAACTTGTTCCTACATAGTAACTTGCAACTTTGAATGAGAATGTTCTTGCTTACAGCAACGTGCTATATGTTCTGAATGCCCGAATTGGGAATCTGTGTCAAAACTTTGTTAGGAATTATGTGATCCTTACTAGCTGGAAGTAAGGGAGATGGGGCATGAAGTTATTTCTAGGAGTTGGAGACATACCAAGTTTAGCTCAGTTCTGGGCATCTTTGAAATACCTATACAAACTTGTTCCTACATAGTAACTTGCAACTTTGAATGAGAATGTGCTTGCTTACAGCAACGTGCTATATGTTCTGAATGCCCGAATTGGGAATCTGTGTCAAAATTTTGTTAGGAATTATGTGATCCTTACTAGCTGGAAGTAAGGGAGTTGGGGCATGAAGTTATTTCTAGGAGTTGGACACATACCAAGTTTAGCACAGTTCTGGGCATCTTTGAAATACCTATACAAACTTGTTCCTACATAGTAACTTGCAACTTTGAATGAGAATGTGCTTGCTTACAGCAACGTGCTATATGTTCTGAATGCCCGAATTGGGAATCTGTGTCAAATCGTTGTTAGGAATTATGTGATCTTTACTAGCTGGAAGTAAGGGAGATGTGGCATGAAGTTATTTCTAGGAGTTGGAGACATACCAAGTTTAGCTCAGTTCTGGGCATCTTTGCAATACCTATACAAACTTGTTCCTACATAGTAACTTGCAACTTTGAATGAGAATGTGCTTGCTTACAGCAACGTGCTATATGTTCTGAATGCCCGAATTGGGAATCTGTGTCAAAACTTTGTTAGGAATTATGTGATCCTTACTAGCTGGAAGTAAGGGAGATGGGGCATGAAGTTATTTCTAGGAGTTGGAGACATACCAAGTTTAGCTCAGTTCTGGGCATCTTTGAAATACCTATACAAACTTGTTCCTACATAGTAACTTGCAACTTTGAATGAGAATGTGCTTGCTTAGAGCAACGTGCTACATGTTCTGAATGCCCGAATTGGGAATCTGTGTCAAAACTTTGTTAGGAAATATGTGACCCTTACTAGCTGGAAGTAATGGAGATGGGGCATGAAGTTATTTCTAGGAGTTGGAGACATACCCACTTTAGCTCAGTACTGGGCATCTTTGAAATACCTATACAAACTTGTTCCTACATAGTAACTTGCAACTTTGAATGAGAATGTGCTTGCTTACAGCAACGTGCTATATGTTCTGAATGCCCGAATTGGGAATCTGTGTCAAAACTTTGTTAGGAATTATGTGATCCTTACTAGCTGGAAGTAAGGGAGATGGGGCATGAAGTGATTTCTAGGAGTTGGAGACATACCAAGTTTAGCTCAGTTCTGGGCATCTTTGAAATACCTATACAAACTTGTTCCTACATAGTTACTTGCAACTTTGTATGAGAATGTGCTTGCTTACAGCAACGTGCTATATGTTCTGAATGCCCGAAATGGGAATCTCTGTCAAAATTTTGTTAGGAATTATGTGATCCTTACTAGCTGGAAGTAAGGGAGATGGGGCATGAAGTTATTTCTAGGAGTTGGAGACATACCAAGTTTAGCTCAGTTCTGGGCATCTTTGAAATACCTATACAAAATTGTTCCTACATAGTAACTTGCAACTTTGAATGAGAATGTGCTTGCTTACAGCAACGTGCTATATGTTTTGAATGCCCGAATTGGGATTCTGTGTCAAGACTTTGTTAGGAATTATGTGATCCTTACTAACTGGAAGTAAGGGAGATGGGGCATGAAGTTATTTCTGGGAATTGGAGACATAACAAGTTTAGCTCAGTTCTGGGCATCTTTGAAATACCTATACAAACTTGTTCCTACATAGTAACTTGCAACTTTGAATGAGAATGTGCTTGTTTACAGCAACGTGCTATATATTCTGAATGCCCTAATTGGGAATCTGTGTCAAATCTTTGTTAGAAATTCTGTGATCCTTACTAGATGGAAGTAAGGGACATGGAGCATGAAGTCATTTCTAGGAGTTTGAGACATACAACGTTTAGCTCAGTTCTGGGCATCTTTGAAATACCTATACAAACTTGTTCCTACATAGTAACTTGCAACTTTGAATGAGAATGTGCTTGCTTACAGCTACGTGCAATATGTTCTGAATGCCCGAATTGGGAATCTGTGTCAAAACTTTGTTAGGAATTATGTGACCCTTACTAGCTGGAAGTAAGGGAGATGGGGCATGAAGTTATTTCTAGGAGTTGGAGACATACCAAGGTTAGCTCAGTTCTGGGCATCTTTGAAATACCTATACAAACTTGTTCCTACATAGTAACTTGCAACTTTGAATGAGAATGTGCTTGCTTACAGCAACGTGCTATATGTTCTGAATGCCCGAATTGGGAATCTGTGTCAAAACTTTGTTAGGAATTATGTGATTCTTACTAGCTGGAAGTAAGGGAGATGGGGCATGAAGTTATTTCTAGGAGTTGGAGACATTCCAAGTTTAGCTCAGTTCTGGGCATCTTTGAAATACCTATACAAACTTGTTCCGACATAGTAACTTGCAACTTTGAATGAGAATGTGCTTGCTGACAGCAACGTGCTATATGTTCTGAATGCCCGAATTGGGAATCTGTGTCAAAACTGTGTTAGGAATTATGTGATCCTTACTAGCTGGAAGTAAGGGAGATGGGGCATGAAGTTATTTCTAGGAGTTGGAGACATTCCAAGTTTAGCTCAGTTCTGGGCATCTTTGAAATATCTATACAAACTTGTTCCTACACAGTAACTTGCAACTTTGAATGAGAATGTGCTTGCTTACAGCAACGTGCTATATGTTCTGAATGCCCGAATTGGGAATCTGTGTCAAATCTTTGTTAGGAATTATTTGATCCTTACTAGCTGGAAGTAAGGGAGATGGGGCATGAAGTTATTTCTAGGAGTTGGAGACATACCAAGTTTAGCTCAGTTCTGGGCATCTTTGAAATACCTATACAAACTTGTTCCTACATAGTAACTTGCAACTTTGAATGAGAATGTGCTTGCTTACAGCAACGTGCTATATGTTCTGAATGCCCGAATTGGGAATCTTGTCAAAACTTTGTTAGGAATTATGTGATCCTTACTAGCTGGAAGTAAGGGAGATGGGGCATGAAGTTATTTCTAGGAGGTGGAGACACACAACTTTTAGCTCAGTTCTGGGCATCTTTGAAATACCTATACAAACTTGTTCCTACATAGTAACTTGCAACTTTGAATGAGAATGTGCTTGCTTACAGCAACGTGCTATATGTTCTGAATGCCCGAATTGGGAATCTGTGTCAAAACTTTGTTAGGAATATTATGTAATCCTTACTAGCTGGAAGTAAGGGAGATGGGGCATGAAGTTATTTCTAGGAGTTGGAGACATACCCACTTTAGCTCAGTTCTGGGCGTCTTTGAAAGTCCTATACAAACTTGTTCCTACATAGTAACTTGCAACTTTGAATGAGAATGTGCTTGCTTACAGCAACGTGCTATATGTTCTGAATGCCCGAATTGGGAATCTGTGTCAAAACTTTGTTAGGAATTATGTGATCCTTACTAGCTGGAAGTAAGGGAGATGGGGCATGAAGTTATTTCTAGGAGTTGGAGACATACAACGTTTAGCTCAGTTCTGGGCATCTTTGAAATACCTATACAAACTTGTTCCTACATAGTAACTTGCAACTTTGAATGAGAATGTGCTTGCTTACAGCAACGTGCTATATGCTCTGAATGCCCGAATTGGGAATCTGTGTCAAAACTTTGTTAGGAATTATGTGATCCTTACTAGCTGGAAGTAAGGGAGATGGGGCATGAAGTTATTTCTAGGAGTTGGAGACATACCAAGTTTAGCTCAGTTCTGGGCATCTTTGAAATACCTATACAAACTTGTTCCTACATAGTAACTTGCAACTTTGAATGAGAATGTGCTTGCATACAGCAACGTGCTATATGTTCTGAATGCCCGAATTGGGAATCTGTGTCAAAACTTTGTTAGAAATTATGTGATCCTTACTAGATGGAAGTAAGGGAATGGGGCATGAAGTTATTTCTAGGAGTTGGAGACATACAACGTTTAGCTCAGTACTGGGCATCTTTGAAATACCTATACATACTTGTTCCTACATAGTAACTTGCAACTTTGAATGAGAATGTGCTTGCTTACAGCAACGTGCTATATGTTCTGAATGCCCGAATTGGGAATCTGTGTCAAAACTTTGTTAGGAATTATGTGATCCTTACTAGCTGGAAGTAAGGGAGATAGGGCATGAAGTTATTTCTAGGAGTTGGAGACATACAACGTTTAGCTCAGTTCTGGGCATCTTTGAAATACCTATACAAACTTGTTCCTACATAGTAACTTGCATCTTTGAATGAGAATGTGCTTGCTTACAGCAACGTGCTATATGTTCTGAATGCCCGAATTGGGAATCTGTGTCAAAACTTTGTTAGGAATTATGTGATCCTTACTAGCTGGAAGTAAGGGAGATGGGGCATGAAGTTATTTCTAGGAGTTGGAGACATACCAAGTTTAGCTCAGTTCTGGGCATCTTTGAAATACCTATACAAACTTGTTCCTACACAGTAACTTGCAACTTTGAATGAGAATGTGCTTGCTTACAGCAACGTGCTATATGTTCTGAATGCCCGAATTGGGAATCTGTGTCAAAACTTTGTTAGGAATTATGTGATCCTTACTAGATGGAAGTAAGGGACATGGAGCATGAAGTTATTTCTAGGAGTTGGAGACATACCAAGTTTAGCTCAGTTCTGGGCATCTTTGAAATACCTATACAAACTTGTTCCTACATAGTACCTTGCAACTTTGAATGAGAATGTGCTTGCTTACAGCAACGTGCTAAATGTTCTGAATCCCGAATTGGGAATCTGTGTCAAAACTTTGTTAGGAATTATGTGATCATTACTACCTGGAAGTAAGGGAGATGGGGCATGAAGTTATTTCTAGGAGTTGGAAACATACCAAGTTTAACTCAGTTCTGGGCATCTTTGAAATACCTATACAAACTTGTTCCTACATAGTAACTTGCAACTTTGAATGAGAATGTGCTTGCATACAGCAACGTGCTATATGATCTGAATGCCCGAATTGTGAATCTGTGTCAAAACTTTGTTAGAAATTATGTGATCCTCACTAGATGGAAGTAAGGGAGATGGGGCATGAAGTTATTTCTAGGAGTTGGAGACATACCAAGTTTAGCTCAGTTCTGGGCATCTTTGAAATACCTATACAAACTTGTTCCTACATAGTAACTTGCAACTTTGAATGAGAATGTGCTTGCTTACAGCAACGTTATTTATGTTCTGCATGCCCGAATTGGGAATCTGTGTCAAAACTTTGTTAGGAATTATGTGATCCTTACTACCTGGAAGTAAGGGAGATGGGGCATGAAGTTATTTCTAGGAGTTGGAGACATACCATGTTTAGCTCAGTTCTGGGCATCTTTGAAATACCTATACAAACTTGTTCCTACATAGTAACTTGCAACTTTGAATGAGAATGTGCTTGCTTACAGCAACGTGCTATATGTTCTGAATGCCCGAATTGGGAATCTGTGTCAAAACTTTGTTAGGAATTATGTGAACCTTACTAGCTGGAAGTAAGGGAGATGGGGCATGAAGTTATTTCTAGGAGTTGGCGACATACCAAGTTTAGCTCAGTTCTGGGCATCTTTGAAATACCTATACAAACTTGTTCCTACATAGTAACTTGCAACTTTGAATGAGAATGTGCTTGCTTACAGCAACGTGCTATATGTTCTGAATGCCCGAATTGGGAATCTGTGTCAAAACATTGTTAGAAATTATGTGATCCTTACTAGCTGGAAGTAAGGGACATGGAGCATGAATTTGTTTCTAGGAGGTGGAGACATACCAAGTTTAGCTCAGTTCTGGGCATCTTTGAAATACCTATACAAACTTGTTCCTACATAGTAACTTGCCACTTTGAATGAGAATGTGCTTGCTTACAGCAACGTGCTATATGTTCTGAATGCCCGAATTGGGAATCTGTGTCAAAACTTTGTTAGGAATTATGTGACCCTTACTAGCTGGAAGTAAGGGAGATGGGGCATGAAGTTATTTCTAGGAGTTGGAGACATACCAAGTTTAACTCAGTTCTGGGCATCTTTGAAATACCTATACAAACTTGTTCCTACATAGTAACTTGCAACTTTGTATGAGAATGTGCTTGCATACAGCAACGTGCTATATGTTCTGAATGCCCGAATTGGGAATCTGTGTCAAAACTTTGTTAGAAATTATGTGATCCTTACTAAATGGAAGTAAGGGAGATGGGGCATGAAGTTATTTCTAGGAGTTGGAGACATACAACGTTTAGCTCAGTACTGGGCATCTTTGAAATACCTATACAAACTTGTTCCTACATAGTAACTTGCAACTTTGAATGAGAATGTGCTTGCTTACAGCAACGCGCTATATGTTCTGAATGCCCGAATTGGGAATCTGTGTCAAAACTTTGTTAGGAATATTATGTGATCCTTATTAGCTGGAAGTAAGGGAGACGGGGCATGAAGTTATTTCTAGGAGTTGGAGACATACCCACTTTAGCTCACTTCTGGGCATCTTTGAAAGTCCTATACAAACTTGTTCCTACATAGTAACTTGCAACTTTGAATGAGAATGTGCTTGCTTACAGCAACGTGCTATATGTTCTGAATGCCCAAATTGGGAATCTGTGTCAAAACTTTGTTAGGAATTATGTGATCCTTACTAGCTGGAAGTAATGGAGACGGGGCATGAAGTTATTTCTAGGAGTTGGAGACACACCAAGTTTAGCTCAGTTCTGGGCATCTTTGAAAGTCCTATACAAACTTGTTCCTACATAGTAACTTGCAACTTTGAATGGGAATGTGCTTGCTTACAGCAACGTGCTATATGTTCTGAATGCCCGAATTGGGAATCTGTGTCAAAACTTTGTTAGGAATTATGTGATTCTTACTAGCTGGAAGTAAGGGAGATGGGGCATGAAGTTATATCTAGGAGTTGGAGACATACAACGTTTAGCTCAATTCTGGGCATCTTTGAAATACCTATACAAACTTGTTCCTACATAGTAACTTGCATCTTTGAATGAGAATGTGCTTGCTTACAGAAACGTGCTATATGTTCTGAATGCCCGAATTGGGAATCTGTGTCAAAACTTTGTTAGGAATTATGTGATCCTTACTAGCTGGAAGTAAGGGAGATGGGGCATGAAGTTATTTCTAGGAGTTGGAGACATACCAAGTTTAGCTCAGTTCTGGGCATCTTTGAAATACCTATACAAACTTTTTCCTACATAGTAACTTGCAACTTTGAATGAGAATGTGCTTGCTTACAGCAACGTGCTATATGTTCTGAATGCCCGAATTGGGAATCTGTGTCAAAACTTTGTTAGGAATTATGTGATCCTTACTAGCTGGAAGTAAGGGAGATGGGGCATGAAGTTATTTCTAGGAGTTCGAGACATACCAAGTTTAGCTCAGTTCAGGGCATCTTTGAAATACCTATACAAACTTGTTCCTACATAGTAACTTGCAACTTTGAATGAGAATGTGCTTGCTTACAGCAACGTGCTATATGTTCTGAATGCCCGAATTGGGAATCTGTGTCAAAACTTTGTTAGGAATTATGTGATCCTTACTAGCTGGAAGTAAGGGAGATGGGGCATGAAGTTATTTCTAGGAGTTGGCGACATACAAAGTTTAGCTCAGTTCTGGGCATCTTTGAAATACCTATACAAACTTGTTCCTACATAGTAACTTGCAACTTTGAATGAGAATGTGCTTGCTTACAGCAACGTGCTATATGTTCTGAATGCCCGAATTGGGAATCTGTGTCAAAACTTTGTTAGAAATTATGTGATCCTTACTAGCTGGAAGTAAGGGACATGGAGCATGAATTTATTTCTAGGAGGTGGAGACATACCAAGTTTAGCTCAGTTCTGGGCATCTTTGAAATACCTATACAAACTTGTTCCTACACAGTAACTTGCAACTTTGAATGAGAATGTGCTTGCTTACAGCAACGTGCTATGTGTTCTGAATGCCCGAATTGGGAATCTGTGTCAAAACTTTGTTAGAAATTATGTGATCCTTACTAGATGGAAGTAAGGGAATGGGGCATGAAGTTATTTCTAGGAGTTGGAGACATACAACTTTTAGCTCAGTACTGGGCATCTTTGAAATACCTATACAAACTTGTTCCTACATAGTAACTTGCAACTTTGAATGAGAATGTGCTTGCTTACAGCAACGTGCTATATGTTCTGAATGCCCGAATTGGGAATCTGTGTCAAAACTTTGTTAGAAATTATGTGATCCTTACTAGCTGGAAGTAAGGGACATGGAGCATGAATTTATGTCTAGGAGGTGGAGACATACCAAGTTTAGCTCAGTTCTGGGCATCTTTGAAATACCTATACAAACTTGTTCCTACACAGTAACTTGCAACTTTGAATGAGAATGTGCTTGCTTACAGCAACGTGCTATATGTTCTGAATGCCCGAATTGGGAATCTGTGTCAAAACTTTGTTAGAAATTATGTGATCCTTACTAGATGGAAGTAAGGGAATGGGGCATGAAGTTATTTCTAGGAGTTGGAGACATACAACTTTTAGCTCAGTACTGGGCATCTTTGAAATACCTATACAAACTTGTTCCTACATAGTAACTTGCAACTTTGAATGAGAATGTGCTTGCTTACAGCAACGTGCTATATGTTCTGAATGCCCGAATTGGGAATCTGTGTCAAAACTTTGTTAGGAATATTATGTGATCCTTACTAGCAGGAAGTAAGGGAGACGGGGCATGAAGTTATTTCTAGGAGTTGGAGACATACCCACTTTAGCTCAGTTCTGGGCATCTTTGAAAGTCCTATACAAACTTGTTCCTACATAGTAACTTGCAACTTTGAATGAGAATGTGCTTGCTTACAGCAACGTGCTATATGTTCTGAATGCCCGAATTGGGAATCTGTGTCAAAACTTTGTTAGGAATCATGTGATCCTTACTAGATGGAATTAGGGGAGATGGTGCATGAAGTTATTTCTAGGAGTTGGAGACATACAAAGTTTAGCTCAGTTCTGGGCATCTTTGAAATACCTATACAAACTTGTTCCTACATAGTAACTTGCAACTTTGAATGAGAATGTGCTTGCTTACAGCAACGTGCTATATGTTCTGAATTCCCGAATTGGGAATCTGTGTCAAAACTTTGTTAGGAATTATGTGATCCTTACTAGCTGGAAGTAAGGGAGATAGGGCATGAAGTTATTTCTAGGAGTTGGAGACATACAACGTTTAGCTCAGTTCTGGGCATCTTTGAAATACCTATACAAACTTGTTCCTACATAGTAACTTGCATCTTTGAATGAGAATGTGCTTGCTTACAGCAACGTGCTATATGTTCTGAAGGCCCGAATTGGGAATCTGTGTCAAAACTTTGTTAGGAATTATGTGATCCTTACTAGCTGGAAGTAAGGGAGATGGGGCATGAAGTTATTTCTAGGAGTTGGAGACATACCAAGTTTAGCTCAGTTCTGGGCATCTTTGAAATACCTATACAAACTTGTTCCTACACAGTAACTTGCAACTTTGAATGAGAATGTGCTTGCTTACAGCAACGTGCTATATGTTCTGAATGCCCGAATTGGGAATCTGTGTCAAATCTTTGTTAGGAATTATGTGATCCTTACTAGATGGAAGTAAGGGACATGGAGCATGAAGTTATTTCTAGGAGTTGGAGACATAAAAAGTTTAGCTCAGTTCTGGGCATCTTTGAAATACCTATACAAACTTGTTCCTACATAGTAACTTGCAACTTTGAATGAGAATGTGCTTGCTTACAGCAACGTGCTATATGTTCTGAATCCCGAATTGGGAATCTGTGTCAAAACTTTGTTAGGAATTATGTGATCCTTACTAACTGGAAGTAAGGGAGATGGGGCATGAAGTTATTTCTAGGAGTTGGAAACATACCAAGTTTAACTCAGTTCTGGGCATCTTTGAAATACCTATACAAACTTGTTCCTACATAGTAACTTGCAACTTTGAATGAGAATGTGCTTGCATACAGCAACGTGCTATATGTTCTGAATGCCCGAATTGGGAATCTGTGTCAAAACTTTGTTAGAAATTATGTGATCCTTACTAGATGGAAGTAGGGGAGATGGGGCATGAAGTTATTTCTAGGAGTTGGAGATATACAACGTTTAGCTCAGTTCTGGGCATCTTTGAAATACCTATACAAACTTGTTCCTACATAGTATCTTGCAACTTTGAATGAGAATGTGCTTGCTTACAGCAACGTGCTATATGTTCTGAATGCCCGAATTTGGAAACTGTGTCAAAACTTTGTTAGGAATATTATGTGATCCTTACTAGCTGGAAGTAAGGGAGACGGGGCATGAAGTTATTTCTAGGAGTTGGAGACATACCCACTTTAGCTCAGTTCTGGGCATCTTTGAAAGTCCTATACAAACTTGTTCCTACATAGTAACTTGCAACTTTGAATGAGAATGTGCTTGCTTACAGCAACGTGCTATATGTTCTGAATGCCCGAATTGGGAATCTGTGTCAAAACATTGTTAGGAATTATGTGATCCTTACTAACTGGAAGTAAGGGAGATGGGGCCTGAAGTTATTTCTAGGAGTTGGAGACATACCAAGTTTAGCTCAGTTCTGGGCATCTTTGAAATACCTATACAAACTTGTTCCTACATAGTAACTTGCAACTTTGAATGAGAATGTGCTTGCTTACAGCAACGTTATATATGTTCTGAATGCCCGAATTGGGAATCTGTGTCAAAACTTTGTTAGGAATTATGTGATCCTTACTACCTGGAAGTAAGGGAGATGGGGCATGAAGTAATTTCTAGGAGTTGGAGACATACCATGTTTAGCTCAGTTCTGGGCATCTTTGAAATACCTATACAAACTTGTTCCTACATAGTAACTTGCAACTTTGAATGAGAATGTGCTTGCTTACAGCAACGTGCTATATGTTCTGAATGCCCGAATTGGGAATCTGTGTCAAAACTTTGTTAGAAATTATGTGATCCTTACTAGCTGGAAGTAAGGGAGATGGGGCATGAAGTTATTTCTAGGAGTTGGCGACATACCTAGTTTAGCTCAGTTCTGGGCATCTTTGAAATACCTATACTAACTTGTTCCTACATAGTAACTTGCAACTTTGAATGAGAATGTGCTTGCTTACAGCAACGTGCTATATGTTCTGAATGCCCGAATTGGGAATCTGTGTCAAAACTTTGTTAGAAATTATGTGATCCTTACTAGCTGGAAGTAAGGGACATGGAGCATGAATTTATTTCTAGGAGGTGGAGACATACCAAGTTTAGCTCAGTTCTGGGCATCTTGAAATACCTATACAAACTTGTTCCTACACAGTAACTTGCAACTTTGAATGAGAATGTGCTTGCTTACAGCAACGTGCTATATGTTCTGAATGCCCGAATTGGGAATCTGTGTCAAAACTTTGTTAGGAATTATGTGATTCTTACTAGCTGGAAGTAAGGGAGATGGGGCATGAAGTTATATCTAGGAGTTGGAGACATACAACGTTTAGCTCAATTCTGGGCATCTTTGAAATACCTATACAAACTTGTTCCTACATAGTAACTTGCATCTTTGAATGAGAATGTGCTTGCTTACAGAAACGTGCTATATGTTCTGAATGCCCGAATTGGGAATCTGTGTCAAAACTTTGTTAGGAATTATGTGATCCTTACTAGCTGGAAGTAAGGGAGATGGGGCATGAAGTTATTTCTAGGAGTTGGAGACATACCAAGTTTAGCTCAGTTCTGGGCATCTTTGAAATACCTATACAAACTTTTTCCTACATAGTAACTTGCAACTTTGAATGAGAATGTGCTTGCTTACAGCAACGTGCTATATGTTCTGAATGCCCGAATTGGGAATCTGTGTCAAAACTTTGTTAGGAATTATGTGATCCTTACTAGCTGGAAGTAAGGGAGATGGGGCATGAAGTTATATCTAGGAGTTGGACACATACCAAGTTTAACTCAGTTCTGGGCATCTTTGAAATACCTATACAAACTTGTTCCTACATAGTAACTTGCAACGTTGAATGAGAATGTGCTTGCTTACAGCAACGTGCTATATGTTCTGAATGCGCGAATTGGGAATCTGTGTCAAAACTTTGTTAGGAATTATGTGATCCTTACTAGCTGGAAGTAAGGCAGACGGGGCATGAAGTTATTTCTAGGATTTGGAGACATACCAATTTAGCTCAGTTCTGGGCATCTTTGAAAGTCCTATACAAACTTGTTCCTACATAGTAACTTGCAACTTTGAATGAGAATGTGCTTGCTTACAGCAACGTGCTATATGTTCTGAATGCCCGAATTGGGAATCTGTGTCAAAACTTTGTTAGGAATCATGTGATCCTTACTAGATGGAATTAGGGGAGATGGTGCATGAAGTTATTTCTAGGAGTTGGAGACATACAACGTTTAGCTCAGTTCTGGGCATCTTTGAAATACCTATACAAACTTGTTCCTACATAGTAACTTGCAACTTTGAATGAGAATGTGCTTGCTTACAGCAACGTGCTATATGTTCTGAATTCCCGAATTGGGAATCTGTGTCAAAACTTTGTTAGGAATTATGTGATCCTTACTAGCTGGAAGTAAGGGAGATAGGGCATGAAGTTATTTCTAGGAGTTGGAGACATACAACGTTTAGCTCAGTTCTGGGCATCTTTGAAATACCTATACAAACTTGTTCCTACATAGTAACTTGCATCTTTGAATGAGAATGTGCTTGCTTACAGCAACGTGCTATATGTTCTGAATGCCCGAATTGGGAATCTGTGTCAAAACTTTGTTAGGAATTATGTGATCCTTACTAGCTGGAAGTAAGGGAGATGGGGCATGAAGTTATTTCTAGGAGTTGGAAACATACCAAGTTTAGCTCAGTTCTGGGCATCTTTGAAATACCTATACAAACTTGTTCCTACACAGTAACTTGCAACTTTGAATGAGAATGTGCTTGCTTACAGCAACGTGCTATATGTTCTGAATGCCCGAATTGGGAATCTGTGTCAAATCTTTGTTAGGAATTATGTGATCCTTACTAGATGGAAGTAAGGGACATGGAGCATGAAGTTATTTCTAGGAGTTGGAGACATACCAAGATTAGCTCAGTTCTGGGCATCTTTGAAATACCTATACAAACTTGTTCCTACATAGTAACTTGCAACTTTGAATGAGAATGTGCTTGCTTACAGCAACGTGCTATATGTTCTGAATCCCGAATTGGGAATCTGTGTCAAAACTTTGTTAGGAATTATGTGATCCTTACTACCTGGAAGTAAGGGAGATGGGGCATGAAGTTATTTCTAGGAGTTGGAAACATACCAAGTTTAACTCAGTTCTGGGCATCTTTGAAATACCTATACAAACTTGTTCCTACATAGTAACTTGCAACTTTGAATGAGAATGTGCTTGCATACAGCAACGTGCTATATGTTCTGAATGCCCGAATTGGGAATCTGTGTCAAAACTTTGTTAGAAATTATGTGATCCTTACTAGATGGAAGTAGGGGAGATGGGGCATGAAGTTATTTCTAGGAGTTGGAGATATACAACGTTTAGCTCAGTTCTGGGCATCTTTGAAATACCTATACAAACTTGTTCCTACATAGTATCTTGCAACTTTGAATGAGAATGTGCTTGCTTACAGCAACGTGCTATATGTTCTGAATGCCCGAATTGGGAAACTGTGTCAAAACTTTGTTAGGAATATTATGTGATCCTTACTAGCTGGAAGTAAGGGAGACGGGGCATGAAGTTATTTCTAGGAGTTGGAGACATACCCACTTTAGCTCAGTTCTGGGCATCTTTGAAAGTCCTATACAAACTTGTTCCTACATAGTAACTTGCAACTTTGAATGAGAATGTGCTTGCTTACAGCAACGTGCTATATGTTCTGAATGCCCGAATTGGGAATCTGTGTCAAAACATTGTTAGGAATTATGTGATCCTTACTAACTGGAAGTAAGGGAGATGGGGCCTGAAGTTATTTCTAGGAGTTGGAGACATACCAAGTTTAGCTCAGTTCTGGGCATCTTTGAAATACCTATACAAACTTGTTCCTACATAGTAACTTGCAACTTTGAATGAGAATGTGCTTGCTTACAGCAACGTTATATATGTTCTGAATGCCCGAATTGGGAATCTGTGTCAAATCTTTGTTAGGAATTATGTGATCCTTACTACCTGGAAGTAAGGGAGATGGGGCATGAAGTAATTTCTAGGAGTTGGAGACATACCATGTTTAGCTCAGTTCTGGGCATCTTTGAAATACCTATACAAACTTGTTCCTACATAGTAACTTGCAACTTTGAATGAGAATGTGCTTGCTTACAGCAACGTGCTATATGTTCTGAATGCCCGAATTGGGAATCTGTGTCAAAACTTTGTTAGAAATTATGTGATCCTTACTAGCTGGAAGTAAGGGACATGGAGCATGAATTTATTTCTAGGAGGTGGAGACATACCAAGTTTAGCTCAGTTCTGGGCATCTTTGAAATACCTATACAAACTTGTTCCTACACAGTAACTTGCAACTTTGAATGAGAATGTGCTTGCTTACAGCAACGTGCTATATGTTCTGAATGCCCGAATTGGGAATCTGTGTCAAAACTTTGTTAGGAATTATGTGATTCTTACTAGCTGGAAGTAAGGGAGATGGGGCATGAAGTTATATCTAGGAGTTGGAGACATACAACGTTTAGCTCAATTCTGGGCATCTTTGAAATACCTATACAAACTTGTTCCTACATAGTAACTTGCATCTTTGAATGAGAATGTGCTTGCTTACAGAAACGTGCTATATGTTCTGAATGCCCGAATTGGGAATCTGTGTCAAAACTTTGTTAGGAATTATGTGATCCTTACTAGCTGGAAGTAAGGGAGATGGGGCATGAAGTTATTTCTAGGAGTTGGAGACATACCAAGTTTAGCTCAGTTCTGGGCATCTTTGAAATACCTATACAAACTTTTTCCTACATAGTAACTTGCAACTTTGAATGAGAATGTGCTTGCTTACAGCAACGTGCTATATGTTCTGAATGCCCGAATTGGGAATCTGTGTCAAAACTTTGTTAGGAATTTTGTGATCCTTACTAGCTGGAAGTAAGGGAGATGGGGCATGAAGTTATATCTAGGAGTTGGACACATACCAAGTTTAACTCAGTTCTGGGCATCTTTGAAATACCTATACAAACTTGTTCCTACATAGTAACTTGCAACGTTGAATGAGAATGTGCTTGCTTACAGCAACGTGCTATATGTTCTGAATGCACGAATTGGGAATCTGTGTGAAAACTTTGTTAGGAATTATGTGATCCTTACTAGCTGGAAGTAAGGGAGATGGGGCATCAAGTTATTTCTAGGATTTGGAGACATACCAAGTTTAGCTCAGTTCTGGGCATCTTTGAAATACCTATACAAACTTGTTCCTACATAGTAACTTGCAACTTTGAATGAGAATGTGCTTGCTTACAGCAACGTGCTATATGTTCTGAATGCCCGAATTGGGAATCTGTGTCAAAACTTTGTTAGGAATTATGTGATCCTTACTAGCTGGAAGTAAGGGAGATGGAGCATGAAGTTATTTCTAGGAGTTGAAGACATACCAAGTTTAGCTCAGTTCTTGGCATCTTTGAAATACCTATACAAACTTGTTCCTACATAGTAACTTGCAACTTTGAATGAGAGTGTGCTTGCTTACAGCAACGTGCTACATGTTCTGAATGACCGAATTGGGAATCTGTGTCAAATCTTTGTTAGGAATTATGTGATCCTTACTAGCTGGAAGTAAGGGAGATGTGGCTTGAATTTATTTCTAGGAGTTGGAGACATACCAAGTTTAGCTCAGTTCTGGGCATCTTTGAAATACCTATACAAACTTGTTCCTACATAGTAACTTGCAACTTTGAATGAGAATGTGCTTGCTTACAGCAACGTGCTATATGTTCTGAATGCCCGAATTGGGAATCTGTGTCAAAACTTTGTTAGGAATTATGTGATCCTTACTAGCTGGAAGTAAGGGAGATGGGGCATGAAGTTATTTCTAGGAGTTGGCAACATACAAAGTTTAGCTCAGTTCTGGGCATCTTTGAAATACCTATACAAACTTGTTCCTACATAGTAACTTGCAACTTTGAATGAGAATGTGCTTGCTTACAGCAACGTGCTATATGTTCTGAATGCCCGAATTGGGAATCTGTGTCAAAACTTTGTTAGAAATTATGTGATCCTTACTAGCTGGAAGTAAGGGACATGGAGCATGAATTTATTTCTAGGAGGTGGAGACATACCAAGTTTAGCTCAGTTCTGGGCATCTTTGAAATACCTATACAAACTTGTTCCTACACAGTAACTTGCAACTTTGAATGAGAATGTGCTTGCTTACAGCAACGTGCTATGTGTTCTGAATGCCCGAATTGGGAATCTGTGTCAAAACTTTGTTAGAAATTATGTGATCCTTACTAGATGGAAGTAAGGGAATGGGGCATGAAGTTATTTCTAGGAGTTGGAGACATACAACTTTTAGCTCAGTACTGGGCATCTTTGAAATACCTATACAAACTTGTTCCTACATAGTAACTTGCAACTTTGAATGAGAATGTGCTTGCTTACAGCAACGTGCTATATGTTCTGAATGCCCGAATTGGGAATCTGTGTCAAAACTTTGTTAGAAATTATGTGATCCTTACTAGCTGGAAGTAAGGGACATGGAGCATGAATTTATTTCTAGGAGGTGGAGACATACCAAGTTTAGCTCAGTTCTGGGCATCTTTGAATTACCTATACAAACTTGTTCCTACACAGTAACTTGCAACTTTGAATGAGAATGTGCTTGCTTACAGCAACGTGCTATATGTTCTGAATGCCCGAATTGGGAATCTGTGTCAAAACTTTGTTAGGAATTATGTGATCCTTACTAGATGGAAGTAAGGGAATGGGGCATGAAGTTATTTCTAGGAGTTGGAGACATACAACTTTTAGCTCAGTACTGGGCATCTTTGAAATACCTATACAAACTTGTTCCTACATAGTAACTTGCAACTTTGAATGAGAATGTGCTTGCTTACAGCAACGTGCTATATGTTCTGAATGCCCGAATTGGGAATCTGTGTCAAAACTTTGTTAGGAATATTATGTGATCCTTACTAGCAGGAAGTAAGGGAGACGGGGCATGAAGTTATTTCTAGGAGTTGGAGACATACCCACTTTAGCTCAGTTCTGGGCATCTTTGAAAGTCCTATACAAACTTGTTCCTACATAGTAACTTGCAACTTTGAATGAGAATGTGCTTGCTTACAGCAACGTGCTATATGTTCTGAATGCCCGAATTGGGAATCTGTGTCAAAACTTTGTTAGGAATTATGTGATCCTTACTAGATGGAATTAGGGGAGATGGTGCATGAAGTTATTTCTAGGAGTTGGAGACATACAACGTTTAGCTCAGTTCTGGGCATCTTTGAAATACCTATACAAACTTGTTCCTACATAGTAACTTGCAACTTTGAATGAGAATGTGCTTGCTTACAGCAACGTGCTATATGTTCTGAATTCCCGAATTGGGAATCTGTGTCAAAACTTTGTTAGGAATTATGTGACCCTTACTAGCTGGAAGTAAGGGAGATGGGGCATGAAGTTATTTCTAGGAGTTGGAGACATACCAAGTTTAACTCAGTTCTGGGCATCTTTGAAATACCTATACAAACTTGTTCCTACATAGTAACTTGCAACTTTGTATGAGAATGTGCTTGCATACAGCAACGTGCTATATGTTCTGAATGCCCGAATTGGGAATCTGTGTCAAAACTTTGTTAGAAATTATGTGATCCTTACTAAATGGAAGTAAGGGAGATGGGGCATGAAGTTATTTCTAGGAGTTGGAGACATACAACGTTTAGCTCAGTACTGGGCATCTTTGAAATACCTATACAAACTTGTTCCTACATAGTAACTTGCAACTTTGAATGAGAATGTGCTTGCTTACAGCAACGCGCTATATGTTCTGAATGCCCGAATTGGGAATCTGTGTCAAAACTTTGTTAGGAATATTATGTGATCCTTATTAGATGGAAGTAAGGGAGACGGGGCATGAAGTTATTTCTAGGAGTTGGAGACATACCCACTTTAGCTCACTTCTGGGCATCTTTGAAAGTCCTATACAAACTTGTTCCTACATAGTAACTTGCAACTTTGAATGAGAATGTGCTTGCTTACAGCAACGTGCTATATGTTCTGAATGCCCAAATTGGGAATCTGTGTCAAAACTTTGTTAGGAATTATGTGATCCTTACTAGCTGGAAGTAATGGAGACGGGGCATGAAGTTATTTCTAGGAGTTGGAGACACACCAAGTTTAGCTCAGTTCTGGGCATCTTTGAAAGTCCTATACAAACTTTTTCCTACATAGTAACTTGCAACTTTGAATGAGAATGTGCTTGCTTACAGCAACGTGCTATATGTTCTGAATGCCCGAATTGGGAATCTGTGTCAAAACTTTGTTAGGAATTATGTGATTCTTACTAGCTGGAAGTAAGGGAGATGGGGCATGAAGTTATATCTAGGAGTTGGAGACATACAACGTTTAGCTCAATTCTGGGCATCTTTGAAATACCTATACAAACTTGTTCCTACATAGTAACTTGCATCTTTGAATGAGAATGTGCTTGCTTACAGAAACGTGCTATATGTTCTGAATGCCCGAATTGGGAATCTGTGTCAAAACTTTGTTAGGAATTATGTGATCCTTACTAGCTGGAAGTAAGGGAGATGGGGCATGAAGTTATTTCTAGGAGTTCGAGACATACCAAGTTTAGCTCAGTTCAGGGCATCTTTGAAATACCTATACAAACTTGTTCCTACATAGTAACTTGCAACTTTGAATGAGAATGTGCTTGCTTACAGCAACGTGCTATATGTTCTGAATGCCCGAATTGGGAATCTGTGTCAAAACTTTGTTAGGAATTATGTGATCCTTACTAGCTGGAAGTAAGGGAGATGGGTCATGAAGTTATTTCTAGGAGTTGGCGACATACAAAGTTTAGCTCAGTTCTGGGCATCTTTGAAATACCTATACAAACTTGTTCCTACATAGTAACTTGCAACTTTGAATGAGAATGTGCTTGCTTACAGCAACGTGCTATATGTTCTGAATGCCCGAATTGGGAATCTGTGTCAAAACTTTGTTAGAAATTATGTGATCCTTACTAGCTGGAAGTAAGGGACATGGAGCATGAATTTATTTCTAGGAGGTGGAGACATACCAAGTTTAGCTCAGTTCTGGGCATCTTTGAAATACCTATACAAACTTGTTCCTACACAGTAACTTGCAACTTTGAATGAGAATGTGCTTGCTTACAGCAACGTGCTATGTGTTCTGAATGCCCGAATTGAGAATCTGTGTCAAAACTTTGTTAGAAATTATGTGATCCTTACTAGATGGAAGTAAGGGAATGGGGCATGAAGTTATTTCTAGGAGTTGGAGACATACAACTTTTAGCTCAGTACTGGGCATCTTTGAAATACCTATACAAACTTGTTCCTACATAGTAACTTGCAACTTTGAATGAGAATGTGCTTGCTTACAGCAACGTGCTATATGTTCTGAATGCCCGAATTGGGAATCTGTGTCAAAACTTTGTTAGAAATTATGTGATCCTTACTAGCTGGAAGTAAGGGACATGGAGCATGAATTTATTTCTAGGAGGTGGAGACATACCAAGTTTAGCTCAGTTCTGGGCATCTTTGAAATACCTATACAAACTTGTTCCTACACAGTAACTTGCAACTTTGAATGAGAATGTGCTTGCTTACAGCAACGTGCTATATGTTCTGAATGCCCGAATTGGGAATCTGTGTCAAAACTTTGTTAGAAATTATGTGATCCTTACTAGATGGAAGTAAGGGAATGGGGCATGAAGTTATTTCTAGGAGTTGGAGACATACAACTTTTAGCTCAGTACTGGGCATCTTTGAAATACCTATACAAACTTGTTCCTACATAGTAACTTGCAACTTTGAATGAGAATGTGCTTGCTTACAGCAACGTGCTATATGTTCTGAATGCCCGAATTGGGAATCTGTGTCAAAACTTTGTTAGGAATATTATGTGATCCTTACTAGCAGGAAGTAAGGGAGACGGGGCATGAAGTTATTTCTAGGAGTTGGAGACATACCCACTTTAGCTCAGTTCTGGGCATCTTTGAAAGTCCTATACAAACTTGTTCCTACATAGTAACTTGCAACTTTGAATGAGAATGTGCTTGCTTACAGCAACGTGCTATATGTTCTGAATGCCCGAATTGGGAATCTGTGTCAAAACTTTGTTAGGAATCATGTGATCCTTACTAGATGGAATTAGGGGAGATGGTGCATGAAGTTATTTCTAGGAGTTGGAGACATACAACGTTTAGCTCAGTTCTGGGCATCTTTGAAATACCTATACAAACTTGTTCCTACATAGTAACTTGCAACTTTGAATGAGAATGTGCTTGCTTACAGCAACGTGCTACATGTTCTGAATTCCCGAATTGGGAATCTGTGTCAAAACATTGTTAGGAATTATGTGATCCTTACTAGCTGGAAGTAAGGGAGATAGGGCATGAAGTTATTTCTAGGAGTTGGAGACATACAACGTTTAGCTCAGTTCTGGGCATCTTTGAAATACCTATACAAACTTGTTCCTACATAGTAACTTGCATCTTTGAATGAGAATGTGCTTGCTTACAGCAACGTGCTATATGTTCTGAATGCCCGAATTGGGAATCTGTGTCAAAACTTTGTTAGGAATTATGTGATCCTTACTAGCTGGAAGTAAGGGAGATGGGGCATGAAGTTATTTCTAGGAGTTGGAGACATACCAAGTTTAGCTCAGTTCTGGGCATCTTTGAAATACCTATACAAACTTGTTCCTACACAGTAACTTGCAACTTTGAATGAGAATGTGCTTGCTTACAGCAACGTGCTATATGTTCTGAATGCCCGAATTGGGAATCTGTGTCAAATCTTTGTTAGGAATTATGTGATCTTTACTAGATGGAAGTAAGGGACATGGAGCATGAAGTTATTTCTAGGAGTTGGAGACATACCAAGTTTAGCTCAGTTCTGGGCATCTTTGAAATACCTATACAAACTTGTTCCTACATAGTAACTTGCAACTTTGAATGAGAATGTGCTTGCTTACAGCAACGTGCTATATGTTCTGAATCCCGAATTGGGAATCTGTGTCAAAACTTTGTTAGGAATTATGTGATCCTTACTACCTGGAAGTAAGGGAGATGGGGCATGAAGTTATTTCTAGGAGTTGGAAACATACCAAGTTTAACTCAGTTCTGGGCATCTTTGAAATACCTATACAAACTTGTTCCTACATAGTAACTTGCAACTTTGAATGAGAATGTGCTTGCATACAGCAACGTGCTATATGTTCTGAATGCCCGAATTGGGAATCTGTGTCAAAACTTTGTTAGAAATTATGTGATCCTTACTAGATGGAAGTAGGGGAGATGGGGCATGAAGTTATTTCTAGGAGTTGGAGATATACAACGTTTAGCTCAGTTCTGGGCATCTTTGAAATACCTATACAAACTTGTTCCTACATAGTATCTTGCAACTTTGAATGAGAATGTGCTTGCTTACAGCAACGTGCTATATGTTCTGAATGCCCGAATTGGGAAACTGTGTCAAAACTTTGTTAGGAATATTATGTGATCCTTACTAGCTGGAAGTAAGGGAGACGGGGCATGAAGTTATTTCTAGGAGTTGGAGACATACCCACTTTAGCTCAGTTCTGGGCATCTTTGAAAGTCCTATACAAACTTGTTCCTACATAGTAACTTGCAACTTTGAATGAGAATGTGCTTGCTTACAGCAACGTGCTATATGTTCTGAATGCCCGAATTGGGAATCTGTGTCAAAACATTGTTAGGAATTATGTGATCCTTACTAACTGGAAGTAAGGGAGATGGGGCCTGAAGTTATTTCTAGGAGTTGGAGACATACCAAGTTTAGCTCAGTTCTGGGCATCTTTGAAATACCTATACAAACTTGTTCCTACATAGTAACTTGCAACTTTGAATGAGAATGTGCTTGCTTACAGCAACGTTATATATGTTCTGAATGCCCGAATTGGGAATCTGTGTCAAAACTTTGTTAGGAATTATGTGATCCTTATTACCTGGAAGTAAGGGAGATGGGGCATGAAGTAATTTCTAGGAGTTGGAGACATACCATGTTTAGCTCAGTTCTGGGCATCTTTGAAATACCTATACAAACTTGTTCCTACATAGTAACTTGCAACTTTGAATGAGAATGTGCTTGCTTACAGCAACGTGCTATATGTTCTGAATGCCCGAATTGGGAATCTGTGTCAAAACTTTGTTAGAAATTATGTGATCCTTACTAGCTGGAAGTAAGGGAGATGGGGCATGAAGTTATTTCTAGGAGTTGGCGACATACCTAGTTTAGCTCAGTTCTGGGCATCTTTGAAATACCTATACAAACTTGTTCCTACATAGTAACTTGCAACTTTGAATGAGAATGTGCTTGCTTACAGCAACGTGCTATATGTTCTGAATGCCCGAATTGGGAATCTGTGTCAAAACTTTGTTAGAAATTATGTGATCCTTACTAGCTGGAAGTAAGGGACATGGAGCATGAATTTATTTCTAGGAGGTGGAGACATACCAAGTTTAGCTCAGTTCTGGGCATCTTTGAAATACCTATACAAACTTGTTCCTACACAGTAACTTGCAACTTTGAATGAGAATGTGCTTGCTTACAGCAACGTGCTATATGTTCTGAATGCCCGAATTGGGAATCTGTGTCAAAACTTTGTTAGAAATTATGTGATCCTTACTAGATGGAAGTATAGAACATGGAGCATGAAGTTATTTGTAGGAGTTGAAGACATACAACGTTTAGCTCAGTTCTGGGCATCTTTGAAATACCTATACAAACTTGTTCCTACATAGTAACTTGCCACTTTGAATGAGAATGTGCTTGCTTACAGCAACGTGCTATATGTTCTGAATGCCCGAATTGGGAATCTGTGTCAAAATTTTGTTAGGAATTATGTGATCCTTACTAGCTGGAAGTAAGGGAGATGGGGCATGAAGTTATTTCTAGGAGTTGGAGACATACCAAGTTTAACTCAGTTCAGGGCATCTTTGAAATACCTATACAAACTTGTTCCTACATAGTAACTTGCAACTTTGAATGAGAATGTGCTTGCATACAGCAACGTGCTATATGTTCTGAATGCCCGAATTGGGAATCTGTGTCAAAACTTTGTTAGGAATTATGTGATCCTTACTAGCTGGAAGTAAGGGAGATGGGGCATGAAGTTATTTCTAGGAGTTGGAGACATACCAAGTTTAACTCAGTTCTGGGCATCTTTGAAATACCTATACAAACTTGTTCCTACATAGTAACTTGCAACTTTGAATGAGAATGTGCTTGCATACAGCAACGTGCTATATGTTCTGAATGCCCGAATTGGGAATCTGTGTCAAAACTTTGTTAGAAATTATGTGATCCTTACTAAATGGAAGTAAGGGAGATGGGGCATGAAGTTATTTCTAGGAGTTGGAGACATACAACGTTTAGCTCAGTACTGGGCATCTTTGAAATACCTATACAAACTTGTTCCTACATAGTAACTTGCAACTTTGAATGAGAATGTGCTTGCTTACAGCAACGCGCTATATGTTCTGAATGCCCGAATTGGGAATCTGTGTCAAAACTTTGTTAGGAATATTATGTGATCCTTATTAGCTGGAAGTAAGGGAGACGGGGCATGAAGTTATTTCTAGGAGTTGGAGACATACCCACTTTAGCTCACTTCTGGGCATCTTTGAAAGTCCTATACAAACTTGTTCCTACATAGTAACTTGCAACTTTGAATGAGAATGTGCTTGCTTACAGCAACGTGCTATATGTTCTGAATGCCCAAATTGGGAATCTGTGTCAAAACTTTGTTAGGAATTATGTGATCCTTACTAGCTGGAAGTAAGGGAGACGGGGCATGAAGTTATTTCTAGGAGTTGGAGACACACCAAGTTTAGCTCAGTTCTGGGCATCTTTGAAAGTCCTATACAAACTTTTTCCTACATAGTAACTTGCAACTTTGAATGAGAATGTGCTTGCTTACAGCAACGTGCTATATGTTCTGAATGCCCGAATTGGGAATCTGTGTCAAAACTTTGTTAGGAATTATGTGATTCTTACTAGCTGGAAGTAAGGGAGATGGGGCATGAAGTTATATCTAGGAGTTGGAGACATACAACGTTTAGCTCAATTCTGGGCATCTTTGAAATACCTATACAAACTTGTTCCTACATAGTAACTTGCATCTTTGAATGAGAATGTGCTTGCTTACAGAAACGTGCTATATGTTCTGAATGCCCGAATTGGGAATCTGTGTCAAAACTTTGTTAGGAATTATGTGATCCTTACTAGCTGGAAGTAAGGGAGATGGGGCATGAAGTTATTTCTAGGAGTTGGAGACATACCAAGTTTAGCTCAGTTCTGGGCATCTTTGAAATACCTATACAAACTTTTTCCTACATAGTAACTTGCAACTTTGAATGAGAATGTGCTTGCTTACAGCAACGTGCTATATGTTCTGAATGCCCGAATTGGGAATCTGTGTCAAAACTTTGTTAGGAATTATGTGATCCTTACTAGCTGGAAGTAAGGGAGATGGGGCATGAAGTTATATCTAGGAGTTGGACACATACCAAGTTTACCTCAGTTCTGGGCATCTTTGAAATACCTATACAAACTTGTTCCTACATAGTAACTTGCAACGTTGAATGAGAATGTGCTTGCTTACAGCAACGTGCTATATGTTCTGAATGCGCGAATTGGGAATCTGTGTCAAAACTTTGTTAGGAATTATGTGATCCTTACTAGCTGGAAGTAAGGGAGATGGGGCATCAAGTTATTTCTAGGATTTGGAGACATACCAAGTTTAGCTCAGTTCTGGGCATCTTTGAAATACCTATACAAACTTGTTCCTACATAGTAACTTGCAACTTTGAATGAGAATGTGCTTGCTTACAGCAACGTGCTATATGTTCTGAATGCCCGAATTGGGAATCTGTGTCAAAACTTTGTTAGGAATTATGTGATCCTTACTAGCTGGAAGTAAGGGAGATGGAGCATGAAGTTATTTCTAGGAGTTGAAGACATACCAAGTTTAGCTCAGTTCTTGGCATCTTTGAAATACCTATACAAACTTGTTCCTACATAGTAACTTGCAACTTTGAATGAGAGTGTGCTTGCTTACAGCAACGTGCTACATGTTCTGAATGACCGAATTGGGAATCTGTGTCAAATCTTTGTTAGGAATTATGTGATCCTTACTAGCTGGAAGTAAGGGAGATGGGGCTTGAATTTATTTCTAGGAGTTGGAGACATACCAAGTTTAGCTCAGTTCTGGGCATCTTTGAAATACCTATACAAACTTGTTCCTACATAGTAACTTGCAACTTTGAATGAGAATGTGCTTGCTTACAGCAACGTGCTATATGTTCTGAATGCCCGAATTGGGAATCTGTGTCAAAACTTTGTTAGGAATTATGTGATCCTTACTAGCTGGAAGTAAGGGAGATGGGGCATGAAGTTATTTCTAGGAGTTGGCGACATACAAAGTTTAGCTCAGTTCTGGGCATCTTTGAAATACCTATACAAACTTGTTCCTACATAGTAACTTGCAACTTTGAATGAGAATGTGCTTGCTTACAGCAACGTGCTATATGTTCTGAATGCCCGAATTGGGAATCTGTGTCAAAACTTTGTTAGAAATTATGTGATCCTTACTAGCTGGAAGTAAGGGACATGGAGCATGAATTTATTTCTAGGAGGTGGAGACATACCAAGTTTAGCTCAGTTCTGGGCATCTTTGAAATACCTATACAAACTTGTTCCTACACAGTAACTTGCAACTTTGAATGAGAATGTGCTTGCTTACAGCAACGTGCTATGTGTTCTGAATGCCCGAATTGGGAATCTGTGTCAAAACTTTGTTAGAAATTATGTGATCCTTACTAGATGGAAGTAAGGGAATGGGGCATGAAGTTATTTCTAGGAGTTGGAGACATACAACTTTTAGCTCAGTACTGGGCATCTTTGAAATACCTATACAAACTTGTTCCTACATAGTAACTTGCAACTTTGAATGAGAATGTGCTTGCTTACAGCAACGTGCTATATGTTCTGAATGCCCGAATTGGGAATCTGTGTCAAAACTTTGTTAGAAATTATGTGATCCTTACTAGCTGGAAGTAAGGGACATGGAGCATGAATTTATTTCTAAGAGGTGGAGACATACCAAGTTTAGCTCAGTTCTGGGCATCTTTGAATTACCTATACAAACTTGTTCCTACACAGTAACTTGCAACTTTGAATGAGAATGTGCTTGCTTACAGCAACGTGCTATATGTTCTGAATGCCCGAATTGGGAATCTGTGTCAAAACTTTGTTAGAAATTATGTGATCCTTACTAGATGGAAGTAAGGGAATGGGGCATGAAGTTATTTCTAGGAGTTGGAGACATACAACTTTTAGCTCAGTACTGGGCATCTTTGAAATACCTATACAAACTTGTTCCTACATAGTAACTTGCAACTTTGAATGAGAATGTGCTTGCTTACAGCAACGTGCTATATGTTCTGAATGCCCGAATTGGGAATCTGTGTCAAAACTTTGTTAGGAATATTATGTGATCCTTACTAGCAGGAAGTAAGGGAGACGGGGCATGAAGTTATTTCTAGGAGTTGGAGACATACCCACTTTAGCTCAGTTCTGGGCATCTTTGAAAGTCCTATACAAACTTGTTCCTACATAGTAACTTGCAACTTTGAATGAGAATGTGCTTGCTTACAGCAACGTGCTATATGTTCTGAATGCCCGAATTGGGAATCTGTGTCAAAACTTTGTTAGGAATTATGTGATCCTTACTAGATGGAATTAGGGGAGATGGTGCATGAAGTTATTTCTAGGAGTTGGAGACATACAACGTTTAGCTCAGTTCTGGGCATCTTTGAAATACCTATACAAACTTGTTCCTACATAGTAACTTGCAACTTTGAATGAGAATGTGCTTGCTTACAGCAACGTGCTATATGTTCTGAATTCCCGAATTGGGAATCTGTGTCAAAACTTTGTTAGGAATTATGTGATCCTTACTAGCTGGAAGTAAGGGAGATAGGGCATGAAGTTATTTCTAGGAGTTGGAGACATACAACGTTTAGCTCAGTTCTGGGCATCTTTGAAATACCTATACAAACTTGTTCCTACATAGTAACTTGCATCTTTGAATGAGAATGTGCTTGCTTACAGCAACGTGCTATATGTTCTGAATGCCCGAATTGGGAATCTGTGTCAAAACTTTGTTAGGAATTATGTGATCCTTACTAGCTTTAAGTAAGGGAGATGGGGCATGAAGTTATTTCTAGGAGTTGGAGACATACCAAGTTTAGCTCAGTTCTGGGCATCTTTGAAATACCTATACAAACTTGTTCCTACACAGTAACTTGCAACTTTGAATGAGAATGTGCTTGCTTACAGCAACGTGCTATATGTTCTGAATGCCCGAATTGGGAATCTGTGTCAAATCTTTGTTAGGAATTATGTGATCCTTACTAGATGGAAGTAAGGGACATGGAGCATGAAGTTATTTCTAGGAGTTGGAGACATACCAAGTTTAGCTCAGTTCTGGGCATCTTTGAAATACCTATACAAACTTGTTCCTACATAGTAACTTGCAACTTTGAATGAGAATGTGCTTGCTTACAGCAACGTGCTATATGTTCTGAATCCCGAATTGGGAATCTGTGTCAAAACTTTGTTAGGAATTATGTGATCCTTACTACCTGGAAGTAAGGGAGATGGGGCATGAAGTTATTTCTAGGAGTTGGAAACATACCAAGTTTAACTCAGTTCTGGGCATCTTTGAAATACCTATACAAACTTGTTCCTACATAGTAACTTGCAACTTTGAATGAGAATGTGCTTGCATACAGCAACGTGCTATATGTTCTGAATGCCCGAATTGGGAATCTGTGTCAAAACTTTGTTAGAAATTATGTGATCCTTACTAGATGGAAGTAGGGGAGATGGGGCATGAAGTTATTTCTAGGAGTTGGAGATATACAACGTTTAGCTCAGTTCTGGGCATCTTTGAAATACCTATACAAACTTGTTCCTACATAGTATCTTGCAACTTTGAATGAGAATGTGCTTGCTTACAGCAACGTGCTATATGTTCTGAATGCCCGAATTGGGAAACTGTGTCAAAACTTTGTTAGGAATATTATGTGATCCTTACTAGCTGGAAGTAAGGGAGACGGGGCATGAAGTTATTTCTAGGAGTTGGAGACATACCCACTTTAGCTCAGTTCTGGGCATCTTTGAAAGTCCTATACAAACTTGTTCCTACATAGTAACTTGCAACTTTGAATGAGAATGTGCTTGCTTACAGCAACGTGCTATATGTTCTGAATTCCCGAATTGGGAATCTGTGTCAAAATATTGTTAGGAATTATGTGATCCTTACTAACTGGAAGTAAGGGAGATGGGGCCTGAAGTTATTTCTATGAGTTGGAGACATACCAAGTTTAGCTCAGTTCTGGGCATCTTTGAAATACCTATACAAACTTGTTCCTACATAGTAACTTGCAACTTTGAATGAGAATGTGCTTGCTTACAGCAACGTTATATATGTTCTGAATGCCCGAATTGGGAATCTGTGTCAAATCTTTGTTAGGAATTATGTGATCCTTACTACCTGGAAGTAAGGGAGATGGGGCATGAAGTAATTTCTAGGAGTTGGAGACATACCATGTTTAGCTCAGTTCTGGGCATCTTTGAAATACCTATACAAACTTGTTCCTACACAGTAACTTGCAACTTTGAATGAGAATGTGCTTGCTTACAGCAACGTGCTATATGTTCTGAATGCCCGAATTGGGAATCTGTGTCAAAACTTTGTTAGAAATTATGTGATCCTTACCAGATGGAAGTATAGAACATGGAGCATGAAGTTATTTGTAGGAGTTGAAGACATACAACGTTTAGCTCAGTTCTGGGCATCTTTGAAATACCTATACAAACTTGTTCCTACATAGTAACTTGCCACTTTGAATGAGAATGTGCTTGCTTACAGCAACGTGCTATATGTTCTGAATGCCCGAATTGGGAATCTGTGTCAAAATTTTGTTAGGAATTATGTGATCCTTACTAGCTGGAAGTAAGGGAGATGGGGCATGAAGTTATTTCTAGGAGTTGGAGACATACCAAGTTTAACTCAGTTCAGGGCATCTTTGAAATACCTATACAAACTTGTTCCTACATAGTAACTTGCAACTTTGAATGAGAATGTGCTTGCATACAGCAACGTGCTATATGTTCTGAATGCCCGAATTGGGAATCTGTGTCAAAACTTTGTTAGGAATTATGTGATCCTTACTAGCTGGAAGTAAGGGAGATGGGGCATGAAGTTATTTCTAGGAGTTGGAGACATACCAAGTTTAACTCAGTTCTGGGCATCTTTGAAATACCTATACAAACTTGTTCCTACATAGTAACTTGCAACTTTGAATGAGAATGTGCTTGCATACAGCAACGTGCTATATGTTCTGAATGCCCGAATTGGGAATCTGTGTCAAAACTTTGTTAGAAATTATGTGATCCTTACTAAATGGAAGTAAGGGAGATGGGGCATGAATTTATTTCTAGGAGTTGGAGACATACAACGTTTAGCTCAGTACTGGGCATCTTTGAAATACCTATACAAACTTGTTCCTACATAGTAACTTGCAACTTTGAATGAGAATGTGCTTGCTTACAGCAACGCGCTATATGTTCTGAATGCACGAATTGGGAATCTGTGTCAAAACTTTGTTAGGAATATTATGTGATCCTTATTAGCTGGAAGTAAGGGAGACGGGGCATGAAGTTATTTCTAGGAGTTGGAGACATACCCACTTTAGCTCACTTCTGGGCATCTTTGAAAGTCCTATACAAACTTGTTCCTACATAGTAACTTGCAACTTTGAATGAGAATGTGCTTGCTTACAGCAACGTGCTATATGTTCTGAATGCCCAAATTGGGAATCTGTGTCAAAACTTTGTTAGGAATTATGTGATCCTTACTAGCTGGAAGTAAGGGAGACGGGGCATGAAGTTATTTCTAGGAGTTGGAGACACACCAAGTTTAGCTCAGTTCTGGGCATCTTTGAAAGTCCTATACAAACTTTTTCCTACATAGTAACTTGCAACTTTGAATGAGAATGTGCTTGCTTACAGCAACGTGCTATATGTTCTGAATGCCCGAATTGGGAATCTGTGTCAAAACTTTGTTAGGAATTATGTGATTCTTACTAGCTGGAAGTAAGGGAGATGGGGCATGAAGTTATATCTAGGAGTTGGAGACATACAACGTTTAGCTCAATTCTGGGCATCTTTGAAATACCTATACAAACTTGTTCCTACATAGTAACTTGCATCTTTGAATGAGAATGTGCTTGCTTACAGAAACGTGCTATATGTTCTGAATGCCCGAATTGGGAATCTGTGTCAAAACTTTGTTAGGAATTATGTGATCCTTACTAGCTGGAAGTAAGGGAGATGGGGCATGAAGTTATTTCTAGGAGTTGGAGACATACCAAGTTTAGCTCAGTTCTGGGCATCTTTGAAATACCTATACAAACTTTTTCCTACATAGTAACTTGCAACTTTGAATGAGAATGTGCTTGCTTACAGCAACGTGCTATATGTTCTGAATGCCCGAATTGGGAATCTGTGTCAAAACTTTGTTAGGAATTTTGTGATCCTTACTAGCTGGAAGTAAGGGAGAAAGGGGCATGAAGTTGTATCTAGGAGATGGACACATACCAAGTTTAACTCAGTTCTGGGCATCTTTGAAATACCTATACAAACTTGTTCCTACATAGTAACTTGCAACGTTGAATGAGAATGTGCTTGCTTACAGCAACGTGCTATATGTTCTGAATGCGCGAATTGGGAATCTGTGTCAAAACTTTGTTAGGAATTATGTGATCCTTACTAGCTGGAAGTAAGGGAGATGGGGCATCAAGTTATTTCTAGGATTTGGAGACATACCAAGTTTAGCTCAGTTCTGGGCATCTTTGAAATACCTATACAAACTTGTTCCTACATAGTAACTTGCAACTTTGAATGAGAATGTGCTTGCTTACAGCAACGTGCTATATGTTCTGAATGCCCGAATTGGGAATCTGTGTCAAAACTTTGTTAGGAATTATATGATCCTTACTAGCTGGAAGTAAGGGAGATGGAGCATGAAGTTATTTCTAGGAGTTGAAGACATACCAAGTTTAGCTCAGTTCTTGGCATCTTTGAAATACCTATACAAACTTGTTCCTACATAGTAACTTGCAACTTTGAATGAGAGTGTGCTTGCTTACAGCAACGTGCTACATGTTCTGAATGACCGAATTGGGAATCTGTGTCAAATCTTTGTTAGGAATTATGTGATCCTTACTAGCTGGAAGTAAGGGAGATGGGGCTTGAATTTATTTCTAGGAGTTGGAGACATACAACGTTTAGCTCAGTTCTGGGCATCTTTGAAATACCTATACAAACTTGTTCCTACATAGTAACTTGCAACTTTGAATGAGAATGTGCTTGCTTACAGCAACGTGCTATATGTTCTGAATGCCCGAATTGGGAATCTGTGTCAAAACTTTGTTAGGAATTATGTGATCCTTACTAGCTGGAAGTAAGGGAGATGGGGCATGAAGTTGTTTCTAGGAGTTGGAGACATACCAAGTTTAACTCAGTTCTGGGCATCTTTGAAATACCTATACAAACTTGTTCCTACATAGTAACTTGCAACTTTGAATGAGAATGTGCTTGCTTACAGCAACGTGCTATATGTTCTGAATGCCCGAATTGGGAATCTGTGTCAAAACTTTGTTAGAAATTATGTGATCCTTACTAGCTGGAAGTAAGGGACATGGAGCATGAATTTATTTCTAGGAGGTGGAGACATACCAAGTTTAGCTCAGTTCTGGGCATCTTTGAAATACCTATACAAACTTGTTCCTACACAGTAACTTGCAACTTTGAATGAGAATGTGCTTGCTTACAGCAACGTGCTATATGTTCTGAATGCCCGAATTGGGAATCTGTGTCAAAACTTTGTTAGAAATTATGTGATCCTTACTAGATGGAAGTATAGAACATGGAGCATGAAGTTATTTGTAGGAGTTGAAGACATACAACGTTTAGCTCAGTTCTGGGCATCTTTGAAATACCTATACAAACTTGTTCCTACATAGTAACTTGCAACTTTGAATGAGAATGTGCTTGCTTACAGCAACGTGCTATATGTTCTGAATGCCCGAATTGGGAATCTGTGTCCAAACTTTGTTAGGAATTATGTGATCCTTACTAGCTGGAAGTAAGGGAGATGGGGCATGAAGTTATATCTAGGAGTTGGACACATACCAAGTTTAACTCAGTTCTGGGCATCTTTGAAATACCTATACAAACTTGTTCCTACATAGTAACTTGCAACGTTGAATGAGAATGTGCTTGCTTACAGCAACGTGCTATATGTTCTGAATGCGCGAATTGGGAATCTGTGTCAAAACTTTGTTAGGAATTATGTGATCCTTACTAGCTGGAAGTAAGGGAGATGGGGCATCAAGTTATTTCTAGGATTTGGAGACATACCAAGTTTAGCTCAGTTCTGGGCATCTTTGAAATACCTATACAAACTTGTTCCTACATAGTAACTTGCAACTTTGAATGAGAATGTGCTTGCTTACAGCAACGTGCTATATGTTCTGAATGCCCGAATTGGGAATCTCTGTCAAAACTTTGTTAGGAATTATGTGATCCTTACTAACTGGAAGTAAGGGAGATGGAGCATGAAGTTATTTCTAGGAGTTGAAGACATACCAAGTTTAGCTCAGTTCTTGGCATCTTTGAAATACCTATACAAACTTGTTCCTACATAGTAACTTGCAACTTTGAATGAGAGTGTGCTTGCTTACAGCAACGTGCTACATGTTCTGAATGACCGAATTGGGAATCTGTGTCAAATCTTTGTTAGGAATTATGTGATCCTTACTAGCTGGAAGTAAGGGAGATGGGGCTTGAATTTATTTCTAGGAGTTGGAGACATACAACGTTTAGCTCAGTTCTGGGCATCTTTGAAATACCTATACAAACTTGGTCCTACATAGTAACTTGCAACTTTGAATGAGAATGTGCTTGCTTACAGCAACGTGCTATATGTTCTGAATGCCCGAATTGGGAATCTGTGTCAAAACTTTGTTAGGAATTATGTGATCCTTACTAGCTGGAAGTAAGGGAGATGGGGCATGAAGTTGTTTCTAGGAGTTGGAGACATACCAAGTTTAACTCAGTTCTGGGCATCTTTGAAATACCTATACAAACTTGTTCCTACATAGTAACTTGCAACTTTGAATGAGAATGTGCTTGCATACAGCAACGTGCTATATGTTCTGAATGCCCGAATTGGGAATCTGTGTCAAAACTTTGTTAGAAATTATGTGATCCTTACTAGATGGAATTAAGGGAGATGGGGCATGAAGATATTTCTAGGAGTTGGAGACATACAACGTTTAGCTCAGTTCTGGGCATCTTTTAAATACCTATACAAATTTGTTCCTACATAGTAACTTGCATCTTTGAATGAGAATGTGCTTGCTTACAGCAACGTGCTATATGATCTGAATGCCCGAATTGGGATTCTGTGTCAAAACTTTATTAGGAATATTATGTGATCCTTACTTGCTGGAAGCAAGGGAGATGGGGCATGAAGTTATTTCTAGAAGTTGGAGACATACCCACTTTAGCTCAGTTCTGGGCATCTTTGAAAGTCCTATACAAACTTGTTCCTACATAGTAACTTGCAACTTTGAATGAGAATGTGCTTGCTTACAGCAACGTGCTATATGTTCTGAATGCCCGAATGGGGAATCTGTGTCAAAACTTTGTTAGGAATTATGTGATCCTTACTAGCTGGAAGTAAGGGAGACGGTGCATGAAGTTATTTCTAGGAGTTGGAGAAATACAACGTTTAGCTCAGTTCTGGGCATCTTTGAAATACCTATACAAACTTGGTCCTACATAGTAACTTGCACTTTGAATGAGAATGTGCTTGCTTACAGCAATGTGCTATATGTTCTGAATGCCCGAATTGGGAATCTGTGTCAAAACTTTGTTAGAAATTATGTGATCCTTACTAAATGGAAGTAGGGGAGATGGGGCATGAAGTTATTTCTAGGAGTTGGAGACATACAACGTTTAACTCAGTTCTGGGCATCTTTGAAATACCTATACAAACTTGTTCCTACATAGTAACTTGCAACATTGAATGAGAATGTGCTTGCTTACAGCAACGTGCTATATGTTCTGAATGCCCGAATTGGGAATCTGTGTCAAAACTTTGTTAGGAATATTATGTGATCCTTACTAGCTGGAATTAAGGGAGACGGGGCATGAAGTTATTTCTAGGAGTTGCAGACATACCCACTTTAGCTCAGTTCTGGGCATCTTTGAAAGTCCTATACAAACTTGTTCCTACATAGTAACTTGCAACTTTGAATGAGAATGTGCTTGCTCACAGCAACGTGCTATATGTTCTGATGCCCGAATTGGGAATCTGTGTCAAAACTTTGTTAGGAATTATGTGATCCTTACTAGCTGGAAAAAGGGAGACGGGGCATGAAGTTATTTCTTGGAGTTGGAGACACACAAAGTTTAGCTCAGTTCTGGGCATCTTTGAAATACCTATACAAACTTGTTCCTACATAGTAACTTGCAACTTTGAGTGAGAATGTGCTTTCTTACAGCAACGTGCTATATGTTCTGAATGCCCGAATTGGGAATCTGTGTCAAAACTTTGTTAGGAATTATGTGATCCTTACTAGCTGGAAGTAAGGGAGATGGGGCATGAAGTTGTTTCTAGGAGTTGGAGACATACCAGGTTTAACTCAGTTCTGGGCATCTTTGAAATACCTATACAAACTTGTTCCTACATAGTAACTTGCAACTTTGAATGAGAATGTGCTTGCATACAGCAACGTGCTATATGTTCTGAATGCCCGAATTGGGAATCTGTGTCAAAACTTTGTTAGAAATTATGTGATCCTTACTAGATGGAAGTAAGGGAGATGGGGCATGAAGATATTTCTAGGAGTTGGAGACATACAACGTTTAGCTCAGTTCTGGGCATCTTTGAAATACCTATACAAACTTGTTCCTGCATAGTAACTTGCATCTTTGAATGAGAATGTGCTTGCTTACAGCAACGTGCTATATGTTCTGAATGCCCGAATTGGGATTCTGTGTCAAAACTTTATTAGGAATATTATGTGATCCTTACTTGCTGGAAGTAAGGGAAATGGGGCATGAAGTTATTTCTAGAATTTGGAGACATACCCACTTTAGCTCAGTTCTGGGCATCTTTGAAGTCCTATACAAACTTGTTCCTACATAGTAACTTGCAACTTTGAATGAGAATGTGCTTGCTTACAGCAACGTGCTATATGTTCTGAATGCCCGAATGGGGAATCTGTGTCAAAACTTTGTTAGGAATTATGTGATCCTTACTAGCTGGAAGTAAGGGACACGGGGCATGAAGTTATTTCTAGGAGTTGGAGAAATACAACGTTTAGCTCAGTTCTGGGCATCTTTGAAATACCTATACAAACTTGGTCCTACATAGTAACTTGCAACTTTGAATGAGAATGTGCTTGCTTACAGCAACGTGCTATATGTTCTGAATGCCCGAATTGGGAATCTGTGTCAAAACTTTGTTAGAAATTATGTGATCCTTACTAAATGGAAGTAGGGGAGATGGGGCATGAAGTTATTTCTAGGAGTTGGAGACATACAACGTTTAGCTCAGTTCTGGGCATCTTTGAAATACCTATACAAACTTGTTCCTACATAGTAACTTGCAACATTGAATGAGAATGTGCTTGCTTACAGCAACGTGCTATATGTTCTGAATGCCCGAATTGGGAATCTGTGTCAAAACTTTGTTAGGAATATTATGTGATCCTTACTAGCTGGAATTAAGGGAGACGGGGCATGAAGTTATTTCTAGGAGTTGGAGACATACCCACTTTAGCTCAGTTCTGGGCATCTTTGAAAGTCCTATACAAACTTGTTCCTACATAGTAACTTGCAACTTTGAATGAGAATGTGCTTGCTTACAGCAACGTGCTATATGTTCTGAATGCCCGAATTGGGAATCTGTGTCAAAACTTTGTTAGGAATTATGTGATCCTTACTAGCTGGAAAAAGGGAGAAGGGGCATGAAGTTATTTCTAGGAGTTGGAGACACACAAAGTTTAGCTCAGTTCTGGGCATCTTTGAAATACCTATACAAACTTGTTCCTACATAGTAACTTGCAACTTTGAGTGAGAATGTGCTTTCTTACAGCAACGTGCTATATGTTCTGAATGCCCGAATTGGGAATCTGTGTCAAAACTTTGTTAGGAATTATGTGATCCTTACTAGCTGGAAGTAAGGGAGATGCGGCATGAAGTTATTTCTAGGAGTTGGAGACACACCAAGTTTAGCTCAGTTCTGGGCATCTTTGAAAAACCTATACAAACTTGTTCCTACATAGTAACTTGCAACTTTGAATGAGAATGTGCTTGCTTACAGCAATGTGCTATATGTTCTGAATGCCCGAATTGGGAATCTGTGTCACAACTTTGTTAGGAATTATGTGATCCTTACTACCTGGAAGTAAGGGAGATGGGGCATGAAGTTATTTCTAGGAGTTGGAGACATACCAAGTTTAGCTCAGTTCTGGGCATCTTTGAAATACCTATACAAACTTGTTCCTACATAGTAACTTGCAACTTTGAATGAGAATGTGCTTGCTTACAGCAACGTGCTATATGTTCTGAATGCCCGAATTGGGAATCTGTGTCAAAACTTTGTTAGAAATTATGTGATCCTTACTAGCTTGAAATAAGGGAGATGGGGCATGAAGTTATTTCTAGGAGTTGGAGACATACAACGTTTAGCTCAGTTCTGGGCATCTTTGAAATACCTATTCAAACTTGTTCCTACATAGTAACTTGCATCTTTGAATGAGAATGTGCTTGCTTACAGCAACGTGCTATATGTTCTGAATGCCCGAATTGGGAATCTGTGTCAAAACTTTGATAGGAATTATGTGATCCTTACTAGCTGGAAGTAAGGGAGATGGGGCATGAAGTTATTTCTAGGAGTTGGAGACATACAACGTTTAGCTCAGTTCTGGGCATCTTTGAAATACCTATTCAAACTTGTTGCTACATAGAAACTTGCAACTGTGAATGAGAATGTGCTTGCTTACAGCAACTTGCTATATGTTCTGAATGCCCGAATTGGGAATCTGTGTCAAATCTTTGTTAGGAATTATGTGATCCTTACTTGCTGGAAGTAAGGGAGATGGGGCATGAAGATATTTCTAGGAGTTGGAGACATACCAAGTTTAGCTCAGTTCTGGGCATCTTTGAAATACCTATACAAACTTGTTCCTACATAGTAACTTGCAACTTTGAATGAGAATGTGCTTGCTTACAGCAACGTGCTATATGTTCTGAATGCCCGAATTGGGAATCTGTGTCAAAACTTTGTTAGAAATTATGTGATCCTTACTAGATGGAAGTAGGGGAAATGGGGCATGAAGTCATTTCTAGGAGTTGGAGACATACCAAGTTTAGCTCAGTTCTGGGCATCTTTGAAATACCTATACAAACTTGTTCCTACATAGTAACTTGCAACTTTGAATGAGAATGTGCTTGCTTACAGCAACGTGCTATATGTTCTGAATGCCCGAATTGGGAATCTGTGTCAAAACTTTATTAGGAATATTATGTGATCCTTACTAGCTGGAAGTAAGGGAGATGTGGCATGAAGTTATTTCTATGAGTTGGAGACATACCAAGTTTAGCTCAGTTCTGGGCATCTTTGAAAGTCCTATACAAACTTGTTCCTACACAGTAACTTGCAACTTTGAATGAGAATGTGCTTGCTTACAGCAACGTGCTATATATTCTGAATGCCCGAATTGGGAATCTGTGTCAAAACTTCGGTAGGAATTATGTGATCCTTACTAGCTGGAAGTCGAGATGGGGCATGAAGTTATTTCTAGGAGTTGGAGACATACCAAGTTTAGCTCAGTTCTGGGCATCTTTGAAATACCTATACAAACTTGTTCCTACACAGTAACTTGCAACTTTGAATGAGAATGTGCTTGCTTACAGCAATGTGCTATATGTTCTGAATGCCCGAATTGGGAATCTGTGTCAAAACTTTGTTAGAAATTATGTGATCCTTACTAGATGGAAGTATAGAACATGGAGCATGAAGTTATTTCTAGGAGTTGAAGACATACAACGTTTAGCTCAGTTCTGGGCATCTTTGAAATACCTATACAAACTTGTTCCTACATAGTAACTTGCCACTTTGAATGAGAATGTGCTTGCTTACAGCAACGTGCTATATGTTCTGAATGCCCAAATTGGGAATCTGTGTCAAAACTTTGTTAGGAATTATGTGATCCTTACTAGCTGGAAGTAAGGGAGATGGGGCATGAAGTTATTTCTAGGTTTTGGAGACATACCAAGTTTAAGTCAGTTCTGGGCATCTTTGAAAAACCTATACAAACTTGTTCCTACATAGTAACTTGCAACTATGTATGAGAATGCGCTTGCTTACAGCAACGTGCTATATGTTCTGAATGCCCGAATTGGGAATCTGTGTCAAAACTTTGTTAGGAATTATGTGATACTTACTAGCTGGAAGTAAGGGAGATGGGGCATGAAGTTATTTCTAGGTGTTGGAGACATACCAAGTTTAAGTCAGTTCTGGGCATCTTTGAAATACCTATACAAACTTGTTCCTACATAGTAACTTGCAACTTTGAATGAGAATGTGCTTGCATACAGCAACGTGCCATATGTTCTGAATGCCCGAATTGGGAATCTGTGTCAAAATTTGTTAGAAATTATGTGATCCTTACTAGATGGAAGTAAGCGAGATGGGGCATGAAGTTATTTCTAGGAGTTGGAGACATACAACGTTTAGCTCAGTACTCGGCATCTTTGAAATACCTATACAAACTTGTTCCTACATAGTAACTTGCAACTTTGAATGAGAATGTGCTTGCTTACAGCAAAGCGCTATATGTTCTGAATGCCCGAATTGGGAATCTGTGTCAAAACTTTGTTAGGAATATTTTGTGATACTTACTAGCTGGAAGTAAGGGAGACGGGCATGAAGTTATTTCTAGGAGTTGGAGACATACCCACTTTAGCTCAGTTCTGGGCATCTTTGAAAGTCCTATACAAACTTGTTCCTACATAGTAACTTGCAACTTTGAATGAGAATGTGCTTTCTTACAGCAACGTGCTATATGTTCTGAATGCCCGAATAGGGAATCTGTGTCAAAACTTTGTTAGGAATTATGTGTTCCTTACTAGCTGGAAGTAAGGGAGACGGGGCATGAAGTTATTTCTAGGAGTTGGAGACACACCAAGTTTAGCTCAGTTCTGGGCATCTGTGAAAGTCCTATACAAACTTGTTCCTACATAGTAACTTGCAACTTTTAATGAGAAGGTGCTTGCTTACAGCAAAGTGCTATATGTTCTGAATGCCCGAATTGGGAATATGTGTCAAAACATTGGTAGAAATTATGTGATCCTTACTAGATGGAAGTAAGGGACATGGAACATGAAGTCATTTCTAGGAGTTGGAGACATACAACGTTTAGCTCAGTTCTGGGCATCTTTGAAATACCTATACAAACTTGTTCCTACATAGTAACTTGCAACTTTGAATGAGAATGTGCTTGCTTACAGCAATGTGCTATATGTTCTGAATGCCCGAATTGGGAATCTGTGTCAAATCTTTGTTAGGAATTACGTGATCCTTACTAGCTGGAAGTAAGGGAGATGGGGCATGAAGTTATTTCTAGGAGTTGGAGACATACCAAGTTTAGCTCAGTTCTGGGCATCTTTGAAATACCTATACAAACTTGTTCCTACATAGTAACTTGCAACGTTGAATGAGAATGTGCTTGCTTACAGCAACGTGCTATATGTTCTGAATGCGCGAATTGGGAATCTGTGTCAAAACTTTGTTAGGAATTATGTGATCCTTACTAGCTGGAAGTAAGGGAGATGGGGCATCAAGTTATTTCTAGGATTTGGAGACATACCAAGTTTAGCTCAGTTCTGGGCATCTTTGAAATACCTATACAAACTTGTTCCTACATAGTAACTTGCAACTTTGAATGAGAATGTGCTTGCTTACAGCAACGTGCTATATGTTCTGAATGCCCGAATTGGGAATCTGTGTCAAAACTTTGTTAGGAATTATGTGATCCTTACTAGCTGGAAGTAAGGGAGATGGAGCATGAAGTTATTTCTAGGAGTTGAAGACATACCAAGTTTAGCTCAGTTCTTGGCATCTTTGAAATACCTATACAAACTTGTTCCTACATAGTAACTTGCAACTTTGAATGAGAGTGTGCTTGCTTACAGCAACGTGCTACATGTTCTGAATGACCGAATTGGGAAGCTGTGTCAAATCTTTGTTAGGAATTATGTGATCCTTACTAGCTGGAAGTAAGGGAGATGGGGCTTGAATTTATTTCTAGGAGTTGGAGACATACAACGTTTAGCTCAGTTCTGGGCATCTTTGAAATACCTATACAAACTTGTTCCTACATAGTAACTTGCAACTTTGAATGAGAATGTGCTTGCTTACAGCAACGTGCTATATGTTCTGAATGCCCGAATTGGGAATCTGTGTCAAAACTTTGTTAGGAATTATGTGATCCTTACTAGCTGGAAGTAAGGGAGATGGGGCATGAAGTTGTTTCTAGGAGTTGGAGACATACCAAGTTTAACTCAGTTCTGGGCATCTTTGAAATACCTATACAAACTTGTTCCTACATAGTAACTTCCAACTTTGAATGAGAATGTGCTTGCATACAGCAACGTGCTATATGTTCTGAATGCCCGAATTGGGAATCTGTGTCAAAACTTTGTTAGAAATTATGTGATCCTTACTAGATGGAAGTAAGGGAGATGGGGCAGGAAGATATTTCTAGGAGTTGGAGACATACAACGTTTAGCTCAGTTCTGGGCATCTTTTAAATACCTATACAAACTTGTTCCTACATAGTAACTTGCATCTTTGAATGAGAATGTGCTTGCTTACAGCAACGTGCTATATGATCTGAATGCCCGAATTGGGATTCTGTGTCAAAACTTTATTAGGAATATTATGTGATCCTTACTTGCTGGAAGTAAGGGAGATGGGGCATGAAGTTATTTCTAGAAGTTGGAGACATACCCACTTTAGCTCAGTTCTGGGCATCTTTGAAAGTCCTATACAAACTTGTTCCTACATAGTAACTTGCAACTTTGAATGAGAATGTGCTTGCTTACAGCAACGTGCTATATGTTCTGAATGCCCGAATGGGGAATCTGTGTCAAAACTTTGTTAGGAATTATGTGATCCTTACTAGCTGGAAGTAAGGGAGACGGGGCATGAAGTTATTTCTAGGAGTTGGAGAAATACAACGTTTAGCTCGGTTCTGGGCATCTTTGAAATACCTATACAAACTTGGTCCTACATAGTAACTTGCAACTTTGAATGAGAATGTGCTTGCTTACAGCAACGTGCTATATGTTCTGAATGCCCGAATTGGGAATCTGTGTCAAAACTTTGTTAGAAATTATGTGATCATTACTAAATGGAAGTAGGGGAGATGGGGCATGAAGTTATTTCTAGGAGTTGGAGACATACAACGTTTAGCTCAGTTCTGGGCATCTTTGAAATACCTATACAAACTTGTTCCTACATAGTAACTTGCAACATTGAATGAGAATGTGCTTGCTTACAGCAACGTGCTATATGTTCTGAATGCCCGAATTGGGAATCTGTGTCAAAACTTTGTTAGGAATATTATGTGATCCTTACTAGCTGGAATTAAGGGAGACGGGGCATGAAGTTATTTCTAGGAGTTGGAGACATACCCACTTTAGCTCAGTTCTGGGCATCTTTGAATGTCCTATACAAACTTGTTCCTACATAGTAACTTGCAACTTTGAATGAGAATGTGCTTGCTTACAGCAACGTGCTATATGTTCTGAATGCCCGAATTGGGAATCTGTGTCAAAACTTTGTTAGGAATTATGTGATCCTTACTAGCTGGAAAAAGGGAGACGGGGCATGAAGTTATTTCTAGGAGTTGGAGACACACAAAATTTAGCTCAGTTCTGGGCATCTTTGAAATACCTATACAAACTTGTTCCTACATAGTAACTTGCAACTTTGAGTGAGAATGTGCTTTCTTACAGCAACGTGCTATATGTTCTGAATGCCCGAATTGGGAATCTGTGTCAAAACTTTGTTAGGAATTATGTGATCCTTACTAGCTGGAAGTAAGGGAGATGCGGCATGAAGGTATTTCTAGGAGTTGGAGACACACCAAGTTTAGCTCAGTTCTGGGCATCTTTGAAAAACCTATACAAACTTGTTCCTACATAGTAACTTGCAACTTTGAATGAGAATGTGCTTGCTTACAGCAATGTGCTATATGTTCTGAATGCCCGAATTGGGAATCTGTGTCACAACTTTGTTAGGAATTATGTGATCCTTACTACCTGGAAGTAAGGGAGATGGGGCATGAAGTTATTTCTAGGAGTTGGAGACATACCAAGTTTAGCTCAGTTCTGGGCATCTTTGAAATACCTATACAAACTTGTTCCTACATAGTAACTTGCAACTTTGAATGAGAATGTGCTTGCTTACAGCAACGTGCTATATGTTCTGAATGCCCGAATTGGGAATCTGTGTCAAAACTTTGTTAGAAATTATGTGATCCTTACTAGCTTGAAATAAGGGAGATGGGGCATGAAGTTATTTCTAGGAGTTGGAGACATACAACGTTTAGCTCAGTTCTGGGCATCTTTGAAATACCTATTCAAACTTGTTCCTACATAGTAACTTGCAACTTTGAATGAGAATGTGCTTGCTTACAGCAACGTGCTATATGTTCTGAATGCCCGAATTGGGAATCTGTGTCAAAACTTTGATAGAAATTATGTGATCCTTACTAGCTGGAAGTCGAGATGGGGCATGAAGTTATTTCTAGGAGTTGGAGACATACCAAGTTTAGCTCAGTTCTGGGCATCTTTGAAATACCTATACAAACTTGTTCCTACACAGTAACTTGCAACTTTGAATGAGAATGTGCTTGCTTACAGCAATGTGCTATATGTTCTGAATGCCCGAATTGGGAATCTGTGTCAAAACTTTGTTAGAAATTATGTGATCCTTACTAGATGGAAGTATAGAACATGGAGCATGAAGTTATTTCTAGGAGTTGAAGACATACAACGTTTAGCTCAGTTCTGGGCATCTTTGAAATACCTATACAAACTTGTTCCTACATAGTAACTTGCCACTTTGAATGAGAATGTGCTTGCTTACAGCAACGTGCTATATGTTCTGAATGCCCAAATTGGGAATCTGTGTCAAAACTTTGTTAGGAATTATGTGATCCTTACTAGCTGGAAGTAAGGGAGATGGGGCATGAAGTTATTTCTAGGTTTTGGAGACATACCAAGTTTAAGTCAGTTCTGGGCATCTTTGAAAAACCTATACAAACCTGTTCCTACATAGTAACTTGCAACTTTGAATGAGAATGTGCTTGCATACAGCAACGTGCTATATGTTCTGAATGCCCGAATTGGGAATCTGTGTCAAAACTTTGTTAGAAATTATGTGATCCTTACTAGATGGAAGTAAGGGAGATGGGGCATGAAGTTATTTCTAGGAGTTGGAGACATACAACGTTTAGCTCAGTACTGGGCATCTTTGAAATACCTATACAAACTTGTTACTACATAGTAACTTGCAACTTTGAATGAGAATGTGCTTGCTTACAGCAACGCGCTATATGTTCTGAATGCCCGAATTGGTAATCTGTGTCAAAACTTTGTTAGGAATATTGTGTGATCCTTACTAGCTGGAAGTAAGGGAGATGGGGCATGAAGTTATTTCTAGAAGTTGGAGACATACCAAGTTTAGCTCAGTTCTGGGCATCTTTGAAATACCTATACAAACTTGTTCCTACATAGTAACTTGCAACTTTGAATGAGAATGTGCTTGCTTACAGCAACGTGCTATATGTTCTGAATGCCCGAATTGGGAATCTGTGTCAAAACTTTGTTAGGAATTATGTGATCCTTACTAGCTGGAAGTAAGGGAGATGGGGCATGAAGTTATTTCTAGGAGTTGGAGACATACCAAGTTTAGCTCAGTTCTGGGCATCTTTGAAATACCTATACAAACTTGTTCCTACATAGTAACTTGCAACTTTGAATGAGAATGTGCTTGCTTACAGCAACGTGCTATATGTTCTGAATGCACGAATTGGGATTCTGTGTCAAAACTTTGTTAGGAATTATGTGATCCTTACTAGCTGGAAGTAAGGGACATGGGGCATGAAGTTATTTCTAGGAGTTGGAGACATACCAAGTTTACCTCAGTTCTGGGCATCTTTGAAATACCTATACAAACTTGTTCCTACATAGTAACTTGCAACTTTGAATGAGAATGTGCTTGCTTACAGCAACGTGCTATATGTTCTGAATGCCCGAATTGGGAATCTGTGTAAAAACTTTGTTAGAAATTATGTGATCCTTACTAGATGGAAGTAAGGGAGATGGGGCATGAAGTTGTTTCTAGGAGTTGGAGACATACCAAGTTTAACTCAGTTCTGGGCATCTTTGAAATACCTATACAAACTTGTTCCTACATAGTAACTTGCAACTTTGAATGAGAATGTGCTTGCATACAGCAACGTGCTATATGTTCTGAATGCCCGAATTGGGAATCTGTGTCAAAACTTTGTTAGAAATTATGTGATCCTTACTAGATGGAAGTAAGGGAAATGGGGCATGAAGATATTTCTAGGAGTTGGAGACATACAACGTTTAGCTCAGTTCTGGGCATCTTTGAAATACCTATACAAACTTGTTCCTGCATAGTAACTTGCATCTTTGAATGAGAATGTGCTTGCTTACAGCAAGGTGCTATATGTTCTGAATGCCCGAATTGGGATTCTGTGTCAAAACTTTATTAGGAATATTATGTGATCCTTACTTGCTGGAAGTAAGGGAAATGGGGCATGAAGTTATTTCTAGAATTTGGAGACATACCCACTTTAGCTCAGTTCTGGGCATCTTTGAAAGTCCTATACAAACTTGTTCCTACATAGTAACTTGCAACTTTGAATGAGAATGTGCTTGCTTACAGCAACGTGCTATATGTTCTGAATGCCCGAATGGGGAATCTGTGTCAAAACTTTGTTAGGAATTATGTGATCCTTACTAGCTGGAAGTAAGGGAGACGGGGCATGAAGTTATTTCTAGGAGTTGGAGAAATACAACGTTTAGCTCAGTTCTGGGCATCTTTGAAATACCTATACAAACTTGGTCCTACATAGTAACTTGCAACTTTGAATGAGAATGTGCTTGCTTACAGCAACGTGCTATATGTTCTGAATGCCCGAATTGGGAATCTGTGTCAAAACTTTGTTAGAAATTATGTGATCATTACTAAATGGAAGTAGGGGAGATGGGGCATGAAGTTATTTCTAGGAGTTGGAGACATACAACGTTTAGCTCAGTTCTGGGCATCTTTGAAATACCTATACAAACTTGTTCCTACATAGTAACTTGCAACATTGAATGAGAATGTGCTTGCTTACAGCAACGTGCTATATGTTCTGAATGCCCGAATTGGGAATCTGTGTCAAAACTTTGTTAGGAATATTATGTGATCCTTACTAGCTGGAATTAAGGGAGACGGGGCATGAAGTTATTTCTAGGAGTTGGAGACATACCCACTTTAGCTCAGTTCTGGGCATCTTTGAAAGTCCTATACAAACTTGTTCCTACATAGTAACTTGCAACTTTGAATGAGAATGTGCTTGCTTACAGCAACGTGCTATATGTTCTGAATGCCCGAATTGGGAATCTGTGTCAAAACTTTGTTAGGAATTATGTGATCCTTACTAGCTGGAAAAAGGGAGACGGGGCATGAAGTTATTTCTAGGAGTTGGAGACACACAAAGTTTAGCTCAGTTCTGGGCATCTTTGAAATACCTATACAAACTTGTTCCTACATAGTAACTTGCAACTTTGAGTGAGAATGTGCTTTCTTACAGCAACGTGCTATATGTTCTGAATGCCCGAATTGGGAATCTGTGTCAAAACTTTGTTAGGAATTATGTGATCCTTACTAGCTGGAAGTAAGGGAGATGCGGCATGAAGTTATTTCTAGGAGTTGGAGACACACCAAGTTTAGCTCAGTTCTGGGCATCTTTGAAAAACCTATACAAACTTGTTCCTACATAGTAACTTGCAACTTTGAATGAGAATGTGCTTGCTTACAGCAATGTGCTATATGTTCTGAATGCCCGAATTGGGAATCTGTGTCACAACTTTGTTAGGAATTATGTGATCCTTACTACCTGGAAGTAAGGGAGATGGGGCATGAAGTTATTTCTAGGAGTTGGAGACATACCAAGTTTAGCTCAGTTCTGGGCATCTTTGAAATACCTATACAAACTTGTTCCTACATAGTAACTTGCAACTTTGAATGAGAATGTGCTTGCTTACAGCAACGTGCTATATGTTCTGAATGCCCGAATTGGGAATCTGTGTCAAAACTTTGTTAGAAATTATGTGATCCTTACTAGCTTGAAATAAGGGAGATGGGGCATGAAGTTATTTCTAGGAGTTGGAGACATACAACGTTTAGCTCAGTTCTGGGCATCTTTGAAATACCTATTCAAACTTGTTCCTACATAGTAACTTGCAACTTTGAATGAGAATGTGCTTGCTTACAGCAACGTGCTATATGTTCTGAATGCCCGAATTGGGAATCTGTGTCAAAACTTTGATAGAAATTATGTGATCCTTACTAGCTGGAAGTAAGGGACATTGAGCATGAATTTATTTCTAGGAGTTGGAGACATACAACGTTTAGCTCAGTTCTGGGCATCTTTGAAATACCTATACAAACTTGTTCCTACATAGTAACTTGCAACTTTGAATGAGAACGTGCTTGCTTACAGCAACGTGCTATATGTTCTGAATGCCCGAATTGGGAATCTGTGTCAAAACTTTGTTAGGAATTATGTGATCCTTACTAACTGGAAGTAAGGGAGATGGGGCATGAAGTTATTTCTAGGAGTTGGAGACATACAACGTTTAGCTCAGTTCTGGGCATCTTTGAAATACCTATTCAAACTTGTTGCTACATAGAATCTTGCAACTGTGAATGAGAATGTGCTTGCTTACAGCAACTTGCTATATGTTCTGAATGCCCGAATTGGGAATCTGTGTCAAATCTTTGTTAGGAATTATGTGATCCTTACTTGCTGGAAGTAAGGGAGATGGGGCATGAAGATATTTCTAGGAGTTGGAGACATACCAAGTTTAGCTCAGTTCTGGGCATCTTTGAAATACCTATACAAACTTGTTCCTACATAGTAACTTGCAACTTTGAATGAGAATGTGCTTGCTTACAGCAACGTGCTATATGTTCTGAATGCCCGAATTGGGAATCTGTGTCAAAACTTTGTTAGAAATTATGTGATCCTTACTAGATGGAAGTAGGGGAAATGGGGCATGAAGTCATTTCTAGGAGTTGGAGACATACCAAGTTTAGCTCAGTTCTGGGCATCTTTGAAATACCTATACAAACTTGTTCCTACATAGTAACTTGCAACTTTGAATGAGAATGTGCTTGCTTACAGCAACGTGCTATATGTTCTGAATGCCCGAATTGGGAATCTGTGTCAAAACTTCGGTAGGAATTATGTGATCCTTACTAGCTGGAAGTCGAGATGGGGCATGAAGTTATTTCTAGGAGTTGGAGACATACCAAGTTTAGCTCAGTTCTGGGCATCTTTGAAATACCTATACAAACTTGTTCCTACACAGTAACTTGCAACTTTGAATGAGAATGTGCTTGCTTACAGCAATGTGCTATATGTTCTGAATGCCCGAATTGGGAATCTGTGTCAAAACTTTGTTAGAAATTATGTGATCCTTACTAGATGGAAGTATAGAACATGGAGCATGAAGTTATTTCTAGGAGTTGAAGACATACAACGTTTAGCTCAGTTCTGGGCATCTTTGAAATACCTATACAAACTTGTTCCTACATAGTAACTTGCCACTTTGAATGAGAATGTGCTTGCTTACAGCAACGTGCTATATGTTCTGAATGCCCAAATTGGGAATCTGTGTCAAAACTTTGTTAGGAATTATGTGATCCTTACTAGCTGGAAGTAAGGGAGATGGGGCATGAAGTTATTTCTAGGTTTTGGAGACATACCAAGTTTAAGTCAGTTCTGGGCATCTTTGAAAAACCTATACAAACCTGTTCCTACATAGTAACTTGCAACTTTGAATGAGAATGTGCTTGCATACAGCAACGTGCTATATGTTCTGAATGCCCGAATTGGGAATCTGTGTCAAAACTTTGTTAGAAATTATGTGATCCTTACTAGATGGAAGTAAGGGAGATGGGGCATGAAGTTATTTCTAGGAGTTGGAGACATACAACGTTTAGCTCAGTACTGGGCATCTTTGAAATACCTATACAAACTTGTTACTACATAGTAACTTGCAACTTTGAATGAGAATGTGCTTGCTTACAGCAACGCGCTATATGTTCTGAATGCCCGAATTGGGAATCTGTGTCAAAACTTTGTTAGGAATATTGTGTGATCCTTACTAGCTGGAAGTAAGGGAGATGGGGCATGAAGTTATTTCTAGAAGTTGGAGACATACCAAGTTTAGCTCAGTTCTGGGCATCTTTGAAATACCTATACAAACTTGTTCCTACATAGTAACTTGCAACTTTGAATGAGAATGTGCTTGCTTACAGCAACGTGCTATATGTTCTGAATGCCCGAATTGGGAATCTGTGTCAAAACTTTGTTAGGAATTATGTGATCCTTACTAGCTGGAAGTAAGGGAGATGGGGCATGAAGTTATTTCTAGGAGTTGGAGACATACCAAGTTTAGCTCAGTTCTGGGCATCTTTGAAATACCTATACAAACTTGTTCCTACATAGTAACTTGCAACTTTGAATGAGAATGTGCTTGCTTACAGCAACGTGCTATATGTTCTGAATGCACGAATTGGGATTCTGTGTCAAAACTTTGTTAGGAATTATGTGATCCTTACTAGCTGGAAGTAAGGGACATGGGGCATGAAGTTATTTCTAGGAGTTGGAGACATACCAAGTTTACCTCAGTTCTGGGCATCTTTGAAATACCTATACAAACTTGTTCCTACATAGTAACTTGCAACTTTGAATGAGAATGTGCTTGCTTACAGCAACGTGCTATATGTTCTGAATGCCCGAATTGGGAATCTGTGTAAAATCTTTGTTAGAAATTATGTGATCCTTACTAGATGGAAGTAAGGGAGATGGGGCATGAAGTTATTTCTAGGAGTTGGAGAAATACCAAGTTTGGCTCAGTTCTGGGCATCTTTGAAATACCTATACAAACTTGTTCCTACATAGTAACTTGCAACTTTTAATGAGAATGTGCTTGCTTACAGCAACGTGCTATATGTTCTGAATGCCCGAATTGGAAATCTGTGTCAAAACTTTGTTAGAAATTATGTGATCCTTACTAGATGGAAGTAGGGGAGATGGGGCATGATGTTATTTCTAGGAGTTGGAGACATACCAAGTTTAGCTCAGTTCTGGGCATCTTTGAAATACCTATACCAACTTGTTCCTACATAGTAACTTGCAACTTTGAATGAGAATGTGCTTTTTTACAGCAACGTGCTATATGTTCTGAATGCCCGAATTGGGAATCTGTGTCAAAACTTTGTTAGGAATATTATGTGATCCTTAGTAGATGAAAGTAAGGGAGATGGGGCATGAAGATATTTCTAGGAGTTGGAGACATACCCACTTTAGGTCAGTTCTGGGCATCTTTGAAATACCTATACAAACTTGTTCCTACATAGTAACTTGCAACTTTGAATGAGAATGTGCTTGCTTACAGCAACGTGCTATATGTTCTGAATGCCCGAATTGGGTATCTGTGTCAAAACTTTGTTAGGAATTATGTGCTCCTTACTAGCTGGAAGTAAGAGAGATGGGGCATGAAGATACTTCTAGGTGTTGGAGACATACAACGTTTAGCTCAGATCTGGGCATCTTTGAAATACCTATACAAACTTGTTCCTACATAGTAACTTGCCACTTTGAATGAGAATGTGCTTGCTTACAGCAACGTGCTATATGTTCTGAATGCCCGAATTGGGAATCTGTGTCAAAACATTGTTAGGAATTATGTGATCCTTACTAGCTGGAAGTAAGGGAGATGGGGCATGAAGTTATTTCTAGGAGTTGGAGACATACCAAGTTTAGCTCAGTTCTGTGTATCTTTGAAATACCTATTAAAACTTGTAGCTACATAGTAACTTGCAACTGTGAATGAGAATGTGCTTGCTTACACCAACGTGCTATATGTTCTGAATGCCCAAATTGGGAATCTGTGTCAAAACTTTGTTAGGAATATTATGTGATCCTTACTAGCTGGAAGTAAGGGAGATGGGGCATGAAGTTATTTCTATGAGTTGGAGACATACCCACTTTAGCTCAGTTCTGGGCATCTTTGAAAGTCCTATACAAACTTGTTCCTACATAGTAACTTGCAACTTTGAATGAGAATGTGCTTGCTTACAGCAACGTGCTATATGTTCTGAATGCCCGAATTGGGAATCTGTGTCAAAAGTTTGTTAGGAATTATGTGATCCTTACTAGCTGGAAGTAAGGGAGATGGGGCATGAAGTTATTTCTAGGAGTTGGAGACATACATCTTTTAGCTCAGTTCTGGGCATCTTTGAAATACCTATACAAACTTGTTCCTACATAGTAACTTGCAACTTTGAATGAGAATGTGCTTGCTTACAGCAACGTGCTATATGTTCTGAATGCCCGAATTGGGAATCTTTGTCACAACTTTGTTAGGTATTACGTGATCCTTACTAGCTGGAATTAAGGGAGATGGGGCATGAAGTTATTTCTAGGAGTTGGAGACATACCATGATTAGCTCAGTTCTGGGCATCTTTGAAATACCTATACAAACTTGTTCCTACATAGTAACTTGCAACTTTGTATGAGAATGCGCTTGCTTACAGCAACGTGCTATATGTTCTGAATGCCCGAATTGGGAATCTGTGTCAAAACTTTGTTAGGAATTATGTGATACTTACTAGCTGGAAGTAAGGGAGATGGGGCATGAAGTTATTTCTAGGTGTTGGAGACATACCAAGTTTAAGTCAGTTCTGGGCATCTTTGAAATACCTATACAAACTTGTTCCTACGTAGTAACTTGCAACTTTGAATGAGAATGTGCTTGCATACAGCAACGTGCCATATGTTCTGAATGCCCGAATTGGGAATCTGTGTCAAAATTTGTTAGAAATTATGTGATCCTTACTAGATGGAAGTAAGGGAGATGGGGCATGAAGTTATTTCTAGGAGTTGGAGACATACAACGTTTAGCTCAGTACTCGGCATCTTTGAAATACCTATACAAACTTGTTCCTACATAGTAACTTGCAACTTTGAATGAGAATGTGCTTGCTTACAGCAAAGCGCTATATGTTCTGAATGCCCGAATTGGGAATCTGTGTCAAAACTTTGTTAGGAATATTATGTGATACTTACTAGCTGGAAGTAAGGGAGACGGGGCATGAAGTTATTTCTAGGAGTTGGAGACATACCCACTTTAGCTCAGTTCTGGGCATCTTTGAAAGTCCTATACAAACTTGTTCCTACATAGTAACTTGCAACTTTGAATGAGAATGTGCTTGCTTACAGCAACGTGCTATATGTTCTGAATGCCCGAATAGGGAATCTGTGTCAAAACTTTGTTAGGAATTATGTGATCCTTACTAGCTGGAAGTAAGGGAGACGGGGCATGAAGTTATTTCTAGGAGTTGGAGACACACCAAGTTTAGCTCAGTTCTGGGCATCTGTGAAAGTCCTATACAAACTTGTTCCTACATAGTAACTTGCAACATTTAATGAGAAGGTGCTTGCTTACAGCAACGTGCTATATGTTCTGAATGCCCGAATTGGGAATCTGTGTCAAAACTTTGGTAGAAATTATGTGATCCTTACTAGATGGAAGTAAGGGACATGGAACATGAAGTCATTTCTAGGAGTTGGAGACATACAACGTTTAGCTCAGTTCTGGGCATCTTTGAAATACCTATACAAACTTGTTCCTACATAGTAACTTGCAACTTTGAATGAGAATGTGCTTGCTTACAGCAATGTGCTATATGTTCTGAATGCCCGAATTGGGAATCTGTGTCAAATCTTTGTTAGGAATTACGTGATCCTTAATAGCTGGAAGTAAGGGAGATGGGGCATGAAGTTATTTCTAGGAGTTGGAGACATACCAAGTTTAGCTCAGTTCTGGGCATCTTTGAAATACCTATACAAACTTGTTCCTACATAGTAACTTGCAACTTTGAATGAGAATGTGCTTGCTTACAGCAACGTGCTATATGTTCTGAATGCCCGAATTGGGAATCTGTGTCAAAACTTTGTTAGGAATTAAGTGATCCTTACTAGCTGGAAGTAAGGGAGATGGGGCATGAAGTTATTTGTAGGAGTTGGACACATACCAAGTTTACCTCAGTTCTGGGCATCTTTGAAATACCTATGCAAACTTGTTCCTACATAGTAACTTGCATCTTTGAATGAGAATGTGCTTTCTTACAGCAACGTGCTATATGTTCTGAATGCCCGAATTGGGAATCTGTGTCAAAACTTTGTTAGGAATATTATGTGATCCTTAGTAGATGGAAGTAAGGGAGATGTGGCATGAAGTTATTTCTAGGAGTTGGAGACATACTCACTTTAGCTCAGTTCTGGGCATCTTTGAAATACCTATACAAACTTGTTCCTACATAGTAACTTGCAACTTTGAATGAGAATGTGCTTGCTTACAGCAACGTGCTATATGTTCTGAATGCCCGAATTGGGAAGCTGTGTCAAAACTTTGTTAGGAATTATGTGATCCTTACTAGCTGGAAGTAAGAGAGATGGGGCATGAAGTTATTTCTAGGTGTTGGAGACATACAACGTTTAGCTCAGATCTGGGCATCTTTGAAATACCTATACAAACTTGTTCCTACATAGTAACTTGCCACTTTGAATGAGAATGTGCTTGCTTACAGCAACGTGCTATATGTTCTGAATGCCCGAATTGGGAATCTGTGTCAAAACTTTGTTAGGAATTATGTGATCCTTACTAGCTGGAAGTAAGGGAGATGGGGCATGAAGTTATTTCTAGGAGTTGGAGACATACCAAGTTTAGCTCAGTTCTGTGCATCTTTGAAATACCTATTCAAACTTGTTGCTACATAGTAACTTGCAACTGTGAATGAGAATGTGCTTGCTTACAGCAACGTGCTATATGTTCTGAATGCCCGAATTGGGAATCTGTGTCAAAACTTTGTTAGGAATTATGTGATCCTTACTAGCTGGAAGTAAGGGAGATGGGGCGTGAAGTTATTTCTAGAAGTTGGAGACATACCAAGTTTAGCTCAGTTCTGGGCATCTTTGAAATACCTATACAAACTTGTTCCTACATAGTAACTTGCAACTTTGAATGAGAATGTGCTTGCTTACAGCAACGTGCTACATGTTCTGAATGCCCGAATTGGGAATCAGTGTCAAAACTTTGTTAGGAATTATGTGATCCTTACTAGCTGGAAGTAAGGGAGATGGGGCATGAAGTTATTTCTAGGAGTTGGAGACATACAACGTTTAGCTCAGTTCTGGGCATCTTTGAAATACCTATACAAACTTGTTCCTACATAGTAACTTGCAACTTTGAATGAGAATGTGCTTGCTTACAGCAACGTGCTATATGTTCTGAATGCCCGAATTGGGAATCTGTGTAAAAACTTTGTTAGAAATTATGTGATCCTTACTAGATGGAAGTAAGGGAGATGGGGCATGAAGTTATTTCTAGGAGTTGGAGAAATACCAAGTTTAGCTCAGTTCTGGGCATCTTTGAAATACCTATACAAACTTGTTCCTACATAGTAACTTGCAGCTTTTAATGAGAATGTGCTTGCTTACAGCAACGTGCTATATGTTCTGAATGCCCGAATTGGGAATCTGTGTCAAAACTTTGTTAGAAATTATGTGATCCTTACTAGATGGATGTAGGGGAGATGGGGCATGAAGTTATTTCTAGGAGTTGGAGACATACCAAGTTTAGCTCAGTTCTGGGCATCTTTGAAATACCTATACAAACTTGTTCCTACATAGTAACTTGCAACTTTGAATGAGAATGTGCTTTCTTACAGCAATGTGCTATATGTTCTGAATGCCTGAATTGGGAATCTGTGTCAAAACTTTGTTAGGAATATTATGTGATCCTTAGTAGATGGAAGTAAAGGAGATGGGGCATGAAGTTATTTCTAGGAGTTGGAGACATACCCACTTTAGCTCAGTTCTGGGCATCTTTGAAATACCTATACAAACTTGTTCCTACATAGTAACTTGCAACTTTGAATGAGAATGTGCTTGCTTACAGCAACGTGCTATATGTTCTGAATGCCCGAATTGGGTATCTGTGTCAAAACTTTGTTAGGAATTATGTGATCCTTACTAGCTGGAAGTAAGAGAGATGGGGCATGAAGTTATTTCTAGGTGTTGGAGACATACAACGTTTAGCTCAGATCTGGGCATCTTTGAAATACCTATACAAACTTGTTCCTACATAGTAACTTGCCACTTTGAATGAGAATGTGCTTGCTTACAGCAACGTGCTATATGTTCTGAATGCCCGAATTGGGAATCTGTGTCAAAACTTTGTTAGGAATTATGTGATCCTTACTAGCTGGAAGTAAGGGAGATGGGGCATGAAGTTATTTCTAGGAGTTGGAGACATACAGAGTGTAGCTCAGTTCTGCTCATCTTTGAAATATCTATTAAAACTTGTTGCTACATAGTAACTTGCAACTGTGAATGAGAATGTGCTTGCTTACAGCAACGTGCTATATGTTCTGAATGCCCGAATTGGGAATCTGTGTCAAATCTTTGTTAGGAATTATGTGATCCTTACTAGCTGGAAGTAAGGGAGATGGGGCGTGAAGTTCTTTCTAGAAGTTGGAGACATACCAAGTTTAGCTCAGTTCTGGGCATCTTTGAAATACCTATACAAACTTGTTCCTACATAGTAACTTGCAACTTTGAATGAGAATGTGCTTGCTTACAGCAACGTGCTATATGTTCTGAATGCCCGAATTGGGAATCTGTGTCAAAACTTTGTTAGGAATTATGTGATCCTTACTAGCTGGAAGTAAGGGAGATGGGGCATGAGTTATTTCTAGGAGTTGGAGACATACAACGTTTAGCTCAGTTCTGGGCATCTTTGAAATACCTATACAAACTTGTTCCTACATAGTAACTTGCAACTTTCGATGAGAATGTGCTTGCTTACAGCAACGTGCTATATGTTCTGAATCCCCGAATAGGGAATCTGTGTCAAAACTTTGTTAGGAATTATGTGATCCTTACTAGCTGGAAGTAAGGGAGATGGGGCATGATGTTATTTCTAGGAGTTGGATACATACCAAGTTTAGCTCAGTTCTGGGCATCTTTGAAATACCTATACAAACTTGTTCCTACATAGTAACTTGCAACTTTGAATGAGAATGTGCTTGCTTACAGCAACGTGCTATATGTTCTGAATGCCCGAATTGGGAATCTGTGTCAAAACTTTGTTAGAAATTATGTGATCATTACAAGCTGGAAGTAAGGGAGATGGAGCATGAATTTATTTCTAGGAGTTGGAGACATACAACGTTTAGCTCAGTTCTGGGCATCTTTGAAATACCTATAGAAAGTTGTTCCTACATAGTAACTTGCAACTTTGAATGAGAATGTGCTTGCTTACAGCAACGTGCTATATGTTCTCAATGCCAGAATAGGGAATCTGTGTCAAAACTTTGTTAGGAATTATGTGATCCTTACTAGCTGGAAGTAAGGGAGATGGGGCATGAAGTTATTTCTAGGAGTTGGAGACATGCCAAGTTTAGCTCCGTTCTGGGCATCTTTGAAATACCTATACAAACTTGTTCCTACATAGTAACTTGCAACTTTGAATGAGAATGTGCTTGCTTACAGCAACGTGCTATATGTTCTGAATGCCCGAATTGGGAATCTGTGTCAAAACTTTGTTAGAAATTATGTGATCCTTACTAGCTGGCAGTAAGGGAGATGGGGCATGAAGTTATTTCTAGGAGTTGGAGACATAAAATGTTTAGCTCAGTTCTGGGCATCTTTGAAATACCTATACAAACTTGTTCCTACATAGTAACTTGCAACTTTGAATGAGAATGTGCTTGCTTACAGCAACGTGCTATATGTTCTGAATGCCCGAATTGGGAATCTGTGTCAAAACTTTGTTAGGAATTATGTGATCCTTACTAGCTGGAAGTAAGGGAGATGGGGCATGAAGTTATTTCTAGGAGTTGGAGACATACAACGTTTAGCTCAGTTCTGGGCATCTTTGAAATACCTATACAAACTTGTTCCTACATAGTAACTTGCAACTTTGAATGAGAATGTGCATGCTTACAGCAACGTGCTATATGTTCTGAATGCCCGAATTGGGAATCTGTGTCAAAACTTTGTTAGAAATTATGTGATCCTTACTAGATGGAAGTAAGTGACATGGAGCATGAAGTTATTTCTAGGAGTTGGAGACATACAACGTTTAGCTCAGTTCTGGGCATCTTTGAAATACCTATACAAACTTTTCCTACATAGTAACTTGCCACTTTGAATGAGAATGTGCTTGCTTAAGGCAACGTGCTATATGTTCTGAATGCCCGAATTGGGAATCTGTGTCAAAACTTTGTTAGGAATTATGTAATCCTTACTAGCTGGAAGTAAGGGAGATGGGGCATGAAGTTATTTCTAGGAGTTGGAGACATACCAAGTTTAGCTCAGTTCTGGGCATCTTTGAAATACCTATAGAAAGTTGTTCCTACATAGTAACTTGCAACTTTGAATGAGAATGTGCTTGCTTACAGCAACGTGCTATATGTCTGAATGCCCGAAATGGGAATCTGTGTCAAAACTTTGTTAGGAATTATGTGATCGTTACTAGCTGGAAGTAAGGGAGATGGGGCATGAAGTTATTTCTAGGAGTTGGAGACATGCCAAGTTTAGCTCCGTTCTGGGCATCTTTGAAATACCTATACAAACTTGTTCCTACATAGTAACTTGCAACTTTGAATGAGAATGTGCTTGCTTACAGCAACGTGCTATATGTTCTGAATGCCCGAATTGGGAATCTGTGTCTAAACTTTGTTAGAAAATATGTGATCCTTACTAGCTGGAAGTAAGGGAGATGGGGCATGAAGTTATTTCTAGGAGTTGGAGACATACCAAGCTTAGCTCAGTTCTGGGCATCTTTGAAATACCTATGCAAACTTGTTCCTACATAGTAACTTGCAACTTTGAATGAGAATGTGCTTGCTTACAGCAACGTGCTACATGTTCTGAATGCCCGAATTGGGAATCTGTGTCAAAACTTTGTTAGGAATTATGTGATCCTTACTAGCTGGAAGTAAGTGAGACGGGGCATGAAGTTATTTCTAGGAGTTGGAGACATACCAAGTTTAGCTCAGTTCTGGGCATCTTTGAAATACCTATACAAACTTGTTCCTACATAGTAACTTGCAACTTTGAATGAGAATGTGCTTGCTTACAGCAACGTGCTACATGTTCTGAATGCCCGAATTGGGAATCTGTGTCAAAACTTTGTTAGGAATTTTGTGATCCTTACTAGCTGGAAGTAAGGGAGATGGGGCATGAAGTTATTTCTAGGAGTTGGAGACATACAACGTTTAGCTCAGTTCTGGGCATCTTTGAAATACCTATACAAACTTGTTCCTACATAGTAACTTGCAACTTTGAATGAGAATGTGCTTGCTTACAGCAACGTGCTATATGTTCTGAATGCCCGAATTGGGAATCTGTGTCAAAACTTTGTTAGGAATTATGTGATCCTTACTAGCTGGAAGTAAGGGAGATGGGGCATGAAGTTATTCTAGGAGTTGGACACATACCAAGTTTAGCTCAGTTCTGGGCATCTTTGAAATACCTATACAAACTTGTTCCTACATAGTAACTTGCAACTTTGAATGAGAATGTGCTTGCTTACAGCAACGTGCTATATGTTCTGAATGCCCGAATTGGGAATCTGTGTCAAAACTTTGTTAGAAATTATGTGATCCTTACTAGATGGAAGTAGGGGAGATGGGGCATGAAGTTATTTCTAGGAGTTGGAGACATACCAAGTTTAGCTCAGTTCTGGGCATCTTTGAAATACCTATACAAACTTGTTCCTACATAGTAACTTGCAACTTTGAATGAGAATGTGCTTTCTTACAGCAATGTGCTATATGTTCTGAATGCCTGAATTGGGAATCTGTGTCAAAACTTTGTTAGGAATATTATGTGATCCTTAGTAGATGGAAGTAAGGGAGATGGGGCATGAAGTTATTTCTAGGAGTTGGAGACATACCCACTTTAGCTCAGTTCTGGGCATCTTTGAAATACCTATACAAACTTGTTCCTACATAGTAACTTGCAACTTTGAATGAGAATGTGCTTGCTTACAGCAACGTGCTATATGTTCTGAATGCCCGAATTGGGTATCTGTGTCAAAACTTTGTTAGGAATTATGTGATCCTTACTAGCTGGAAGTAAGAGAGATGGGGCATGAAGTTATTTCTAGGTGTTGGAGACATACAACGTTTAGCTCAGATCTGGGCATCTTTGAAATACCTATACAAACTTGTTCCTACATAGTAACTTGCCACTTTGAATGAGAATGTGCTTGCTTACAGCAACGTGCTATATGTTCTGAATGCCCGAATTGGGAATCTGTGTCAAAACTTTGTTAGGAATTATGTGATCCTTACAAGCTGGAAGTAAGGGAGATGGGGCATGAAGTTATTTCTAGGAGTTGGAGACATACAGAGTGTAGCTCAGTTCTGCTCATCTTTGAAATATCTATTAAAACTTGTTGCTACATAGTAACTTGCAACTGTGAATGAGAATGTGCTTGCTTACAGCAACGTGCTATATGTTCTGAATGCCCGAATTGGGAATCTGTGTCAAATCTTTGTTAGGAATTATGTGATCCTTACTAGCTGGAAGTAAGGGAGATGGGGCGTGAAGTTATTTCTAGAAGTTGGAGACATACCAAGTTTAGCTCAGTTCTGGGCATCTTTGAAATACCTATACAAACTTGTTCCTACATAGTAACTTGCAACTTTGAATGAGAATGTGCTTGCTTACAGCAACGTGCTATATGTTCTGAATGCCCGAATTGGGAATCTGTGTCAAAACTTTGTTAGGAATTATGTGATCCTTACTAGCTGGAAGTAAGGGAGATGGGGCATGAGTTATTTCTAGGAGTTGGAGACATACAACGTTTAGCTCAGTTCTGGGCATCTTTGAAATACCTATACAAACTTGTTCCTACATAGTAACTTGCAACTTTGAATGAGAATGTGCTTGCTTACAGCAACGTGCTATATGTTCTGAATGCCAGAATTGGGAATCTGTAGCAAAAGTTTGTTAGGAAATATGTGATCCTTACTAGCTGGAAGTAAGGGAGATGGGGCATGAAGTTATTTTTAGGAGTTTCAGACATACAACGTTTAGCTCAGTTCTGGGCATCTTTGAAATACCTATACAAACTTGTTCCTACATAGTAACTTGCAACTTTGGATGAGAATGTGCTTGCTTACAGCAACGTGCTATATGTTCTGAATCCCCGAATAGGGAATCTGTGTCAAAACTTTGTTAGGAATTATGTGATCCTTACTAGCTGGAAGTAAGGGAGATGGGGCATGATGTTATTTCTAGGAGTTGGATACATACCAAGTTTAGCTCAGTTCTGGGCATCTTTGAAATACCTATACAAACTTGTTCCTACATAGTAACTTGCAACTTTGAATGAGAATGTGCTTGCTTACAGCAACGTGCTATATGTTCTGAATGCCCGAATTGGGAATCTGTGTCAAAACTTTGTTAGAAATTATGTGATCATTACAAGCTGGAAGTAAGGGAGATGGAGCATGAATTTATTTCTAGGAGTTGGAGACATACAACGTTTAGCTCAGTTCTGGGCATCTTTGAAATACCTATAGAAAGTTGTTCCTACATAGTAACTTGCAACTTTGAATGAGAATGTGCTTGCTTACAGCAACGTGCTATATGTTCTGAATGCCCGAATTGGGAATCTGTGTCAAAACTTTGTTAGGAATTATGTGATCCTTACTAGCTGGAAGTAAGGGAGATGGGGCATGAAGTTATTTCTAGGAGTTGGAGACATGCCAAGTTTAGCTCCGTTCTGGGCATCTTTGAAATACCTATACAAACTTGTTCCTACATAGTAACTTGCAACTTTGAATGAGAAAGTGCTTGCTTACAGCAACGTGCTATATGTTCTGAATGCCCGAATTGGAAATCTGTGTCAAAACTTTGTTAGAAAATATGTGATCCTTACTAGCTGGAAGTAAGGGAGATGGGGCATGAAGTTATTTCTAGGAGTTGGAGACATACCAAGCTTAGCTCAGTTCTGGGCATCTTTGAAATACCTATGCAAACTTGTTCCTACATAGTAACTTGCAACTTTGAATGAGAATGTGCTTGCTTACAGCAACGTGCTACATGTTCTGAATGCCCGAATTGGGAATCTGTGTCAAAACTTTGTTAGGAATTATGTGATCCTTACTAGCTGGAAGTAAGTGAGACGGGGCATGAAGTTATTTCTAGGAGTTGGAGACATACCAAGTTTAGCTCAGTTCTGGGCATCTTTGAAATACCTATACAAACTTGTTCCTACATAGTAACTTGCAACTTTGAATGAGAATGTGCTTGCTTACAGCAACGTGCTACATGTTCTGAATGCCCGAATTGGGAATCTGTGTCAAAACTTTGTTAGGAATTTTGTGATCCTTACTAGCTGGAAGTAAGGGAGATGGGGCATGAAGTTATTTCTAGGAGTTGGAGACATACAACGTTTAGCTCAGTTCTGGGCATCTTTGAAATACCTATACAAACTTGTTCCTACATAGTAACTTGCAACTTTGAATGAGAATGTGCTTGCTTACAGCAACGTGCTATATGTTCTGAATGCCCGAATTGGGAATCTGTGTCAAAACTTTGTTAGGAATTATGTGATCCTTACTAGCTGGAAGTAAGGGAGATGGGGCATGAAGTTATTCTAGGAGTTGGACACATACCAAGTTTAGCTCAGTTCTGGGCATCTTTGAAATACCTATACAAACTTGTTCCTACATAGTAACTTGCAACTTTGAATGAGAATGTGCTTGCTTACAGCAACGTGCTATATGTTCTGAATGCCCGAATTGGGAATCTGTGTCAAAACTTTGTTAGGAATTATGTGATCCTTACTAACTGGAAGTAAGGGAGATGGGGCATGAAGTTATTTCTAGGAGTAGGAGACATACCAAGTTTAGCTCACTTCTGGGCATCTTTGAAATACCTATACAAACTTGTTCCTACATAGTAACTTGCAACTTTGAATGAGAATGTGCTTGCTTACAGCAACGTGCTATATGTTCTGAATGCCCGAATTGGGAATCTGTGTCAAAACTTTGTTAGGAATTATGTGATCCTTACTAGCTGGAAGTAAGGGAGATGGGGCATGAAGTTATTTCTAGGAGTTGGAGACATACCAAGTTTATCTCAGTTCTGGGCATCTTTCAAATACCTATACAAACTTGTTTCTACATAGTAACTTGCAACCTTGAATGAGAATGTGCTTGCATACAGCAACGTGCTATATGTTCTGAATGCCCGAATTGGGAATCTGTGTCAAAACTTTGTTAGAAATAATGTGATCCTTACTAGATGGAAGTAAGGGAGATGGGGCATGAAGTTATTTCTAGGAGTTAGAGACATACCAAGTTTAGCTCAGTTCTGGGCATCTTTGAAATACCTATACAAACTTGCTCCTACATAGTAACTTGCAACTTTGAATGAGAATGTGCTTGCTTACAGCAACGTGCTATATGTTCTGAATGCCCGAATTGGGAATCTGTGTCAAAACTTTGTTAGGAATATTATGTGCTCCTTACTAGCTGGAAGTAAGGGAGATGGGGCATGAAGTTATTTCTAGGAGTTGGGGACATACCCACTTTAGCTCAGTTCTGGGCATCTTTGAAAGTCCTATACAAACTTGTTCCTACATAGTAACTTGCCACTTTGAATGAGAATGTGCTTGCTTACAGCAACGTGCTATTTGTTCTGAATGCCCGAATTGGGAATCTGTGTCAAAACTTTGTTAGAAATTATGTGATCCTTACTAGCTGGAAGTAAGAGTTGCGGGGCATGAAGTTATTTCTAGGAGTTGGAGACATACCAAGTTTAGCTCAGTTCTGGGCATCTTTGAAATACCTATACAAACTTGTTCCTACATAGTAACTTGCAACTTTGAATGAGAATGTGCTTGCTTACAGCAACGTGCTATATGTTCTGAATGCCCGTATTGGGAATCTGTGTCAAAACTTTGTTAGGAATTATGTGATCCTTCCTAGATGGAAGTAAGGGACATGGAGCATGAAGTTATTTCTAGCAGTTGGAGACATACAACGTTTAGCCCAGTTCTGGGCATCTTTGAAATACCTATACAAACTTGTTCCTACATAGTAACTTGCAACTTTGAATGAGAATGTACTTGCTTACAGCAACGTGCTATATGTTCTGAATGCCCGAATTGGGAATCTGTGTCAAAACTTTGTTAGGAATTATGTGATCCTTACTAGCTGGAATTAGGGAGATGGGGCATGAAATTATTTCTAGAGTTGGAGACATACCAAGTTTAGCTCAGTTCTGGGCATCTTTGAAATACCTATACAAACTTGTTCCTACATAGTAACTTGCAAATTTTAATGAGAATGTGCTTGCTTACATCAACGTGCTATATGTTCTGAATGCCCGAATTGGGAATCTGTGTCAAAACTTTGTTAGAAATTATGTGATCCTTACTAGCTGGAAGTAAGGGAGATGGGGCATGAAGTTATTTCTAGGAGTTGGAGACATACAACGTTTAGCTCAGTTCTGGGCATCTTTGAAATACCTATACAAACTTGTTCCTACATAGTAACTTGCAACTTTGAATGAGAATGTGCTTGCTTACAGCAACGTGCTATATGTTCTGAATGCCCGAATTGGGAATCTGTGTCAAAACTTTGTTAGGAATATTATGTGATCCTTACTAGCTGGAAGTAAGGGAGATGGGGCATGAAGTTATTTCTAGGAGTTGGAGACATACCCACTTTAGCTCAGTTGGGCATCTTTGAAAGTCCTATACAAACTTGTTCCTACATAGTAACTTGCAACTTTGAATGAGAATGTGCTTGCTTACAGCAACGTGCTATATGTTCTGAATGCCCGAATTGGGAATCTGTGTCAAAAGTTTCTTAGGAATTATGTGATCCTTACTAGCTGGAAGTAAGGGAGATGGGGCATGAAGTTATTTCTAGGAGTTAGAGACATACCAAGTTTATCTCAGTTCTGGGCATCATTGAAATACCTATACAAACTTGTTCCTACATAGTAACTTGCAACTTTGAATGAGAATGTGCTTGCTTACAGCAACGTGCTATATGTTCTGAATGCCCGAATTGGGAATCTGTGTCAAAACTTTGTTAGGAATTATGTGATCCTTACTAGCTGGAAGTAAGGGAGATGGGGCATGAAGTTATTTCTAGGAGTTGGAGACATACAACGTTTAGCTCAGTTCTGGGCATCTTTGAAATACCTATACAAACTTGTTCCTACATAGTAACTTGCAACTTTGAATGAGAATGTGCTTGCTTACAGCAACGTGCTATATGTTCTGAATGCCCGAATTGGGAATCTGTGTCAAAACTTTGTTAGGAATATTATGTGATCCTTACTAGCTGGAAGTAAGAGAGATGGGGCATGAAGTTATTTCTAGGAGTTGTAGACATACCCACTTTAGCTCAGTTCTGGGCATCTTTGAATGTCCTATACAAACTTGTTCCTACATAGTAACTTGCAACTTTGAATGAGAATGTGCTTGCTTACAGCAACGTGCTATATGTTCTGAATGCCCGAATTGGGAATCTGTGTCAAAACTTTGTTAGGAATTATGTGATCCTTACTAGCTGGAAGTAAGGGAGATGGGGCATGAAGTTATTTCTAGGAGTTGGAGACATACCAAGTTTAGCTCAGTTCTGGGCATCTTTGAAATACCTATACAAACTTGTTCCTACATAGTAACTTGCAACTTTGAATGAGAATGTGCTTGCTTACAGCAATGTGCTACATGTTCTGAATGCCCGAATTGGGAATCTGTCAAAACTTTGTTAGGTATTTTGTGATCCTTACTAGCTGGAAGTAAGGGAAATGGGGCATGAAGTTATTTCTAGGAGTTGGAGACATACCCACTTTAGCTCCGTTCTGGGCATCTTTGAAATACCTATACAAACTTGTTCCTACATAGTAACTTGCAACTTTGAATGAGAATGTGCTTGCTTACAGCAACGTGCTATATGTTCTGAATGCCCGAATTGGGAATCTGTGTCAAAACTTTGTTAGGAATTATGTGATCCTTACTATCTGGAAGTAAGGGAGATGGGGCATGAAGCTATTTCTAGGAGTTGGAGACATACCAAGTTTAGCTCACTTCTGGGCATCTTTGAAATACCTATACAAACTTGTTCCTACATAGTAACTTGCAACATTGAATGAGAATGTGCTTGCTTACAGCAACGTGCTACATGTTCTGAATGCCCGAATTGGGAATCTGTTTCAAAACTTTGTTAGAAATTATGTGATCCTTACTAGATGGAAGTAAGGGAGATGGGGCATGAAGTTATTTCTAGGAGTTGGAGACATACCAAGTTTAGCTCAGTTCTGGGCATCTTTGAAATACCTATACAAACTTGTTCCTACATAGTAACTTGCAACTTTGAATGAGAATGTGCTTGCTTACAGCAACGTGCTATATGTTCTGAATGCCCGAATTGGGAATCTGTGTCAAAACTTTGTTAGGAATATTATGTGCTCCTTACTAGCTGGAAGTAAGGGAGATGGGGCATGAAGTTATTTCTAGGAGTTGGGGACATACCCACTTTAGCTCAGTTCTGGGCATCTTTGAAAGTCCTATACAAACGTGTTCCTACATAGTAACTTGCCACTTTGAATGAGAATGTGCTTGCTTACAGCAACGTGCTATTTGTTCTGAATGCCCGAATTGGGAATCTGTGTCAAAACTTTGTTAGAAATTATGTGATCCTTACTAGCTGGAAGTAAGGGAGATGGGGCATGAAGTTATTTCTAGGAGTTGGAGACATACAACGTTTAGCTCAGTTCTGGGCATCTTTGAAATACCTATACAAACTTGTTCCTACATAGTAACTTGCAACTTTGAATGAGAATGTGCTTGCTTACAGCAACGTGCTATATGTTCTGAATGCCCGAATTGGGAATCTGTGTCAAAACTTTGTTAGGAATATTATGTGATCCTTACTAGCTGGAAGTAAGGGAGATGGGGCATGAAGTTATTTCTAGGAGTTGGAGACATACCCACTTTAGCTCAGTTGGGCATCTTTGAAAGTCCTATACAAACTTGTTCCTACATAGTAACTTGCAACTTTGAATGAGAATGTGCTTGCTTACAGCAACGTGCTATATGTTCTGAATGCCCGAATTGGGAATCTGTGTCAAAAGTTTCTTAGGAATTATGTGATCCTTACTAGCTGGAAGTAAGGGAGATGGGGCATGAAGTTATTTCTAGGAGTTAGAGACATACCAAGTTTATCTCAGTTCTGGGCATCATTGAAATACCTATACAAACTTGTTCCTACATAGTAACTTGCAACTTTGAATGAGAATGTGCTTGCTTACAGCAACGTGCTATATGTTCTGAATGCCCGAATTGGGAATCTGTGTCAAAACTTTGTTAGGAATTATGTGATCCTTACTAGCTGGAAGTAAGGGAGATGGGGCATGAAGTTATTTCTAGGAGTTGGAGACATACAACGTTTAGCTCAGTTCTGGGCATCTTTGAAATACCTATACAAACTTGTTCCTACATAGTAACTTGCAACTTTGAATGAGAATGTGCTTGCTTACAGCAACGTGCTATATGTTCTGAATGCCCGAATTGGGAATCTGTGTCAAAACTTTGTTAGGAATATTATGTGATCCTTACTAGCTGGAAGTAAGAGAGATGGGGCATGAAGTTATTTCTAGGAGTTGTAGACATACCCACTTTAGCTCAGTTCTGGGCATCTTTGAATGTCCTATACAAACTTGTTCCTACATAGTAACTTGCAACTTTGAATGAGAATGTGCTTGCTTACAGCAACGTGCTATATGTTCTGAATGCCCGAATTGGGAATCTGTGTCAAAACTTTGTTAGGAATTATGTGATCCTTACTAGCTGGAAGTAAGGGAGATGGGGCATGAAGTTATTTCTAGGAGTTGGAGACATACCAAGTTTAGCTCAGTTCTGGGCATCTTTGAAATACCTATACAAACTTGTTCCTACATAGTAACTTGCAACTTTGAATGAGAATGTGCTTGCTTACAGCAATGTGCTACATGTTCTGAATGCCCGAATTGGGAATCTGTCAAAACTTTGTTAGGTATTTTGTGATCCTTACTAGCTGGAAGTAAGGGAAATGGGGCATGAAGTTATTTCTAGGAGTTGGAGACATACCCACTTTAGCTCCGTTCTGGGCATCTTTGAAATACCTATACAAACTTGTTCCTACATAGTAACTTGCAACTTTGAATGAGAATGTGCTTGCTTACAGCAACGTGCTATATGTTCTGAATGCCCGAATTGGGAATCTGTGTCAAAACTTTGTTAGGAATTATGTGATCCTTACTATCTGGAAGTAAGGGAGATGGGGCATGAAGCTATTTCTAGGAGTTGGAGACATACCAAGTTTAGCTCACTTCTGGGCATCTTTGAAATACCTATACAAACTTGTTCCTACATAGTAACTTGCAACTTTGAATGAGAATGTGCTTGCTTACAGCAACGTGCTACATGTTCTGAATGCCCGAATTGGGAATCTGTTTCAAAACTTTGTTAGAAATTATGTGATCCTTACTAGATGGAAGTAAGGGAGATGGGGCATGAAGTTATTTCTAGGAGTTGGAGACATACCAAGTTTAGCTCAGTTCTGGGCATCTTTGAAATACCTATACAAACTTGTTCCTACATAGTAACTTGCAACTTTGAATGAGAATGTGCTTGCTTACAGCAACGTGCTATATGTTCTGAATGCCCGAATTGGGAATCTGTGTCAAAACTTTGTTAGGAATATTATGTGCTCCTTACTAGCTGGAAGTAAGGGAGATGGGGCATGAAGTTATTTCTAGGAGTTGGGGACATACCCACTTTAGCTCAGTTCTGGGCATCTTTGAAAGTCCTATACAAACGTGTTCCTACATAGTAACTTGCCACTTTGAATGAGAATGTGCTTGCTTACAGCAACGTGCTATTTGTTCTGAATGCCCGAATTGGGAATCTGTGTCAAAACTTTGTTAGGAATTATGTGATCTTTACTAGCTGGAAGTAAGGGTTACGGGGCATGAAGTTATTTCTAGGAGTTGGAGACATACCAAGTTTAGCTCAGTTCTGGGCATCTTTGAAATACCTATACAAACTTGTTCCTACATAGTAACTTGCAACTTTGAATGAGAATGTGCTTGCTTACAGCAACGTGCTATATGTTCTGAATGCCCGTATTGGGAATCTGTGTCAAAACTTTGTTAGGAATTATGTGATCCTTCCTAGATGGAAGTAACGGACATGCAGCATGAAGTTATTTCTAGGATTTGGAGACATACAACGTTTAGCTCAGTTCTGGGCATCTTTGAAATACCTATACAAACTTGTTCCTACATAGTATCTTGCAACTTTGAATGAGAATGTACTTGCTTACAGCAACGTGCTATATGTTCTGAATGCCCGAATTGGGAATCTGTGTCAAAACTTTGTTAGGAATTATGTGATCCTTACTAGCTGGAATTAGGGAGATGGGGCATGAAGTTATTTCTAGAGTTGGAGACATACCAATTTTAGCTCAGTTCTGGGCATCTTTGAAATACCTATACAAACTTGTTCCTACATAGTAACTTGCAACTTTGAATGAGAATGTGCTTGCTTACATCAACGTGCTATATGTTCTGAATGCCCGAATTGGGAATCTGTGTCAAAACTTTGTTAGAAATTATGTGATTCTTACTAGATGGAAGTAAGGGAGATGGGGCATGAAGTTATTTCTAGGAGTTGGAGACATACAACGTTTAGCTCAGTTCTGGGCCTCTTTGAAATACCTATAGAAAGTTGTTCCTACATAGTAACTTGCAACTTTGAATGAGAATGTGCTTTCTTACAGCAACGTGCTATATGTCCTGAATGCCCGAATTGGGAATCTGTGTCAAAACTTTGTTAGGAATATTATGTGATCCTTACTACCTGGAAGTAAGGGAGATGGGGCATGAAGTTATTTCTAGGAGTTGGAGACATACCCACTTTAGCTCAGTTGGGCATCTTTGAAAGTCCTATACAAACTTGTTCCTACATAGTAACTTGCAACTTTGAATGAGAATGTGCTTGCTTACAGCAACGTGCTATATGTTCTCAATGCCCGAATTGGGAATCTGTGTCAAAAGTTTCTTAGGAATTATGTGATCCTTACTAGCTTGAAGTAAGGGAGATGGGGCATGAAGTTATTTCTAGGAGTTAGAGACATACCAAGTTTAGCTCAGTTCTGGGCATCTTTGAAATACCTATACAAACTTGTTCTTACATAGTAACTTGCAACTTTGAATGAGAATGTGCTTGCTTACAGCAACGTGCTATATGTTCTGAATGCCCGAATTGGGAATCTGTGTCAAAACTTTGTTAGGAATTATGTGATCCTTACTAGCTGGAAGTAAGGGAGATGGGGCATGAAGTTATTTCTAGGAGTTGGAGACATACAACGTTTAGCTCAGTTCTGGGCATCTTTGAAATACCTATACAAACTTGTTCCTACATAGTAACTTGCAACTTTGAATGAGAATGTGCTTGCTTACAGCAACGTGCTATATGTTCTGAATGCCCGAATTGGGAATCTGTGTCAAAACTTTGTTAGGAATTATGTGATCCTTACTAGCTGGAAGTAAGGGAGATGGGGCATGAAGTTATTTCTAGGAGTTGGAGACATGCCAAGTTTAGCTCTGTTCTGGGCATCTTTGAAATACCTATACAAACTTGTTCCTACATAGTAACTTGCAACTTTGAATGAGAATGTGCTTGCTTACAGCAACGTGCTATATGTTCTGAATGCCCGAATTGGGAATCTGTGTCAAAACTTTGTTAGAAATTATGTAATCCTTACTAGCTGGAAGTAAGGGACTTGGAGAATGAATTTATTTCTAGGAGTTGGAGACATACAACGTTTAGCTCAGGTCTGGGCATCTTTGAAATACCTATACAAACTTGTTCCTACATAGTAACTTGCAACTTTGAACGAGAATGTGCTTGCTTACAGCAACGTGCTATATGTTCTGAATGCCCGAATTGGGAATCTGTGTCAAAACTTTGTTAGGAATTATGTGATCCTTACTAGCTGGAAGTAAGGGAGATGGGGCATGAAGTTATTTCCAGGAGTTGGAGACATACAAAGTTTAGCTCAGTTCTGGGCATCTTTGAAATACCTATAGAAAGTTGTTCCTACATAGTAACTTGCAACTTTGAATGAGAATGTGCTTGCTTACAGCAACGTGCTATATGTTCTGAATGCCCGTATTGGGAATCTGTGTCAAAACTTTGTTAGGAATTATGTGATCCTTCCTAGATGGAAGTAAGGGACATGGAGCATGATGTTATTTCTAGGATTTGGAGACATACAACGTTTAGCTCAGTTCTGGGCATCTTTGAAATACCTATACAAACTTGTTCCTACATAGTAACTTGCAACTTTGAATGAGAATGTACCTGCTTACAGCAACGTGCTATATGTTCTGAATGCCCGAATTGGGAATCTGTGTCAAAACTTTGTTAGGAATTATGTGATCCTTACTAGCTGGAATTAGGGATATGGGGCATGAAGTTATTTCTAGAGTTGGAGACATACCAAGTTTAGCTCAGTTCTGGGCATCTTTGAAATACCTATACAAACTTGTTCCTACATAGTAACTTGCAACTTTGAATGAGAATGTGCTTGCTTACATCAACGTGCTATATGTTCTGAATGCCCGAATTGGGAATCTGTGTCAAAACTTTGTTAGAAATTATGTGATCCTTACTAGATGGAAGTAAGGGAGATGGGGCATGAAGTTATTTCTAGGAGTTGGAGACATACAACGTTTAGCTCAGTTCTGGGCATCTTTGAAATACCTATACAAACTTGTTCCTACATAGTAACTTGCAACTTTGAATGAGAATGTGCTTGCTTACAGCAACGTGCTATATGTTCTGAATGCCCGAATTGGGAATCTGTGTCAAAACTTTGTTAGGAATATTATGTGATCCTTACTAGCTGGAAGTAAGGGAGATGGTGCATGAAGTTATTTCTAGGAGTTGGAGACATACCCACTTTAGCTCAGTTGGGCATCTTTGAAAGTCCTATACAAACTTGTTCCTACATAGTAACTTGCAACTTTGAATGAGAATGTGCTTGCTTACAGCAACGTGCTATATGTTCTGAATGCCCGAATTGGGAATCTGTGTCAAAAGTTTCTTAGGAATTATGTGATCCTTACTAGCTGGAAGTAAGGGAGATGGGGCATGAAGTTATTTCTAGGAGTTAGAGACATACCAAGTTTAGCTCAGTTCTGGGCATCTTTGAAATACCTATACAAACTTGTTCCTACATAGTAACTTGCAACTTTGAATGAGAATGTGCTTGCTTACAGCAACGTGCTATATGTTCTGAATGCCCGAATTGGGAATCTGTGTCAAAACTTTGTTAGGAATTATGTGATCCTTACTAGCTGGAAGTAAGGGAGATGGGGCATGAAGTTATTTCTAGGAGTTGGAGACATACAAAGTTTAGCTCAGTTCTGGGCATCTTTGAAATACCTATACAAACTTGTTCCTACATAGTAACTTGCAACTTTGAATGAGAATGTGCTTGCTTACAGCAACGTGCTATATGTTCTGAATGCCCGAATTGGGAATCTGTGTCAAAACTTTGTTAGGAATATTATGTGATCCTTAGTAGCTGGAAGTAAGAGAGATGGGGCATGAAGTTATTTCTAGGAGTTGTAGACATACCCACTTTAGCTCAGTTCTGGGCATCTTTGAATGTCCTATACAAACTTGTTCCTACATAGTAACTTGCAACTTTGAATGAGAATGTGCTTGCTTACAGCAACGTGCTATATGTTCTGAATGCCCGAATTGGGAATCTGTGTCAAAACTTTGTTGGGAATTATGTGATCCTTACTAGCTGGAAGTAAGGGAGATGGGGCATGAAGTTATTTCTAGGAGTTGGAGACATACCAAGTTTAGCTCACTTCTGGGCATCTTTGAAATACCTATACAAACTTGTTCCTACATAGTAACTTGCAACTATGAATGAGAATGTGCTTGCTTACAGCAATGTGCTACATGTTCTGAATGCCCGAATTGGGAATCTGTCAAAACTTTGTTAGGTATTTTGTGATCCTTACTAGCTGGAAGTAAGGGAAATGGTGCATGAAGTTATTTCTAGGAGTTGGAGACATACCCACTTTAGCTCAGTTCTGGGCATCTTTGAAATACCTATACAAACTTGTTCCTACATAGTAACTTGCAACTTTGAATGAGAATGTGCTTGCTTACAGCAACGTGCTATATGTTCTGAATGCCCGAATTGGGAATCTGTGTCAAAACTTTGTTAGAAATTATGTGATCCTTACTATCTGGAAGTAAGGGAGATGGGGCATGAAGCTATTTCTAGGAGTTGGAGACATACCAAGTTTAGCTCACTTCTGGGCATCTTTGAAATACCTATACAAACTTGTTCCTACATAGTAACTTGCAACTTTGAATGAGAATGTGCTTGCTTACAGCAACGTGCTACAGGTTCTGAATGCCCGAATTGGGAATCTGTGTCAAAACGTTGTTAGGAATTATGTGATCCTTGCTAGCTGGAAGTAAGGGAGATGGGGCATGATGTTATTTCTAGGAGTTGGAGACATACAACGTTTAGCTCAGTTCTGGGCATCTTTGAAATTCCTATACAAACTTGTTCCTACATAGTAACTTGCAACTTTGAATGAGAATGTGCTTGCTTACAGCAACGTGCTATATGTTCTGAATGCCTGAATTGGGAATCTGTGTCAAATCTTTGTTAGAAATTATGTGATCCTTACTAGATGGAAGTAAGGGAGATGGGGCATGAAGTTATTTCTAGGAGTTGGAGACATACAACATTTAGCTCAGTTCTGGGCATCTTTGAAATACCTATACAAACTTGTTCCTACATAGTAACTTGCAACTTTGAATGAGAATGTGGTTGCTTACAGCAACGTGCTATATGTCTTGAATGCCCGTTTGGGAATCTGTGTCAAATCTTTGTTAGGAATATTATGTGCTCCTTACTAGCTGGAAGTAAGGGAGATGGGGCATGAAGTTATTTCTAGGAGTTGGAGACATACCAAGTTTAGCTCAGTTCTGGGCATCTTTGAAAGTCCTATACAAACATGTTCCTACATAGTAACTTGCAACTTTGAATGAGAATGTGCTTGCTTACAGCAACGTGCTATATGTTCTGAATGCCCGAATTGGGAATCTGTGTCAAACTGTGTTAGGAATTATGTGATCCTTACAAGCTGGAAGTAAGGGTTACGGGGCATGAAGTTATTTCTAGGAGTTGGAGACATAGCAAGTTTAGCTCAGTTCTGGGCATCTTTGAAATACCTATACAAACTTGTTCCTACATAGTAACTTGCAACTATGAATGAGAATGTGCTTGCTTACAGCAACGTGGTATATGTTCTGAATGCCCGTATTGGGAATCTGTGTCAAAACTTTGTTAGGAATTATGTGATCCTTCCTAGATGGAAGTAAGGGACATGGAGCATGAAGTTATTTCTAGGATTTGGAGACATACAACGTTTAGCTCAGTTCTGGGCATCTTTGAAATACCTATACAAACTTGTTCCTACATAGTAACTTGCAACTTTGAATGAGAATGTACTTGCTTACAGCAACGTGCTATATGTTCTGAATGCCCGAATTGGGAATCTGTGTCAAAACTTTGTTAGGAATTATGTGATCCTTACTAGCTGGAATTAGGGAGATGGGGCATGAAGTTATTTCTAGAGTTGGAGACATACCAAGTTTAGCTCAGTTCTGGGCATCTTTGAAATACCTATACAAACTTGTTCCTACATAGTAACTTGCAACTTTGAATGAGAATGTGCTTGCTTACATCAACGTGCTATATGTTCTGAATGCCCGAATTGGGAATCTGTGTCAAAACTTTGTTAGAAATTATGTGATCCTTACTAGATGGAAGTAAGGGAGATGGGGCATGAAGTTATTTCTAGGAGTTGGAGACATACAACGTTTAGCTCAGTTCTGGGCATCATTGAAATACCTATACACACTTGTTCCTACGTAGTAACTTGCAACTTTGAATGAGAATGTGCTTGCTTACAGCAACGTGCTATATGTTCTGATTGCCCGAATTGGGAATCTGTGTCAAAACTTTGTTAGAAATTATGTGATCCTTACAAGCTGGAAGTAAGGGAGATGGGGCATGAAGTTATTTCTAGGAGTTGGAGACATACAACGTTTAGCTCAGTTCTGGGCATCTTTGAAAGTCCTATACAAACTTGTTGCTACATAGTAATTTGCAACATTGAATGAGAATGTGCTTGCTTACAGCAACGTGCTATATGTTCTGAATGCCCGAATTGGGAATCTGTGTCAAAACTTTGTTAGAAATTATGTGATCCTTACTAGCTGGAAGTAAGGGAGATGGGCCATGATGCTATTTCTAGGAGTTGGAGACATACAACGTTTAGCTCAGTTCTGGGCATCTTTGAAATACCTATACAAACTTGTTCCTACATAGTAACTTGCAACTTTGAATGAGAATGTGCTTGCTTACAGCAACGTGCTATATGTTCTGAATGCCCGAATTGGGAATCTGTGTCAAAATTTTGTTAGGAATTATGTGATCCTTACTAGCTGGAAGCAAGGGAGTTGGGGCATGAAGTTGTTTCTATGAGTTGGAGACAAACCAAGATTAGCTCAGTTCTGGGCATCTTTGAAAGTCCTATACAAACTTGTTCCTAGATAGTAACTTGCAACTTTGAATGAGAATGTGCTTGCTTACAGCAACGTGCTATATGTTCTGAATGCCCGAATTGGGAATCTGTGTCAAAACGTTGTTAGGAATTATGTGATCCTTACTAGCTGGAAGTAAGGGAGATGGGGCATGATGTTATTTCTAGGAGTTGGAGACATACAACATTTAGCTCAGTTCTTGGCTTCTTTGAAATACCTATACAAACTTGTTCCTACATAGTAACTTGCAACTTTGAATGAGAATGTGCTTGCTTATAGCAACGTGCTATATGTCTTGAATGCCCGTTTGGGAATCTGTGTCAAAACTTTTTAGGAATTATGTGATCCTTACTAGCTGGAAGTAAGGGAGATGGGGCATGAAGTTATTTCTAGGAGTTGGAGACATACCAAGTTTAGCTCAGTTTTGGGCATCTTTGAAATACCTATACAATCTTGTTCCTACATAGTAACTTGCAACTTTGAATGAGAATGTGCTTGCTTACAGCAACGTGCTATATGTTCTTAATGCCCGAATTGGGAATCTGTGTCAAAACTTTGTTAGAAATTATGTGATCCTTACTAGATGGAAGTAAGGGAGATGGGGCATGAAGTTATTTCTAGGAGTTGGAGACATACAACGTTTAGCTCAGTTCTGGGCATCTTTGAAATACCTATACAAACTTGTTCCTACATAGTAACTTGCAACTTTGAATGAGAATGTGCTTGCTTACAGCAACGTGCTATATGTTCTCAATGCCCGAATTGGGAATCTGTGTCAAAACTGTGTTAGGAATTATGTGATCCTTAATAGCTGGAAGTAAGGGAGATGAGGCATGAAGTTATTTCTAGGACTTGGAGACATACCAAGTTTAGCTCAGTTCTGGGCATCTTTGAAATACCTATACAAACTTGTTCCTACATAATAACTTGCAACATTGAATGAGAATGTGCTTGCTTACAGCAACGTGCTATATGTTCTGAATGCCCGAATAGGGAATTTCTGTCAAAACTTCGTTAGGAATTATGTGATCCTTAGTAGCTGGAGTAAAGGAGATGGCGCATGAAGTTATTTCTAGGAGTTGGAGACATACAACGTTTAGCTCAGTTCTGGGCATCTTTGAAATACCTATACAAACTTGCTCCTACATAGTAACTTGCAACTTTGAATGAGAATGTGCTTGCTTACAGCAACGTGCTATATGTTCTGAAAGCCCGAATTGGGAATCTGTGTCAAAACTTTGTTAGGAATTATGTGATCCTTACTAGCTGGAATTAAGAGAGATGGTGCATGAAGTTATTTCTAGAACTTGGAAACATACCAAGTTTAGCACAGTTCTGGGCATCTTTGAAATACCTATACAAACTTGTTCCTACATAGTAACTTGCTACTTGTAAAGAGAAAGTGCTTGCTTAAAGCAACATGCTATATGTTCTGAATGCCCGAATTGGGAATCGGTGTCAAAACTTTGTTAGGAATTATGTGATCCTTACCAGCTGGAAGTAAGGGAGATGGGGCATGAAGTTATTTCTAGGAGTTGAAGACACACAACGTTTAGCTCAGTTCTGGGCATCTTTGAAATACCTATACAAACTTGTTCCTACATAGTAACTTGCAACTATGAATGCGAATGTGCTTGCTTACAGCAACGTGCTATTTGTTCTGAATGCCCGAATTGGGAATCTGTGTCAAATCTTTGTTAGAAATTATGTGATCCTTACTAGCTGGAAGTAAGGGAGATGGGGCATGAAGTTATTTCTAGGAGTTGGAGACATACAACGTTTAGCTCAGTTCTGGGCATCTTTGAAATACCTATACAAACTTGTTCCTACATAGTAACTTGCAACTTTGAATGAGAATGTGCTTGCTTACAGCAACGTGCTACATGTTCTGAATGCCCGAATAGGGAATCTGTGTCAAAACTTTGTTAGGAATTATGTGATCCTTACTAGCTGGAAGTAAGGGAGATGGGGCATGAAGTTATTTCTAGGAGTTGGAGACATACCAAGTTTAGCTCAGTTCTGGGCATTTTTGAAATACCTATACAAACTTGTTCCTACATAGTAACTTGCAACTTTGAATGAGAATGTGCTTGCTTACAGCAACGTGCTACATGTTCTGAATGCCCGAATTGGGAATCTGTGTCAAAACTTTGTTAGGAATTATGTGACCCTTACTAGCTGGAAGTAATGGAGATGGGGCATGAAGTTATTTCTAGGAGTTGGAGACATACCCACTTTAGCTCAGTACTGGGTATCTTTGAAATACCTATACAAACTTGTTCCTACATAGTAACTTGCAACTTTCAATGAGAATGTGCTTGCTTACAGCAACGTGCTATATGTTCTGAATGCCCGAATTGGGAATCTGTGTCAAAGCTTTGTTAGGAATTATGTCATCCTTACTAGCTGGAAGTAAGGGACATGGAGCATGAATTTATTTCTAGGAGTTGGAGACATACCAAGTTTAGCTCAGTTCTGGACATCTTTGAAATACTTATACAAACTTGTTCCTACATAGTAACTTGCAACTTTGAATGAGAATGTGCTTGCTTACAGCAACGTGCTATATGTTCTGAAGGCCCGAATTGGGAATCTGTGTCAAAACTTTGTTAGGAATTATGTGATCCTTACTAGATGGAAGTAAGGGCGATGGGGCATGAAGTTATTTCTAGGAGTTGGAGACATACCAAGTTTAGCTCAGTTCTGGGCATCTTTGAAATACCTATACAAACTTGTTCCTACATAGTAACTTGCAACTTTGAATGAGAATGTGCTTGCTTACAGCAAGGTGCTATATGTTCTGAATGCCCGAATTGGGAATCTGTGTCAAACTTTGTTAGGAATTATGTGATCCTTACTAGCTGGAAGTAAGGGAGATGGGGCATGAAGTTATTTCTAGGAGTTGGAGACATAGCAAGTTTAGCTCAGTTCTGGGCATCTTTGAAAGTCCTATACAAACTTATTCCTGCATAGTAACTTGCAACTTTGAATGAGAGTGTGCTTGCTTACAGCAACGTGCTATATGTTCTGAAAGCCCGAATTGGGAATCTGTGTCAAAAATTGTTAGAAATTATGTGATCCTTACTAGATGGTAGTAAGGGCGATGGGGCATGAAGTTATTTCTAGAAGTTGGAGACATACCAAGTTTAGCTCAGTTCTGCGCATCTTTGAAATACCTATACAAACTTGTTCCTACATAGTAACTTGCAACTTTGAATGAGAATGTGCTTGCTTACAGCAACGTGCTATATGTTCTGAATGCCCGAATTGGGAATCTGTGTCAAAACTTTGTTAGGAATTATGTGATCCTTACTAGCTGGAAGCAAGGGAGTTGGGGCATGAAGTTGTTTCTATGAGTTGGAGACAAACCAAGATTAGCTCAGTTCTGGGCATCTTTGAAAGTCCTATACAAACATGTTCCTAGATAGTAACTTGCAACTTTGAATGAGAATGTGCTTGCTTACAGCAACATGCTATATGTTCTGAATGCCCGAATTGGGAATCTGTGTCAAAACTTTGTTAGGAATTATGTGATCCTTTCTAGCTGGAAGTAAGGGAGATGGGGCATGAAGTTATTTCTAGGAGTTGGAGACATACAACGTTTAGCTCAGTTCTGGGCATCATTGAAATACCTATACACACTTGTTCCTACGTAGTAACTTGCAACTTTGAATGAGAATGTGCTTGCTTACAGCAACGTGCTATATGTTCTGATTGCCCGAATTGGGAATCTGTGTCAAAACTTTGTTAGAAATTATGTGATCCTTACTAGCTGGAAGTAAGGGAGATGGGGCATGAATTTATTTCTAGGAGTTGGAGACATACAACGTTTAGCTCAGTTCTGGGCATCTTTGAAAGTCCTATACAAACTTGTTGCTACATAGTAATTTGCAACTTTGAATGAGAATGTGCTTGCTTACAGCAACGTGCTATATGTTCTCAATGCCCGAATTGGGAATCTGTGTCAAAACTGTGTTAGGAATTATGTGATCCTTAATAGCTGGAAGTAAGGGAGATGAGGCATGAAGTTATTTCTAGGAGTTGGAGACATACCAAGTTTAGCTCAGTTCTGGGCATCTTTGAAATACCTATACAAACTTGTTCCTACATAATAACTTGCAACATTGAATGAGAATGTGCTTGCTTACAGCAACGTGCTATATGTTCTGAATGCCCGAATAGGGAATTTCCGTCAAAACTTCGTTAGGAATTATGTGATCCTTAGTAGCTGGAGTAAAGGAGATGGCGCATGAAGTTATTTCTAGGAGTTGGAGACATACAACGTTTAGCTCAGTTCTGGGCATCTTTGAAATACCTATACAAACTTGCTCCTACATAGTAACTTGCAACTTTGAATGAGAATGTGCTTGCTTACAGCAACGTGCTATATGTTCTGAAAGCCCGAATTGGGAATCTGTGTCAAAACTTTGTTAGGAATTATGTGATCCTTACTAGCTGGAATTAAGGGAGATGGTGCATGAAGTTATTTCTAGAAGTTGGAAACATACCAAGTTTAGCACAGTTCTGGGCATCTTTGAAATACCTATACAAACTTGTTCCTACATAGTAACTTGCTACTTGTAAAGAGAAAGTGCTTGCTTAAAGCAACATGCTATATGTTCTGAATGCCCGAATTGGGAATCGGTGTCAAAACTTTGTTAGGAATTATGTGATCCTTACAAGCTGGAAGTAAGGGAGATGGGGCATGAAGTTATTTCTAGGAGTTGAAGACACACAACGTTTAGCTCAGTTCTGGGCATCTTTGAAATACCTATACAAACTTGTTCCTACATAGTAACTTGCAACTATGAATGCGAATGTGCTTGCTTACAGCAACGTGCTATTTGTTCTGAATGCCCGAATTGGGAATCTGTGTCAAATCTTTGTTAGAAATTATGTGATCCTTACTAGCTGGAAGTAAGGGAGATGGGGCATGAAGTTATTTCTAGGAGTTGGAGACATACAACGTTTAGCTCAGTTCTGGGCATCTTTGAAATACCTATACAAACTTGTTCCTACATAGTAACTTGCAACTTTGAATGAGAATGTGCTTGCTTACAGCAACGTGCTATATGTTCTGAATGCCCGAATAGGGAATCTGTGTCAAAACTTTGTTAGGAATTATGTGATCCTTACTAGCTGGAAGTAAGGGAGATGGGGTATGAAGTTATTTCTAGGAGTTGGAGACATACCAAGTTTAGCTCAGTTCTGGGCATTTTTGAAATACCTATACAAACTTGTTCCTACATAGTAACTTGCAACTTTGAATGAGAATGTGCTTGCTTACAGCAACGTGCTACATGTTCTGAATGCCCGAATTGGGAATCTGTGTCAAAACTTTGTTAGGAATTATGTGACCCTTACTAGCTGGAAGTAATGGAGATGGGGCATGAAGTTATTTCTAGGAGTTGGAGACATACCCACTTTAGCTCAGTACTGGGTATCTTTGAAATACCTATACAAACTTGTTCCTACATAGTAACTTGCAACTTTCAATGAGAATGTGCTTGCTTACAGCAACGTGCTATATGTTCTGAATGCCCGAATTGGGAATCTGTGTCAAAGCTTTGTTAGGAATTATGTCATCCTTACTAGCTGGAAGTAAGGGACATGGAGCATGAATTTATTTCTAGGAGTTGGAGACATACCAAGTTTAGCTCAGTTCTGGACATCTTTGAAATACTTATACAAACTTGTTCCTACATAGTAACTTGCAACTTTGAATGAGAATGTGCTTGCTTACAGCAACGTGCTATATGTTCTGAAGGCCCGAATTGGGAATCTGTGTCAAAACTTTGTTAGGAATTATGTGATCCTTACTAGATGGAAGTAAGGGCGATGGGGCATGAAGTTATTTCTAGGAGTTGGAGACATACCAAGTTTAGCTCAGTTCTGGGCATCTTTGAAATACCTATACAAACTTGTTCCTACATAGTAACTTGCAACTTTGAATGAGAATGTGCTTGCTTACAGCAAGGTGCTATATGTTCTGAATGCCCGAATTGGGAATCTGTGTCAAACTTTGTTAGGAATTATGTGATCCTTACTAGCTGGAAGTAAGGGAGATGGGGCATGAAGTTATTTCTAGGAGTTGGAGACATAGCAAGTTTAGCTCAGTTCTGGGCATCTTTGAAAGTCCTATACAAACTTATTCCTGCATAGTAACTTGCAACTTTGAATGAGAGTGTGCTTGCTTACAGCAACGTGCTATATGTTCTGAAAGCCCGAATTGGGAATCTGTGTCAAAAATTGTTAGAAATTATGTGATCCTTACTAGATGGAAGTAAGGGCGATGGGGCATGAAGTTATTTCTAGAAGTTGGAGACATACCAAGTTTAGCTCAGTTCTGCGCATCTTTGAAATACCTATACAAACTTGTTCCTACATAGTAACTTGCAACTTTGAATGAGAATGTGCTTGCTTACAGCAACGTGCTATATGTTCTGAATGCCCGAATTGGGAATCTGTGTCAAAACTTTGTTAGGAATTATGTGATCCTTACTAGCTGGAAGCAAGGGAGTTGGGGCATGAAGTTGTTTCTATGAGTTGGAGACAAACCAAGATTAGCTCAGTTCTGGGCATCTTTGAAAGTCCTATACAAACTTGTTCCTAGATAGTAACTTGCAACTTTGAATGAGAATGTGCTTGCTTACAGCAACATGCTATATGTTCTGAATGCCCGAATTGGGAATCTGTGTCAAAACTTTGTTAGGAATTATGTGATCCTTTCTAGCTGGAAGTAAGGGAGATGGGGCATGAAGTTATTTCTAGGAGTTGGAGACATACAACGTTTAGCTCAGTTCTGGGCATCATTGAAATACCTATACACACTTGTTCCTACGTAGTAACTTGCAACTTTGAATGAGAATGTGCTTGCTTACAGCAACGTGCTATATGTTCTGATTGCCCGAATTGGGAATCTGTGTCAAAACTTTGTTAGAAATTATGTGATCCTTACTAGCTGGAAGTAAGGGAGATGGGGCATGAATTTTTTTCTAGGAGTTGGAGACATACAACGTTTAGCTCAGTTCTGGGCATCTTTGAAAGTCCTATACAAACTTGTTGCTACATAGTAATTTGCAACTTTGAATGAGAATGTGCTTGCTTACAGCAACGTGCTATATGTTCTGAATGCCCGAATTGGGAATCTGTGTCAAAACTTTGTTAGAAATTATGTGATCCTTACTGGCTGGAAGTAAGGGAGATGGGGCATGATGTTATTTCTAGGAGTTTGAGACTTACCAAGTTTAGCTCAGTTCTGGGCATCTTTGAAATACCTATACAAACTTGTTCCTACATACTATCTTGCAAATTTGAATGAGAATGTGCTTGCTTACAGCAACGAGCTGTATGTTCTGAATGCCCGAATTGGGAATCTGCGTCAAAACTTTGTTAGAAATTATGTGATCCTTACTAGATGGAAGTAAGGGAGATGGGGCATGTAGTTATTTCTAGGAGTTGGAGACATACCAAGTTTAGCTCAGTTCTGGGCATCTTTGAAATACCTATACAAACTTGTTCCTACATCGTAACTTGCAACTTTGAATGAGTATGTGCTTGCTTACAGCAACGTGCTATATGTTCTGAAGGCCCGAATTGGGAATCTGTGTCAAAACATTGTTAGGAATTATGTCATCCTTAATAGCTGGAAGTAAGGGAAATAGGGCATGAGGATATTTCTAGGAGTTGGAAACATACCAAGGTTAGCACAGTTCTGGGCATCTTTGAAATACCTATACAAACTTGTTCCTACATAGTAACTTGCAACTTTGAATGAGAATGTGCTTGCTTACAGCAACGTGCTATATGTTCTTAATGCCCGAATTGGGAATCTGTGTCAAAACTTTGTTAGAAATTATATGATCCTTACTAGCTGGAAGTAAGGGAGATGGGGCATGAATTTATTTCTAGGAGTTGGAGACAGACAACATTTAGCTCAGTTCTGGGCATCTTTGAAATACCTATACAAACTTGTTCCTACATAGTAACTTGCAACTTTGAATGAGAATGTGCTTGCATACAGCAACGTGCAATATGTTGTGAATGCCCGAATTGGGAATCTGTGTCAAAACTTTGTTAGGAATTATGTGATCCTTACTAGCTGGAAGTAATGGAGATGGGGCATGAAGTTATATCTAGGAGTTGGAGACATACAACGTTTAGCTCAGTTCTGGGCATCTTTGAAATACCTATACAAACTTGTTCCTACATAGTAACTTGCAACTTTGAATGAGAATGTGCTTGCTTACAGCAACGTGCTATATGTTCTGAATGCACGAATTGGGAATCTGTGTCAAAACTTTGTTAGGAATTATGTGATCCTTACTAGCTGGAAGTAAGGGAGATGGGGCATGAAGTTATTTCTAGGAGTTGGAGACATACCAAGTTTAGCTCACTTCTGGGCATCTTTGAAATACCTACACAAACTTGTTCCTACATAGTAACTTGCAACTTTGAATGAGAATGTGCTTGCTTAGAGCAACGTGCTATATGTTCTGAATGCCCGAATTGGGAATCTGTGTCAAAACTTTGTTAGGAATTATGTGATCCTTACTAGCTGGAAGTAAGGGAGATGGGGCATGAAGTTATTTCTAGGAGTTGGAGACATACCAAGTTTAGCTCAGTTCTGGGCATCTTTGAAATACCTATACAAACTTGTTCCTACATAGTAACTTGCAACTTTGAATGAGAATGTGCTTGCTTACAGCAACGTGCTATATGTTCTGAATGCCCGAATTGGGAATCTGTGTCAAAATTTTGTTAGGAATTATGTGATCCTTACTAGCTGGAAGTAAGGGAGTTGGGGCATGAAGTTATTTTTAGGAGTTGGACACATACCAAGTTTAGCACAGTTCTGGGCATCTTTGAAATACCTATACAAACTTGTCCCTACATAGTAACTTGCAACTTTGAATGAGAATGTGCTTGCTTACAGCAACGTGCTATATGTTCTGAATGTCCGAATTGTGAATCTGTGTCAAATCTTTGTTAGGAATTATGTGATCCTTACTAGCTGGAAGTAAGGGAGATGGGGCATGAAGTTATTTCTAGGAGTTGGAGACATACCAAGTTTAGCTCAGTTCTGGGCATCTTTGAAATTCCTATTAAAACTTGTTCCTACATAGTAACTTGCAACTTTGAATGAGAATGTGCTTGCTTACAGCAATGTGCTATATGTTCTGAATGCCCGAATTGGGAATCTCTGTCAAAACTTTTTTAGGAATTATGTGATCCTTACTAGCTGGAAGTAAGGGAGATGGGGCATGAAGTTATTTCTAGGAGTTGGAGACATACCAAGTTTAGCTCAGTTCTGGGCATCTTTGAAATACCTATACAAACTTGTTCCTACATAGTAACTTGCAACTTTGAATGAGAATGTGCTTGCTTACAGCAACGTGCTATATGTTCTGAATGCCCGAATTGGGAATCTGTGTCAAAATTTTGTTAGGAATTATGTGATCCTTACTAGCTGGAAGGAAGGGAGATGGGGCATGAAGTTATTTCTAGGATTGGACACATACCAAGTTTAGCACAGTTCTGGGCATCTTTGAAATACCTATACAAACTTGTTCCTACATAGTAACTTGCAACTTTGAATGAGAATGTGCTTGCTTACAGCAACGTGCTATATGTTCTGAATGCCCGAATTGGGAATCTGTGTCAAATCGTTGTTAGGAATTATGTGATCTTTACTAGCTGGAAGTAAGGGAGATGTGGCATGAAGTTATTTCTAGGAGTTGGAGACATACCAAGTTTAGCTCAGTTCTGGGCATCTTTGAAATACCTATACAAACTTGTTCCTACATAGTAACTTGCAACTTTGAATGAGAATGTGCTTGCTTACAGCAACGTGCTATATGTTCTGAATGCCCGAATTGGGAATCTGTGTCAAAACTTTGTTAGGAATTATGTGATCCTTACTAGCTGGAAGTAAGGGAGATGGGACATGAAGTTATTTCTAGGAGTTGGAGACATACCAAGTTTAGCTCAGTTCTGGGCATCTTTGAAATACCTATACAAACTTGTTCCTACATAGTAACTTGCAACTTTGAATGAGAATGTGCTTGCTTACAGCAACGTGCTACATGTTCTGAATGCCCGAATTGGGAATCTGTGTCAAAACTTTGTTAGGAAATATGTGACCCTTACTAGCTGGAAGTAATGGAGATGGGGCATGAAGTTATTTCTAGGAGTTTGAGACATACCCACTTTAGCTCAGTACTGGGCATCTTTGAAATACCTATACAAACTTGTTCCTACATAGTAACTTGCAACTTTGAATGAGAATGTGCTTGCTTACAGCAACGTGCTATATGTTCTGAATGCCCGAATTGGGAATCTGTGTCAAAACTTTGTTAGGAATTATGTGATCCTTACTAGCTGGAAGTAAGGGAGATGGGGCATGAAGTTATTTCTAGGAGTTGGAGACATACCAAGTTTAGCTCAGTTCTGGGCATCTTTGAAATACCTATACAAACTTGTTCCTACATAGTAACTTGCAACTTTGAATGAGAATGTGCTTGCTTACAGCAACGTGCTATATGTTCTGAATGCCCGAATTGGGAATCTGTGTCAAAACTTTGTTAGGAATTATGTGATCCTTACTAGCTGGAAGTAAGGGAGATGAGGCATGAAGTTATTTCTAGGAGTTGGAGACATACCAAGTTTAGCTCAGTTCTGGGCATCTTTGAAATACCTATACAAACTTGTTCCTACATAGTAACTTGCAACTTTGAATGAGAATGTGCTTGCTTACAGCAACGTGCTATATGTTCTGAATGCCCGAATTGGGAATCTGTGTCAAAATTTTGTTAGGAATTATGTGATCCTTACTAGCTGGAAGTAAGGGAGTTGGGGCATGAAGTTATTTTTAGGAGTTGGACACATACCAAGTTTAGCACAGTTCTGGGCATCTTTGAAATACCTATACAAACTTGTTCCTACATAGTAACTTGCAACTTTGAATGAGAATGTGCTTGCTTACAGCAACGTGCTACATGTTCTGAATGCCCGAATTGGGAATCTGTGTCAAAACTTTGTTAGGAAATATGTGACCCTTACTAGCTGGAAGTAATGGAGATGGGGCATGAAGTTATTTCTAGGAGTTTGAGACATACCCACTTTAGCTCAGTACTGGGCATCTTTGAAATACCTATACAAACTTGTTCCTACATAGTAACTTGCAACTTTGAATGAGAATGTGCTTGCTTACAGCAACGTGCTATATGTTCTGAATGCCCGAATTGGGAATCTGTGTCAAAACTTTGTTAGGAATTATGTGATCCTTACTAGCTGGAAGTAAGGGAGATGGGGCATGAAGTTATTTCTAGGAGTTGGAGACATACCAAGTTTAGCTCAGTTCTGGGCATCTTTGAAATACCTATACAAACTTGTTCCTACATAGTAACTTGCAACTTTGAATGAGAATGTGCTTGCTTACAGCAACGTGCTATATGTTCTGAATGCCCGAATTGGGAATCTGTGTCAAAACTTTGTTAGGAATTATGTGATCCTTACTAGCTGGAAGTAAGGGAGATGAGGCATGAAGTTATTTCTAGGAGTTGGAGACATACCAAGTTTAGCTCAGTTCTGGGCATCTTTGAAATACCTATACAAACTTGTTCCTACATAGTAACTTGCAACTTTGAATGAGAATGTGCTTGCTTACAGCAACGTGCTATATGTTCTGAATGCCCGAATTGGGAATCTGTGTCAAAATTTTGTTAGGAATTATGTGATCCTTACTAGCTGGAAGTAAGGGAGTTGGGGCATGAAGTTATTTTTAGGAGTTGGACACATACCAAGTTTAGCACAGTTCTGGGCATCTTTGAAATACCTATACAAACTTGTTCCTACATAGTAACTTGCAACTTTGAATGAGAATGTGCTTGCTTACAGCAACGTGCTATATGTTCTGAATGCCCGAATTGTGAATCTGTGTCAAATCTTTGTTAGGAATTATGTGATCCTTACTAGCTGGAAGTAAGGGAGATGGGGCATGAAGTTATTTCTAGGAGTTGGAGACATACCAAGTTTAGCTCAGTTCTGGGCATCTTTGAAATACCTATACAAACTTGTTCCTACATAGTAACTTGCAACTTTGAATGAGAATGTGCTTGCTTACAGCAACGTGCTATATGTTCTGAATGCCCGAATTGGGAATCTGTGTCAAAACTTTGTTAGGAATTATGTGATCCTTACTAGCTGGAAGTAAGGGAGATGGGACATGAAGTTATTTCTAGGAGTTGGAGACATACCAAGTTTAGCTCAGTTCTGGGCATCTTTGAAATACCTATACAAACTTGTTCCTACATAGTAACTTGCAACTTTGAATGAGAATGTGCTTGCTTACAGCAACGTGCTACATGTTCTGAATGCCCGAATTGGGAATCTGTGTCAAAACTTTGTTAGGAAATATGTAACCCTTACTAGCTGGAAGTAATGGAGATGGGGCATGAAGTTATTTCTAGGAGTTGGAGACATACCCACTTTAGCTCAGTACTGGGCATCTTTGAAATACCTATACAAACTTGTTCCTACATAGTAACTTGCAACTTTGAATGAGAATGTGCTTGCTTACAGCAACGTGCTATATGTTCTGAATGCCCGAATTGGGAATCTGTGTCAAAACTTTGTTAGGAATTATGTGATCCTTACTAGCTGGAAGTAAGGGAGATGGGGCATGAAGTTATTTCTAGGAGTTGGAGACATACCAAGTTTAGCTCAGTTCTGGGCATCTTTGAAATACCTACACAAACTTGTTCCTACATAGTAACTTGCACCTTTGAATGAGAATGTGCTTGCTTAGAGCAACGTGCTATATGTTCTGAATGCCCGAATTGGGAATCTGTGTCACAACTTTGTTAGGAATTATGTGATCCTTACTAGCTGGAAGTAAGGGAGATGAGGCATGAAGTTATTTCTAGGAGTTGGAGACATACCAAGTTTAGCTCAGTTCTGGGCATCTTTGAAATACCTATACAAACTTGTTCCTACATAGTAACTTGCAACTTTGAATGAGAATGTGCTTGCTTACAGCAACGTGCTATATGTTCTGAATGCCCGAATTGGGAATCTGTGTCAAAATTTTGTTAGGAATTATGTGATCCTTACTAGCGGGAAGTAAGGGAGTTGGGGCATGAAGTTATTTCTAGGAGTTGGACACATACCAAGTTTAGCACAGTTCTGGGCATCTTTGAAATACTTATACAAACTTGTTCCTACATAGTATCTTGCAACTTTGAATGAGAATGTGCTTGCTTACAGCAACGAGCTATATGTTCTGAATGCCCGAATTGGGTATCTGTGTCAAATCTTTGTTAGGAATTATGTGATCCTTACTAGCTGGAAGTAAGGGAGATGGGGCATGAAGTTCTTTCTAGGAGTTGGAGACATACAACGTTTAGGTCAGTTCTGGGCGTCTTTGAAATACCTATACAAACTTGTTCCTACATAGTAACTTGCAACTTTGAATGAGAATGTGCTTGCATACAGCAACGTGCAATATGTTGTGAATGCCCGAATTGGCAATCTGTGTCAAAACTTTGTTAGGAATTATGTGATCCTTACTAGCTGGAAGTAATGGAGATGGGGCATGAAGTTATATCTAGGAGTTGGAGACATACAACGTTTAGCTCAGTTCTGGGCATCTTTGAAATACCTATACAAACTTGTTCCTACATAGTAACTTGCAACTTTGAATGAGAATGTGCTTGCTTACAGCAACGTGCTATATGTTCTGAATGCCCGAATTGGGAATCTGTGTCAAATCGTTGTTAGGAATTATGTGATCTTTACTAGCTGGAAGTAAGGGAGATGTGGCATGAAGTTATTTCTAGGAGTTGGAGACATACCAAGTTTAGCTCAGTTCTGGGCATCTTTGAAATACCTATACAAACTTGTTCCTACATAGTAACTTGCAACTTTGAATGAGAATGTGCTTGCTTACAGCAACGTGCTATATGTTCTGAATGCCCGAATTGGGAATCTGTGTCAAAACTTTGTTAGGAATTATGTGATCCTTACTAGCTGGAAGTAAGGGAGATGGGACATGAAGTTATTTCTAGGAGTTGGAGACATACCAAGTTTAGCTCAGTTCTGGGCATCTTTGAAATACCTATACAAACTTGTTCCTACATAGTAACTTGCAACTTTGAATGAGAATGTGCTTGCTTACAGCAACGTGCTACATGTTCTGAATGCCCGAATTGGGAATCTGTGTCAAAACTTTGTTAGGAAATATGTGACCCTTACTAGCTGGAAGTAATGGAGATGGGGCATGAAGTTATTTCTAGGAGTTTGAGACATACCCACTTTAGCTCAGTACTGGGCATCTTTGAAATACCTATACAAACTTGTTCCTACATAGTAACTTGCAACTTTGAATGAGAATGTGCTTGCTTACAGCAACGTGCTATATGTTCTGAATGCCCGAATTGGGAATCTGTGTCAAAACTTTGTTAGGAATTATGTGATCCTTACTAGCTGGAAGTAAGGGAGATGGGGCATGAAGTTATTTCTAGGAGTTGGAGACATACCAAGTTTAGCTCAGTTCTGGGCATCTTTGAAATACCTATACAAACTTGTTCCTACATAGTAACTTGCAACTTTGAATGAGAATGTGCTTGCTTACAGCAACGTGCTATATGTTCTGAATGCCCGAATTGGGAATCTGTGTCAAAACTTTGTTAGGAATTATGTGATCCTTACTAGCTGGAAGTAAGGGAGATGAGGCATGAAGTTATTTCTAGGAGTTGGAGACATACCAAGTTTAGCTCAGTTCTGGGCATCTTTGAAATACCTATACAAACTTGTTCCTACATAGTAACTTGCAACTTTGAATGAGAATGTGCTTGCTTACAGCAACGTGCTATATGTTCTGAATGCCCGAATTGGGAATCTGTGTCAAAATTTTGTTAGGAATTATGTGATCCTTACTAGCTGGAAGTAAGGGAGTTGGGGCATGAAGTTATTTTTAGGAGTTGGACACATACCAAGTTTAGCACAGTTCTGGGCATCTTTGAAATACCTATACAAACTTGTTCCTACATAGTAACTTGCAACTTTGAATGAGAATGTGCTTGCTTACAGCAACGTGCTATATGTTCTGAATGCCCGAATTGTGAATCTGTGTCAAATCTTTGTTAGGAATTATGTGATCCTTACTAGCTGGAAGTAAGGGAGATGGGGCATGAAGTTATTTCTAGGAGTTGGAGACATACCAAGTTTAGCTCAGTTCTGGGCATCTTTGAAATACCTATACAAACTTGTTCCTACATAGTAACTTGCAACTTTGAATGAGAATGTGCTTGCTTACAGCAACGTGCTATATGTTCTGAATGCCCGAATTGGGAATCTGTGTCAAAACTTTGTTAGGAATTATGTGATCCTTACTAGCTGGAAGTAAGGGAGATGGGACATGAAGTTATTTCTAGGAGTTGGAGACATACCAAGTTTAGCTCAGTTCTGGGCATCTTTGAAATACCTATACAAACTTGTTCCTACATAGTAACTTGCAACTTTGAATGAGAATGTGCTTGCTTACAGCAACGTGCTACATGTTCTGAATGCCCGAATTGGGAATCTGTGTCAAAACTTTGTTAGGAAATATGTGACCCTTACTAGCTGGAAGTAATGGAGATGGGGCATGAAGTTATTTCTAGGAGTTGGAGACATACCCACTTTAGCTCAGTACTGGGCATCTTTGAAATACCTATACAAACTTGTTCCTACATAGTAACTTGCAACTTTGAATGAGAATGTGCTTGCTTACAGCAACGTGCTATATGTTCTGAATGCCCGAATTGGGAATCTGTGTCAAAACTTTGTTAGGAATTATGTGATCCTTACTAGCTGGAAGTAAGGGAGATGGGGCATGAAGTTATTTCTAGGAGTTGGAGACATACCAAGTTTAGCTCAGTTCTGGGCATCTTTGAAATACCTACACAAACTTGTTCCTACATAGTAACTTGCACCTTTGAATGAGAATGTGCTTGCTTAGAGCAACGTGCTATATGTTCTGAATGCCCGAATTGGGAATCTGTGTCACAACTTTGTTAGGAATTATGTGATCCTTACTAGCTGGAAGTAAGGGAGATGAGGCATGAAGTTATTTCTAGGAGTTGGAGACATACCAAGTTTAGCTCAGTTCTGGGCATCTTTGAAATACCTATACAAACTTGTTCCTACATAGTAACTTGCAACTTTGAATGAGAATGTGCTTGCTTACAGCAACGTGCTATATGTTCTGAATGCCCGAATTGGGAATCTGTGTCAAAATTTTGTTAGGAATTATGTGATCCTTACTAGCGGGAAGTAAGGGAGTTGGGGCATGAAGTTATTTCTAGGAGTTGGACACATACCAAGTTTAGCACAGTTCTGGGCATCTTTGAAATACTTATACAAACTTGTTCCTACATAGTATCTTGCAACTTTGAATGAGAATGTGCTTGCTTACAGCAACGAGCTATATGTTCTGAATGCCCGAATTGGGTATCTGTGTCAAATCTTTGTTAGGAATTATGTGATCCTTACTAGCTGGAAGTAAGGGAGATGGGGCATGAAGTTCTTTCTAGGAGTTGGAGACATACAACGTTTAGGTCAGTTCTGGGCGTCTTTGAAATACCTATACAAACTTGTTCCTACATAGTAACTTGCAACTTTGAATGAGAATGTGCTTGCATACAGCAACGTGCAATATGTTGTGAATGCCCGAATTGGCAATCTGTGTCAAAACTTTGTTAGGAATTATGTGATCCTTACTAGCTGGAAGTAATGGAGATGGGGCATGAAGTTATATCTAGGAGTTGGAGACATACAACGTTTAGCTCAGTTCTGGGCATCTTTGAAATACCTATACAAACTTGTTCCTACATAGTAACTTGCAACTTTGAATGAGAATGTGCTTGCTTACAGCAACGTGCTATATGTTCTTAATGCCCGTATTGGGAATCTGTGTCAAAACTGTGTTAGGAATTATGTGATCCTTAATAGCTGGAAGTAAGGGAGATGAGGCATGAAGTTATTTCTAGGAGTTGGAGACATACCAAGTTTAGCTCAGTTCTGGGCATCTTTGAAATACCTATACAAACTTGTTCCTACATAATAACTTGCAACATTGAATGAGAATGTGCTTGCTTACAGCAACGTGCTATATGTTCTGAATGCCCGAATAGGGAATCTGTGTCAAAACTTTGTTAGGAAATATGTGATCCTTAGTAGCTGGAGTAAGGGAGATGGCGCATGAAGTTATTTCTAGGAGTTGGAGACATACAACGTTTAGCTCAGTTCTGTGCATCTTTGAAATACCTATACAAACTTGTTCCTACATAGTAACTTGCAACTTTGAATGAGAATGTGCTTGCTCACAGCAACGTGCTATATGTTCTGAAAGCCCGAATTGGGAATCTGTGTCAAAACTTTGTTAGGAATTATGTGATCCTTACTAGCTGGAATTAAGGGAGATGGTGCATGAAGTTATTTCTAGAAGTTGGAAACATACCAAGTTTAGCACAGTTCGGGGCATCTTTGAAATACCTATATATACTTGTTCCTACATAGTAACTTGCTACTTGTAAAGAGAAAGTGCTTGCTTAAAGCAACATGCTATATGTTCTGAATGCCCGAATTGGGAATCGGTGTCAAAACTTTGTTAGGAATTATGTGATCCTTACCAGCTGGAAGTAAGGGAGATGGGGCATGAAGTTATTACTATTAGTTGGAGACATACCAAGTTTAGCTCAGTTCTGGGCATCTTTGAAATACCTATACAAACTTGTTCCTACATAGTAACTTGCAACTTTGAATGAGAATGTGCTTGCTTACAGCAACGTGCTACATGTTCTGAATGCCCGAATTGGGAATCTGTGTCAAAACTTTGTTAGGAATTATGTGACCCTTACTAGCTGGAAGTAATGGAGATGGGGCATGAAGTTATTTCTAGGAGTTGGAGACATACCCACTTTAGCTCAGTACTGGGCATCTTTGAAATACTTATACAAACTTGTTCCTACATAGTAACTTGCAACTTTGAATGAGAATGTGCTTGCTTAGAGCAACGTGCTATATGTTCTGAATGCCCGAATTGGGAATCTGTGTCAAAACTTTGTTAGGAATTATGTGATCCTTACTAGCTGGAAGTAAGGGAGATGGGGCATGAAGTTATTTCTAGGAGTTGGAGACATACCAAGTTTAGCTCAGTTCTGGGCATCTTTGAAATACCAATACAAACTTGTTCCTACATAGTAACGTGCAAATTTGAATGAGAATGTGCTTGCTTACAGCAACGTGCTATATGTTCTGAATGCCTGAATTGGGAATCTGTGTCAAAACTTTGTTAGGAATTATGTGATCCTTACTAGCTGGAAGTAAGGGAGATGGGGCATGAAGTTATTTCTAGGAGTTGGAGACATACCAAATTTAGCTCAGTTCTGGGCATCTTTGAAATACCTACACAAACTTGTTCCTACATAGTAACTTGCAACTTTGAATGAGAATGTGCTTGCTTACAGCAATGTGCTATATGTTCTGAATGCCCGAATTGGGAATCTGTGTCAAAACTTTGTTAGGAATTATGTGATCCTTACTAGCTGGAAGTAAGGGAGATGGGGCATGAAGTTATTTCTAGGAGTTGGAGACATACCAAGTTTAGCTCAGTTCTGGGCATCTTTGAAATACCTATACAAACTTGTTCCTACATAGTAACTTGCAACTTTGAATGAGAATGTGCTTGCTTACAGCAACGTGCTATATGTTCTGAATGCCCGAATTGGGAATCTGTGTCAAAATTTTGTTAGGAATTATGTGATCCTTACTAGCTGGAAGGAAGGGAGTTGGGGCATGAAGTTATTTCGAGGAGTTGGACACATACCAAGTTTAGCACAGTTCTGGGCATCTTTGAAATACCTATACAAACTTGTTCCTACATAGTAACTTGCAACTTTGAATGAGAATGTGCTTGCTTACAGCAACGTGCTATATGTTCTGAATGCCCGAATTGGGAATCTGTGTCAAATCGTTGTTAGGAATTATGTGATCTTTACTAGCTGGAAGTAAGGGAGATGTGGCATGAAGTTATTTCTAGGAGTTGGAGACATACCAAGTTTAGCTCAGTTCTGGGCATCTTTGAAATACCTATACAAACTTGTTCCTACATAGTAACTTGCAACTTTGAATGAGAATGTGCTTGCTTACAGCAACGTGCTATATGTTCTGAATGCCCGAATTGGGAATCTGTGTCAAAACTTTGTTAGGAATTATGTGATCCTTACTAGCTGGAAGTAAGGGAGATGGGACATGAAGTTATTTCTAGGAGTTGGAGACATACCAAGTTTAGCTCAGTTCTGGGCATCTTTGAAATACCTATACAAACTTGTTCCTACATAGTAACTTGCAACTTTGAATGAGAATGTGCTTGCTTACAGCAACGTGCTACATGTTCTGAATGCCCGAATTGGGAATCTGTGTCAAAACTTTGTTAGGAAATATGTGACCCTTACTAGCTGGAAGTAATGGAGATGGGGCATGAAGTTATTTCTAGGAGTTGGAGACATACCCACTTTAGCTCAGTACTGGGCATCTTTGAAATACCTATACAAACTTGTTCCTACATAGTAACTTGCAACTTTGAATGAGAATGTGCTTGCTTACAGCAACGTGCTATATGTTCTGAATGCCCGAATTGGGAATCTGTGTCAAAACTTTGTTAGGAATTATGTGATCCTTACTAGCTGGAAGTAAGGGAGATGGGGCATGAAGTTATTTCTAGGAGTTGGAGACATACCAAGTTTAGCTCAGTTCTGGGCATCTTTGAAATACCTACACAAACTTGTTCCTACATAGTAACTTGCACCTTTGAATGAGAATGTGCTTGCTTAGAGCAACGTGCTATATGTTCTGAATGCCCGAATTGGGAATCTGTGTCACAACTTTGTTAGGAATTATGTGATCCTTACTAGCTGGAAGTAAGGGAGATGAGGCATGAAGTTATTTCTAGGAGTTGGAGACATACCAAGTTTAGCTCAGTTCTGGGCATCTTTGAAATACCTATACAAACTTGTTCCTACATAGTAACTTGCAACTTTGAATGAGAATGTGCTTGCTTACAGCAACGTGCTATATGTTCTGAATGCCCGAATTGGGAATCTGTGTCAAAATTTTGTTAGGAATTATGTGATCCTTACTAGCGGGAAGTAAGGGAGTTGGGGCATGAAGTTATTTCTAGGAGTTGGACACATACCAAGTTTAGCACAGTTCTGGGCATCTTTGAAATACTTATACAAACTTGTTCCTACATAGTATCTTGCAACTTTGAATGAGAATGTGCTTGCTTACAGCAACGAGCTATATGTTCTGAATGCCCGAATTGGGTATCTGTGTCAAATCTTTGTTAGGAATTATGTGATCCTTACTAGCTGGAAGTAAGGGAGATGGGGCATGAAGTTCTTTCTAGGAGTTGGAGACATACAACGTTTAGGTCAGTTCTGGGCGTCTTTGAAATACCTATACAAACTTGTTCCTACATAGTAACTTGCAACTTTGAATGAGAATGTGCTTGCATACAGCAACGTGCAATATGTTGTGAATGCCCGAATTGGCAATCTGTGTCAAAACTTTGTTAGGAATTATGTGATCCTTACTAGCTGGAAGTAATGGAGATGGGGCATGAAGTTATATCTAGGAGTTGGAGACATACAACGTTTAGCTCAGTTCTGGGCATCTTTGAAATACCTATACAAACTTGTTCCTACATAGTAACTTGCAACTTTGAATGAGAATGTGCTTGCTTACAGCAACGTGCTATATGTTCTTAATGCCCGTATTGGGAATCTGTGTCAAAACTGTGTTAGGAATTATGTGATCCTTAATAGCTGGAAGTAAGGGAGATGAGGCATGAAGTTATTTCTAGGAGTTGGAGACATACCAAGTTTAGCTCAGTTCTGGGCATCTTTGAAATACCTATACAAACTTGTTCCTACATAATAACTTGCATCTTTGAATGAGAATGTGCTTGCTTACAGCAACGTGCTATATGTTCTGAATGCCCGAATAGGGAATCTGTGTCAAAACTTTGTTAGGAAATATGTGATCCTTAGTAGCTGGAGTAAGGGAGATGGCGCATGAAGTTATTTCTAGGAGTTGGAGACATACAACGTTTAGCTCAGTTCTGTGCATCTTTGAAATACCTATACAAACTTGTTCCTACATAGTAACTTGCAACTTTGAATGAGAATGTGCTTGCTCACAGCAACGTGCTATATGTTCTGAAAGCCCGAATTGGGAATCTGTGTCAAAACTTTGTTAGGAATTATGTGATCCTTACTAGCTGGAATTAAGGGAGATGGTGCATGAAGTTATTTCTAGAAGTTGGAAACATACCAAGTTTAGCACAGTTCTGGGCATCTTTGAAATACCTATATATACTTGTTCCTACATAGTAACTTGCTACTTGTAAAGAGAAAGTGCTTGCTTAAAGCAACATGCTATATGTTCTGAATGCCCGAATTGGGAATCGGTGTCAAAACTTTGTTAGGAATTATGTGATCCTTACCAGCTGGAAGTAAGGGAGATGGGGCATGAAGTTATTACTATTAGTTGGAGACATACCAAGTTTAGCTCAGTTCTGGGCATCTTTGAAATACCTATACAAACTTGTTCCTACATAGTAACTTGCAACTTTGAATGAGAATGTGCTTGCTTACAGCAACGTGCTACATGTTCTGAATGCCCGAATTGGGAATCTGTGTCAAAACTTTGTTAGGAATTATGTGACCCTTACTAGCTGGAAGTAATGGAGATGGGGCATGAAGTTATTTCTAGGAGTTGGAGACATACCCACTTTAGCTCAGTACTGGGCATCTTTGAAATACTTATACAAACTTGTTCCTACATAGTAACTTGCAACTTTGAATGAGAATGTGCTTGCTTAGAGCAACGTGCTATATGTTCTGAATGCCCGAATTGGGAATCTGTGTCAAAACTTTGTTAGGAATTATGTGATCCTTACTAGCTGGAAGTAAGGGAGATGGGGCATGAAGTTATTTCTAGGAGTTCGAGACATACCAAGTTTAGCTCAGTTCTGGGCATCTTTGAAATACCTATACAAACTTGTTCCTACATAGTAACGTGCAAATTTGAATGAGAATGTGCTTGCTTACAGCAACGTGCTATATGTTCTGAATGCCCGAATTGGGAATCTGTGTCAAAACTTTGTTAGGAATTATGTGATCCTTACTAGCTGGAAGTAAGGGAGTTGGGGCATGAAGTTATTTCTAGGAGTTGGACACATACCAAGTTTAGCACAGTTCTGGGCATCTTTGAAATACCTATACAAACTTGTTCCTACATAGTAACTTGCAACTTTGAATGAGAATGTGCTTGCTTACAGCAACGTGCTATATGTTCTGAATGCACGAATTGGTAATCTGTGTCAAAACTTTGTTAGGAATTATGTGATCCTTACTAGCTGGAAGTAAGGGAGATGGGGCATGAAGTTATTTCTAGGAGTTGGAGACATACCCACTTTAGCTCACTTCTGGGCATCTTTGAAATACCTACACAAACTTGTTCCTACATAGTAACTTGCAACTTTGAATGAGAATGTGCTTGCTTAGAGCAACGTGCTATATGTTCTGAATGCCCGAATTGGGAATCTGTGTCAAAACTTTGTTAGGAATTATGTGATCCTTACTAGCTGGAAGTAAGGGAGATGGGGCATGAAGTTATTTCTAGGAGTTGGAGACATACCAAGTTTAGCTCAGTTCTGGGCATCTTTGAAATACCTATACAAACTTGTTCCTACATAGTAACTTGCAACTTTGAATGAGAATGTGCTTGCTTACAGCAACGTGCTATATGTTCTGAATGCCCGAATTGGGAATCTGTGTCAAAATTTTGTTAGGAATTATGTGATCCTTACTAGCTGGAAGTAAGGGAGTTGGGGCATGAAGTTATTTCTAGGAGTTGGACACATACCAAGTTTAGCACAGTTCTGGGCATCTTTGAAATACCTATACAAACTTGTTCCTACATAGTAACTTGCAACTTTGAATGAGAATGTGCTTGCTTACAGCAACGTGCTATATGTTCTGAATGCCCGAATTGTGAATCTGTGTCAAATCTTTGTTAGGAATTATGTGATCCTTACTAGCTGGAGTAAGGGAGATGGGGTATGAAGTTATTTCTAGGAGTTGGAGACATACCAAGTTTAGCTCAGTTCTGGGCATCTTTGAAATTCCTATACAAACTTGTTCCTACATAGTAACTTGCAACTTTGAATGAGAATGTGCTTGCTTACAGCAATGTGCTATATGTTCTGAATGCCCGAATTGGGAATCTGTGTCAAAACTTTTTTAGGAATTATGTGATCCTTACTAGCTGGAAGTAAGGGAGATGGAGCATGAAGTTATTTCTAGGAGTTGGAGACATACCAAGTTTAGCTCAGTTCTGGGCATCTTTGAAATACCTATACAAACTTGTTCCTACATAATAACTTGCAACTTTGAATGAGAATGTGCTTGCTTACAGCAACGTGCTACATGTTCTGAATGCCCGAATTGGGAATCTGTGTCAAAACTTTGTTAGGAATTATGTGACCCTTACAAGCTGGAAGTAATGGAGATGGGGCATGAAGTTATTTCTAGGAGTTGGAGACATACCCACTTTAGCTCAGTTCTGGGCATCTTTGAAATACCTATACAAACTTGTTCCTACATAGTAACTTGCAACTTTGAATGAGAATGTGCTTGCTTACAGCAACGTGCTATATGTTCTGAATGCCCGAATTGGGAATCTGTGTCAAAACTTTGTTAGGAATTATGTGATCCTTACTAGCTGGAAGTAAGGGAGATGGGGCATGAAGTTATTTCTAGGAGTTCGAGACATACCAAGTTTAGCTCAGTTCTGGGCATCTTTGAAATACCTATACAAACTTGTTCCTACATAGTAACTTGCAACTTTGAATGAGAATGTGCTTGCTTACAGCAACGTGCTATATGTTCTGAATGCCCGAATTGGGAATCTGTGTCAAAAGTTTCTTAGGAATTATGTGATCCTTACTAGCTGGAAGTAAGGGAGTTGGGGCATGAAGTTATTTCTAGGAGTTGGACACATACCAAGTTTAGCACAGTTCTGGGCATCTTTGAAATACCTATACAAACTTGTTCCTACATAGTAACTTGCAACTTTCAATGAGAATGTGCTTGCTTACAGCAACGTGCTATATGTTCTGAATGCCCGAATTGGGAATCTGTGTCAAAACTTTGTTAGGAATTATGTGATCCTTACTAGCTGGAAGTAAGGGAGATGGGGCATGAAGTTATTTCTAGGAGTTGGAGACATACCAAGTTTAGCTCAGTTCTGGGCATCTTTGAAATACCTATACAAACTTGTTCCTACATAGTAACTTGCAACTTTGAATGAGAATGTGCTTGCTTACAGCAACGTGCTACATGTTCTGAATGCCCGAATTGGGAATCTGTGTCAAAACTTTGTTAGGAATTATGTGATCCTTACTAGCTGGAAGTAAGGGAGATGGTTCATGAAGTGATTTCTAGGAGTTGGAGACATACCCACTTTAGCTCAGTACTGGGCATCTTTGAAATACCTATACAAACTTGTTCCTACATAGTAACTTGCAACTTTGAATGAGAATGTGCTTGCTTACAGCAACGTGCTATAAGTTCTGAATGCCCGAATTGGGAATCTGTGTCAAAACTTTGTTAGGAATTATGTGGTCCTTACTAGATGGAAGTAAGGGATATGGGGCATGAAGTTATTTCTAGGAGTTGGAGACATACCAAGTTTAGCTCAGTTCTGGGCATCTTTGAAATACCTATACAAACTTGTTCCTACATAGTAACTTGCAACTTTGAATGAGAATGTGCTTGCTTACAGCAACGTGCTATATGTTCTGAATGCCCGAATTGGGAATCTGAGTCAAAACTTTGTTAGGAATTATGTGATCCTTACTAGCTGGAAGTAAGGGAGATGGGGCATGAAGTTATTTCTAGGAGTTGGAGACATACCAAGTTTAGCTCAGTTTTGGGCATCTTTGAAATACCTATACAAACTTGTTCCTACATAGTAACTTGCAACTTTGAATGAGAATGTGCTTGCTTACAGCAACGTGCTATATGTTCTGAATGCCCGAATTGGGAATCTGTGTCAAAACTTTGTTAGGAATTATGTGATCCTTACTAGCTGGAAGTAAGGGAGATGGGGCATGAAGTGATTTCTAGGAGTTGGAGACATACCAAGTTTAGCTCAGTTCTGGGCATCTTTGAAATACCTATACAAACTTGTTCCTACATAGTAACTTGCAACTTAGAATGAGAATGTGCTTGCTTACAGCAACGTGCTATATGTTCTGAATGCCCGAATTGGGAATCTGTGTCAAAACTTTGTTAGGAATTACGTGATCCTTATTAGATGGAAGTAAGGGAGATGGGGCATGAAGTTATTTCTAGGAGTTGGAGACATACCTAGTTTAGCTCACTTCTGGGCATCTTTGAAATACCTATACAAACTTGTTCCTACATAGTAACTTGCAACTTTGAATGAGAATGTGCTTGCTTACAGCAACGTGCTATATGTTCTGAATGCCCGAATTGGGAATCTGTGTCAAAACTTTGGTAGGAATTATGTGATCCTTATTAGCTGGAAGTAAGGGAGATGGGGCATGAAGTTATTTCTAGGAGTTGGAGACATACCAAGTTTAGCTCAGTTCTGGGCATCTTTGAAATACCTATACAAACTTGTTCCTACATAGTAACTTGCAACTTTGAATGAGAATGTGCTTGCTTACAGCAACGTGCTATATGTTCTGAATGCCCGAATTGGGAATCTGTGTCAAAATTTTGTTAGGAATTATGTGATCCTTACTAGCTGGAAGTAAGGTAGTTGGGGCATGAAGTTATTTCTAGGAGTTGGACACATACCAAGTTTAGCACAGTTCTGGGCATCTTTGAAATACCTATACAAACTTGTTCCTACATAGTAACTTGCAACTTTGAATGAAATGTGCTTGCTTACAGCAACGTGCTATATGTTCTGAATGCCCGAATTGTGAATCTGTGTCAAATCTTTGTTAGGAATTATGTGATCCTTACTAGCTGGAAGTAAGGGAGATGGGGCATGAAGTTATTTCTAGGAGTTGGAGACATACCAAGTTTAGCTCAGTTCTGGGCATCTTTGAAATTCCTATACAAACTTGTTCCTACATAGTAACTTGCAACTTTGAATGAGAATGTGCTTGCTTACAGCAATGTGCTATATGTTCTGAATGCCCGAATTGGGAATCTGTGTCAAAACTTTTTTAGGAATTATGTGATCCTTACTAGCTGGAAGTAAGGGAGATGGGGCATGAAGTTATTTCTAGGAGTTGGAGACATACCAAGTTTAGCTCAGTTCTGGGCATCTTTGAAATACCTATACAAACTTGTTCCTACATAATAACTTGCAACTTTGAATGAGAATGTGCTTGCTTACAGCAACGTGCTACATGTTCTGAATGCCCGAATTGGGAATCTGTGTCAAAACTTTGTTAGGAATTATGAGACCCTTACAAGCTAGAAGTAATGGAGATGGGGCATGAAGTTATTTCTAGGAGTTGGAGACATACCCACTTTAGCTCAGTACTGGGCATCTTTGAAATACCTATACAAACTTGTTCCTACATAGTAACTTGCAACTTTGAATGAGAATGTGCTTGCTTACAGCAACGTGCTATATGTTCTGAATGCCCGAATTGGGAATCTGTGTCAAAACTTTGTTAGGAATTATGTGATCCTTACTAGCTGGAAGTAAGGGAGATGGGGCATGAAGTTCTTTCTAGGAGTTGGACACATACCAAGTTTATCTCAGTTCTGGGCATCTTTGAAATACCTATACAAACTTGTTCCTACATAGTAACTTGCAACTTTGAATGAGAATGTGCTTGCTTACAGCAACGTGCTATATGTTCTGAATGCCCGAATAGGGAATCTGTGTCAAAACTTTGTTAGGAATTATGTGATCCTTACTAGCTGGATGTAAGGGAGATGGGGCATGAAGTTATTTCTAGGAGTTGGAGACATACCAAGTTTAGCTCAGTTCTGGGCATCTTTGAAATACCTATACAAACTTGTTCCTACATAGTAACTTGCAACTTTGAATGAGAATGTGCTTGCTTACAGCAACGTGCTACATGTTCTGAATGCCCGAATTGGGAATCTGTGTCAAAACTTTGTTAGGAAATATGTGACCCTTACTAGCTGGAAGTAATGGAGATGGGGCATGAAGTTATTTCTAGGAGTTGGAGACATACCCACTTTAGCTCAGTACTGGGCATCTTTGAAATACCTATACAAACTTGTTCCTACATAGTAACTTGCAACTTTGAATGAGAATGTGCTTGCTTACAGCAACGTGCTATATGTTCTGAATGCCCGAATTGGGAATCTGTGTCAAAACTTTGTTAGGAATTATGTGGTCCTTACTAGATGGAAGTAAGGGAGATGGGGCATGAAGTTATTTCTAGGAGTTGGAGACATACCAAGTTTAGCTCAGTTCTGGGAATCTTTGAAATACCTATACAAACTTGTTCCTACATAGTAACTTGCAACTTTGAATGAGAATGTGCTTGCTTACAGCAACGTGCTATATGTTCTTAATGCCCGAATTGGGAATCTGTGTCAAAACTTTGTTAGGAATTATGTGATCCTTACTAGCTGGAAGTAAGGGAGATGGGGCATGAAGTTATTTCTAGGAGTTGGAGACATACCAAGTTTAGCTCAGTTCTGGGCATCTTTGAAATACCTATACAAACTTGTTCCTACATAGTAACTTGCAACTTTGAATGAGAATGTGCTTGCTTACAGCAACGTGCTATATGTTCTGAATGCCCGAATTGGGAATCTGTGTCAAAACTTTGTTAGGAATTATGTGATCCTTACTAGCTGGAAGTAAGGGAGATGGGGCATGAAGTGATTTCTAGGAGTTGGAGACATACCAAGTTTAGCTCAGTTCTGGGCATCTTTGAAATACCTATACAAACTTGTTCCTACATAGTAACTTGCAACTTTGAATGAGAATGTGCTTGCTTACAGCAACGTGCTATATGTTCTGAATGCCCGAATTGGGAATCTGTGTCAAAACTTTGTTAGGAATTACGTGATCCTTATTAGATGGAAGTAAGGGAGATGGGGCATGAAGTTATTTCTAGGAGTTGGAGACATACCTAGTTTAGCTCACTTCTGGGCATCTTTGAAATACCTATACAAACTTGTTCCTACATAGTAACTTGCAACTTTGAATGAGAATGTGCTTGCTTACAGCAACGTGCTATATGTTCTGAATGCCCGAATTTGGAATCTGTGTCAAAACTTTGTTAGGAATTATGTGATCCTTACTAGCTGGAAGTAAGTGAGATGGGGCATGATGTTATTTCTAGGAGTTGGAGACATACCAAGTTTAGCTCAGTTCTGGGCATCTTTGAAATACCTATACAAACTTGTTCCTACATAGTAACTTGCAACTTTGAATGAAAATGTGCTTGCTTACAGCAACGTGCTATATGTTTTGAATGCCCGAATTGTGAATCTGTGTCAAATCTTTGTTAGGAATTACGTGATCCTTACTAGCTGGAAGTAAGGGAGATGGGGCATGAAGTTATTTCTAGGAGTTGGAGACATACCAAGATTAGCTCAGTTCTGGGCATCTTTGAAATTCCTATACAAACTTGTTCCTACATAGTAACTTGCAACTTTGAATGAGAATGTGCTTGCTTACAGCAATGTGCTATATGTTCTGAATGCCCGAATTGGGAATCTGTGTCAAAACTTTTTTAGGAATTATGTGATCCTTACTAGCTGGAAGTAAGGGAGATGGGGCATGAAGTTATTTCTAGGAGTTGGAGACATACCAAGTTTAGCTCAGTTCTGGGCATCTTTGAAATACCTATACAAACTTGTTCCTACATAATAACTTGCAACTTTGAATGAGAATGTGCTTGCTTACAGCAACGTGCTACATGTTCTGAATGCCCGAATTGGGAATCTGTGTCAAAACTTTGTTAGGAATTATGTGACCCTTACAAGCTAGAAGTAATGGAGATGGGGCATGAAGTTATTTCTAGGAGTTGGAGACATACCCACTTTAGCTCAGTACTGGGCATCTTTGAAATACCTATACAAACTTGTTCCTACATAGTAACTTGCAACTTTGAATGAGAATGTGCTTGCTTACAGCAACGTGCTATATGTTCTGAATGCCCGAATTGGGAATCTGTGTCAAAACTTTGTTAGGAATTATGTGATCCTTACTAGCTGGAAGTAAGGGAGATGGGGCATGAAGTTATTTCTAGGAGTTGGAGACATACCAAGTTTAGCTCAGTTCTGGGCATCTTTGAAATACCTATACAAACTTGTTCCTACATAGTAACTTGCAACTTTGAATGAGAATGTGCTTGCTTACAGCAACGTGCTATATGTTCTGAATGCCCGAATTGGGAATCTGTGTCAAAATTTTGTTAGGAATTATGTGATCCTTACTAGCTGGAAGTAAGGGAGTTGGGGCATGAAGTTATTTCTAGGAGTTGGACACATACCAAGTTTAGCACAGTTCTGGGCATCTTTGAAATACCTATACAAACTTGTTCCTACATAGTAACTTGCAACTTTGAATGAGAATGTGCTTGCTTACAGCAACGTGCTATATGTTCTGAATGCCCGAATTGGGAATCTGTGTCAAATCGTTGTTAGGAATTATGTGATCTTTACTAGCTGGAAGTAAGGGAGATGTGGCATGAAGTTATTTCTAGGAGTTGGAGACATACCAAGTTTAGCTCAGTTCTGGGCATCTTTGCAATACCTATACAAACTTGTTCCTACATAGTAACTTGCAACTTTGAATGAGAATGTGCTTGCTTACAGCAACGTGCTATATGTTCTGAATGCCCGAATTGGGAATCTGTGTCAAAACTTTGTTAGGAATTATGTGATCCTTACTAGCTGGAAGTAAGGGAGATGGGGCATGAAGTTATTTCTAGGAGTTGGAGACATACCAAGTTTAGCTCAGTTCTGGGCATCTTTGAAATACCTATACAAACTTGTTCCTACATAGTAACTTGCAACTTTGAATGAGAATGTGCTTGCTTAGAGCAACGTGCTACATGTTCTGAATGCCCGAATTGGGAATCTGTGTCAAAACTTTGTTAGGAAATATGTGACCCTTACTAGCTGGAAGTAATGGAGATGGGGCATGAAGTTATTTCTAGGAGTTGGAGACATACCCACTTTAGCTCAGTACTGGGCATCTTTGAAATACCTATACAAACTTGTTCCTACATAGTAACTTGCAACTTTGAATGAGAATGTGCTTGCTTACAGCAACGTGCTATATGTTCTGAATGCCCGAATTGGGAATCTGTGTCAAAACTTTGTTAGGAATTATGTGATCCTTACTAGCTGGAAGTAAGGGAGATGGGGCATGAAGTGATTTCTAGGAGTTGGAGACATACCAAGTTTAGCTCAGTTCTGGGCATCTTTGAAATACCTATACAAACTTGTTCCTACATAGTTACTTTCAACTTTGTATGAGAATGTGCTTGCTTACAGCAACGTGCTATATGTTCTGAATGCCCGAAATGGGAATCTCTGTCAAAATTTTGTTAGGAATTATGTGATCCTTACTAGCTGGAAGTAAGGGAGATGGGGCATGAAGTTATTTCTAGGAGTTGGAGACATACCAAGTTTAGCTCAGTTCTGGGCATCTTTGAAATACCTATACAAAATTGTTCCTACATAGTAACTTGCAACTTTGAATGAGAATGTGCTTGCTTACAGCAACGTGCTATATGTTTTGAATGCCCGAATTGGGATTCTGTGTCAAGACTTTGTTAGGAATTATGTGATCCTTACTAACTGGAAGTAAGGGAGATGGGGCATGAAGTTATTTCTGGGAATTGGAGACATAACAAGTTTAGCTCAGTTCTGGGCATCTTTGAAATACCTATACAAACTTGTTCCTACATAGTAACTTGCAACTTTGAATGAGAATGTGCTTGTTTACAGCAACGTGCTATATATTCTGAATGCCCTAATTGGGAATCTGTGTCAAATCTTTGTTAGAAATTCTGTGATCCTTACTAGATGGAAGTAAGGGACATGGAGCATGAAGTCATTTCTAGGAGTTTGAGACATACAACGTTTAGCTCAGTTCTGGGCATCTTTGAAATACCTATACAAACTTGTTCCTACATAGTAACTTGCAACATTGAATGAGAATGTGCTTGCTTACAGCTACGTGCAATATGTTCTGAATGCCCGAATTGGGAATCTGTGTCAAAACTTTGTTAGGAATTATGTGACCCTTACTAGCTGGAAGTAAGGGAGATGGGGCATGAAGTTATTTCTAGGAGTTGGAGACATACCAAGTTTAGCTCAGTTCTGGGCATCTTTGAAATACCTATACAAACTTGTTCCTACATAGTAACTTGCAACTTTGAATGAGAATGTGCTTGCTTACAGCAACGTGCTATATGTTCTGAATGCCCGAATTGGGAATCTGTGTCAAAACTTTGTTAGGAATTATGTGATCCTTACTAGCTGGAAGTAAGGGAGATGGGGCATGAAGTTATTTCTAGGAGTTGGAGACATTCCAAGTTTAGCTCAGTTCTGGGCATCTTTGAAATACCTATACAAACTTGTTCCGACATAGTAACTTGCAACTTTGAATGAGAATGTGCTTGCTGACAGCAACGTGCTATATGTTCTGAAGGCCCGAATTGGGAATCTGTGTCAAAACTGTGTTAGGAATTATGTGATCCTTACTAGCTGGAAGTAAGGGAGATGGGGCATGAAGTTATTTCTAGGAGTTGGAGACATACAACGTTTAGCTCAGTTCTGGGCATCTTTGAAATACCTATACAAACTTGTTCCTACATAGTTACTTGCAACTTTGAATGAGAATGTGCTTGCTTACAGCAACGTGCTATATGTTCTGAATGCCCGAAATGGGAATCTCTGTCAAAATTTTGTTAGGAATTATGTGATCCTTACTAGCTGGAAGTAAGGGAGATGGGGCATGAAGTTATTTCTAGGAGTTGGAGACATACCAAGTTTAGCTCAGTTCTGGGCATCTTTGAAATACCTATACAAAATTGTTCCTACATAGTAACTTGCAACTTTGAATGAGAATGTGCTTGCTTACAGCAACGTGCTATATGTTTTGAATGCCCGAATTGGGATTCTGTGTCAAGACTTTGTTAGGAATTATGTGATCCTTACTAACTGGAAGTAAGGGAGATGGTGCATGAAGTTATTTCTGGGAATTGGAGACATAACAAGTTTAGCTCAGTTCTGGGCATCTTTGAAATACCTATACAAACTTGTTCCTACATAGTAACTTGCAACTTTGAATGAGAATGTGCTTGTTTACAGCAACGTGCTATATATTCTGAATGCCCTAATTGGGAATCTGTGTCAAATCTTTGTTAGAAATTCTGTGATCCTTACTAGATGGAAGTAAGGGACATGGAGCATGAAGTCATTTCTAGGAGTTTGAGACATACAACGTTTAGCTCAGTTCTGGGCATCTTTGAAATACCTATACAAACTTGTTCCTACATAGTAACTTGCAACTTTGAATGAGAATGTGCTTGCTTACAGCTACGTGCAATATGTTCTGAATGCCCGAATTGGGAATCTGTGTCAAAACTTTGTTAGGAATTATGTGACCCTTACTAGCTGGAAGTAAGGGAGATGGGGCATGAAGTTATTTCTAGGAGTTGGAGACATACCAAGTTTAGCTCAGTTCTGGGCATCTTTGAAATACCTATACAAACTTGTTCCTACATAGTAACTTGCAACTTTGAATGAGAATGTGCTTGCTTACAGCAACGTGCTATATGTTCTGAATGCCCGAATTGGGAATCTGTGTCAAAACTTTGTTAGGAATTATGTGATCCTTACTAGCTGGAAGTAAGGGAGATGTGGCATGAAGTTATTTCTAGGAGTTGGAGACATTCCAAGTTTAGCTCAGTTCTGGGCATCTTTGAAATACCTATACAAACTTGTTCCGACATAGTAACTTGCATCTTTGAATGAGAATGTGCTTGCTGACAGCAACGTGCTATATGTTCTGAATGCCCGAATTGGGAATCTGTGTCAAAACTGTGTTAGGAATTATGTGATCCTTACTAGCTGGAAGTAAGGGAGATGGGGCATGAAGTTATTTCTAGGAGTTGGAGACATTCCAAGTTTAGCTCAGTTCTGGGCATCTTTGAAATATCTATACAAACTTGTTCCTACACAGTAACTTGCAACTTTGAATGAGAATGTGCTTGCTTACAGCAACGTGCTATATGTTCTGAATGCCCGAATTGGGAATCTGTGTCAAATCTTTGTTAAGAATTATTTGATCCTTACTAGCTGGAAGTAAGGGAGATGGGGCATGAAGTTATTTCTAGGAGTTGGAGACATACCAAGTTTAGCTCAGTTCTGGGCATCTTTGAAATACCTATACAAACTTGTTCCTACATAGTAACTTGCAACTTTGAATGAGAATGTGCTTGCTTACAGCAACGTGCTATATGTTCTGAATGCCCGAATTGGGAATCTTGTCAAAACTTTGTTAGGAATTATGTGATCCTTACTAGCTGGAAGTAAGGGAGATGGGGCATGAAGTTATTTCTAGGAGGTGGAGACACACAACTTTTAGCTCAGTTCTGGGCATCTTTGAAATACCTATACAAACTTGTTCCTACATAGTAACTTGCAACTTTGAATGAGAATGTGCTTGCTTACAGCAACGTGCTATATGTTCTGAATGCCCGAATTGGGAATCTGTGTCAAAACTTTGTTAGGAATATTATGTAATCCTTACTAGCTGGAAGTAAGGGAGATGGGGCATGAAGTTATTTCTAGGAGTTGGAGACATACCCACTTTAGCTCAGTTCTGGGCGTCTTTGAAAGTCCTATACAAACTTGTTCCTACATAGTAACTTGCAACTTTGAATGAGAATGTGCTTGCTTACAGCAACGTGCTATATGTTCTGAATGCCCGAATTGGGAATCTGTGTCAAAACTTTGTTAGGAATTATGTGATCCTTACTAGCTGGAAGTAAGGGAGATGGGGCATGAAGTTATTTCTAGGAGTTGGAGACATACAACGTTTAGCTCAGTTCTGGGCATCTTTGAAATACCTATACAAACTTGTTCCTACATAGTAACTTGCAACTTTGAATGAGAATGTGCTTGCTTACAGCAACGTGCTATATGCTCTGAATGCCCGAATTGGGAATCTGTGTCAAAACTTTGTTAGGAATTATGTGATCCTTACTAGCTGGAAGTAAGGGAGATGGGGCATGAAGTTATTTCTAGGAGTTGGACACATACCAAGTTTAGCTCAGTTCTGGGCATCTTTGAAATACCTATACAAACTTGTTCCTACATAGTAACTTGCAACTTTGAATGAGAATGTGCTTGCTTACAGCAACGTGCTATATGTTCTGAATGCCCGAATTGGGATTCTGTGTCAAAACTTTTTTAGGAATTATGTGATCCTTACTAGCTGGAAGTAAGGGAGATGGGGCATGAAGTTATTTCTAGGAGTTGGAGACATACCAAGTTTAGCTCAGTTCTGGGCATCTTTGAAATACCTATACAAACTTGTTCCTACATAGTAACTTGCAACTTTGAATGATAATGTGCTTGCTTACAGCAACGTGCTATATGTTCTGAATGCCCTAATTGGGAATCTTGTCAAAACTTTGTTAGGAATTATGTGATCCTTACTAGCTGGAAGTAAGGGAGATGGGGCATGAAGTTATTTCTAGGAGGTGGAGACATACCAAGTTTAACTCAGTTCTGGGCATCTTTGAAATACCTATATAAACTTGTTCCTACATAGTAACTTGCAACTTTGAATGAGAATGTGCTTGCTTACAGCAACGTGCTATATGTTCTGAATGCCCGAATTGGGAATCTGTGTCAAAACTTTGTTAGGAATTATGTGATCCTTACTAGCTGGAAGTAAGGGAGATGTGGCATGAAGTTATTTCTAGGAGTTGGAGACACACAACTTTTAGCTCAGTTCTGGGCATCTTTGAAATACCTATACAAACTTGTTCCTACATAGTAACTTGCAACTTTGAATGAGAATATGCTTGCTTACAGCAACGTGCTATATGTTCTGAATGCCCGAATTGGGAATCTGTGTCAAAACTTTGTTAGGAATATTATGTAATCCTTACTAGCTGGAAGTAAGGGAGATGGGGCATGAAGTTATTTCTAGGAGTTGGAGACATACCCACTTTAGCTCAGTTCTGGGCGTCTTTGAAAGTCCTATACAAACTTGTTCCTACATAGTAACTTGCAACTTTGAATGAGAATGTGCTTGCTTACAGCAACGTGCTATATGTTCTGAATGCCCGAATTGGGAATCTGTGTCAAATCTTTGTTAGGAATTATGTGATCTTTACTAGCTGGAAGTAAGGGAGATGGGGCATGAAGTTATTTCTAGGAGTTGGAGACATACAACGTTTAGCTCAGTTCTGGGCATCTTTGAAATACCTATACAAACTTGTTCCTACATAGTAACTTGCAACTTTGAATGAGAATGTGCTTGCTTACAGCAACGTGCTATATGTTCTGAATGCCCGAATTGGGAATCTGTGTCAAAACTTTGTTAGGAATTATGTGATCCTTACTAGCTGGAAGTAAGGAAGATGGGGCATGAAGTTATTTCTAGGAGTTGGAGACATACCAAGTTTAGCTCAGTTCTGGGCATCTTTGAAATACCTATACAAACTTGTTCCTACATAGTAACTTGCAACTTTGAATGAGAATGTGCTTGCTTACAGCAACGTGCTATATGTTGTGAATGCCCGAATTGGGAATCTGTGTCAAAACTTTGTTAGGAATTATGTGATCCTTACTAGCTGGAAGTAACGGACATGGGGCATGAAGTTATTTCTAGGAGTTGGAGACATACCAAGTTTAGCTCAGTTCTGGGCATCTTTGAAATACCTATACAAACTTGTTCCTACATAGTAACTTGCAACTTTGAATGAGAATGTGCTTGCTTACAGCAACGTGTTATATGTTCTGAATGCCCGAATTGGGAATCTGTGTCAAAAGTTTGTTAGGAATTATGTGATCCTTACTAGCTGGAAGTAAGGGAGATGGGGCATGAAGTTATTTCTAGGAGTTCGAGACATACCAAGTTTAGCTCAGTTCTGGGCATCTTTGAAATACCTTATACAAACTTGTTCCTACATAGTAACTTGCAACTTTGAATGAGAATGTGCTTGCTTACAGCAACGTGCTATATGTTCTGAATGCCCGAATTGGGAATCTGTATCAAAACTTTGTTAGGAATATTATGTGATCCTTACTAGCAGGAATTAAGGGAGACGGGGCATGAATTTATTTCTAGGAGTTGGAGACATACCCACTTTAGCTCAGTTCTGGGCATCTTTGAAAGTCCTATACAAACTAGTTCCTACATAGTAACTTGCAACTTTGAATGAGAATGTGCTTGCTTACAGCAACGTGCTATATATTATGAATGCCCGAACTGGGAATCTGTGTCAAAACTTTGTTAGGAATTATGTGATCCTTACTAGCTGGAATTAACGGAGATGGGGCATGACGTTATTTCTAGGAGTTAGAGACATACCAACTTTAGCTCAGTTCTGGGCATCTTTGAAATACCTCTACAAACTTGTTCCTACATAGTAACTTGCAACTTTGAATGTGAATGTGCTTGCTTACAGCAGCGTGCTATATGTTGTGAAAGCCCGAATTGGGAATCTGTGTCAAAACTTTGTTAGGAATTATGTGATCCTTACTAGCTGGAAGTAAGGGAGATGGGGCATGAAGTTATTTCTAGGAGTTGGAGACATACCAAGTTTAGCTCAGTTCTGGGCATCTTTGAAATACCTATACAAACTTGTTCCTACATAGTAACTTGCAACTTTGAATGAGAATGTGCTTTCTTACAGCAACGTGCTATATGTTGTGAATGCCCGAATTGGGAATCTGTGTCAAAACTTTGTTAGGAATTATGTGATCCTTACTAGCTGGAAGTAACGGAGATGGGGCATGAAGTTATTTCTAGGAGTTGGAGACATACCAAGTTTAGCTCAGTTCTGGGCATCTTTGAAATACCTATACAATCTTGTTCCTGCATAGTAACTTGCAACTTTGAATGAGAATGTGCTTGCTTACAGCAACGTGCTATATGTTCTGAATGCCCGAATTGGGAATCTGTGTCAAAACTTTGTTAGGAATTATGTGATCCTTACTAGCTGGAAGTAAGGGAGATGGGGCATGAAGTTATTTCTAGGAGTTGGCGACATACCAAGTTTAGCTCACTTCTGGGCATCTTTGAAATACCTATACAAACTTGTTACTACATAGTAACTTGCAACTTTGAATGAGAATGTGCTTGCTTACAGCAACGTGCTATATGTTCTGAATGCCCGAATTGGGAATCTGTGTCAAAACTTTGTTAGGAATTATGTGATCCTTACTAGCTGGAAGTAAGGGAGATGGGGCATGAAGTTATTTCTAGGAGTTGGACACATACCAAGTTTAGCTCAGTTCTGGGCATCTTTGAAATACCTATACAAACTTGTTCCTACATAGTAACTTGCAACTTTGAATGAGAATGTGCTTGCTTACAGCAACGTGCTGTATGTTCTGAATGCACGAATTGGGAATCTGTGTCACAACTTTGTTAGGAATTATGTGATCCTTACTAGATGGAAGTAAGGGAGATGGGGCATGAAGTTATTTCTAGGAGTTGGAGACATACAACGTTTAGCTCAGTTCTGGGCATCTTTGAAATACCTATACAAACTTTTTCCTACACAGTAACTTGTAACTTTGCATGAGAATGTGCTTGCTTACAGCAACGTGCTATATGTTCTGAATGCCCGAATTGGGAATCTGTGTCAAAACTTTGTTAGGAATTATGTGATCCTTACTTGCTGGAAGTAAGGGAGATGGGGGATGAAGTTATTTCTAGGAGTTGGAGACTTACCAAGGTTAGCTCAGTTCTGGGCATCTTTGAAATACCTATGCAAACTTGTTCCTACACAGTAACTTGCAACTTTGAATGAGAATGTGCTTGCTTACAGCAACGTGCTATATGTTCTGAATGTCCGAATTGGGAATCTGTGTCAAAACTTTGTTAGAAATTATGTGATCCTTACTAGATGGAAGTAAGGGACATCGAGCATGAAGTTATTTCTAGCAGTGGGAGACACACAACGTTTAGCTCAGTTCTGGGCATCTTTGAAATACGTATACAAACTTGTTCCTACATAGTAACTTGCAACTTTGAATGAGAATGTGCTAGCTTACAGCAACGTGCTATATGTTCTGAATGCCCGAATTGGGAATCTGTGTCAAATCTTTGTTAGGAATTATGTGATCCTTACTAGCTGGAAGTAAGGGAGATGGGGCATGAAGTTATTTCCAGGAGTTGGAGACATACCAAGTTTAACTCACTTCTGGGCATCTTTGAAATACCTATACAAACTTGTTCCTACATAGTAACTTGCAACTTTGAATGAGAATGTGCTTGCATACAGCAACGTGCTATATGTTCAGAATGCCCGAATTGGGTATCTGTGTAAAAACTTTGTTAGAAATTATGTGATCATTACTAGCTGGAAGTAAGGGAGACGGGGCATGAAGTTATTTCTAGGAGTGGGAGACATACCCACTTTAGCTCAGTTCTGGGCATCTTTGAAAGTCCTATACAAACTTGTTCCTACATAGTAACTTGCAACTTTGAATGAGAATGTGCTTGCTTACAGCAACGTGCTATATGTTCTGAATGCCCGAATTGGGAATCTGTGTCAAAACTTTGTTAGGAGTTATGTGATCCTTACTAGCTGGAAGTAAGGGAGATGGGGCATGAAGTTATTTCTAGGAGTTGGAGACATACCAAGTTTAGCTCAGTTCTGGGCATCTTTGAAATACCTATACAAACTTGTTCCTACATAGTAACTTGCATCTTTGAATGAGAATGTGCTTGCTTACAGCAACGTGCTATATGTTCTGAATGCCCGAATTGGGAATCTGTGTCAAAACTTTGATAGGAATTATGTGATCATTAATAGCTGGAACTAAGGGAGATGGGGCATGATGTTATTTCTAGGAGTTGGCGACATACCAAGTTTAGCTCAGTTCTGGGCATCTTTGAAATATCTATACAAACTTGTTCCTACATAGTAACTTGCAACTTTGAATGAGAATGTGCTTGCTTACAGCAACGTGCTATATGTTCTGAATGCCCGAATTGGGAATCTAGGTCAAAACTTTGTTAGGAATTATGTGATCCTTACTAGCTGGAAGTAAGGGAGATGGGGCATGAAGTTATATCTAGGAGTTAGAGACATACAAAGTATAGCTCAGTTCTGGGCATCTTTGTAATACCTATACAAACTTGTTCCTACATAGTAACTTGCAACTTTGAATGAGAATGTGCTTGCTTACAGCAACGTGCTATATGTTCTGAAAGCCCGAATTGGGAATCTGTGTCAAAACTTTGTTAGGAATTATGTGATCCTTACTAGCTGGAAGTAAGGGAGATGGGGCATGAAGTTATTTCTAGGAGTTGGCGACATACCAAGTTTAGCTCAGTTCTGGGCATCTTTGAAATACCTATACAAACTTGTTCCTACATAGTAACTTGCAACTTTGAATGGGAATGTGCTTGCTTACAGCAACGTGCTATATGTTCTGAATGCCCGAATTGGGAATCTGTGTCAAAACTTTGTTAGGAATTATGTGATCCTTACTAGCTGGAAGTAAGGGAGATGGGGCATGAAGTTATTTTTAGGAGTAGGAGACATACAACGTTTAGCTCAGTTCTGGGCATCTTTGAAATACCTATACAAACTTGTTCCTACATAGTAACTTGCAACTTTGAATGAGAATGTGCTTGCTTACAGCAACGTGCTATATGTTCTGAATGCCCGAATTGGGAATCTGTCTCAAAACTTTGTTAGGAATTATGTGATCCTTACTAGATGGAAGTAAGGGAGATGGGGCATGAAGTTATTTCTAGGAGTTGGAGACATACAACGTTTAGCTCAGTTCTGGGCATTTTTGAAATACCTATACAAACTTGTTCCTACATAGTAACTTGCAACTTTGAATGAGAATGTGCTTGCTTACAGCAACGTGCTATATGTTCTGAATGCCCGAATTGGGAATCTGTGTCAAAACTTTGTTAGGAATATTATGTGATCCTTACTAGCTGGAAGTAAGTTAGATGGGGCATGAAGTTATTTCTAGAAGTTGGAGACATACCCACTTTAGCTCAGTTCTGGGCATCTTTGAAAGTCCTATACAAACTTGTTCCCACATAGTAACTTGCAACTTTGAATGAGAATGTGCTTGCTTACAGCAACGTGCTATATGTTCTGAATGCCCGAATTGGGAATCTGTGTCAAAACTTTGTTAGGAATTATGTGATCCTTACTAGCTGGAAGTAAGGGAGATGGGGCATGAAGTTATTTCTAGGAGTTGGAGACATACCAAGTTTAGCTCAGTTCTGGGCATCTTTGAAATACCTATACAAACTTGTTCCTACACAGTAACTTGCAACTTTGAATGAGAATGTGCTTGCTTACAGCAACGTGCTATATGTTCTGAATGCCCGAATTGGGAATCTGTGTCAAAACTTTGTTAGGAATTATGTGATCCTTACTAGATGGAAGTAAGGGACATGGAGCATGAAGTTATTTCTAGGAGTTGGAGACATACCAAGTTTAGCTGAGTTCTGGGCATCTTTGAAATACCTATACAAACTTGTTCCTACATAGTACCTTGCAACTTTGAATGAGAATGTGCTTGCTTACAGCAACGTGCTAAATGTTCTGAATCCCGAATTGGGAATCTGTGTCAAAACTTTGTTAGGAATTATGTGATCATTACTACCTGGAAGTAAGGGAGATGGGGCATGAAGTTATTTCTAGGAGTTGGAAACATACCAAGTTTAACTCAGTTCTGGGCATCTTTGAAATACCTATACAAACTTGTTCCTACATAGTAACTTGCAACTTTGAATGAGAATGTGCTTGCATACAGCAACGTGCTATATGATCTGAATGCCCGAATTGTGAATCTGTGTCAAAACTTTGTTAGAAATTATGTGATCCTCACTAGATGGAAGTAAGGGAGATGGGGCATGAAGTTATTTCTAGGAGTTGGAGACATACCAAGTTTAGCTCAGTTCTGGGCATCTTTGAAATACCTATACAAACTTGTTCCTACATAGTAACTTGCAACTTTGAATGAGAATGTGCTTGCTTACAGCAACGTTATTTATGTTCTGCATGCCCGAATTGGGAATCTGTGTCAAAACTTTGTTAGGAATTATGTGATCCTTACTACCTGGAAGTAAGGGAGATGGGGCATGAAGTTATTTCTAGGAGTTGGAGACATACCATGTTTAGCTCAGTTCTGGGCATCTTTGAAATACCTATACAAACTTGTTCCTACATAGTAACTTGCAACTTTGAATGAGAATGTGCTTGCTTACAGCAACGTGCTATATGTTCTGAATGCCCGAATTGGGAATCTGTGTCAAAACTTTGTTAGGAATTATGTGAACCTTACTAGCTGGACGTAAGGGAGATGGGGCATGAAGTTATTTCTAGGAGTTGGCGACATACCAAGTTTAGCTCAGTTCTGGGCATCTTTGAAATACCTATACAAACTTGTTCCTACATAGTAACTTGCAACTTTGAATGAGAATGTGCTTGCTTACAGCAACGTGCTATATGTTCTGAATGCCCGAATTGGGAATCTGTGTCAAAACATTGTTAGAAATTATGTGATCCTTACTAGCTGGAAGTAAGGGACATGGAGCATGAATTTATTTCTAGGAGGTGGAGACATACCAAGTTTAGCTCAGTTCTGGGCATCTTTGAAATACCTATACAAACTTGTTCCTACATAGTAACTTGCCACTTTGAATGAGAATGTGCTTGCATACAGCAACGTGCTATATGTTCTGAATGCCCGAATTGGGAATCTGTGTCAAAACTTTGTTAGAAATTATGTGATCCTTACTAAATGGAAGTAAGGGAGATGGGGCATGAAGTTATTTCTAGGAGTTGGAGACATACAACGTTTAGCTCAGTACTGGGCATCTTTGAAATACCTATACAAACTTGTTCCTACATAGTAACTTGCAACTTTGAATGAGAATGTGCTTGCTTACAGCAACGCGCTATATGTTCTGAATGCCCGAATTGGGAATCTGTGTCAAAACTTTGTTAGGAATATTATGTGATCCTTATTATCTGGAAGTAAGTGAGACGGGGCATGAAGTTATTTCTAGGAGTTGGAGACATACCCACTTTAGCTCACTTCTGGGCATCTTTGAAAGTCCTATACAAACTTGTTCCTACATAGTAACTTGCAACTTTGAATGAGAATGTGCTTGCTTACAGCAACGTGCTATATGTTCTGAATGCCCAAATTGGGAATCTGTGTCAAAACTTTGTTAGGAATTATGTGATCCTTACTAGCTGGAAGTAATGGAGACGGGGCATGAAGTTATTTCTAGGAGTTGGAGACACACCAAGTTTAGCTCAGTTCTGGGCATCTTTGAAAGTCCTATACAAACTTTTTCCTACATAGTAACTTGCAACTTTGAATGAGAATGTGCTTGCTTACAGCAACGTGCTATATGTTCTGAATGCCCGAATTGGGAATCTGTGTCAAAACTTTGTTAGGAATTATGTGATCCTTACTAGCTGGAAGTTAGGGAGATGGGGCATGAAGTTATTTCTAGGAGTTGGAGACATACAACGTGTAGCTCAGTTCTGGGCATCTTTGAAATACATATACAAACTTGTTCCTACATAGTAACTTGCAACTTTGAATGAGAATGTGCTTGCTTACAGCAACGTGCTATATGTTCTGAATGCCCGAATTGGGAATCTGTGTCAAAACTTTGTTAGGAATTATGTGATCCTTACTAGCTGGAAGTAAGGGAGTTGGGGCATGAAGTGATTTCTAGGAGTTGGACACATACCAAGTTTAGCTCAGTTCTGGGCATCTTTGAAATACCTATACAAACTTGTTCCTACGTAGTAACTTGCAACTTTGAATGAGAATGTGCTTGCTTACAGCAACGTGCTATATGTTCTGATTGCCCGAATTGGGAATCTGTGTCAAAACTTTGTTAGGAATTATGTGATCCTTACTAGCTGGAAGTAAGGGAGTTGGGGCATGAAGTTATTTCTAGGAGTTGGACAAATACCAAGTTTAGCACAGTTCTGGGCATCTTTGAAATACCTATACAAACTTGTTCCTACATAGTAACTTGCAACTTTGAATGAGAATGTGCTTGCTTACAGCAACGTGCTATATCTTCTGAATGCCCGAATTGGGAATCTGTGTCAAAACTTTGTTAGGAATTATGTGATCCTTACTAGCTGGAAGTAAGGGAGATGGGGCATGAAGTTATTTCTAGGAGTTGGAGACATACCCACTTTAGCTCAGTTCTGGGCATCTTTGAAATACCTATACAAACTTGTTCCTACATGGTAACTTGCAACTTTGAATGAGAATGTGTTTGCTTACAGTAACGTGCTATATGTTCTGAATGCCCGAATTGGGAATCTGTGTCACAACTTTGTCAGGAATTATGTGATCCTTACTAGCTGGAAGTCAGGGAGATGGGGCTGAAGTTATTTCTAGGAGTTGGAGACATACCAAGTTTAGCTCAGTTCTGGGCATCTTTGAAATACCTATACAAACTTGTTCCTACATAGTAACTTGCAACTTTGAATGAGAATGTGCTTGCTTACAGCAACGTGCTATATGTTCTGAATGCCCGAATTGGGAATCTGTGTCAAAATTTGTTAGGAATTATGTGACCCTTACTAGCTGGAAGTAAGGGAGATGGGGCATGAAGTTATTTCTAGGAGTTGGAGACATACCAAGTTTAGCTCAGTTCTGGGCATCTTTGAAATACCTATACAAACTTGTTCCTACATAGTAACTTGCAACTTTGAATGAGAATGTGCTTGCTTACAGCCACGTGCTATATGTTCTGAATGCCCGAATTGGGAATCTGTGTCAAAACTTTGTTAGGAATTATGTGATCCTTACTAGCTGGAAGTTAGGGAGATGGGGCATGAAGATATTTCTAGGAGTTGGAGACATACCAAGTTTAGCTCAGTTCTGGGCATCTTTGAAATACCTATACAAACTTGTTCCTACATAGTAACTTGCAACTTTGAATGAGAATGTGCTTGCTTACAGCAACGTGCTATATGTTCTGAATGCCCGAATTGGGAATCTGTGTCAAAACTTTGTTAGGAATTATGTGATCCTTACAAGCTGGAAGTAAGGGAGATGGGGCATGAAGTTATTTCTAGGAGTTGGAGACATACAAAGTTTAGCTCAGTTCTGGGCATCTTTGAAATACCTATACTAACTTGTTCCTACATAGTAACTTGCAACTTTGAATGAGAATGTGCTTGCTTACAGCAACGTGCTATATGTTCTGAATGCCCGAATTGGGAATCTGTGTCAAAACATTGTTAGGAATTATGTGATCCTTACTAGCTGGAAGTAAGGGAGATGGGGCATGAAGTTATTTCTAGGAGTTGGAGACATACCCACTTTAGCTCAGTTCTGGGCATCTTTGAAATACCTATACAAACTTGTTCCTACATGGTAACTTGCAACTTTGAATGAGAATGTGTTTGCTTACAGTAACGTGCTATATGTTCTGAATGCCCGAATTGGGAATCTGTGTCACAACTTTGTCAGGAATTATGTGATCCTTACTAGCTGGAAGTCAGGGAGATGGGGCTGAAGTTATTTCTAGGAGTTGGAGACATACCAAGTTTAGCTCAGTTCTGGGCATCTTTGAAATACCTATACAAACTTGTTCCTACATAGTAACTTGCAACTTTGAATGAGAATGTGCTTGCTTACAGCAACGTGCTATATGTTCTGAATGCCCGAATTGGGAATCTGTGTCAAAATTTGTTAGGAATTATGTGACCCTTACTAGCTGGAAGTAAGGGAGATGGGGCATGAAGTTATTTCTAGGAGTTGGAGACATACCAAGTTTAGCTCAGTTCTGGGCATCTTTGAAATACCTATACAAACTTGTTCCTACATAGTAACTTGCAACTTTGAATGAGAATGTGCTTGCTTACAGCAACGTGCTATATGTTCTGAATGCCCGAATTGGGAATCTGTGTCAAAACTTTGTTAGGAATTATGTGATCCTTACTAGCTGGAAGTTAGGGAGATGGGGCATGAAGATATTTCTAGGAGTTGGAGACATACAACGTTTAGCTCAGTTCTGGGCATCTTTGAAATACCTATACAAACTTGTTCCTACATAGTAACTTGCAACTTTGAATGAGAATGTGCTTGCTTACAGCAACGTGCTATATGTTCTGAATGCCCGAATTGGGAATCTGTGTCAAAACTTTGTTAGGAATTATGTGATCCTTACAAGCTGGAAGTAAGGGAGATGGGGCATGAAGTTATTTCTAGGAGTTGGAGACATACAAAGTTTAGCTCAGTTCTGGGCATCTTTGAAATACCTATACTAACTTGTTCCTACATAGTAACTTGCAACTTTGAATGAGAATGTGCTTGCTTACAGCAACGTGCTATATGTTCTGAATGCCCGAATTGGGAATCTGTGTCAAAACATTGTTAGGAATTATGTGATCCTTACTAGCTGGAAGTAAGGGAGATGGGGCATGAAGTTACATCTAGGAGCTGGACACATACCAAATTTAGCTCAGTTCTGGGCATCTTTGAAATACCTATACAAACTTGTTCCTACATAGTAACTTGCAACTTTGAATGAGAATGTGCTTGCTTACAGCAACGTGCTATATGTTCTGAATGCCCGAATTGGGAATCTGTGTCAAAAATTTCTTAGGAATTATGAGATCCTTACTAGCTGGAAGTAAGGGAGATGGGGCATGAAGTTATTTCTAGGAGTTGGACACATACCAAGGTTAGCAGAGTTCTGGGCATCTTTGAAATACCTATACAAACTTGTTCCTACATAGTAACTTGCAACTTTGAATGAGAATGTGCTTGCTTACAGCAACGTGCTATATGTTCTGAATGCCCGAATTGGGAATCAGTGTCAAAACTTTGTTAGGAGTTATGTGATCCTTACTAGCTGGAAGTAAGGGAGATGGGGCATGAAGTTATTTCTAGGAGTTGGAGACATACCAAGTTTAGCTCAGTTCTGGGCATCTTTGAAATACCTATACAAACTTGTTCCTACATAGTAACTTGCAACTTTGAATGAGAATGTGCTTGCTTACAGCAACGTGCTATATGTTCTGAATGCCCGAATGGGGAATCTGTGTCAAAACTTTGTTAGGAATTATGTGACCCTTACTAGCTGGAAGTAAGGGAGATGGGGCATGAAGTTATTTCTAGGAGTTGAGACATACCAAGTTTAGCTCAGTTCTGGGCATCTTTGAAATACTTATACAAACTTGTTCCTACATAGTAACTTGCAACTTTGAATGAGAATGTGCTTGCTTACAGCAACGTGCTATATGTTCTGAATGCCCGAATTGGGAATCAGTGTCAAAACTTTGTTAGGAATTATGTGATCCTTACTAGCTGGAAGTAAGGGACATGGAGCATGAAGTTTTTTCTAGGAGTTGGAAACATACAACGTTTAGCTCAGTTCTGGGCATCTTTGAAATACCTATACAAACTTGTTTCTACATAGTAACTTGCAACGTTGAATGAGAATGTGCTTGCTTACAGCAACGTGCTATGTGTTCTGAATGCCCGAATTGGGAATCTGTGTCAAAACTTTGTTAGGAATTATGTGATCCTTACAAGCTGGAAGTCAGGGAGATGGGGCATTAAGTTATTTCTAGGAGTTGGAGACATACAAAGTTTAGCTCAGTTCTGGGCATCTTTGAAAGTCCTATACAAACTTGTTCCTACATAGTAACTTGCAACTTTGAATGAGAATGTGCTTGCTTACAGCAACGTGCTATATGTTCTGAATGCCCGAATTGGGAATCTGTGTCAAAACTTTGTTAGGAATTATGTGATCCTTACTACCTGGAAGTTAGGGAGATGGGGCATGACGTTATTTCTAGGAGTTGGAGACATATCAAGTTTAGCTCAGTTCTGGGCATCTTTGAAATACCTATACAAACTTGTTCCTACATAGTAACTTGCAACTTTGAATTAGAATGTGCTTGCTTACAGCAACGTGCTATATGTTCTGAATGCCCGAATGGGGAATCTGTGTCAAAACTTTGTTAGGAATTATGTGATCCTTACTAGCTGGAAGTTAGGGAGATGGGGCATGAAGTTATTTCTAGGAGTTGGAGACATACAACGTGTAGCTCTGTTCTGGGCATCTTTGAAATACATATACAAACTTGTTCCTACATAGTAACTTGCAACTTTGAATGAGAATGTGCTTGCTTACAGCAACGTGCTATATGTTCTGAATGCCCGAATTGGGAATCTGTGTCAAAACTTTGTTAGGAATTATGTGATCCTTACTAGCTGGAAGTAAGGGAGTTGGGGCATGAAGTGATTTCTAGGAGTTGGACACATACCAAGTTTAGCTCAGTTCTGGGCATCTTTGAAATACCTATACAAACTTGTTCCTACGTAGTAACTTGCAGCTTTGAATGAGAATGTGCTTGCTTACAGCAACGTGCTATATGTTCTGATTGCCCGAATTGGGAATCTGTGTCAAAACTTTGTTAGGAATTATGTGATCCTTACTAGCTGGAAGTAAGGGAGTTGGGGCATGAAGTTATTTCTAGGAGTTGGACAAATACCAAGTTTAGCACAGTTCTGGGCATCTTTGAAATACCTATACAAACTTGTTCCTACATAGTAACTTGCAACTTTGAATGAGAATGTGCTTGCTTACAGCAACGTGCTATATGTTCTGAATGCCCGAATTGGGAATCTGTGTCAAAACTTTGTTAGGAATTATGTGATCCTTACTAGCTGGAAGTAAGGGAGATGGGGCATGAAGTGATTTCTAGGAGTTGGAGACATACCCACTTTAGCTCAGTTCTGGGCATCATTGAAATACCTATACAAACTTGTTCCTACATGGTAACTTGCAACTTTGAATGAGAATGTGTTTGCTTACAGTAACGTGCTATATGTTCTGAATGCCCGAATTGGGAATCTGTGTCACAACTTTGTTAGGAATTATGTGATCCTTACTAGTTGGAAGTCAGGGAGATGGGGCTGAAGTTATTTCTAGGAGTTGGAGACATACCAAGTTTAGCTCAGTTCTGGGCATCTTTGAAATACCTATACAAACTTGTTCCTACATAGTAACTTGCAACTTTGAATGAGAATGTGCTTGCTTACAGCAACGTGCTATATGTTCTGAATGCCCGAATTGGGAATCTGTGTCAAAACTTTCTTAGGAATTATGTGATCCTTACTAGCTGGAAGTAAGGGAGATGGGGCATGAAGTTATTTCTAGGAGTTGGAGACATACCCACTTTAGCTCAGTTCTGGGCATCTTTGAAATACCTATACAAACTTGTTCCTACATGGTAACTTGCAACTTTGAATGAGAATGTGTTTGCTTACAGTAACGTGCTATATGTTCTGAATTCCCGAATTGGGAATCTGTGTCACAACTTTGTTAGGAATTATGTGATACTTACTAGCTGGAAGTCAGGGAGATGGGGCATGAAGTTATTTCTATGAGTTGGAGACATACCAAGTTTAGCTCAGTTCTGGGCATCGTTGAAATACCTATACAAACTTGTTCCTACATAGTAACTTGCAACTTTGAATGAGAATGTGCTTGCTTACAGCAACGTGCTATATGTTCTGAATGCCCGAATTGGCAATCTGTGTCAAAACTTTGTTAGGAATTATGTGACCCTTACTAGCTGGAAGTAAGGGAGATGGGGCATGAAGTTATTTCTAGGAGTTGGAGACATACCAAGTTTAGCTCAGTTCTGGGCATCTTTGAAATACCTATACAAACTTGTTCCTACATAGTAACTTGCAACTTTGAATGAGAATGTGCTTGCTTACAGCAACGTGCTATATGTTCTGAATGCCCGAATTGGGAATCTGTGTCAAAACTTTGTTAGGAATTATGTGATCCTTACTAGCTGGAAGGTAGGGAGATGGGGCATGAAGATATTTCTAGGAGTTGGAGACATACAACGTTTAGCTCAGTTCTGGGCATCTTTGAAATACCTATACAAACTTGTTCCTACATAGTAACATGCAACTTTCAATGAGAATGTGCTTGCTTACAGCAACGTGCTATACGTTCTGAATGCCCGAATTGGGAATCTGTGTCAAAACTTTGTTAGGAATTATGTGATCCTTACAAGCTGGAAGTAAGGGAGATGGGGCATGAAGTTATTTCTAGGAGTTGGAGACATACAAAGTTTAGCTCAGTTCTGGGCATCTTTGAAATACCTATACAAACTTGTTCCTACATAGTAACTTGCAACTTTCAATGAGAATGTGCTTGCTTACAGCAACGTGCTATATGTTCTGAATGCCCGAATTGGGAATCTGTGTCAAAATTTGTTAGGAATTATGTGACCCTTACTAGCTGGAAGTAAGGGAGATGGGGCATGAAGTTATTTCTAGGAGTTGGAGACATACCAAGTTTAGCTCAGTTCTGGGCATCTTTGAAATACCTATACAAACTTGTTCCTACATAGTAACTTGCAACTTTGAATGAGAATGTGCTTGCTTACAGCAACGTGCTATATGTTCTGAATGCCCGAATTGGGAATCTGTGTCAAAACTTTGTTAGGAATTATGTGATCCTTACAAGCTGGAAGTAAGGGAGATGGGGCATGAAGTTATTTCTAGGAGTTGGAGACATACAAAGTTTAGCTCAGTTCTGGGCATCTTTGAAATACCTATACTAACTTGTTCCTACATAGTAACTTGCAACTTTGAATGAGAATGTGCTTGCTTACAGCAACGTGCTATATGTTCTGAATGCCCGAATTGGGAATCTGTGTCAAAACATTGTTAGGAATTATGTGATCCTTACTAGCTGGAAGTAAGGGAGATGGGGCATGAAGTTATATCTAGGAGCTGGACACATACCAAGTTTAGCTCAGTTCTGGGCATCTTTGAAATACCTATACAAACTTGTTCCTACATAGTAACTTGCAACTTTGAATGAGAATGTGCTTGCTTACAGCAACGTGCTATATGTTCTGAATGCCCGAATTGGGAATCTGTGTCAAAAATTTCTTAGGAATTATGTGATCCTTACTAGCTGGAAGTAAGGGAGATGGGGCATGAAGTTATTTCTAGGAGTTGGACACATACCAAGGTTAGCACAGTTCTGGGCATCTTTGAAATACCTATACAAACTTGTTCCTACATAGTAACTTGCAACTTTGAATGAGAATGTGCTTGCTTACAGCAACGTGCTATATGTTCTGAATGCCCGAATTGGGAATCTGTGTCAAAACTTTGTTAGGAATTATGTGATCCTTACTAGCTGGAAGTAAGGGACATGGAGCATGAAGTTTTTTCTAGGAGTTGGAAACATACAACGTTTAGCTCAGTTCTGGGCATCTTTGAAATACCTATACAAACTTGTTTCCACATAGTAACTTGCAACTTTGAATGAGAATGTGCTTGCTTACAGCAACGTGCTATATGTTCTGAATGCCCGAATTGGGAATTGTGTCAAAACTTTGTTAGGAATTATGTGATCCTTACAAGCTGGAAGTCAGGGAGATGGGGCATTAAGTTATTTCTAGGAGTTGGAGACATACAAAGTTTAGCTCAGTTCTGGGCATCTTTGAAAGTCCTATACAAACTTGTTCCTACATAGTAACTTGCAACTTTGAATGAGAATGTGCTTGCTTACAGCAACGTGCTATATGTTCTGAATGCCCGAATTGGGAATCTGTGTCAAAACTTTGTTAGGAATTATGTCATCCTTACTACCTGGAAGTTAGGGAGATGGGGCATGACGTTATTTCTAGGAGTTGGAGACATATCAAGTTTAGCTCAGTTCTGGGCATCTTTGAAATACCTATACAAACTTGTTCCTACATAGTAACTTGCAACTTTGAATTAGAATGTGCTTGCTTACAGCAACGTGCTATATGTTCTGAATGCCCGAATGGGGAATCTGTGTCAAAACTTTGTTAGGAATTATGTGATCCTTACTAGCTGGAAGTTAGGGAGATGGGGCATGAAGTTATTTCTAGGAGTTGGAGACATACAACGTGTAGCTCAGTTCTGGGCATCTTTGAAATACATATACAAACTTGTTCCTACATAGTAACTTGCAACTTTGAATGAGAATGTGCTTGCTTACAGCAACGTGCTATATGTTCTGAATGCCCGAATTGGGAATCTGTGTCAAAACTTTATTAGGAATTATGTGATCCTTACTAGCTGAAAGTAAGGGAGTTGGGGCATGAAGTGATTTCTAGGAGTTGGACACATACCAAGTTTAGCTCAGTTCTGGGCATCTTTGAAATACCTATACAAACTTGTTCCTACGTAGTAACTTGCAACTTTGAATGAGAATGTGCTTGCTTACAGCAACGTGCTATATGTTCTGATTGCCCGAATTGGGAATCTGTGTCAAAACTTTGTTAGGAATTATGTGATCCTTACTAGCTGGAAGAAAGGGAGTTGGGGCATGAAGTTATTTCTAGGAGTTGGACAAATACCAAGTTTAGCACAGTTCTGGGCATCTTTGAAATACCTATACAAACTTGTTCCTACATAGTAACTTGCAACTTTGAATGAGAATGTGCTTGCTTACAGCAACGTGCTATATGTTCTGAATGCCCGAATTGGGAATCTGTGTCAAAACTTTGTTAGGAATTATGTGATCCTTACTAGCTGGAAGTAAGGGAGATGGGGCATGAAGTGATTTCTAGGAGTTGGAGACATACCCACTTTAGCTCAGTTCTGGGCATCTTTGAAATACCTATACAAACTTGTTCCTACATGGTAACTTGCAACTTTGAATGAGAATGTGTTTGCTTACAGTAACGTGCTATATGTTCTGAATGCCCGAATTGGGAATCTGTGTCACAACTTTGTTAGGAATTATGTGATCAATACTAGCTGGAAGTCAGGGAGATGGGGCTGAAGTTATTTCTAAGAGTTGGAGACATACAATGTTTAGCTCAGTTCTGGGCATCTTTGAAATACCTATACTAACTTGTTCCTACATAGTAACTTGCAACTTTGAATGAGAATGTGCTTGCTTACAGCAACTTGCTATATGTTCTGAATGCCCGAATTGGGAATCTGTGTCAAAACATTGTTAGGAATTATGTGATCCTTACTAGCTGGAAGTAAGGGAGATGGGGCATGATGTTATTTCTAGGAGTTGGAGACATACAAAGTTTAGCTCAGTTCTGGGCATCTTTGAAATACCTATACAAACTTGTTCCTACATAGTAACTTGCAACATTCAATGAGAATGTGCTTGCTTACAGCAACGTGCTATATGTTCTGAATGCCCGAATTGGGAATCTGTGTCAAAACATTGTTAGGAATTATGTGATCCTTACTAGCTGGAAGTAAGGGAGATGGGGCATGAAGTTATATCTAGGAGCTGGACACATACCCAGTTTAGCTCAGTTCTGGGCATCTTTGAAATACCTATACAAACTTGTTCCTACATAGTAACTTGCAACTTTGAATGAGAATGTGCTTGCTTACAGCAACGTGCTATATGTTCTGAATGCCCGAATTGGGAATCTGTGTCAAAAATTTCTTAGGAATTATGTGATCCTTACTAGCTGGAAGTAAGGGAGATGGGGCATGAAGTTATTTCTAGTAGTTGAATACATATCAAGTTTAGCTCAGTTCTGGGCATCTTTGAAATACCTATACAAACTTGTTCCTACATAGTAACTTGCAACTTTGAATGAGAATGTGCTTGCTTACAGCAACGTGCTACATGTTCTGAATGCCAGATTTGGGAATCTGTGTCAAACTTTGTTAGGAATTATGTGATCCTTACTAGCTGGAAGTAAGGGAGATGGGGCATGAAGTTATTTCTAGGAGTTGGAGACATACCCACTTTATCTCAGTTCCGGGCTTGTTTGAAATACCTATACAAACTTGTTCCTACATAGTAACTTGCAACTTTGAATGAGAATGTGCTTGCTTACAGCAACGTGCTATATGTTCTGAATGCCAGAATTGGGAATCTGTGTCAAAACTTTGTTAGGAATTATGTGATCCTTACTAGCTGGAAGTAAGGGAGATGGGGCATGAAGTTATTTCTAGGAGTTGGAGACATACCCACTTTATCTCAGTTCCGGGCATGTTTGAAATACCTATACAAACTTGTTCCTACATAGTAACTTGCAACTTTGAATGAGAATGTGCTTGCTTACAGCAACGTGCTATATGTTCTGAATGCCCGAATTGGGATTCTGTGTCAAAATTTTGTTAGGAATTATGTGATCCTTACTAGCTGGAAGTAAGGGAGATGGGGCATAATTTATTTCTAGGAGTTGGAGACATACCAAGTTTAGCTCAGTTCTGGGCATCTTTGAAATACCTATACAAACTTGTTCCTACATAGTAACTTGCAACTTTGAATGAGAATGTGCTTGCTTACACCAACGTGCTACATATTCTGAATGCCCGAATTGGGAATCTGTGTCAAAACTTTGTTAGGAATTATGTGATCCTTACTAGCTGGAAGTAAGGGAGATGGGGCATGAAGTTATTTCCAGGAGTTGGAGACAAACCCACTTTAGCTCAGTTCTGGGCATCTTTGAAATACCTATACAAACTTGTTCCTACATAGTAACTTGCAACTTTGAATGAGAATGTGCTTGCTTACAGCAACGTGCTACATGTTCTGAATGCCCGATTTGGGAATCTGTGTCAAAACTTTGTTAGGAATTATGTGATCCTTACTAGCTGGAAGTAAGGGAGATGGGGCATGAAGTTATTTCTAGGAGTTGGAGACATACCAAGTTTAGCTCAGTTCTGGGCATCTTTGAAATACCTATACAAACTTGTTCCTACATAGTAACTTGCAACTTTGAATGAGAATGTGCTTGCTTACAGCAACGTGCTATATGTTCTGAATGCCCGAATTGGGAATCTGTGTCAAAACTTTGTTAGCAATTATGTGATCCTTACTAGCTGGAAGTAAGGGAGATGGGGCATGAAGTTATTTCTAGGAGTTGGAGACATACCAAGTTTAGCTCAGATCTGGGCATCTTTGAAATACCTATACAAACTTGTTCCTACATAGTAACTTGCAACTTTGAATGAGAATGTGCTTGCTTACAGCAACGTGCTATATGTTCTGAATGCCCGAATTGGGAATCTGTGTCAAAAATTTCTTAGGAATTATGTGATCCTTACAAGCTGGAAGTAAGGGAGTTGGGGCATGAAGTTATTTCTAGGAGTTGGACACATACCATGTTTAGCACAGTTCTGGGCATCTTTGAAATACCTATACAAACTTGTTCCTACATAGTAACTTGCAACTTTGAATGAGAATGTGCTTGCTTACAGCAACGTGCTATATGTTCTGAATGCCAGAATTGGGAATCTGTGTCAAAATTTGTTAGGAATTATGTGACCCTTACTAGCTGGAAGAAAGGCAAATGTGGCATGAAGTTATTTCTAGGAGTTGGAGACATACCAAGTTTAGCTCAGTTCTGGGCATCTTTGAAATACCTATACAAACTTGTTCCTACATAGTAACTTGCAACTTTGAATGAGAATGTGCTTGCTTACAGCAACGTGCTATATGTTCTGAATGCCCGAATTGGGAATCTGTGTCAAAACTTTTTTAGAAATTATGTGATCCTTACTAGCTGGAAGTAAGGGACATGGAGCATGAAGTTATTTCTAGGAGTTGGAGACATACAACGTTTAGCTCAGTTCTGGGCATCTTTGAAATACCTATACAAACTTGTTCCTACATAGTAACTTGCAACTTTGAATGAGAATGTGCTTGCTTACAGCAACGTGCTATATGTTTTGAATGCCCGAATTGGGAATCTGTGTCAAAACTTTGTTAGAAATTATGTGATCCTTACTAGCTGGAAGTAAGGGAGATGGGGCATGAAGTTATTTCTAGGAGTTGGAGACATACCAAGTTTAGCTCAGTTCTGGGCATCTTTGAAATACCTATACAAATTTGTTCCTACATAGTAACTTGCAACTTTGAATGAGAATGTGCTTGCTTACAGCAACGTGCTATATGTTCTGAATGCCCGAATTGGGAATCTGTGTCAAAACTTTGTTAGGAATTATGTGATCCTTACTAGCTGGAAGTAAGCGAGATGGGGCATGAAGTTATTTCTAGGAGGTGGAGACATACCAAGTTTAGCTCAGTTCTGGGCATCTTTGAAATACCTATACAAACTTGTTCCTACATAGTAACTTGCATCTTTGAATGAGAATGTGCTTGCTTACAGCAACGTGCTATATGTTCTGAATACCCGAATTGGGAATCTGTGTCAAAACTTTGTTAGGAATTATGTGATCCTTACTAGCGGGAAGCAAGGGTGATGGGGCATGAAGTTATTTCTAGGACTTGGAGACATACCAAGTTGAGCTCAGTTCTGGGCATCTTTGAAATTCCTATAAAAACTTGTTCCTACATAGTAACTTGCAACTTTGAATGAGTATGTGCTTGCTTACAGCAACGTGCTATATGTTCTGAATGCCCGAATTGGGAATCTGTGTCAAAACTTTCTTGGGAATTATGTGATCCTTACTAGCTGGAAGTAAGGGAGATGGGGCATGAATTTATTTCTAGGAGTTGGAGACATACAACGTTTAGCTCAGTTCTGGGCATCTTTGAAATACCTATACAAACTTGTTCCTACATAGTAACATGCAACTTTGAATGAGAATGTACTTGCTTACAGCAACGTGCTATAGGTTCTGAATGCACGAATTGGGAATGTGTGTCAAAAGTTTGTTAGGAATTATGTGATCCTTACTAGCTGGAAGTAAGGTACATGGGGCATGTAGTTATTTCTAGGAGTTGGAGACATACCAAGATTAGCTCAGTTCTGGGCATCCTTGAAATAACTATACAAACTTGTTCCTACATAGTAACTTGCAACTTTGAACGAGAATGTGCTTGTTTACAGCAACGTGCTATATGTTCTGAATGCCCGAATTGGGAATCTGTGTCAAAACTTTGTTAGGAATTATGTGATCCTTACTAGCTGGAAGTAAGGGAGATGGGGCATGAAGTTATTTCTAGGAGTTGGAGACATACCAAGATTAGCTCAGTTCTGAGCATCTTTGAAAGTCCTATACAAACTTGTTTCTACATAGTAACTTGCAACTTTGAATGAGAATGTGCTTGCTTACAGCAACGTGCTATATGTTCTGAATGCCCGAATTGGGAATCTGTGTCAAAACTTTGTTAGGAATTATGTGATCCTTACTAGCTGGAAGTAAGGGAGATGGGGCATGAAGCTATTTCTAGTAGTTGGAAACATACAACGTTTAGCTCAGTTCTGGGCATCTTTGAAATACCTATACAAACTTGTTCCTACATAGTAACTTGCAACTTTGAATGAGAATGTGCTTGCTTACAGCAACGTGCTACATGTTCTGAATGCCCGAATTGGGAATCTGTGTCACTACATTGTTGGGAATTATTTGATCCTTACTAGCTGGAAGTAAGGGAGATGGGGCATGAAGTTATTTCTAGGAGTTGGAGACATACCAAGTTTAGCTCAGTTCTGGGCATCTTTGAAATACCTATACAAACTTGTTCCTACATAGTAACTTGCATCTTTGAATGAGAATGTGCTTGCTTACAGCAACGTGCTATATGTTCTGAATACCCGAATTGGGAATCTGAGTCAAAACTTTTTTAGGAATTATGTGATCCTTACTAGCTGGAAGTAAGGGTGATGGGGCATGAAGTTATTTCTAGGAGTTGGAGACATACCAAGTTTAGCTCAGTTCTGGGCATCTTTGAAATTCCTATACAAACTTGTTCCTACATAGTAACTTGCAACTTTGAATGAGTATGTGCTTGCTTACAGCAACGTGCTATATGTTCTGAATTCCCGAATTGGGAATCTGTGTCAAAACTTTCTTGGGAATTATGTGATCCTTACTAGCTGGAAGTAAGGGAGATGGGGCATGAATTTATTTCTAGGAGTTGGAGACATACAACGTTTAGCTCAGTTCTGGGCATCTTTGAAATACCTATACAAACTTGTTCCTACATAGTAACTTGCAACTTTCAATGAGAATGTGCTTGCTTACAGCAACGTGCTATATGTTCTGAATGCCCGAATTGGGAATCTGTGTCAAAACATTGTTAGGAATTATGTGATCCTTACTAGCTGGAAGTAAGGGAGATGGGGCATGAAGTTATATCTAGGAGCTGGACACATACCCAGTTTAGCTCAGTTCTGGGCATCTTTGAAATACCTATACAAACTTGTTCCTACATAGTAACTTGCAACTTTGAATGAGAATGTGCTTGCTTACAGCAACGTGCTATATGTTCTGAATGCCCGAATTGGGAATCTTTGTCAAAAATTTCTTAGGAATTATGTGATCCTTACTAGCTGGAAGTAAGGGAGATGGGGCATGAAGTTATTTCTAGTAGTTGAATACATATCAAGTTTAGCTCAGTTCTGGGAATCTTTGAAATACCTATACAAACTTGTTCCTACATAGTAACTTGCATCTTTGAATGAGAATGTGCTTGCTTACAGCAACGTGCTACATGTTCTGAATGCCAGATTTGGGAATCTGTGTCAAAACTTTGTTAGGAATTATGTGATCCTTACTAGCTGGAAGTAAGGGAGATGGGGCATGAAGTTATTTCTAGGAGTTGGAGACATACCCACTTTATATCAGTTCCGGGCTTGTTTGAAATACCTATACAAACTTGTTCCTACATAGTAACTTGCAACTTTGAATGAGAATGTGCTTGCTTACAGCAACGTGCTATATGTTCTGAATGCCAGAATTGGGAATCTGTGTCAAAACTTTATTAGGAATTATGTGATCCTTACTAGCTGGAAGTAAGGGAGATGGGGCATGAAGTTATTTCTAGGAGTTGGAGACATACCCAATTTATCTCAGTTCCGGGCATGTTTGAAATACCTATACAAACTTGTTCCTACATAGTAACTTGCAACTTTGAATGAGAATGTGCTTGCTTACAGCAACGTGCTATATGTTCTGAATGCCCGAATTGGGATTCTGTGTCAAAATTTTGTTAGGAATTATGTGATCCTTACTAGCTGGAAGTAAGGGAGATGGGGCATAATTTATTTCTAGGAGTTGGAGACATACCAAGTTTAGCTCAGTTCTGGGCATCTTTGAAATACCTATACAAACTTGTTCCTACATAGTAACTTGCAACTTTGAATGAGAATTTGCTTGCTTACACCAACGTGCTACATGTTCTGAATGCCCGAATTGGGAATCTGTGTCAAAACTTTGTTAGGAATTATGTGATCCTTACTAGCTGGAAGTAAGGGAGATGGGGCATGAAGTTATTTCCAGGAGTTGGAGACAAACCCACTTTAGCTCAGTTCTGGGCATCTTTGAAATACCTATACAAACTTGTTCCTACATAGTAACTTGCAACTTTGAATGAGAATGTGCTTGCTTACAGCAACGTGCTACATGTTCTGAATGCCCGATTTGGGAATCTGTGTCAAAACTTTGTTAGGAATTATGTGATCCTTACTAGCTGGAAGTAAGGGAGATGGGGCATGAAGTTATTTCTAGGAGTTGGAGACATACCAAGTTTCGCTCAGTTCTGGGCATCTTTGAAATACCTATACAAACTTGTTCCTACATAGTAACTTGCAACTTTGAATGAGAATGTGCTTGCTTACAGCAACGTGCTATATGTTCTGAATGCCCGAATTGGGAATCTGTGTCAAAACTTTGTTAGCAATTATGTGATCCTTACTAGCTGGAAGTAATGGAGATGGGGCATGAAGTTATTTCTAGGAGTTGGAGACATACCAAGTTTAGCTCAGATCTGGGCATCTTTGAAATACCTATACAAACTTGTTCCTACATAGTAACTTGCAACTTTGAATGAGAATGTGCTTGCTTACAGCAACGTGCTATATGTTCTGAATGCCCGAATTGGGAACCTGTGTCAAAAATTTCTTAGGAATTATGTGATCCTTACAAGCTGGAAGTAAGGGAGTTGGGGCATGAAGTTATTTCTAGGAGATGGACACATACCATGTTTAGCACAGTTCTGGGCATCTTTGAAATACCTATACAAACTTGTTCCTACATAGTAACTTGCAACTTTGAATGAGAATGTGCTTGCTTACAGCAACGTGCTATATGTTCTGAATGCCCGAATTGGGAATCTGTGTCAAAATTTGTTAGGAATTATGTGACCCTTACTAGCTGGAAGAAAGGCAAATGTGGCATGAAGTTATTTCTAGGAGTTGGAGACATACCAAGTTTAGCTCAGTTCTGGGCATCTTTGAAATACCTATACAAACTTGTTCCTACATAGTAACTTGCAGCTTTGAATGAGAATGTGCTTGCTTACAGCAACGTGCTATATGTTCTGAATGCCCGAATTGGGAATCTGTGTCAAAACTTTTTTAGAAATTATGTGATCCTTACTAGCTGGAAGTAAGGGACATGGAGCATGAAGTTATTTCTAGGAGTTGGAGACATACAACGTTTAGCTCAGTTCTGGGCATCTTTGAAATACCTATACAAACTTGTTCCTACATAGTAACTTGCAACTTTGAATGAGAATGTGCTTGCTTACAGCAACGTGCTATATGTTTTGAATGCCCGAATTGGGAATCTGTGTCAAAACTTTGTTAGCAATTATGTGATCCTTACTAGCTGGAAGTAAGGGAGATGGGGCATGAAGTTATTTCTAGGAGTTGGAGACATACCAAGTTTAGCTCAGTTCTGGGCATCTTTGAAATACCTATACAAACTTGTTCCTACATAGTAACTTGCAACTTTGAATGAGAATGTGCTTGCTTACAGCAACGTGCTATATGTTCTGAATGCCCGAATTGGGAACCTGTGTCAAAAATTTCTTAGGAATTATGTGATCCTTACAAGCTGGAAGTAAGGGAGTTGGGGCATGAAGTTATTTCTAGGAGATGGACACATACCATGTTTAGCACAGTTCTGGGCATCTTTGAAATACCTATACAAACTTGTTCCTACATAGTAACTTGCAACTTTGAATGAGAATGTGCTTGCTTACAGCAACGTGCTATATGTTCTGAATGCCCGAATTGGGAATCTGTGTCAAAATTTGTTAGGAATTATGTGACCCTTACTAGCTGGAAGAAAGGCAAATGTGGCATGAAGTTATTTCTAGGAGTTGGAGACATACCAAGTTTAGCTCAGTTCTGGGCATCTTTGAAATACCTATACAAACTTGTTCCTACATAGTAACTTGCAGCTTTGAATGAGAATGTGCTTGCTTACAGCAACGTGCTATATGTTCTGAATGCCCGAATTGGGAATCTGTGTCAAAACTTTTTTAGAAATTATGTGATCCTTACTAGCTGGAAGTAAGGGACATGGAGCATGAAGTTATTTCTAGGAGTTGGAGACATACAACGTTTAGCTCAGTTCTGGGCATCTTTGAAATACCTATACAAACTTGTTCCTACATAGTAACTTGCAACTTTGAATGAGAATGTGCTTGCTTACAGCAACGTGCTATATGTTTTGAATGCCCGAATTGGGAATCTGTGTCAAAACTTTGTTAGAAATTATGTGATCCTTACTAGCTGGAAGTAAGGGAGATGGGGCATGAAGTTATTTCTAGGAGTTGGAGACATACCAAGTTTAGCTCAGTTCTGGGCATCTTTGAAATACCTATACAAACTTGTTCCTACATAGTAACTTGCAACTTTGAATGAGAATGTGCTTGCTTACAGCAACGTGCTATATGTTCTGAATGCCCGAATTGGGAATCTGTGTCAAAACTTTGTTAGGGATTATGTGATCCTTACTAGCTGGAAGTAAGCGAGATGGGGCATGAAGTTATTTCTAGGAGGTGGAGACATACCAAGTTTAGCTCAGTTCTGGGCATCTTTGAAATACCTATACAAACTTGTTCCTACATAGTAACTTGCATCTTTGAATGAGAATGTGCTTGCTTACAGCAACGTGCTATATGTTCTGAATACCCGAATTGGGAATCTGTGTCAAAACTTTGTTAGGAATTATGTGATCCTTACTAGCTGGAAGCAAGGGTGATGGGGCATGAAGTTATTTCTAGGACTTGGAGACATACCAAGTTGAGCTCAGTTCTGGGCATCTTTGAAATTCCTATAAAAACTTGTTCCTACATAGTAACTTGCAACTTTGAATGAGTATGTGCTTGCTTACAGCAACGTGCTATATGTTCTGAATTCCCGAATTGGGAATCTGTGTCAAAACTTTCTTGGGAATTATGTGATCCTTACTAGCTGGAAGTAAGGGAGATGGGGCATGAATTTATTTCTAGGAGTTGGAGACATACAACGTTTAGCTCAGTTCTGGGCATCTTTGAAATACCTATACAAACTTGTTCCTACATAGTAACATGCAACTTTGAATGAGAATGTACTTGCTTACAGCAACGTGCTATATGTTCTGAATGCACGAATTGGGAATCTGTGTCAAAAGTTTGTTAGGAATTATGTGATCCTTACTAGCTGGAAGTAAGGTACATGGGGCATGTAGTTATTTCTAGGAGTTGGAGACATACCAAGATTAGCTCAGTTCTGGGCATCCTTGAAATAACTATACAAACTTGTTCCTACATAGTAACTTGCAACTTTGAACGAGAATGTGCTTGTTTACAGCAACGTGCTATATGTTCTGAATGCCCGAATTGGGAATCTGTGTCAAAACTTTGTTAGGAATTATGTGATCCTTACTAGCTGGAAGTAAGGGAGATGGGGCATGAAGTTATTTCTAGGAGTTGGAGACATACCAAGATTAGCTCAGTTCTGAGCATCTTTGAAAGTCCTATACAAACTTGTTTCTACATAGTAACTTGCAACTTTGAATGAGAATGTGCTTGCTTACAGCAACGTGCTATATGTTCTGAATGCCCGAATTGGGAATCTGTGTCAAAACTTTGTTAGGAATTATGTGATCCTTACTAGCTGGAAGTAAGGGAGATGGGGCATGAAGCTATTTCTAGGAGTTGGAAACATACAACGTTTAGCTCAGTTCTGGGCATCTTTGAAATACCTATACAAACTTGTGCCTACATAGTAACTTGCAACTTTGAATGAGAATGTGCTTGCTTACAGCAACGTGCTACATGTTCTGAATGCCCGAATTGGAAATCTGTGTCACTACTTTGTTGGGAATTATGTGATCCTTACTAGCTGGAAGTAAGGGAGATGGGGCATGAAGTTATTTCTAGGAGTTGGAGACATACCAAGTTTAGCTGAGTTCTGGGCATCTTTGAAATACCTATACAAACTTGTTCCTAAATAGTAACTTGCATCTTTGAATGAGAATGTGCTTGCTTACAGCAACGTGCTATATGTTCTGAATACCCGAATTGGGAATCTGTGTCAAAACTTTGTTAGGAATTATGTGATCCTTACTAGCTGGAAGTAAGGGTGATGGGGCATGAAGTTAATTCTAGGAGTTGGAGACATACCAAGTTTAGCTCAGTTCTGGGCATCTTTGAAATTCCTATACAAACTTGTTCCTACATAGTAACTTGCAACTTTGAATGAGTATGTGCTTGCTTACAGCAACGTGCTATATGTTCTGAATTCCCGAATTGGGAATCTGTGTCAAAACTTTCTTGGGAATTATGTGATCCTTACTAGCTGGAAGTAAGGGAGATGGGGCATGAATTTATTTCTAGGAGTTGGAGACATACAACGTTTAGCTCAGTTCTGGGCATCTTTGAAATACCTATACAAACTTGTTCCTACATAGTAACATGCAACTTTGAATGAGAATGTGCTTGCTTACAGCAACGTGCTATATGTTCTGAATGCACGAATTGGGAATCTGTGTCAAAAGTTTGTTAGAAATTATGTGATCCTTACTAGCTGGAAGTAAGGGAGATGGGGCATGAAGTTATTTCTAGGAGTTGGAGACATACCAAGTTTAGCTCAGTTCTGGGCATCTTTGAAATACCTATACAAACTTGTTCCTACATAGTAACTTGCAACTTTGAATGAGAATGTGCTTGCTTACAGCAACGTGCTATATGTTCTGAATGCCCGAATTGGGAATCTGTGTCAAAACTTTGTTAGGGATTATGTGATCCTTACTAGCTGGAAGTAAGCGAGATGGGGCATGAAGTTATTTCTAGGAGGTGGAGACATACCAAGTTTAGCTCAGTTCTGGGCATCTTTGAAATACCTATACAAACTTGTTCCTACATAGTAACTTGCATCTTTGAATGAGAATGTGCTTGCTTACAGCAACGTGCTATATGTTCTGAATACCCGAATTGGGAATCTGTGTCAAAACTTTGTTAGGAATTATGTGATCCTTACTAGCTGGAAGCAAGGGTGATGGGGCATGAAGTTATTTCTAGGACTTGGAGACATACCAAGTTGAGCTCAGTTCTGGGCATCTTTGAAATTCCTATACAAACTTGTTCCTACATAGTAACTTGCAACTTTGAATGAGTATGTGCTTGCTTACAGCAACGTGCTATATGTTCTGAATTCCCGAATTGGGAATCTGTGTCAAAACTTTCTTGGGAATTATGTGATCCTTACTAGCTGGAAGTAAGGGAGATGGGGCATGAATTTATTTCTAGGAGTTGGAGACATACAACGTTTAGCTCAGTTCTGGGCATCTTTGAAATACCTATACAAACTTGTTCCTACATAGTAACATGCAACTTTGAATGAGAATGTACTTGCTTACAGCAACGTGCTATATGTTCTGAATGCACGAATTGGGAATCTGTGTCAAAAGTTTGTTAGGAATTATGTGATCCTTACTAGCTGGAAGTAAGGTACATGGGGCATGTAGTTATTTCTAGGAGTTGGAGACATACCAAGATTAGCTCAGTTCTGGGCATCCTTGAAATAACTATACAAACTTGTTCCTACATAGTAACTTGCAACTTTGAACGAGAATGTGCTTGTTTACAGCAACGTGCTATATGTTCTGAATGCCCGAATTGGGAATCTGTGTCAAAACTTTGTTAGGAATTATGTGATCCTTACTAGCTGGAAGTAAGGGAGATGGGGCATGAAGTTATTTCTAGGAGTTGGAGACATACCAAGATTAGCTCAGTTCTGAGCATCTTTGAAAGTCCTATACAAACTTGTTTCTACATAGTAACTTGCAACTTTGAATGAGAATGTGCTTGCTTACAGCAACGTGCTATATGTTCTGAATGCCCGAATTGGGAATCTGTGTCAAAACTTTGTTAGGAATTATGTGATCCTTACTAGCTGGAAGTAAGGGAGATGGGGCATGAAGCTATTTCTAGGAGTTGGAAACATACAACGTTTAGCTCAGTTCTGGGCATCTTTGAAATACCTATACAAACTTGTGCCTACATAGTAACTTGCAACTTTGAATGAGAATGTGCTTGCTTACAGCAACGTGCTACATGTTCTGAATGCCCGAATTGGAAATCTGTGTCACTACTTTGTTGGGAATTATGTGATCCTTACTAGCTGGAAGTAAGGGAGATGGGGCATGAAGTTATTTCTAGGAGTTGGAGACATACCAAGTTTAGCTGAGTTCTGGGCATCTTTGAAATACCTATACAAACTTGTTCCTAAATAGTAACTTGCATCTTTGAATGAGAATGTGCTTGCTTACAGCAACGTGCTATATGTTCTGAATACCCGAATTGGGAATCTGTGTCAAAACTTTGTTAGGAATTATGTGATCCTTACTAGCTGGAAGTAAGGGTGATGGGGCATGAAGTTAATTCTAGGAGTTGGAGACATACCAAGTTTAGCTCAGTTCTGGGCATCTTTGAAATTCCTATACAAACTTGTTCCTACATAGTAACTTGCAACTTTGAATGAGTATGTGCTTGCTTACAGCAACGTGCTATATGTTCTGAATTCCCGAATTGGGAATCTGTGTCAAAACTTTCTTGGGAATTATGTGATCCTTACTAGCTGGAAGTAAGGGAGATGGGGCATGAATTTATTTCTAGGAGTTGGAGACATACAACGTTTAGCTCAGTTCTGGGCATCTTTGAAATACCTATACAAACTTGTTCCTACATAGTAACATGCAACTTTGAATGAGAATGTGCTTGCTTACAGCAACGTGCTATATGTTCTGAATGCACGAATTGGGAATCTGTGTCAAAAGTTTGTTAGGAATTATGTGATCCTTACTAGCTGGAAGTAAGGTACATGGGGCATGTAGTTATTTCTAGGAGTTGGAGACATACCAAGTTTAGCTCAGTTCTGGGCATCCTTGAAATAACTATACAAACTTGTTACTACATAGTAACTTGCAACTTTGAATGAGAATGTGCTTGTTTACAGCAACGTGCTATATGTTCTGAATGCCCGAATTGGGAATCTGTGTCAAAACTTTGTTAGGAATTATGTGATCCTTACTAGCTGGAAGTAAGGGAGATGGGGCATGAAGTTATTTCTAGGAGTTGGAGACATACCAAGATTAGCTCAGTTCTGGGCATCTTTGAAAGTCCTATACAAACTTGTTCCTACATAGTAACTTGCAACTTTGAATGAGAATGTGCTTGCTTACAGCAACGTGCTATATGTTCTGAATGCCCGAATTGGGAATCTGTGTCAAAACTTTGTTAGGAATTATGTGATCCTTACTAGCTGGAAGTAAGTGAGATGGGGCATGAAGCTATTTCTAGGAGTTGGAAACATACAACGTTTAGCTCAGTTCTGGGCATCTTTGAAATACCTATACAAACTTGTGCCTACATAGTAACTTGCAACTTTGAATGAGAATGTGCTTGCTTACAGCAACGTGCTACATGTTCTGAATGCCCGAATTGGAAATCTGTGTCACTACTTTGTTGGGAATTATGTGATCCTTACTAGCTGGAAGTAAGGGAGATGGGGCATGAAGTTATTTCTAGGAGTTGGAGACATACCAAGTTTAGCTGAGTTCTGGGCATCTTTGAAATACCTATACAAACTTGTTCCTAAATAGTAACTTGCATCTTTGAATGAGAATGTGCTTGCTTACAGCAACGTGCTATATGTTCTGAATACCCGAATTGGGAATCTGTGTCAAAACTTTGTTAGGAATTATGTGATCCTTACTAGCTGGAAGTAAGGGTGATGGGGCATGAAGTTAATTCTAGGAGTTGGAGACATACCAAGTTTAGCTCAGTTCTGGGCATCTTTGAAATTCCTATACAAACTTGTTCCTACATAGTAACTTGCAACTTTGAATGAGTATGTGCTTGCTTACAGCAACGTGCTATATGTTCTGAATTCCCGAATTGGGAATCTGTGTCAAAACTTTCTTGGGAATTATGTGATCCTTACTAGCTGGAAGTAAGGGAGATGGGGCATGAATTTATTTCTAGGAGTTGGAGACATACAACGTTTAGCTCAGTTCTGGGCATCTTTGAAATACCTATACAAACTTGTTCCTACATAGTAACATGCAACTTTGAATGAGAATGTGCTTGCTTACAGCAACGTGCTATATGTTCTGAATGCACGAATTGGGAATCTGTGTCAAAAGTTTGTTAGGAATTATGTGATCCTTACTAGCTGGAAGTAAGGTACATGGGGCATGTAGTTATTTCTAGGAGTTGGAGACATACCAAGTTTAGCTCAGTTCTGGGCATCCTTGAAATAACTATACAAACTTGTTCCTACATAGTAACTTGCAACTTTGAATGAGAATGTGCTTGTTTACAGCAACGTGCTATATGTTCTGAATGCCCGAATTGGGAATCTGTGTCAAAACTTTGTTAGGAATTATGTGATCCTTACTAGCTGGAAGTAAGGGAGATGGGGCATGAAGTTATTTCTAGGAGTTGGAGACATACCAAGATTAGCTCAGTTCTGGGCATCTTTGAAAGTCCTATACAAACTTGTTCCTACATAGTAACTTGCAACTTTGAATGAGAATGTGCTTGCTTACAGCAACGTGCTATATGTTCTGAATGCCCGAATTGGGAATCTGTGTCAAAACTTTGTTAGGAATTATGTGATCCTTACTAGCTGGAAGTAAGGGAGATGGGGCATGAAGCTATTTCTAGGAGTTGGAAACATACAACGTTTTGCTCAGTTCTGGGTATCTTTGAAATACCTATACAAACATGTTCCTACATAGTAACTTGCAACTTTGAATGAGAATGCGCTTGCTTACAGCAACGTGCTACATGTTCTGAATGCCCGAATTGGGAATCTGTGTCACTACTTTGTTGGGAATTATGTGATCCTTACTAGCTGGAAGTAAGGGAGATGGGGCATGAAGTTATTTCTAGGAGTTGGAGACATACCAAGTTTAGCTCAGTTCTGGTCATCTTTGAAATACCTATACAAACTTGTTCCTACATAGTAACTTGCATCTTTGAATGAGAATGTGCTTGCTTACAGCAACGTGCTATATGTTCTGAATACCCGAATTGGGAATCTGTGTCAAAATTTGTTAGGAATTATGTGATCCTTACTAGCTGGAAGTAAGGGTGATGGGGCATGAAGTTATTTCTAGGAGTTGGAGACATACCAAGTTTAGCTCAGTTCTGGGCATCTTTGAAATTCCTATACAAACTTGTTCCTACATAGTAACTTGCAACTTTGAATGAGTATGTGCTTGCTTACAGCAACGTGCTATATGTTCTGAATTCCCGAATTGGGAATCTGTGTCAAAACTTTGTTGGGAATTATGTGATCCTTACTAGCTGGAAGTAAGGGAGATGGGGCATGAATTTATTTCTAGGAGTTGGAGACATACAACATTTACGTCAGTTCTGTGCATCTTTGAAATACCTATACAAACTTGTTCCTACATAGTAACATGCAACTTTGAATGAGAATGTGCTTGCTTACAGCAACGTGCTATATGTTCTGAATGCACGAATTGGGAATCTGTGTCAAAAGTTTGTTAGGAATTATGTGATCCTTACTAGCTGGAAGTAAGGAACATGGGGCATGTAGTTATTTCTAGGAGTTGGAGACATACCAAGTTTAGCTCAGTTCTGGGCATCCTTGAAATAACTATACAAACTTTTTCCTACATAGTAACTTGCAACTTTGAATGAGAATGTGCTTGCTTACACCAACGTGCTACATGTTCTGAATGCCCGAATTGGGAATCTGTGTCAAAACTTTGTTAGGAATTATGTGATCCTTACTAGCTGGAAGTAAGGGAGATGGGGCATGAAGTTATTTCTAGGAGTTGGAGACATACCAAGATTAGCTCAGTTCTGGGCATCTTTGAAAGTCCTATACAAACTTGTTCCTACATAGTAACTTGCAACTTTGAATGAGAATGTGCTTGCTTACAGCAACGTGCTATATGTTCTGAATTCCCGAATTGGGAATCTGTGTCAAAACTTTGTTGGGAATTATGTGATCCTTACTAGCTGGAAGTAAGGGAGATGGGGCATGAATTTATTTCTAGGAGTTGGAGACATACAACATTTACGTCAGTTCTGTGCATCTTTGAAATACCTATACAAACTTGTTCCTACATAGTAACATGCAACTTTGAATGAGAATGTGCTTGCTTACAGCAACGTGCTATATGTTCTGAATGCAAGAATTGGGAATCTGTGTCAAAAGTTTGTTAGGAATTATGTGATCCTTACTAGCTGGAAGTAAGGAACATGGGGCATGTAGTTATTTCTAGGAGTTGGAGACATACCAAGTTTAGCTCAGTTCTGGGCATCCTTGAAATAACTATACAAACTTTTTCCTACATAGTAACTTGCAACTTTGAATGAGAATGTGCTTGCTTACAGCAACGTGCTACATGTTCTGAATGCCCGAATTGGGAATCTGTGTCAAAACTTTGTTAGGAATTATGTGATCCTTACTAGCTGGAAGTAAGGGAGATGGGGCATGAAGTTATTTCTAGGAGTTGGAGACATACCAAGATTAGCTCAGTTCTGGGCATCTTTGAAAGTCCTATACAAACTTGTTCCTACATAGTAACTTGCAACTTTGAATGAGAATGTGCTTGCTTACAGCAACGTGCTATATGTTCTGAATTCCCGAATTGGGAATCTGTGTCAAAACTTTGTTAAGAATTATGTGATCCTTACTAGCTGGAAGTAATGGACATGGAGCATGAAGTTATTTCTAGGAGTTCGAGACATACAACGTTTAGCTCAGTTCTGGGCATCTTTGAAATACCTATACAAACTTGTTCCTACATAGTAACTTGCAACTTTGAATGAGAATGTGCTTGCTTACAGCAACGTGCTATATGTTGTGAATGCCCGAATTGGGAATCTTTGTCAAAACTTTGTTAGGAATTATGTGATCCTTACTAGCTGGAAGTAAGGGAGATGGGGCATGCAGTTATTTCTAGGAGTTGGAGACATACCCACTTTAGCTCAGTTCTGGGCATGTTTGAAATACCTATACAAACTTGTTCCTACATAGTAACTTGCAACTATGAATAAGAATGTGCTTGCTTACAGCAACGTGCTACATGTTCTGGATGCCCGAATTGGGAATCTGTGTCAAAGCTTTGTTAGGAAGTATGTGATCCTTACTAGCTGGAAGTAAGGGAGATGGGGCATGAAGTTATTTCTAGGAGTTGGAGACATACCAACTTTAGCTCAGTTCTGGGCAACTTTGAAAGTCCTATACAAACTTGATCCTACATAGTAACTTGCATCTTTGAATGAATGTGGTTGCTTACAGCAACGAGCTATATGTTCTGAATGCCCGAATTGGGAATCTGTGTCAAAATTTTGTTAGGAATTATGTGATCCTTACTTGATGGAAGTAAGGGAGATGGGGCATGAAGTTATTTCTAGGAGTTGGAGACATACCAAGTTTAGCTCAGTTCAGGGCATCTTTGAAAGTCCTATACAAACTTGTTCCTACATAGTAACTTGCAACTTTGAATGAGAATGTGCTTGCTTACAGCAACGTGCTATATGTTCTGAATGACCGAATTTGGAATCTGTGTCAAAAGTTTGTTAGAAATTATGTGATCCTTACTAGCTGGAAGTAAGGGAGATGGGGCATGAAGTTATTTCTAGGAGTTGGCGACATAAAACCTTTAGCTCAGTTCTGGGCATCTTTGAAATACCTATACAATCTTGTTCCTACATAGTAACTTGCAACTTTGAATGAGAATGTGCTTGCTTACAGCAACGTGCTACATGTTCTGAATGCCCGAATTGGGAATCTGTGTCACAACTTTGTTAGGATTTATGTGATCCTTACTAGCTGGAAGTAAGGGAGATGGGGCATGAAGATATTTCTAGGAGTTGGAGAGATACCAAGTTTAGCTCAGTTCTGGGCATCTTTGAAATACCTATACAAACTTGTTCCTGCATAGTAACTTGCATCTTTGAATGAGAATGTGCTTGCTTACAGCAACGTGCTATATGTTCTGAATGCCCGAATTGGGAATCTGTGTCAAAACTTTGTTAGGAATTATGTGATCCTTACTAGCTGGAAGTAAGGGAGATGGGGCATGAAGCTATTTCTAGGAGTTGGAGAGATACCAAGTTTAGCTCAGTTCTGGGCATCTTTGAAATACCTATACAAACTTGTTCCTGCATAGTAACTTGCATCTTTGAATGAGAATGTGCTTGCTTACAGCAACGTGCTATATGTTCTGAATGCCCGAATTGGGAATCTGTGTCAAAATTTTGTTAGGAATTATGTGATCCTTACTAGCTGGAAGTAAGGGTGATGGGGCATGAAGTTATTTCTAGGAGTTGGAGACATACCAAGTTTAGCTCAGGTCTGGGCATCTTTGAAATACCTATACAAACTTGTTCCTACATAGTAACTTGCATCTTTGAATGAGAATGTGCTTGCTTACAGCAACGTGCTATATGTTCTGAATACCCGAATTGGGAATCTGTGTCAAAACTTTGTTGGGAATTATGTGATCCTTACTAGATGGAAGTAAGGGAGATGGGGCATGAAGTTATTTCTAGGAGTTGGAGACATACCAAGTTTAGCTCAGTTCTGGGCAACTTTGAAAGTCCTATACAAACTTGATCCTACATAGTAACTTGCATTTTTGAATGAGAATGTGCTTGCTTACAGCAACGAGCTATATGTTCTGAATGCCCGAATTGGGAATCTGTGTCAAAATTTTGTTAGGAATTATGTGATCCTTACTTGATGGAAGTAAGGGAGATGGGGCATGAAGTTATTTCTAGGAGTTGGAGACATACCAAGTTTAGCTCAGTTCAGGGCATCTTTGAAAGTCCTATACAAACTTGTTCCTACATAGTAACTTGCAACTTTGAATGAGAATGTGCTTGCTTACAGCAACGTGCTATATGTTCTGAATGCCCGAATTGGGAATCTGTGTCAAAAGTTTGTTAGAAATTATGTGATCCTTACTAGCTGGAAGTAAGTGAGATGGGGCATGAAGTTATTTCTAGGAGTTGGATACATAAAACGTTTAGCTCAGTTCTGGGCATCTTTGAAATACCTAACAAACTTGTTCCTACATACTAACTTGCATCTTTGAATGAGAATGTGCTTGCTTACAGCAACGTGCTTTATGTTCTGAATGCCCGAATTGGGAATCTGTGTCAAAACTTTGTTAGGAATTATGTGATCCTTACTAGCTGGAAGTAAGGGAGATGGGGCATGAAGTTATTTCTAGGAGTTGGAGACATACCAAGTTTAGCTCAGTTCTGGGCATCTTTGAAATTCCTATACAAACTTGTTCCTACATAGTAACTTGCAACTTTGAATGAGTATGTGCTTGCTTACAGCAACGTGCTATATGTTCTGAATGCCCGAATTGGGAATCTGTGTCAAAACTTTGTTGGGAATTATGTGATCCTTACTAGCTGGAAGTAAGGGAGATGGGGCATGAAGTTATTTCTAGGAGTTGGAGACATACAACGTTTAGCTCAGTTCTGGGCATCTTTGAAATACCTATACAAACTTGTTCCTACATAGTAACTTGCAACTTTGAATGAGAATGTGCTTGCTTACAGCAACGTGCTATATGTTCTGAATGCACGAATTGGGAATCTGTGTCAAAAGTTTGTTAGGAATTATGTGATCCTTACTAGCTGGAAGTAAGGTACATGGGGCATGTAGTTATTTCTAGGAGTTGGAGACATTCCAAGTTTAGCTCAATTCTGGGCATCCTTGAAATAACTATACAAACTTGTTCCTACATAGTAACTTGCAACTTTGAATGAGAATGTGCTTGTTTACAGCAACGTGCTATATGTTCTGAATGCCCGAATTGGGAATCTGTGTCAAAACTTTGTTAGGAATTATGTGATCCTTACTAGCTGGAAGTAAGGGAGATGGGGCATGAAGTTATTTCTAGGAGTTGGATACATACCAAGATTAGCTCAGTTCTGGGCATCTTTGAAAGTCCTATACAAACTTGTTCCTACATAGTAACTTGCAACTTTGAATGAGAATGTGCTTGCTTACAGCAACGTGCTATATGTTCTGAATGCCCGAATTGGGAATCTGTGTCAAAACTTTGTTAGGAATTATGTGATCCTTACTAGCTGGAAGTAAGGGAGATGGGGCATGAAGCTATTTCTAGGAGTTGGAAACATACAACGTTTAGCTCAGTTCTGGGCATCTTTGAAATACCTATACAAACTTGTTCCTACATAGTAACTTGCAACTTTGAATGAGAATGTGCTTGCTTACAGCAACGTGCTATATGTTCTGAATGCCCGACTTGGGAATCTGTGTCACTACTTTGTTAGGAATTATGTGATCCTTACTAGCTGGAAGTAAGGGAGATGGGGAATGAAGTTATTTCTAGGAGTTGGAGACATACCAAGTTTAGCTCAGTTCTGGGCATCTTTGAAATACCTATACAAACTTGTTCCTACATAGTAACTTGCATCTTTGAATGAGAATGTGCTTGCTTACAGCAACGTGCTATATGTTCTGAATACCCGAATTGGGAATCTGAGTCAAAACTTTGTTAGGAATTATGTGATCCTTACTAGCTGGAAGTAAGTGTGATGGGGCATGAAGTTATTTCTAGGAGTTGGAGACATACCAAGTTTAGCTCAGTTCTGGGCATCTTTGAAATTCCTATACAAACTTGTTCCTACATAGTAACTTGCAACTTTGAATGAGTATGTGCTTGCTTACAGCAACGTGCTATATGTTCTGAATTCCCGAATTGGTAATCTGTGTCAAAACTTTCTTGGGAATTATGTGATCCTTACTAGCTGGAAGTAAGGGAGATGGGGCATGAATTTATTTCTAGGAGTTGGAGACATACAACGTTTAGCTCAGTTCTGGGCATCTTTGAAATACCTATACAAACTTGTTCCTACATAGTAACATGCAACTTTGAATGAGAATTTGCTTGCTTACAGCAACGTGCTATATGTTCTGAATGCACGAATTGGGAATCTGTGTCAAAAATTTGTTAGGAATTATGTGATCCTTACTAGCTGGAAGTAAGGTACATGGGGCATGTAGTTATTTCTAGGAGTTGGAGACATACCAAGTTTAGCTCAGTTCTGGGCATCCTTGAAATAACTATACAAACTTATTCCTACATAGTAACTTGCAACTTTGAATGAGAATGTGCTTGCTTACAGCAACGTGCTATATGTTGTGAATGCCCGAATTGGGAATCTGTGTCAAAACTTTGTTAGGAATTTTGTGATCCTTACTAGCTGGAAGTAAGGGAGATGGGGCATGAAGTTATTTCTAGGAGTTGGAGACATACCAAGATTAGATCAGTTCTGGGCATCTTTGAAAGTCCTATACAAACTTGTTCCTACATAGTAACTTGCAACTTTGAATGAGAATGTGCTTGCTTACAGCAACGTGCTATATGTTCTGAATTCCCAAATTGGGAATCTGTGTCAAAACTTTGTTAGGAATTATGTGATCCTTACTAGCTGGAAGTAAGGGAGATGGGGCATGAAGCTCTTTCTAGGACTTGGAAACATACAACGTTTAGCTCAGTTCTGGGCATCTTTGAAATACCTATGCAAACTTGTTCCTACATAGTAACTTGCAACTTTGAATGAGAATGTGCTTGCTTACAGCAACGTGCTACATGTTCTGAATGCCCGAAGTGGGAATCTGTGTCACTACTTTGTTAGGAATTATGTGATCCTTACTAGCTGGAAGTAAGGGAGACGGGGCATGAATTTATTTCTAGGAGTTGGAGACATACAACGTTTAGCTCAGTTCTGGGCATCTTTGAAATACCTATACAAACTTGTTCCTACATAGTAACATGCAACTTTGAATGAGAATGTGCTTGCTTACAGCAACGTGCTATATGTTCTGAATGCACGAATTGGGAATCTGTGTCAAAAGTTTGTTAGGAATTATGTGATCCTTACTAGCTGGAAGTAAGGTACATGGGGCATTTAGTTATTTCTAGGAGTTGGAGACATACCAAGTTTAGCTCAGTTCTGGGCATCCTTGAAATAACTATACAAACTTGTTCCTACATAGTAACTTGCAACTTTGAATGAGAATGTGCTTGTTTACAGCAACGTGCTACATGTTCTTAATGCCCGAATTGGGAATCTGTGTCAAAACTTTGTTAGGAATTATGTGATCCTTACTAGCTGGAAGTAAGGGAGATGGGGCATGAAGTTATTTCTAGGAGTTGGAGACATACCAAGATTAGCTCAGTTCTGGGCATCTTTGAAAGTCCTATACAAACTTGTTCCTACATAGTAACTTGCAACTTTGAATGAGAATGTGCTTGCTTACAGCAACGTGCTATATGTTCTGAATGCCCGAATTTGGAATCTGTGTCAAAACTTTGTTAGGAATTATGTGATCCTTACTAGCTGGAAGTAAGGGACATGGAGCATGATGTTATTTCTAGGAGTTGGAGACATACAACGTTTAGCTCAGTTCTGGGCATCTTTGAAATACCTATACAAACTTGTTCCTACATAGTAACTTGCAACTTTGAATGAGAATGTGCTTGCTTACAGCAACGTGCTATATGTTGTGAATGCCCGAATTGGGAATCTGTGTCAAAACTTTGTTAGGAATTATGTGATCCTTACTAGCTGGAAGTAAGGGAGATGGGGCATGAAGTTATTTCTAGGAGTTGGAGACATACCCACTTTAGCTCAATTCTGGGCATGTTTGAAATACCTATACAAACTTGTTCCTACATAGTAACTTGCAACTTTGAATGAGAATGTGCTTGCTTACAGCAACGTGCTACATGTTCTGAATGACCGAATTGGGAATCTGTGTCAAAGCTTTGTTAGGAAGTATGTGATCCTTACTAGCTGGAAGTAAGGGAGATGGGGAATGAAGTTATTTCTAGGAGTTGGAGACATACCAAGTTTAGCTCAGTTCAGGGCATCTTTGAAATACCTATACAAAGTTGTTCCTACATAGTAACTTGCAACTTTGAATGAGAATGTGCTTGCTTACAGCAACGTGCTATATGTTCTGAATGCCCGAATTGGGAATCTGTGTCAAAAGTTTGTTAGAAATTATGTGATCCTTACTAGCTGGAAGTAAGTGAGATGGGGCATGAAGTTATTTCTAGGAGTTGGATACATAAAACGTTTAGCTCAGTTCTGGGCATCTTTGAAATACCTATACAATCTTGTTCCTAGATAGTAACTTGCAACTTTGAATGAGAATGTGCTTGCTTACAGCAACGTGCTATATGTTCTGAATGCCCGATTTGGGAATCTGTGTCAAAACTTTGTTAGGAATTATGTGATCCTTACTAGCTGGAAGTAAGGGAGATGGGGCATGCAGATATTTCTAGGAGTTGGACACATACCCACTTAGCTCAGTTCTGGGCATGTTTGAAATACCTATACAAACTTGTTCCTTCATAGTAACTTGCAACTTTGAATGAGAATGTGCTTGCTTACAGCAACGTGCTACATGTTCTGAATGCCCGAATTGGGAATCTGTGTCTAAAGTTTGTTAGAAATTATGTGATCCTTACTAGCTGGAAGTAAGGGACATGGAGCATGAAGTTATTTCTAGGAGTTGGAGAGAAACAACGTTTAGCTCAGTTCTGGGCATCTTTGAAATACCTATACAAACTTGTTCCTACATAGTAACTTGCAACTTTGAATGAGAATGTGCTTGCTTACAGCAACGTGCTATATGTTCTGAATGCCCGAATTGGGAATCTGTGTCAAAACTTTGTTAGGAATTATGTCATCCTTACTAGCTGGAAGTAAGGGAGATGGGGCATGAAGTTATTTCTAGGAGTTGGACACAGACCAAGTTTAGCTCAGTTCTGGGCATCTTTGAAATTCCTATACAAACTTTTTCCTACATAGTAACTTGCAACATTGAATGAGTATGTGCTTGCTTACAGCAACGTGCTATATGTTCTGAATTCCCGAATTGGGAATCTGTGTCAAAACTTTGTTGGGAATTATGTGATCCTTACTAGCTGGAAGTAAGGGAGATGGGGCATGAAGTTATTTCTAGGAGTTGCAGACATACAACGTTTAGCTCAGTTCTGGGCATCTTTGAAATAACTATACAAACATGTTCCTACATAGTAACTTGCAACTTTGAATGAGAATGTGCTTGCTTACAGCAACGTGCTATATGTTCTGAATGCACGAATTGGGAATCTGTGTCAAAAGTTTGTTAGGAATTATGTGATCCTTACTAGCTGGAAGTAAGGTACATGGGGCATGTAGTTATTTATAGGAGTTGGAGACATACCAAGTTTATCTCAGTTCTGGGCATCCTTGAAATAACTATACAAACTTGTTCCTACATAGTAACTTGCAACTTTGAATGAGAATGTGCTTGCTTACAGCAACGTGCTACATGTTCTGAATGCCCGAATTGGGAATCTGTGTCAAAACTTTGTTAGGAATTATGTGATCCTTACTAGCTGGAAGTAAGGGAGATGGGGCATGAAGTTATTTCTAGGAGTTGGAGACATACCATGATTAGCTCAGTTCTGGGCATCTTTGAAAGTCCTATACAAACTTGTTCCTACATAGTAACTTGCAACTTTGAATGAGAATGTGCTTGCTTACAGCAACGTGCTATATGTTCTGAATGCCCGAATTGGGAATCTGTGTCAAAACTTTGTTAGGAATTATGTGATCCTTACTAGCTGGAAGTAAGGGAGATGGGGCATGCAGATATTTCTAGGAGTTGGACACATACCCACTTAGCTCAGTTCTGGGCATGTTTGAAATACCTATACAAACTTGTTCCTTCATAGTAACTTGCAACTTTGAATGAGAATGTGCTTGCTTACAGCAACGTGCTACATGTTCTGAATGCCCGAATTGGGAATCTGTGTCTAAAGTTTGTTAGAAATTATGTGATCCTTACTAGCTGGAAGTAAGGGACATGGAGCATGAAGTTATTTCTAGGAGTTGGAGACAAACAACGTTTAGCTCAGTTCTGGGCATCTTTGAAATACCTATACAAACTTGTTCCTACATAGTAACTTGCAACTTTGAATGAGAATGTGCTTGCTTACAGCAACGTGCTATATGTTCTGAATGCCCGAATTGGGAATCTGTGTCAAAACTTTGTTAGGAATTATGTCACCCTTACTAGCTGGAAGTAAGGGAGATGGGGCATGAAGTTATTTCTAGGAGTTGGACACAGACCAATTTTAGCTCAGTTCTGGGCATCTTTGAAATACCTATACAAAGTTGTTCCTACATAGTAACTTGCAACTTTGAATGAGAATGTGCTTGCTTACAGCAACGTGCTATATGTTCTGAATGCCCGAATTGGGAATCTGTGTCAAAACTTTGTTAGGAATTATGTGATCCTTTCTAGCTGGAAGAAAGGGAGTTGGGGCATGAAGTTATTTCTAGGAGTTGGAGAAATAACAAGTTTAGCTCAGTTCTGGGCATCTTTGAACTACCTATACAAACTTGTTCCTACATAGTAACTTGCAACTTTGAATGAGAATGTGCTTGCTTACAGCAACGTGCTATATGTTCTGAATGCCCGAATTGGGAATCTGTGTCAAATCTTTTTTAGGAATTATGTGATCCTTACTAGCTGGAAGTAAGGGAGATGGGGCATGAAGTTATTTCTAGGAGTTGGAGACATACCAAGTTTAGCTCAGTTCTGGGCATCTTTGAAATTCCTATACAAACTTTTTCCTACATAGTAACTTGCAACATTGAATGAGTATGTGCTTGCTTACAGCAACGTGCTATATGTTCTGAATTCCCGAATTGGGAATCTGTGTCAAAACTTTGTTGGGAATTATGTGATCCTTACTAGCTGGAAGTAAGGGAGATGGGGCATGAAGTTATTTCTAGGAGTTGCAGACATACAACGTTTAGCTCAGTTCTGGGCATCTTTGAAATAACTATACAAACATGTTCCTACATAGTAACTTGCAACTTTGAATGAGAATGTGCTTGCTTACAGCAACGTGCTATATGTTCTGAATGCACGAATTGGGAATCTGTGTCAAAAGTTTGTTAGGAATTATGTGATCCTTACTAGCTGGAAGTAAGGTACATGGGGCATGTAGTTATTTATAGGAGTTCGAGACATACCAAGTTTATCTCAGTTCTGGGCATCCTTGAAATAACTATACAAACTTGTTCCTACATAGTAACTTGCAACTTTGAATGAGAATGTGCTTGCTTACAGCAACGTGCTACATGTTCTGAATGCCCGAATTGGGAATCTGTGTCAAAACTTTGTTAGGAATTATGTGATCCTTACTAGCTGGAAGTAAGGGAGATGGGGCATGAAGTTATTTCTAGGAGTTGGAGACATACCATGATTAGCTCAGTTCTGGGCATCTTTGAAAGTCCTATACAAACTTGTTCCTACATAGTAACTTGCAACTTTGAATGAGAATGTGCTTGCTTACAGCAACGTGCTATATGTTCTGAATGCCCGAATTGGGAATCTGTGTCAAAACTTTGTTAGGAATTATGTGATCCTTACTAGCTGGAAGTAAGGGAGATGGGGCATGAAGCTATTTCTAGGAATTGGAAACATACAACGTTTAGCTCAGTTCTGGGCATCTTTGAAATACCTATACAAAGTTGTTCCTACATAGTAACTTGCAACTTTGAATGAGAATGTGCTTGCTTACAGCAACGTGCTATATGTTCTGAATGCCCGAATTGGGAATCTGTGTCAAAACTTTGTTAGGAATTATGTGATCCTTTCTAGCTGGAAGAATGGGAGTTGGGGCATGAAGCTATTTCTAGGAGTTGGAAACATACAACGTTTAGCTCAGTTCTGGGCATCTTTGAAATACCTATACAAACTTGTTCCTACATAGTAACTTGCAACTTTGAATGAGAATGTGCTTGCTTAGAGCAACGTGCTATATGTTCTGAATGCCCGAACTGGGAATCTGTGTCAAAACTTTTTTAGGAATTATGTGATCCTTACTAGCTGGAAGTAAGGGAGATGGGGCATGAAGTTATTTCTAGGAGTTGGAGACATACCAAGTTTAGCTCAGTTCTGGGCATCTTTGAAATTCCTATACAAACTTTTTCCTACATAGTAACTTGCAACATTGAATGAGTATGTACTTGCTTACAGCAACGTGCTATATGTTCTGAATTCCCGAATTGGGAATCTGTGTCAAAACTTTGTTTGGAATTATGTGATCCTTACTAGCTGGAAGTAAGGTACATGGGGCATGTAGTTATTTCTAGGAGTTGGAGACATACCAAGTTTAGCTCAGTTCTGGGCATCCTTGAAATAACTATACAAACTTGTTCCTACATAGTAACTTGCAACTTTGAATGAGAATGTGCTTGCTTACAGCAACGTGCTACATGTTCTGAATGCCCGAATTGGGAATCTGTGTCAAAACTTTGTTAGGAATTATGTGATCCTTACTAGCTGGAAGTAAGGGAGATGGGGCATGAAGTTATTTCTAGGAGTTGGAGACATACCATGATTAGCTCAGTTCTGGGCATCTTTGAAAGTCCTATACAAACTTGTTCCTACATAGTAACTTGCAACTTTGAATGAGAATGTGCTTGCTTACAGCAACGTGCTATATGTTCTGAATGCCCGAATTGGGAATCTGTGTCAAAGCTTTGTTAGGAAGTATGTGATCCTTACTAGCTGGAAGTAAGGGAGATGGGGCATGAAGTTATTTCTAGGAGTTGGAGACATACCAAGTTTAGCTCAGTTCTGGGCAACTTTGAAAGTCCTATACAAACTTGATCCTACATAGTAACTTGCATCTTTGAATGAGAATGTGCTTGCTTACAGCAACGTGCTATATGTTCTGAATGCACGAATTGGGAATCTGTGTCAAAAGTTTGTTAGGAATTATGTGATCCTTACTAGCTGGAAGTAATGTACATGGGGCATGTAGTTATTTCTAGGAGTTGGAGACATACCAAGTTTAGCTCAGTTCTGGGCATCCTTGAAATAACTATACAAACTTGTTCCTGCATAGTAACTTGCAACTTTGAATGAGAATGTGCTTGCTTACAGCAACGTGCTACATGTTCTGAATGCCCGAATTGGGAATCTGTGTCAAAACTTTGTTAGGAATTATGTGATCCTTACTAGCTGGAAGTAAGGGAGATGGGGCATGAAGTTATTTCTAGGAGTTGGAGACATACCATGATTAGCTCAGTTCTGGGCATCTTTGAAAGTCCTATACAAACTTGTTCCTACATAGTAACTTGCAACTTTGAATGAGAATGTGCTTGCTTACAGCAACGTGCTATATGTTCTGAATGCCCGAATTGGGAATCTGTGTCAAAACTTTGTTAGGAATTATGTGATCCTTACTAGCTGGAAGTAAGGGAGATGGGGCATGAAGATATTTCTAGGAGTTGGAAACATACAACGTTTAGCTCAGTTCTGGGCATCTTTGAAATACCTATACAAACTTGTTCCTACATATTAACTTGCAACTTTGAATGAGAATGTGCTTGCTTACAGCAACGTGCTAAATGTTCTGAATGCCCGAATTTGGAATCTGTGTCAAAACTTTGTTAGGAATTATGTGATCCTTACTAGCTGGATGTAAGGGACATGGAGCATGAAGTTATTTCTAGGAGTTGGAGACATACAACGTTTAGCTCAGTTCTGGGCATCTTTGAAATACCTATACAAACTTGTTCCTACATAGTAACTTGCAACTTTGAATGAGAATGTGCTTGCTTACAGCAACGTGCTATATGTTGTGAATGCCCGAATTGGGAATCTGTGTCAAAACTTTGTTAGGAATTATGTGATCCTTACTAGCTGGAAGTAAGGGAGATGGGGCATGCAGTTATTTCTAGGAGTTGGAGACATACCCACTTTAGCTCAGTTCTGGGCATGTTTGAAATACCTATACAAACTTGTTCCTACATAGTAACTTGCAACTTTGAATGAGAATGTGCTTGCTTACAGCAACGTGCTACATGTTCTGAATGCCCGAATTGGGAATCTGTGTCAAAGCTTTCTTAGGAAGTATGTGATCCTTACTAGCTGGAAGTAAGGGAGATGGGGCATGAAGTTATTTCTAGGAGTTGGAGACATACCAAGTTTAGCTCAGTTCTGGGCAACTTTGAAAGTCCTATACAAACTTGATCCTACATAGTAACTTGCATCTTTGAATGAGAATGTGCTTGCTTACAGCAACGAGCTATATGTTCTGAATGCCCGAATTGGGAATCTGTGTCAAAATTTTGTTAGGAATTATGTGATCCTTACTTGATGGAAGTAAGGGAGATGGGGCATGAAGTTATTTCTAGGAGTTGGAGACATACCAAGTTTAGCTCAGTTCAGGGCATCTTTGAAAGTCCTATACAAACTTGTTCCTACATAGTAACTTGCAACTTTGTATGAGAATGTGCTTGCTTACAGCAACGTGCTATATGTTCTGAATGCCCGAATTGGGAATCTGTGTCAAAAGTTTGTTAGAAATTATGTGATCCTTACTATCTGGAAGTAAGTGAGATGGGGCATGAAGTTATTTCTAGGAGTTGGATACATAAAACGTTTAGCTCAGTTCTGGGCATCTTTGAAATACCTATACAATCTTGTTCCTACATAGTAACTTGCAACTTAGAATGAGAATGTGCTTGCTTACAGCAACGTGCTATATGTTCTGAATGCCCGAATTGGGAATCTGTGTCAAAACTTTGTTAGGAATTATGTGATCCTTACTAGCTGGAAGTAAGGGAGATGGGGTATGCAGTTATTTCTAGGAGTTGGACACATACCCACTTTAGCTCAGTTCTGGGCATGTTTGTAATACCTATACAAACTTGTTCCTTCATAGTAACTTGCAACTTTGAATGAGAATGTGCTTGCTTACAGCAACGTGCTACATGTTCTGAATGCCCGAATTGGGAATCTGTGTCAAAAGATTGTTAGAAATTATGTGATCCTTACTAGCTGGAAGTAAGGGACATGGAGCATGAAGTTATTTCTAGGAGTTGGACACATACAACGTTTAGCTCAGTTCTGGGCATCTTTGAAATACCTATACAAACTTGTTCCTACATAGTAACTTGCAACATTGAATGAGAATGTGCTTGCTTACAGCAACGTGCTATATGTTCTGAATGCCCGAATTGGGAATCTGTGTCAAAACTTTGTTAGGAATTATGTGATCCTTACTAGCTGGAAGTAAGGGAGATGGGGCATGAAGTTATTTCTAGGAGTTGGACACAGACCAAGTTTAGCTCAGTTCTGGGCATCTTTGAAATACCTATACAAAGTTGTTCCTACATAGTAACTTGCAACTTTGAATGAGAATGTGCTTGCTTACAGCAACGTGCTATATGTTCTGAATGCCCGAATTGGGAATCTGTGTCAAAACTTTGTTAGGAATTATGTGATCCTTTCTAGCTGGAAGTAAGGGAGTTGGGGCATGAAGTTATTTCTAGGAGTTGGAGAAATAACAAGTTTAGCTCAGTTCTGGGCATCTTTGAACTACCTATACAAACTTGTTCCTACATAGTAACTTGCAACTTTGAATGAGAATGTGCTTGCTTTCAGCAACGTGCTATATGTTCTGAATGCCCGAATTGGGAATCTGTGTCAAAACTTTTTTAGGAATTATGTGATCCTTACTAGCTGGAAGTAAGGGAGATGGGGCATGCAGTTATTTCTAGGAGTTGGAGACATACCAAGTTTAGCTCAGTTCTGGGCATCTTTGAAAGTCCTATACAAACTTGTTCGTACATAGTAACTTGCAACTTTGAATGAGAATGTGCTTGCTTACAGCAACGTGCTATATGTTCTGAATGCCCGAATTGGGAATCTGTGTCAAAACTTTGTTAGGAATTATGTGATCCTTACTAGCTGGAAGTAAGGGAGATGGGGCATGAAGTTATTTCTAGGAGTTGGAGACATACAACGTTTACCTCAGTTCTGGGCATCTTTGAAATACCTATACAAACTTGTTCCTACATAGTAACTTGCAACTTTGAATGAGAATGTGCTTGCTTACAGCAACGTGCTATGTGGTCTGAATGCCCGAATTGGGAATCTGTGTCAAAAGTTTGTTAGGAATTATGTGATCCTTACTAGCTGGAAGTAAGGGAGATGGGGCATGAAGTTATTTCTAGGAGTTGGAGACATACGAAGTTTAGCTCAGTTCTGGGCATCTTTGAAATACCTATACAAACTTGTTCCTACATAGTAACTTGCAACTTTGAATGAGAATTTGCTTGCTTACAGCAACGTGCTTTATGTTCTGAATGCCCGAATTGGGAATCTGTGTCAAAACTTTGTTAGGAATTATGTGATCCTTACTAGCTGGAAGTAAGTGTGATGGGGCATGAAGTTATTTCTACGAGTTGGACACAGACCAACTTTAGCTCAGTTCTGGGCATCTTTGAAATACCTATACAAACTTGTTCCTACATAGTAACTTGCAACTTTGAATGAGTATGTGCTTGCTTACAGCAACGTGCTATGTGTTCTGAATGCCCGAATTGGGAATCTGTGTCAAAACTTTGTTGGGAATTATGTGATCCTTACTAGCTGGAAGTAAGGGAGATGGGGCATGAAGCTATTTCTAGGAGTTGGAGACATACAACGTTTAGCTCAGTTCTGGGCATCTTTGAAATACCTATACAAACTTGTTCCTACATAGTAACTTGCAACTTTGAATGAGAATGTGCTTGCTTACAGCAACGTGCTATATGTTGTGAATGCCCGAATTGGGAATCTGTGTCAAAACTTTGTTAGGAATTATGTGATCCTTACTAGCTGGAAGTAAGGGAGATGGGGCATGCAGTTATTTCTAGGAGTTGGAGACATACCCACTTTAGCTCAGTTCTGGGCATCTTTGAAATACCTATACAAACTTGTTCCTACATAGTAACTTGCAACTTTGAATGAGAATGTGCTTGCTTACAGCAACGTGCTACATGTTCTGAATGCCCGAATTGGGAATCTGTGTCAAAGCTTTGTTAGGAAGTATGTGATCCTTACTAGCTGGAAGTAAGGGAGATGGGGCACGAAGTTATTTCTAGGAGTTGGAGACATACCAAGTTTAGCTCAGTTCTGGGCAACTTTGAAAGTCCTATACAAACTTGATCCTACATAGTAACTTGCATCTTTGAATGAGAATGTGCTTGCTTACAGCAACGAGCTATATGTTCTGAATGCCCGAATTGGGAATCTGTGTCAAAATTTTGTTAGGAATTATGTGATCCTTACTTGATGGAAGTAAGGGAGATGGGGCATGAAGTTATTTCTAGGAGTTGGAGACATACCAAGTTTAGCTCAGTTCAGGGCATCTTTGAAAGTCCTATACAAACTTGTTCCTACATAGTAACTTGCAACTTTGAATGAGAATGTGCTTGCTTACAGCAACGTGCTATATGTTCTGAATGCCCGAATTGGGAATCTGTGTCAAAAGTTTGTTAGAAATTATGTGATCCTTACTAGCTGGAAGTAAGTGAGATGGGGCATGAAGTTATTTCTAGGAGTTGGATACATAAAACGTTTAGCTCAGTTCTGGGCATCTTTGAAATACCTATACAATCTTGTTCCTACATAGTAACTTGCAACTTAGAATGAGAATGTGCTTGCTTACAGCAACGTGCTATATGTTCTGAATGCCCGAATTGGGAATCTGTGTCAAAACTTTGTTAGGAATTATGTGATCCTTACTAGCTGGAAGTAAGGGAGATGGGGTATGCAGTTATTTCTAGGAGTTGGACACATACCCACTTTAGCTCAGTTCTGGGCATGTTTGTAATACCTATACAAACTTGTTCCTTCATAGTAACTTGCAACTTTGAATGAGAATGTGCTTGCTTACAGCAACGTGCTACATGTTCTGAATGCCCGAATTGGGAATCTGTGTCAAAAGATTGTTAGAAATTATGTGATCCTTACTAGCTGGAAGTAAGGGACATGGAGCATGAAGTTATTTCTAGGAGTTGGACACATACAACGTTTAGCTCAGTTCTGGGCATCTTTGAAATACCTATACAAACTTGTTCCTACATAGTAACTTGCAACATTGAATGAGAATGTGCTTGCTTACAGCAACGTGCTATATGTTCTGAATGCCCGAATTGGGAATCTGTGTCAAAACTTTGTTAGGAATTATGTGATCCTTACTAGCTGGAAGTAAGGGAGATGGGGCATGAAGTTATTTCTAGGAGTTGGACACAGACCAAGTTTAGCTCAGTTCTGGGCATCTTTGAAATACCTATACAAAGTTGTTCCTACATAGTAACTTGCAACTTTGAATGAGAATGTGCTTGCTTACAGCAACGTGCTATATGTTCTGAATGCCCGAATTGGGAATCTGTGTCAAAACTTTGTTAGGAATTATGTGATCCTTTCTAGCTGGAAGTAAGGGAGTTGGGGCATGAAGTTATTTCTAGGAGTTGGAGAAATAACAAGTTTAGCTCAGTTCTGGGCATCTTTGAACTACCTATACAAACTTGTTCCTACATAGTAACTTGCAACTTTGAATGAGAATGTGCTTGCTTTCAGCAACGTGCTATATGTTCTGAATGCCCGAATTGGGAATCTGTGTCAAAACTTTTTTAGGAATTATGTGATCCTTACTAGCTGGAAGTAAGGGAGATGGGGCATGCAGTTATTTCTAGGAGTTGGAGACATACCAAGTTTAGCTCAGTTCTGGGCATCTTTGAAAGTCCTATACAAACTTGTTCGTACATAGTAACTTGCAACTTTGAATGAGAATGTGCTTGCTTACAGCAACGTGCTATATGTTCTGAATGCCCGAATTGGGAATCTGTGTCAAAACTTTGTTAGGAATTATGTGATCCTTACTAGATGGAAGTAAGGGAGATGGGGCATGAAGTTATTTCTAGGAGTTGGAGACATACAACGTTTACCTCAGTTCTGGGCATCTTTGAAATACCTATACAAACTTGTTCCTACATAGTAACTTGCAACTTTGAATGAGAATGTGCTTGCTTACAGCAACGTGCTATGTGGTCTGAATGCCCGAATTGGGAATCTGTGTCAAAAGTTTGTTAGGAATTATGTGATCCTTACTAGCTGGAAGTAAGGGAGATGGGGCATGAAGTTATTTCTAGGAGTTGGAGACATACGAAGTTTAGCTCAGTTCTGGGCATCTTTGAAATACCTATACAAACTTGTTCCTACATAGTAACTTGCAACTTTGAATGAGAATTTGCTTGCTTACAGCAACGTGCTTTATGTTCTGAATGCCCGAATTGGGAATCTGTGTCAAAACTTTGTTAGGAATTATGTGATCCTTACTAGCTGGAAGTAAGTGTGATGGGGCATGAAGTTATTTCTACGAGTTGGACACAGACCAACTTTAGCTCAGTTCTGGGCATCTTTGAAATACCTATACAAACTTGTTCCTACATAGTTACTTGCAACTTTGAATGAGTATGTGCTTGCTTACAGCAACGTGCTATGTGTTCTGAATGCCCGAATTGGGAATCTGTGTCAAAACTTTGTTGGGAATTATGTGATCCTTACTAGCTGGAAGTAAGGGAGATGGGGCATGAAGTTATTTCTAGGAGTTGGAGACATACAACGTTTAGCTCAGTTCTGGGCATCTTTGAAATACCTATACAAACTTGTTCCTACATAGTAACTTGCAACTTTGAATGAGAATGTGCTTGCTTACAGCATCGTGCTATATGTTCTGAATGCACGAATTGGGAATGTGTGTCAAAAGTTTGTTAGGAATTATGTGATCCTTACTAGCTGGAAGTAAGGTACATGGGGCATGTAGTTATTTCTAGGAGTTGGAGACATACCAAGTTTATCTCAGTTCTGGGCATCCTTGAAATAACTATACAAACTTGTTCCTACATAGTAACTTGCAACTTTGAATGAGAATGTGCTTGCTTACAGCAACGTGCTATATGTTCTGAATGCCCGAATTGGTAATCTGTGTCAAAACTTTGTTAGGAATTATGTGATCCTTACTAGCTGGAAGTAAGGGAGATGGGGCATGAAGCTATTTCTAGGAGTTGGAAACATACAACGTTTAGCTCAGATCTGGGCATCGTTGAAATACCTATACAAACTTGTTCCTACATAGTAACTTGCAACTTTGAATGAGAATGTGCTTGCTTACAGCAACGTGCTATATGTTCTGAATGCCCGAATTGGGAATCTGTGTCAAAACTTTGTTAGGAATTATGTGATCCTTACTAGCTGGAAGTAAGGGACATGGAGCATGAAGTTATTTCTAGGAGTTGGAGACATACAACGTTTAGCTCAGTTCTGGGCATGTTTGAAATACCTATACAAACTTGATACTACATAGTAACTTGCATCTTTGAATGAGAATGTGCTTGCTTACAGCAACGAGCTATATGTTCTGAATGCCCGAATTGGGAATCAGTGTCAAAATTTTTTTAGGAATTATGTGATCCTTACTTGATGGAAGTAAGGGAGATGGGGTATGAAGTTATTTCTCGGAGTTGGAGACATACCAAGTTTAGCTCAGTTCAGGGCATCTTTGAAAGTCCTATACAAACTTGTTCCTACATAGTAACTTGCAACTTTGAATGAGAATGTGCTTGCTTACAGCAACATGCTATATGTTCTGAATGCCCGAATTGGGAATCTGTGTCAAAAGTTTTTTAGAAATTATGTGATCCTTACTAGCTGGAAGTAAGGGAGATGGGGCATGAAGTTATTTCTAGGAGTTGGAGACATACAACGTTTAGCTCAGTTCTGGGCATCTTTGAAATACCTATACACACTTGTTCCTACATAGTAACTTGCAACTTTGAATGAGAATGTGCTTGCTTACAGCAACGTGCTATGTGGTCTGAATGCCCGAATTGGGAATCTGTGTCAAAATTTTGTTAGGAATTATGTGATCCTTACTAGCTGGAAGTAAGGGAGATGGGGCATGAAGTTATTTCTAGGAGTTGGAGACATACCAAGTTTAGCTCAGTTCTGGGCATCTTTGAAATACCTATACAAACTTGTTCCTACATAGTAACTTGCAACTTTGAATGAGAATGTGCTTGCTTACAGCAACGTGCTATAAGTTCTGAATGTCCGAATTGGGAATCTGTGTCAAAACTTTGTTAGGAATTATGTGATCCTTACTAGATGAAAGTAAGTGAGATGGGGCATGAAGTTATTTCTAGGAGTTGGAGACATACTAAGTTTAGCTCATTTCTGGGCATCTTTGAAATACCTATACAAACTTGTTCCTACATAGTAACTTGCAACTTTGAATGAGAATGTGCTTGCTTATAGCAACGTGCTACATGTTCTGAATGCCCGAATTGGGAATATGTGTCAAAACTTTGTTGGGAATTATGTGATCCTTACTATCTGGAAGTAAGGGAGATGGGGCATGAAGTTATTTCTAAGAGTTGGACACATACCAAGTTTAGCACAGTTCTGGGCATCTTTGAAATACCTATACAAACTTGTTCCTACATAGTAACTTGCAACTTTGAATGAGAATGTGCTTGCTTACAGCAACGTGCCACATGTTCTGAATGCCCGAATTGGGAATCTGTGTCAAAACTTTGTTAGGAATTATGTGATCCTTACTAGCTGGAAGTAAGGGAGATGGGGCATGAAGTTATTTCAAGAGTTGGAGACATACCAAGTTTAACTCAGTTCTGGGTATCTTTGAAAGTCCTATACAAACTTGTTCCTACATAGTAACTTGCAACTTTGAATGAGAATGTGCTTGCTTACAGCAACGTGCTATACGTTCTGAATGCCCGAATTGGGAATCTGTGTCAAAACTTTGTTGGGAATTATGTGATCCTTACTAGCTGGAAGTAAGGGAAATGGGGCATGAAGTTATTTCTAGGAGTTGGAGACATACAAAGTTTAGCTCAGTTCTGGGCATCTTTGAAATACCTATACAAACTTGTACCTACATAGTAAATTGCAACTATAAATGAGAATGTGCTTGCTTACAGCAACGTGCTATATGATCTGAATGCCCGAATTGGGAATCTGTGTCAAAACTTTGTTAAGGAATTATGTGATCCTTAATAGCTGGAAGTAAGGGACATGGAGCATGAAGTTATGTCTAGGAGTTGGAGACATACAACGTTTAGCTCAGTTCTGGGCATCTTTGAAATACCTATACAAACTTGTTCCTACATAGTAACTTGCAACTTTGAATGAGAATGTGCTTGCTTACAGCAACGTGCTATATGTTCTGAATGCCCGAATTGGGAATCTGTGTCAAAACTTTGTTAGGAATTATGTGATCATTACTAGCTGGAAGTTAGGGAGATGGGGCATGACGTTATTACTAGGAGTTGGAGACATAACAAGTTTAGCTCAGTTCTGGGCATCTTTGAAATACCTATACAAACTTGTTCCTACATAGTAACTTGCAACGTTGAATGAGAATGTGCTTGCTTACAGCAACGTGCTATATGTTGTGAATGCCCGAATTGGGAAACTGTGTCAAAACTTTGTTAGGAATTATGTGATCCTTACTAGCTGGAAGTAAGGGAGATGGGGCATGAAGTTATTTCTAGGAGTTGGAGACACAAAACGTTTAGCTCATTTCTGGGCATCTTTGAAATACCTATACAAACTTGTTCCTACATAGTAACTTGCAACTTTGAATGAGAATGTGCTTGCTTAAAGCAACGTGCTTCATGTTCTGAATGCCCGAATTGGGAATATGTGTCAAAACTTTGTTGGGAATTATGTGATCCTTACTAGCTGGATGTAAGGGAGATGGGGCATGAAGTTATTTCTAGGAGTTTGAGACATACCAAGTTTAGCTCAGTTCTGGGCATCTTTGAAATACCTATACAAACTTGTTCCTACATAGTAACTTGCATCCTTGAATGAGAATGTGCTTGCTTACAGCAACGTGCTATATGTTCTGAATGCCCGAATTGGGAATCTGTGTCAAAACTTTGTTAGGAATTATGTGATCCTTACTAGCTGGAAGTAAGGGAGATGGGGCATGAAGTTATTTCTAGGAGTTGGACACAGACCAAGTTTAGCTCAGTTCTGGGCATCTCTGAAATTCCTATACAAACATGTTCCTGCATAGTAAGTTGCAACTTTGAATGAGAATGTGCTTGCTTACAGCAACGTGCTATATGTTCTGAATGCCCGAATTGGGAATCTGTGTCAAAAGTTTGTTAGGAATTATGTGATCCTTACTAGCTGGAAGTAAGGGAGATGGGGCATGAACTTATTTCTAGGAGTTGGAGACATACCCAGTTTAGCTCAGTTATGGGCATCTTTGAAATACCTATACAAACTTGTTCCTACATAGTATCTTGAAACTTTGAATGAGAATGTGCTTGCTTACAGCAACGTGCTATATGTTCTGAATGCCCGAATTGGGAATCTGTGTCAAAACTTTGTTAGGAATTATGTGATCCTTACTAGCTGGAAGTAAGGGAGTTGGGGCATGAAGTTATTTCTAGGAGTTGGAGAAATAACAAGTTTAGCTCAGTTCTGGGCATCTTTGAACTACCTATACAAACTTGTTCCTACATAGTAACTTGCAACTTTGGATGAGAATGTGCTTGCTTACAGCAACGTGCTATATGTTCTGAATGCCCGAATTGGGAATCTGTGTCAAAACTTTGTTAGGAATTATGTGATCCTTACTAGCTGGAAGTAAGGCAGATGGGGCATGAAGTTATTTCTAGGAGTAGGAGACATACCAAGTTTAGCTCAGTTCTGGGCATCTTTGAAATACCTATACAAACTTGTTCCTACATAGAAACTTGCAACTTTGAATGAGAATGTTCTTGCTTACAGCAACGTGCTATATGTTCTGAATGGCCGAATTGGGAATCTGTGTCAAAACTTTGTTAGAAATTATGTGATCCTTACTAGCTGGAAGTAAGGGACATAGAGCATGAAGTTATTTCTAGGAGTTGGACACATACCAAGTTTAGCACAGTTCTAGACATCTTTGAAATACCTATACAAACTTGTTCCTACATAGTAACTTGCAACTTTGAATGAGAATGTGCTTGCTTACAGCAACGTGCTACATGTTCTGAATACCCGAATTGGGAATCTGTGTCAAAACCTTGTTAGGAATTATGTGATCATTACTAGCTGGAAGTAAGGGAGATGGGGCATGAAGTTATTTCTAGGAGTTGGAGACATACCAAGTTTAGCTCAGTTCTGGGTATCTTTGAAAGTCCTATACAAACTTATTCCTACATAGTAACTTGCAACTTTGAATGAGCATGTGCTTGCTTACAGCAACGTGCTACATGTTCTGAATGCCCGAATTGGGAATCTGTGTCAAAACTTTGTTAGGAATTATGTGATCATTACTAGCTGGAAGTAAGGGAGATGGGGCATGAAGTTATTTCTAGGAGTTGGAGACATACAACGTTTAGCTCAGTTCTGGGCATCTTTGACATACCTATACTAACTTGTACCTACATAGTAACTTGCAACTTTGAATGAGAATGTGCTTGCTTACAGCAACATGCTGTATGTTCTGAATTCCCGAATTGGGAATCTGTGTCAAAACTTTGTTAAGGAATTATGTGATCCTTAATAGCTGGAAGTAAGTGACATGGAGCATGAAGTTATTTCTAGGAGTTGGAGACATACCAAGTTTAGCTCAGTTCTGGGCATCTTTGAAATACCTATACAAACTTGTTCCTACATAGTAACTTGCAACTTTGAATGAGAATGTGCTTGCTTACAGCAACGTGCTATATGTTCTGAATGCCCGAATTGGGAATCTGTGTCAAAACTTTGTTAGGAATTATGTGATCCTTACTAGCTGGAAGTAAGGGAGATGGGCCATGAAGTTATTACTAGGAGTTGGAGACATACCAAGTTTAGCTCAGTTCTGGGCATCTTTGAAATACCTATACAAACTTGTTCCTACATAGTAACTTGCAACTTTGAATGAGAATGTGCTTGCTTACAGCAACGTGCTATATGTTCTGAATGCCCGAATTGGGAATCTGTGTCAAAACTTTGTTAGGAATTATGTGATCCTTACTAGCTGGAAGTAAGGGAGATGGGGCATGAAGTTATTTCTAGGAGTTGGAGACATACCAAGTTTAGCTCAGTTCTGGGCATCTTTGAAAGTCCTATACCAACTTGTTCGTACATAGTAACTTGCAACTTTGAATGAGAATGTGCTTGCTTACAGCAACGTGCTATGTGTTCTGAATGCCCGAATTGGGAATCTGTGTCAAAACTTTTTTAGGAATTATGTGATCCTTACTAGCTGGAAGTAAGGGAGATGGGGCATAAAGTTAATTCTAGGAGTTGGAGACATACCAAGTTTAGCTCAGTTCTGGGCATGTTTGAAATACCTATACAAACTTGTTCCTACATAGTAACTTGCAACTTTGAATGAGAATGTGCTTGCTTACAGCAAAGTGCTATGTGGTCTGAATGCCCGAATTGGGAATCTGTGTCAAAAGTTTGCTGGGAATTATGTGATCCTTACTAGCTGGATGTAAGGGAGATGGGGCATGAAGTTATTTCTAGGAGTTGGAGACATACCAAGTTTAGCTCAGTTTTGGGCATCTTTGAAATACCTATACAAACTTGATCCTACATAGTAACTTGCATCCTTGAATGAGAATGTGCTTGCTTAGAGCAACGTGCTATATGTTCTGAATGCCCGAATTGGGAATCTGTGTCAAAACTTTGTTAGGAATTATGTGATCCTTACTAGCTGGAAGTAAGGGAGATGGGGCATGAAGTTATTTCTAGGAGTTGGAGACATACCAAGTTTAGCTCAGTTCTGGGCATCTTTGAAATACCTATACAAACTTGTTCCTACATAGTAACTTGCAACTTTGAATGAGAATGTGCTTGCTTACAGCAACGTGCTATATGTTCTGAATGCCCGAATTGGGAATCTGTGTCAAAACTTTGTTAGTAATTATGTGATCCTTACTAGCTGGAAGTAAGGGAGTTGGGGCATGAAGTTATTTCTAGGAGTTGGAGAAATAACAAGTTTAGCTCAGTTCTGGGCATCTTTGAAATACCTATACAAACTTGTTCCTACATAGTAACTTGCAACTTTGAATGAGAATGTGCTTGCTTACAGCAATGTGTTATATGTTCTCAATGCCCGAATACGGAATCTGTGTCAAAACTTTGTTAGGAATTATGTGATCCTTACTAGCTGGATGTAAGGGAGATGGGGCATGAAGTTATTTCTAGGAGTTTGAGACATACCAAGTTTAGCTCAGTTCTGGGCATCTTTGAAATACCTATACAAACTTGTTCCTACATAGTAACTTGCATCCTTGAATGAGAATGTGCTTGCTTACAGCAACGTGCTATATGTTCTGAATGCCCGAATTGGGAATCTGTGTCAAAACTTTGTTAGGAATTATGTGATCCTTACTAGCTGGAAGTAAGGGAGATGGGGCATGAAGTTATTTCTAGGAGTTGGACACAGACCAAGTTTAGCTCAGTTCTGGGCATCTCTGAAATTCCTATACAAACATGTTCCTGCATAGTAAGTTGCAACTTTGAATGAGAATGTGCTTGCTTACAGCAACGTGCTATATGTTCTGAATGCCCGAATTGGGAATCTGTGTCAAAAGTTTGTTAGGAATTATGTGATCCTTACTAGCTGGAAGTAAGGGAGATGGGGCATGAACTTATTTCTAGGAGTTGGAGACATACCCAGTTTAGCTCAGTTATGGGCATCTTTGAAATACCTATACAAACTTGTTCCTACATAGTATCTTGAAACTTTGAATGAGAATGTGCTTGCTTACAGCAACGTGCTATATGTTCTGAATGCCCGAATTGGGAATCTGTGTCAAAACTTTGTTAGGAATTATGTGATCCTTACTAGCTGGAAGTAAGGGAGTTGGGGCATGAAGTTATTTCTAGGAGTTGGAGAAATAACAAGTTTAGCTCAGTTCTGGGCATCTTTGAACTACCTATACAAACTTGTTCCTACATAGTAACTTGCAACTTTGGATGAGAATGTGCTTGCTTACAGCAACGTGCTATATGTTCTGAATGCCCGAATTGGGAATCTGTGTCAAAACTTTGTTAGGAATTATGTGATCCTTACTAGCTGGAAGTAAGGCAGATGGGGCATGAAGTTATTTCTAGGAGTAGGAGACATACCAAGTTTAGCTCAGTTCTGGGCATCTTTGAAATACCTATACAAACTTGTTCCTACATAGAAACTTGCAACTTTGAATGAGAATGTTCTTGCTTACAGCAACGTGCTATATGTTCTGAATGGCCGAATTGGGAATCTGTGTCAAAACTTTGTTAGAAATTATGTGATCCTTACTAGCTGGAAGTAAGGGACATAGAGCATGAAGTTATTTCTAGGAGTTGGACACATACCAAGTTTAGCACAGTTCTAGACATCTTTGAAATACCTATACAAACTTGTTCCTACATAGTAACTTGCAACTTTGAATGAGAATGTGCTTGCTTACAGCAACGTGCTACATGTTCTGAATACCCGAATTGGGAATCTGTGTCAAAACCTTGTTAGGAATTATGTGATCATTACTAGCTGGAAGTAAGGGAGATGGGGCATGAAGTTATTTCTAGGAGTTGGAGACATACCAAGTTTAGCTCAGTTCTGGGTATCTTTGAAAGTCCTATACAAACTTATTCCTACATAGTAACTTGCAACTTTGAATGAGCATGTGCTTGCTTACAGCAACGTGCTACATGTTCTGAATGCCCGAATTGGGAATCTGTGTCAAAACTTTGTTAGGAATTATGTGATCATTACTAGCTGGAAGTAAGGGAGATGGGGCATGAAGTTATTTCTAGGAGTTGGAGACATACAACGTTTAGCTCAGTTCTGGGCATCTTTGACATACCTATACTAACTTGTACCTACATAGTAACTTGCAACTTTGAATGAGAATGTGCTTGCTTACAGCAACATGCTGTATGTTCTGAATTCCCGAATTGGGAATCTGTGTCAAAACTTTGTTAAGGAATTATGTGATCCTTAATAGCTGGAAGTAAGTGACATGGAGCATGAAGTTATTTCTAGGAGTTGGAGACATACCAAGTTTAGCTCAGTTCTGGGCATCTTTGAAATACCTATACAAACTTGTTCCTACATAGTAACTTGCAACTTTGAATGAGAATGTGCTTGCTTACAGCAACGTGCTATATGTTCTGAATGCCCGAATTGGGAATCTGTGTCAAAACTTTGTTAGGAATTATGTGATCCTTACTAGCTGGAAGTAAGGGAGATGGGCCATGAAGTTATTACTAGGAGTTGGAGACATACCAAGTTTAGCTCAGTTCTGGGCATCTTTGAAATACCTATACAAACTTGTTCCTACATAGTAACTTGCAACTTTGAATGAGAATGTGCTTGCTTACAGCAACGTGCTATATGTTCTGAATGCCCGAATTGGGAATCTGTGTCAAAACTTTGTTAGGAATTATGTGATCCTTACTAGCTGGAAGTAAGGGAGATGGGGCATGAAGTTATTTCTAGGAGTTGGAGACATACCAAGTTTAGCTCAGTTCTGGGCATCTTTGAAAGTCCTATACCAACTTGTTCGTACATAGTAACTTGCAACTTTGAATGAGAATGTGCTTGCTTACAGCAACGTGCTATGTGTTCTGAATGCCCGAATTGGGAATCTGTGTCAAAACTTTTTTAGGAATTATGTGATCCTTACTAGCTGGAAGTAAGGGAGATGGGGCATAAAGTTAATTCTAGGAGTTGGAGACATACCAAGTTTAGCTCAGTTCTGGGCATGTTTGAAATACCTATACAAACTTGTTCCTACATAGTAACTTGCAACTTTGAATGAGAATGTGCTTGCTTACAGCAAAGTGCTATGTGGTCTGAATGCCCGAATTGGGAATCTGTGTCAAAAGTTTGCTGGGAATTATGTGATCCTTACTAGCTGGATGTAAGGGAGATGGGGCATGAAGTTATTTCTAGGAGTTGGAGACATACCAAGTTTAGCTCAGTTTTGGGCATCTTTGAAATACCTATACAAACTTGATCCTACATAGTAACTTGCATCCTTGAATGAGAATGTGCTTGCTTAGAGCAACGTGCTATATGTTCTGAATGCCCGAATTGGGAATCTGTGTCAAAACTTTGTTAGGAATTATGTGATCCTTACTAGCTGGAAGTAAGGGAGATGGGGCATGAAGTTATTTCTAGGAGTTGGAGACATACCAAGTTTAGCTCAGTTCTGGGCATCTTTGAAATACCTATACAAACTTGTTCCTACATAGTAACTTGCAACTTTGAATGAGAATGTGCTTGCTTACAGCAACGTGCTATATGTTCTGAATGCCCGAATTGGGAATCTGTGTCAAAACTTTGTTAGTAATTATGTGATCCTTACTAGCTGGAAGTAAGGGAGTTGGGGCATGAAGTTATTTCTAGGAGTTGGAGAAATAACAAGTTTAGCTCAGTTCTGGGCATCTTTGAAATACCTATACAAACTTGTTCCTACATAGTAACTTGCAACTTTGAATGAGAATGTGCTTGCTTACAGCAATGTGTTATATGTTCTCAATGCCCGAATAGGGAATCTGTGTCAAAACTTTGTTAGGAATTATGTGATCCTTACTAGCTGGAAGTAAGGGAGATGGGGCATGAAGTTATTTCTAGGAGTTGGAGACATACCAAGTTTAGCTCAGTTCTGGGCATCTTTGAAATACCTATACAAACTTGTTCCTACATTGAAACTTGCAACTTTGAATGAGAATGTTCTTGCTTACAGCAACGTGCTATATGTTCTGAATGCCCGAATTGGGAATCTGTGTCAAAACTTTGTTAGAAATTATGTGATCCTTACTAGCTGGAAGTAAGGGACATAGAGCATGAAGTTATTTCTAGGAGTTGGACACATACCAAGTTTAGCACAGTTCTGGGCATCTTTGAAATACCTATACAAACTTGTTCCTTCATAGTAACATGCAACTTTGAATGAGAATGTGCTTGCTTACAGCAACGTGCTACATGTTCTGAATGCCCGAATTGGGAATCTGTGTCAAAACTTTGTTAGGAATTATGTGATCATTACTAGCTGGAAGTAAGGGAGATGGGGCATGAAGTTATTTGTAGGAGTTGGAGACATACCAAGTTTAGCTCAGTTCTGGGTATCTTTGAAAGTCCTATACAAACTTATTCCTACATAGTAACTTGCAACTTTGAATGAGAATGTGCTTGCTTACAGCAACGTGCTACATGTTCTGAATGCCCGAATTGGGAATCTGTGTCAAAACTTTGTTAGGGATTATGTGATCATTACTAGCTGGAAGTAAGGGAGATGGGGCATGAAGTTATTTCTAGGAGTTGGAGACATACAACGTTTAGCTCAGTTCTGGGCATCTTTGAAATACCTATACAAACTTGTACCTACATAGTAACTTGCAACTTTGAATGAGAATGTGCTTGCTTACAGCAACGTGCTATATGTTCTGAATGCCCGAATTGGGAATCTGTGTCAAAACTTTGTTAAGGAATTATGTGATCCTTAATAGCTGGAAGTAAGGGACATGGAGCATGAAGTTATTTCTAGGAGTTGGAGACATACTAAGTTTAGCTCAGTTCTGGGCATCTTTGAAATACCTATACAAACTTGTTCCTACATTGTAACTTGCAACTTTGAATGAGAATGTGCTTGCTTACAGCAACGTGCTATATGTTCTGAATGCCCGAATTGGGAATCTGTGTCAAAACTTTGTTAGGAATTATGTGATCCTTACTAGCTGGAAGTAAGGGAGATGGGGCATGAAGTTATTACTAGGAGTTGGAGACATACCAAGTTTAGCTCAGTGCTGGGCATCTTTGAAATACCTATACAAACTTGTTCCTACATAGTAACTTGCAACTTTGAATGAGAATGTGCTTGCTTACAGCAACGTGCTATATGTTCTGAATGCCCGAATTGGGAATCTGTGTCAAAACTTTGTTAGGAATTATGTGATCCTTACTAGATGGAAGTACGGGAGATGGGGCATGAAGTTATTTCTAGGAGTTGGACACAGACCAAGTTTAGCTCAGTTCTGGGCATCTTTGAAATACCTATACAAACTTGGTCCTACATAGTAACTTGCAACATTGAATGAGAATGTGCTTGCTTACAGCAACGTGCTACATGATCTGAATGCCCGAATTGGGAATATGTGTCAAAACTTTGTTAGGAATTATGTGATCCTTACTAGCTGGAAGTAAGGGAGATGGGGCATGAAGTTATTTCTAGGAGTTGGAGACATACCAAGTTTAGCTCAGTTCTGGGCATCTTTGAAATACCTATACAAACTTGTTCCTACATAGTAACTTGCATCCTTGAATGAGAATGTGCTTGCTTACAGCAACGTGCTATATGTTCTGAATGCCCGAATTGGGAATCTGTGTCAAAACTTTGTTAGGAATTATGTGATCCTTTCTAGCTGGAAGTAAGGGAGTTGGGGCATGAAGTTATTTCTAGGAGTTGGAGACATAGCAAGTTTAGCACAGTTCTGGGCATGTTTGAAATACCTATACAAACTTGTTCCTACATAGTAACTTGCAACTTTGAATGAGAATGTGCTTGCTTACAGCAACGTGCTGTATGTTCTGAATGCCCTAATTGGGAATCTGTGTCAAAACTTTGTTAGGAATTATGTGATCCTTAATAGCTGGAAGTAAGGGAGATGGGGCCTGCAGTTATTTCTAGGAGTTGGAGACATAACCACTTTAGCTCAGTTCTGGTCATGTTTGAAATACCTATACAAACTTGTTCCTACATAGTAACTTGCAACTTTGAATGAGAATGTGCTTGCTTACAGCAACGTGCTACATGTTCTGAATGCCCGAATTGGGAATCTGTGTCAAAACATTTTTAGGAATTATGTGATCCTTACTAGCTGGAAGTAAGGGAGATCGGGCATGAAGTTATTTCTAGGAGTTGGAGAAATACCAAGTTTAGCTCAGTTCTGGGCATCTTTGAAATACCTATACAAACTTGTTCCTACATCGTAACTTGCAACTTTGAATGAGAATGTGCTTGCTTACAGCAACGTGCTACATGTTCTGAATGCCCGAATTGGGAATCTGTGTCAAAACTTTGTTAGGAATTATGTGATCCTTACAAGCTGGAAGTAAGGGACATGGAGCATGAAGTTATTTCTTGGAGTTGGAGACATACAACGTTTAACTCAGTTCTGGGCATCTTTGAAATACCTATACAAACTTGTTCCTACATAGAAACTTGCAACTTTGAATGAGAATGTGCTTGCTTACAGCAACGTGCTATATGTTCTGAATGCCCGAATTGGGAATCTGTGTCAAAACTTTGTTAGGAATTATGTGATCCTTACTAGCTGGAAGTAAGGGAGATGGGGCATGAAGTTGTTTCTATGAGTTGGAGACATACCAAGTTTAGCTCAGTTCTGGGCATCTTTGAAATACCTATACAAACTTGTTCCTACATAGTAACTTGCAACTATGAATGAGAATGTGCTTGCTTACAGCAACGTGCTATATGTTCTGAATGTCCGAATTGGGAATCTGTGTCAAAAATTTGTTGAGAATTATGTGATCCTTACTAGCTGGAAGTAAGGGAGATGGGGCATGAAGTTATTTCTAGGAGTTGGACAGTTACCAAGTTTAGCTCAGTTCTGGGAATCTTTGAAATACCTATACAAACTTGTTCCTACATAGTAACTTGCAACTTTGAATGAGAATGTGCTTGCTTACAGCAACGTGCTATATGTTCTGAATGCCCGAATTGGGAATCTGTGTCAAAATTTTGTTAGAAATTATGTGATCCTTACTAGCTGGAAGTAAGGGACATGGAGCATGATGTTATTTCTAGGAGTTGGAGACATACAACGTTTAGCTCAGTTCTGGGCATCTTTGAAATACCTATACAAACTTGTTCCTACATAGTAACTTGCAACTTTGAATGAGAATGTGCTTGCTTACAGCAACGTGCTATATGTTCTGAATGCCCGAATTGGGAATCTGTGTCAAAACATTTTTAGGAATTATGTGATCCTTACTAGCTGGAAGTAAGGGAGATGGGGCATGAAGTTATTTCTAGGAGTTGGAGACATACCAAGTTTAGCTCAGTTCTGGGCATCTTTGAAAGTCCTATACAAATTTGTTCCTACATAGTAACTTGCAACTTTGAATGAGAATGTGCTTGCTTACAGCAACGTGCTATATGTTCTGAATGCCCGAATTGGGAATCTGTGTCAAAACTTTGTTAGGAATTATGTGATCCTTACTAGCTGGAAGTAAGGGAGATGGGGCATGAAGTTATTTCTAGGAGTTGGAGACATACCAAGTTTAGCTCAGTTCTGGGCATCTTTGAAATATCTATACAAACTTGTTCCTACATAATAACTTGCAACTTTGAATGAGAATGTGCTTGCTTACAGCAACGTGCTTTATGTTCTGAATGGTCGAATTGGGAATCTGTGTCAAACATTTGTTAGGAATTATGTGATCCTTACTAGCTGGAAGCAAGGGAGATGTGGCATGAAGTTGTTTCTAGGAGTTGGAGACATACCAAGTTTAGCTCAGTTCTGGGCATCTTTGAAATACCTATACAAACTTGTTCCTACATAGTAACTTGCAACTTTGAATGAGAATGTGCTTGCTTACTGCAACGTGCTACATGTTCTGAATGCCCGAATTGGGAATCTGTGTCAAAACTTTGTTAGGAATTATGTGATCCTTACTAGCTGGAAGTTAGGGAGATGGGGCATGAAGTTATTTCTAGGAGTTTGAGACATACAACGTTTAGCTCAATTCTGGGCATCTTTGAAATACCTATACAAACTTGTTCCTACATAGTAACTTGCAACTTTGAATGAGAATGTGCTTGCTTACAGCAACGTGCTATATGTTCTGAATGCCCGAATTCGGAATCTGTGTCAAAACTTTGTTAGGAATTATGTGATCCTTACTAGCAGGAAGTTAGGGAAATGGGGCATGAAGTTTTTTCTAGGAGTTGGAGACATACAACGTTTAGCTCAGTTCTGGGCATCTTTGAAATACCTATACAAACTTGTTCCTACATAGTAACTTGCAACTTTGAATGAGAATGTGCTTGCTTACAGCAACGGGCTATATGTTCTGAATGCCCGAATTGGGAATCTGTGTCAAAACTTTGTTAGGAATTATGTGATCCTTACTATCTGGACGTAAGAGAATTGGGGCATGAAGTTATTTCTAGGAGTTGGACAAATACCAAGTTTAGCACAGTTCTGGGCATCTTTGAAATACCTATACAAACTTGTTCCTACATAGTAACTTGCAACTTTGAATGAGAATGTGCTTGCTTACAGCAACGTGCTACATGATCTGAATGCCCGAATTGGGAATCTGTGTCAAAACTTTGTTAGGAATTACGTGATCCTTACTAGCTGGAAGTAAGGGAGATGGGGCATGAAGTTATTTCTAGGAGTTGGAGACATACCAAGTTTAGTTCAGTTCTGGGCATCTTTGAAATACCTATACAAACTTGTTCCTACATAGTAATTTGCAACTTTGAATGAGAATGTGCTTGCTTACAGCAACGTGCTACATGTTCTGAATGCCCGAATTGGGAATCTGTGTCAAAACTTTGTTAGGAATTATGTGATCCTTACTAGCTGGAAGTAAGGGAGATGGGGCATGAAGTTATATCTAGGAGTTGGAGACATACCAAGTTTAGCTCAGTTCTGGGCATCTTTGAAAGTCCTATACAAACTTGTTCCTACATAGTAACTTGCAACTTTGAATGAGAATGTGCTTGCTTACAGCAACGTGCTACATGTTCTGAATGCCCGAATTGGGAATCTGTGTCAAAACTTTGTTAGGAATTATGTGATCCTTACTAGCTGGAAGTTAGGGGGTTGGGGCATGAAGTTATTTCTAGGAGTTTGAGACATACAACGTTTAGCTCAGTTCTGGGCATCTTTGAAATACCTATACAAACTTGTTCCTACATAGTAACTTGCAACTTTGAATGAGAATGTGCTTGCTTACAGCAACGTGCTATATGTTCTGAATGCCCGAATTCGGAATCTGTGTCAAAACTTTTTTAGGAATTATGTGATCCTTACTAGCAGGAAGTTAGGGAAATGGGGCATGAAGTTATTTCTAGGAGTTGGAGACATACAACGTTTAGCTCAGTTCTGGGCATCTTTGAAATACCTATACAAACTTGTTCCTACATAGTAACTTGCAACTTTGAATGAGAATGTGCTTGCTTACAGCAACGGGCTATATGTTCTGAATGCCCGAATTGGGAATCTGTGTCAAAACATTGTTAGGAATTATGTGATCCTTACTAGCTGGACGTAAGAGAATTGGGGCATGAAGTTATTTCTAGGAGTTGGACAAATACCAAGTTTAGCACAGTTCTGGGCATCTTTGAAATACCTATACAAACTTGTTCCTCCATAGTAACTTGCAACTTTGAATGAGAATGTGCTTGCTTACAGCAACGTGCTATATGTTCTGAATGCCCGAATTGGGAATCTGTGTCAAAACTTTGTTAGGAATTATGTGATCCTTACTAGCTGGAAGTAAGGGAGATGGGGCATGAAGTTATTTCTAGGAGCTGGAGACATACCAAGTTTACCTCAGTTCTGGGCATCTTTGAAAGTCCTATACAAATTTGTTCCTAATAGTAACTTGCAACTTTGAATGAGAAGGTGCTTGCTTACAGCAACGTGCTATATGTTCTGAATGCCCGAATTGGGAATCTGTGTCAAATCTTTGTTAGGAATTATGTGATCCTTACTAGCTGGAAGTAAGAGACTTAGGGCACCAAGTTATTTCTAGGAGTTGGACACATACCAAGTTTAGCACAGTTCTGGGCATCTTTGAAATACCTATACAAACTTGTTCCTTCATAGTAACATGCAACTTTGAATGAGAATGTGCTTGCTTACAGCAACGTGCTACATGTTCTGAATGCCCGAATTGGGAATCTGTGTCAAATCTTTGTTAGGAATTATGTGATCATTACTAGCTGGAAGTAAGGGAGATGGGGCATGAAGTTATTTGTAGGAGTTGGAGACATACCAAGTTTAGCTCAGTTCTGGGTATCTTTGAAAGTCCTATACAAACTTATTCCTACATAGTAACTTGCAACTTTGAATGAGAATGTGCTTGCTTACAGCAACGTGCTACATGTTCTGAATGCCCGAATTGGGAATCTGTGTCAAAACTTTGTTAGGGATTATGTGATCATTACTAGCTGGAAGTAAGGGAGATGGGGCATGAAGTTATTTCTAGGAGTTGGAGACATACAACGTTTAGCTCAGTTCTGGGCATCTTTGAAATACCTATACAAACTTGTACCTACATAGTAACTTGCAACTTTGAATGAGAATGTGCTTGCTTACAGCAACGTGCTATATGTTCTGAATGCCCGAATTGGGAATCTGTGTCAAAACTTTGTTAAGGAATTATGTGATCCTTAATAGCTGGAAGTAAGGGACATGGAGCATGAAGTTATTTCTAGGAGTTGGAGACATACTAAGTTTAGCTCAGTTCTGGGCATCTTTGAAATACCTATACAAACTTGTTCCTACATTGTAACTTGCAACTTTCAATGAGAATGTGCTTGCTTACAGCAACGTGCTATATGTTCTGAATGCCCGAATTGGGAATCTGTGTCAAAACTTTGTTAGGAATTATGTGATCCTTACTAGCTGGAAGTAAGGGAGATGGGGCATGAAGTTATTACTAGGAGTTTGAGACATACCAAGTTTAGCTCAGTTCTGGGCATCTTTGAAATACCTATACAAACTTGTTCCTACATAGTAACTTGCAACTTTGAATGAGAATGTGCTTGCTTACAGCAACGTGCTATATGTTCTGAATGCCCGAATTGGGATTCTGTGTCAAAACTTTGTTAGGAATTATGTGATCCTTACTAGCTGGAAGTAAGGGAGATGGGGCATGAAGTTATTTCTAGGAGTTGGAGACATACCAAGTTTAGCTCAGTTCTGGGCATCTTTGAAAGTCCTATACCAACTTGGTCGTACATAGTAACTTGCAACTTTGAATGAGAATGTGCTTGCTTACAGCAACGTGCTATGTGTTCTGAATGCCCGAATTGGGAATCTGTGTCAAAACTTTTTTAGGAATTATGTGATCCTTACTAGCTGGAAGTAAGGGAGATGGGGCATAAAGTTAATTCTAGGAGTTGGAGATATACCAAGTTTAACTCAGTTCTGGGCATCTTTGAAATAACTATACAAACTTGTTCCTACATAGTAACTTGCAACTTTGAATGAGAATGTGCCTGCTTACAGCAACTTGCTATGTGGTCTGAATGCCCGAATTGGGAATCTGTGTCAAAAGTTTGCTGGGAATTATGTGATCCTTACTAGCTGGATGTAAGGGAGATGGTGCATGAAGTTATTTCAAGGAGTTGGAGACATACGAAGTTTAGCTCAGTTCTGGGCATCTTTTAAATACCTATACAAACTTGTTCGTACATAGTAACTTGCAACTTTGAATGAGAATCTGCTTGCTTACAGCAACGTGCTATATGTTCTGAATGCCCGAATTGGGAATCTGTGTCAAAACTTTGTTAGGAATTATGTGATCCTTACTAGCTGGATGTAAGGGAGATGGGGCATGAAGTTATTTCTAGGAGTTGGAGACATACGAAGTTTAGCTCAGTTCTGGGCATCTTTGAAATACCTATACAAACTTGTTCCTACATAGTAACTTGCAACTTTGAATGAGAATGTGCTTGCTTACAGCTACGTGCTTTATGTTCTGAATGCCCGAATTGGGAATCTGTGTCAAAACTTTGTTAGGAATTATGTGATCCTTACTAGATGGAAGTACGGGAGATGGGGCATGAAGTTATTTCTAGGAGTTGGACACAGACCAAGTTTAGCTCAGTTCTGGGCATCTTTGAAATACCTATACAAACTTGGTCCTACATAGTAACTTGCAACATTGAATGAGAATGTGCTTGCTTACAGCAACGTGCTACATGATCTGAATGCCCGAATTGGGATTATGTGTCAAAACTTTGTTAGGAATTATGTGATCCTTACTAGCTGGAAGTAAGGGAGATGGGGCATGAAGTTATTTCTAGGAGTTGGAGACATACCAAGTTTAGCTCAGTTCTGGGCATCTTTGAAATACCTATACAAACTTGTTCCTACATAGTAACTTGCATCCTTGAATGAGAATGTGCTTGCTTACAGCAACGTGCTATATGTTCTGAATGCCCGAATTGGGAATCTGTGTCAAAAATTTGTTAGGAATTATGTGATCCTTTCTAGCTGGAAGTAAGGGAGTTGGGGCATGAAGTTATTTCTAGGAGTTGGAGACATAGCAAGTTTAGCACAGTTCTGGGCATGTTTGAAATACCTATACAAACTTGTTCCTACATAGTAACTTGCAACTTTGAATGAGAATGTGCTTGCTTACAGCAACGTGCTGTATGTTCTGAATGCCCGAATTGGGAATCTGTGTCAAAACTTTGTTAGGAATTATGTGATCCTTAATAGCTGGAAGTAAGGGAGATGGGGCATGCAGTTATTTCTAGGAGTTGGAGACATAACCACTTTAGCTCAGTTCTGGTCATGTTTGAAATACCTATACAAACTTGTTCCTACATAGTAACTTGCAACTTTGAATGAGAATGTGCTTGCTTACAGCAACGTGCTACATGTTCTGAATGCCCGAATTGGGAATCTGTGTCAAAACATTTTTAGGAATTATGTGATCCTTACTAGCTGGAAGTAAGGGAGATCGGGCATGAAGTTATTTCTAGGAGTTGGAGAAATACCAAGTTTAGCTCAGTTCTGGGCATCTTTGAAATACCTATACAAACTTGTTCCTACATCGTAACTTGCAACTTTGAATGAGAATGTGCTTGCTTACAGCAACGTGCTACATGTTCTGAATGCCCGAATTGGGAATCTGTGTCAAAACTTTGTTAGGAATTATGTGATCCTTACAAGCTGGAAGTAAGGGACATGGAGCATGAAGTTATTTCTTGGAGTTGGAGACATACAACGTTTAACTCAGTTCTGGGCATCTTTGAAATACCTATACAAACTTGTTCCTACATAGAAACTTGCAACTTTGAATGAGAATGTGCTTGCTTACAGCAACGTGCTATATGTTCTGAATGCCCGAATTGGGAATCTGTGTCAAAACTTTGTTAGGAATTATGTGATCCTTACTAGCTGGAAGTAAGGGAGATGGGGCATGAAGTTGTTTCTATGAGTTGGAGACATACCAAGTTTAGCTCAGTTCTGGGCATCTTTGAAATACCTATACAAACTTGTTCCTACATAGTAACTTGCAACTATGAATGAGAATGTGCTTGCTTACAGCAACGTGCTATATGTTCTGAATGTCCGAATTGGGAATCTGTGTCAAAAATTTGTTGAGAATTATGTGATCCTTACTAGCTGGAAGTAAGGGAGATGGGGCATGAAGTTATTTCTAGGAGTTGGACAGTTACCAAGTTTAGCTCAGTTCTGGGAATCTTTGAAATACCTATACAAACTTGTTCCTACATAGTAACTTGCAACTTTGAATGAGAATGTGCTTGCTTACAGCAACGTGCTATATGTTCTGAATGCCCGAATTGGGAATCTGTGTCAAAATTTTGTTAGAAATTATGTGATCCTTACTAGCTGGAAGTAAGGGACATGGAGCAAGATGTTATTTCTAGGAGTTGGAGACATACAAAGTTTAGCTCAGTTCTGGGCATCTTTGAAATACCTATACAAACTTGTTCCTACATAGTAACTTGCAACTTTGAATGAGAATGTGCTTGCTTACAGCAACGTGCTATATGTTCTGAATGCCCGAATTGGGAATCTGTGTCAAAACTTTGTTAGGAATTATGTGATCCTTACTAGCTGGAAGTTAGGGAGATGTGGCATGAAGTTATTTCTAGGAGTTTGAGACATACAACGTTTAGCTCAGTTTTGAGCATCTTTGAAATACCTATACAAACTTGTTCCTACATAGTAACTTGCAACTTTGAATGAGAATGTGCTTGCTTACAGCAACGTGCTATATGTTCTGAATGCCCGAATTGGGAATCTGTGTCAAAACATTTTTAGGAATTATGTGATCCTTACTAGCTGGAAGTAAGGGAGATGGGGCATGAAGTTATTTCTAGGAGTTGGAGACATACCAAGTTTAGCTCAGTTCTGGGCATCTTTGAAAGTCCTATACAAATTTGTTCCTACATAGTAACTTGCAACTTTGAATGAGAATGTTCTTGCTTACAGCAACGTGCTATATGTTCTGAATGCCCGAATTGGGAATCTGTGTCAAAACTTTGTTAGGAATTATGTGATCCTTACTAGCTGGAAGTAAGGGAGATGGGGCATGAAGTTATTTCTAGGAGTTGGAGACATACCAAGTTTAGCTCAGTTCTGGGCATCTTTGAAATATCTATACAAACTTGTTCCTACATAATAACTTGCAACTTTGAATGAGAATGTGCTTGCTTACAGCAACGTGCTTTATGTTCTGAATGGTCGAATTGGGAATCTGTGTCAAACCTTTGTTAGGAATTATGTGATCCTTACTAGCTGGAAGCAAGGGAGATGTGGCATGAAGTTGTTTCTAGGAGTTGGAGACATACCAAGTTTAGCTCAGTTCTGGGCATCTTTGAAATACCTATACAAACTTGTTCCTACATAGTAATTTGCAACTTTGAATGAGAATGTGCTTGCTTACAGCAACGTGCTACATGTTCTGAATGCCCGAATTGGGAATCTGTGTCAAAACTTTTTTAGGAATTATGTGATCCTTACTAGCTGGAAGTAAGGGAGATGGGGCATGAAGTTATTTCTAGGAGTTGGAGACATACCAAGTTTAGCTCAGTTCTGGGCATCTTTGAAAGTCCTATACAAACTTGTTCCTACATAGTAACTTGCAACTTTGAATGAGAATGTGCTTGCTTACTGCAACGTGCTACATGTTCTGAATGCCCGAATTGGGAATCTGTGTCAAAACTTTGTTAGGAATTATGTGATCCTTACTAGCTGGAAGTTAGGGAGATGGGGCATGAAGTTATTTCTAGGAGTTTGAGACATACAACGTTTAGCTCAATTCTGGGCATCTTTGAAATACCTATACAAACTTGTTCCTACATAGTAACTTGCAACTTTGAATGAGAATGTGCTTGCTTACAGCAACGTGCTATATGTTCTGAATGCCCGAATTCGGAATCTGTGTCAAAACTTTGTTAGGAATTATGTGATCCTTACTAGCAGGAAGTTAGGGAAATGGGGCATGAAGTTTTTTCTAGGAGTTGGAGACATACAACGTTTAGCTCAGTTCTGGGCATCTTTGAAATACCTATACAAACTTGTTCCTACATAGTAACTTGCAACTTTGAATGAGAATGTGCTTGCTTACAGCAACGGGCTATATGTTCTGAATGCCCGAATTGGGAATCTGTGTCAAAACTTTGTTAGGAATTATGTGATCCTTACTATCTGGACGTAAGAGAATTGGGGCATGAAGTTATTTCTAGGAGTTGGACAAATACCAAGTTTAGCACAGTTCTGGGCATCTTTGAAATACCTATACAAACTTGTTCCTACATAGTAACTTGCAACTTTGAATGAGAATGTGCTTGCTTACAGCAACGTGCTACATGATCCGAATGCCCGAATTGGGAATCTGTGTCAAAACTTTGTTAGGAATTACGTGATCCTTACTAGCTGGAAGTAAGGGAGATGGGGCATGAAGTTATTTCTAGGAGTTGGAGACATACCAAGTTTAGATCAGTTCTGGGCATCTTTGAAATACCTATACAAACTTGTTCCTACATAGTAATTTGCAACTTTGAATGAGAATGTGCTTGCTTACAGCAACGTGCTACATGTTCTGAATGCCCGAATTGGGAATCTGTGTCAAAACTTTGTTAGGAATTATGTGATCCTTACTAGCTGGAAGTAAGGGAGATGGGGCATGAAGTTATATCTAGGAGTTGGAGACATACCAAGTTTAGCTCAGTTCTGGGCATCTTTGAAAGTCCTATACAAACTTGTTCCTACATAGTAACTTGCAACTTTGAATGAGAATGTGCTTGCTTACAGCAACGTGCTACATGTTCTGAATGCCCGAATTGGGAATCTGTGTCAAAACTTTGTTAGGAATTATGTGATCCTTACTAGCTGGAAGTTAGGGGGTTGGGGCATGAAGTTATTTCTAGGAGTTTGAGACATACAACGTTTAGCTCAGTTCTGGGCATCTTTGAAATACCTATACAAACTTGTTCCTACATAGTAACTTGCAACTTTGAATGAGAATGTGCTTGCTTACAGCAACGTGCTATATGTTCTGAATGCCCGAATTCGGAATCTGTGTCAAAACTTTTTTAGGAATTATGTGATCCTTACTAGCAGGAAGTTAGGGAAATGGGGCATGAAGTTATTTCTAGGAGTTGGAGGCATACAACGTTTAGCTCAGTTCTGGGCATCTTTGAAATACCTATACAAACTTGTTCCTACATAGTAACTTGCAACTTTGAATGAGAATGTGCTTGCTTACAGCAACGGGCTATATGTTCTGAATGCCCGAATTGGGAATCTGTGTCAAAACTTTGTTAGGAATTATGTGATCCTTACTAGCTGGACGTAAGAGAATTGGGGCATGAAGTTATTTCTAGGAGTTGGACAAATACCAAGTTTAGCACAGTTCTGGGCATCTTTGAAATACCTATACAAACTTGTTCCTCCATAGTAACTTGCAACTTTGAATGAGAATGTGCTTGCTTACAGCAACGTGCTATATGTTCTGAATGCCCGAATTGGGAATCTGTGTCAAAACTTTGTTAGGAATTATGTGATCCTTACTAGCTGGAAGTAAGGGAGATGGGGCATGAAGTTATTTCTAGGAGTTGGAGACATACCAAGTTTACCTCAGTTCTGGGCATCTTTGAAAGTCCTATACAAATTTGTTCCTAATAGTAACTTGCAACTTTGAATGAGAAGGTGCTTGCTTACAGCAACGTGCTATATGTTCTGAATGCCCGAATTGGGAATCTGTGTCAAATCTTTGTTAGGAATTATGTGATCCTTACTAGCTGGAAGTAAGAGACTTAGGGCACCAAGTTATTTCTAGGAGTTAGACACATACCAAGTCTGGCACAGTTCTGGGCACCTTTGAAATACCTATACAAACTTGTTCCTCCATAGTAACATGCAACTTTGAATGAGAATGTGCTTGCTTACAGCAACGTGCTATATGTTCTGAATGCCCGAATTGGGAATCTGTGTCAAAACTTTTTTAGGAATTATGTGATCCTTACTAGCTGGAAGTAAGGGAGATGGGGCATGAAGTTATTTCTAGGAGTTGGAGTCATACAACGTTTAGCTCAGTTCTGGGCATCTTTGAAATACCTATACAAACTTGTTCCTACATAGTAACTTGCAACTTTGAATGAGAATGTGCTTGCTTACAGCAACGTGCTACATGTTCTGAATGCCCGAATTGGGAATCTGTGTCAAAACTTTGTTAGGAATTATGTGATCCTTACTAGCTGGAAGTAAGGGAGATGGGGCATGAAGTTATTTCTAGGAGTTGGAGTCATACAACGTTTAGCTCAGTTCTGGGCATCTTTGAAATACCTATACAAACTTGTTCCTACATAGTAACTTGCAACTTTGAATGAGAATGTGCTTGCTTACAGCAACGTGCTACATGTTCTGAATGCCCGAATTGGGAATCTGTGTCAAAACTTTGTGAGGAATTATGTGATCCTTACTAGCTGGAAGTAAGGGAGATGGGGCATGAAGTTATTTCTAGGAGTTGGAGACATACCAAGTTTAGCTCAGTTCTGGGCATCTTTGAAATACTTATATAAACATGTTCCTGCATAGTAACTTGCATCTTTGAATGAGAATGTGCTTGCTTACAGCAACGTGCTATATGTTCTGAATGCCCGAATTAGGAATCTGTGTCAAAACTTTGTTAGGAATTATGTGATCCTTACTAGCTGGAAGTAAGGGAGATGGGGCATGAAGTTATTTCTATGAGTTGAACAAATACCAAGTTTAGCTCAGTTCTGGGCATCTTTGAAATACCTATACAAACTTGTTCCTACATAGTAACTTGCAACTTTGAATGAGAATGTGCTTGCTTACAGCAACGTGCTTTATGTTCTGAATGCCCGAATTGGGAATCTGTGTCAAAACTTTGTTAGGAATTATGTGATCCTTACTAGCTGGAAGTAAGGGAGATGGGGCATGATGTTATTTCTGGGAGTTGGAGACATACCAAGTTTAGCTCAGTTCTGGGCATCTTTGAAATACCTATACAAACTTGTTCCTACATAGTAACTTGCAACTTTGAATGAGAATGTGCTTGCTTACAGCAACGTGCTACATGTTCTGAATGCCCGTTTTGGGAATCTGTGTCAAAACTTTGTTAGGAATTATGTGATCCTTACTAGCTGGAAGTAAGGGAGATGGGGGATGAAGTTATTCCTAGGAGTTGGAGACATACAACTTTTAGCTCAGTTCTGGGCATCTTTGAAATACCTATACAAACTTGTTCCTACATAGTAACTTGCAACTTTGAATGAGAATGTGCTTGCTTACAGCAACGTGCTATATGTTCTGAATGCCCGAATTGGGAATCTGTGTCAAAACTTTGTTAGGAATTATGTGATCCTTACTAGCTGGAAGTAAGGGAGATGGGGCATGATGTTATTTCTAGGAGTTGGAGACATACAACGTTTAGCTCAGTTCTGGGCATCTTTGAAATACCCATACAAACTTGTTCCTACATAGTAACTTGCAACTTTGAATGAGAATGTGCTTGCTTAGAGCAACGTGCTATGTGTTCTGAATGCCCGAATTGGGAATCTGTGTCAAAACATTGTTAGGAATTATGTGATCCTTACTAGCTGGAAATAAGGGAGATGGGGCATGAAGTTATTTCTAGGAGTTGGAGACATACAACGTTAAGCTCAGTTCTGGGCATCTTTGAAATACCTATACAAACTTGTTCCTACATAGTAACTTGCAACTTTGAATGAGAATGTGCTTGCTTGCAGCAACGTGCTATATGTTCTGAATGCCCGAATTGGGAATCTGTGTCAAAAGTTTGTTAGAAATTATGTGATCCTTACTAGCTGGAAGTAAGGGACATGGAGCATGAAGTTATTTCTAGGAGTTGGAGACCTACAACGTTTAGCTCAGTTCTGGGCATTTTTGAAATACCTTTACAAACTTGTTCCTACATAGTAACTTGCAACTTTGAATGAGAATGTGTTTGCTTACATCAACGTGCTATATGTTCTGAATGCCCGAATTGGGAATCTGTGTCAAAACTTTGTTAGGAATTATGTGATCCTTACTAGCTGGAAGTAAGGGAGATGGGGCATGAAGATATTTCTAGGAGTTGGACACATACCAAGTTTAGCTCTGTTCTGGGCATCTTTGAAATACCTATACAAACTTGTTCCTACATAGTAACTTGCAACTTTGAATGAGAATGTGCTTGCTTACAGCAACGTGCTACATGTTCTGAATGCCCGAATTGGGAATCTGTGTCAAAACTTTGTTAGGAATTATGTGATCCTTACTAGCTGGAAGTAAGGGAGATGGGGCATGAAGTTATTTCTAGGAGTTGGAGACATACCAAGTTTAGCTCAGTTCTGGGCATCTTTGAAATACTTATATAAACTTGTTCCTGCATAGTAACTTGCATCTTTGAATGAGAATGTGCTTGCTTACAGCAACGTGCTATATGTTCTGAATGCCCGAATTAGGAATCTGTGTCAAAACTTTGTTAGGAATTATGTGATCCTTACTAGCTGGAAGTAAGGGAGTTGGGGCATGAAGTTATTTCTAGGAGTTGAACAAATACCAAGTTTAGCTCAGTTCTGGGCATCTTTGAAATACCTATACAAACTTGTTCCTACATAGTAACTTGCAACTTTGAATGAGAATGTGCTTGCTTACAGCAACGTGCTATGTGTTCTGAATGCCCGAATTGGGAATCTGTGTCAAAACATTGTTAGGAATTATGTGATCCTTACTAGCTGGAAATAAGGGAGATGGGGCATGAAGTTATTTCTAGGAGTTGGAGACATACAACCTTAAGCTCAGTTCTGGGCATCTTTGAAATACCTATACAAACTTGTTCCTACATAGTAACTTGCAACTTTGAATGAGAATGTGCTTGCTTGCAGCAACGTGCTATATGTTCTGAATGCCCGAATTGGGAATCTGTGTCAAAAGTTTGTTAGAAATTATGTGATCCTTACTAGCTGGAAGTAAGGGACATGGAGCATGAAGTTATTTCTAGGAGTTGGAGACATACAACGTTTAGCTCAGTTCTGTGCATCTTTGAAATACCTATACAAACTTGTTCCTACATAGTAACTTGCAACTTTGAATGAGAATTTGCCTGCTTACAGCAATGTGCTACATGTTCTGAATGCCCGAATTGGGAATCTGTGTCAAAACTTTGTTAGGAATTATGTGATCCTTACTAGCTGGAAGTTAGGGAGATGGGGCATGAAGTTATTTCTAGGAGTTGGACAAATACCAAGTTTAGCTCAGTTCTGGGCATCTTTGAAAGTCCTATACAAACTTGTTCCTACATAGTAACTTGCAACTTTGAATGAGAATGTGCTTGCTTACAGCAACGTGCTATATGTTCTGAATGCACGAATTGGGAATCTGTGTCAAAACTTGATAGGAATTATGTGATCCTTACTAGCTGGAAGTAAGGGAGATGTGGCATGAAGTTATTTCTAGGAGTTGGAGACATACAACGTTTAGCTCAGTTCTGGGCATCTTTGAAATACCTATACAAACTTGTTCCTACATAGTAACTTGCAACTTTGAATGAGAATGTGCTTGCTTACAGCAACGTGCTATATGTTCTGAATGCCCGAATTGGGAATCTGTGTCAAAACTTTGTTAGGAATTATGTGATCCTTACTAGCTGGAAGTTAGGGAGATGGAGCATGACGTTATTTCTAGGAGTTTGAGACATACAACGTTTAGCTCAGTTCTGGGCATCTTTGAAATACCTATACAAACTTGTTCCTACATAGTAACTTGCAACTTTGAATGAGAATGTGCTTGCTTACAGCAACGTGCTATATGTCCTGATTGCCCGAATTGGGAATCTGTGTCAAAACTTTCTTAGGAATTATGTGATCCTTACTAGCTGGAAGTAAGGGAGATGGGGCATGAAGTTATTTCTAGGAGTTGGAGACATACCAAGTTTAGCTCACTTCTGGGCATCTTTGAAATACCTATACAAACTTGTTCCTACATAGTAACTTGCAAATTTGAATGAGAATGTGCTTGCTTACAGTAACGTGCTACATGTTCTGAATGCCCGAATTGGGAATCTGTGTCAAAACTTTGTTAGGAATTATGTGATCCTTACTAGCTGGAAGTAAGGGAGTTGCGGCATGAAGATATTTCTAGGAGTTGGAGACATATCCACTTTAGCTCAGTTCTTTGCATCTTTGAAATACCTATACAAACTTGTTCCTACATAGTAACTTGCTAATTGGAATGAGAAAGTGCTTGCTTAAAGCAACATGCTAGATGATCTCAATGCCCGAATTGGGAATCTGTGTCAAATCTTTGTTAGGAATTATGTGATCCTTACTAGCTGGAAGTAAGGGAGTTGGGACATGAAGATATTTCTAGGAGTTGGAGACATACCCACTTTAGCTCAGTTCTGGGCATCTTTGAAATACCTATACAAACTTGTTCCTACATAGTAACTTGCAACGTTGAATGAGAATGTGCTTGCTTACAGCAACGTACTAAATGTTCTGAATGCCCGAATTGGGAATCAGAGTCAAAACTTTGTTAGGAATTATGTGATCCTTACTAGCTGGAAATAAGGGAGATGGGGCATGAAGTTATTTCTAGGAGTTGGAAACATACCCACTTTACCTCAGTTCTGGGCATCTTTGAAATACCTATAAAACTTGTTCCTACATAGTAACTTGCAACTTTGGATGAGAATGTGCTTGCTTACAGCAACGTACTAAATGTTCTGAATGCCCTAATTGGGAATCTGTGTCAAAACTTTGTTAGGAATTATGTGATCCTTACTAGCTGGAAGGAAGGGAGATGGGGCATGAAGTTATTTCTAGGAGTTGGAGACATACCCACTTTAGTTCAGTTCTATGCATCTTTGAAATACCTATACAAACTTGTTCCTACATAGTAACTTGCTACTTGGAATGAGAAAGTTCTTGCTTAAAGCAACGTGCGAAATGTTCTGAATGCCCGAATTGGGATTCTGTGTGAAAACTTTCTTAGGAATTATGTGATCCTTACTAGCTGGAAGTAAGGGAGATAGGGCATGAAGTTATTTCTAGGAGTTGAAGACATAGCAAGTTAGCTCAGTTCTTGGCATCTTTGAAATACCTATACAAACTTGTTCCTACATAGTAACTTGCTAACTGGAATGAGAAAGTACTTGCTTAAAGCAACATGCTAGATGATCTGAATGCCCGAATTGGGAATCTGTGTCAAAACTTTGTTAGGAATTATGTGATCCTTACTAGCTGGAAGTAAGGGAGATGGGGCATGATGTTATTTCTAGGAGTTGGAGACATACAACGTTTAGCTCAGTTCTGGGCATCTTTGAAATACCCATACAAACTTGTTCCTACATAGTAACTTGCAACTTTGAATGAGAATGTGCTTGCTTACAGCAACGTGCTATGTGTTCTGAATGCCCGAATTGGGAATCTGTGTCAAAACATTGTTAGGAATTATGTGATCCTTACTAGCTGGAAATAAGGGAGATGGGGCATGAAGTTATTTCTAGGAGTTGGAGACATTCAACGTTAAGCTCAGTTCTGGGCATCTTTGAAATACCTATACAAACTTGTTCCTACATAGTAACTTGCAACTTTGAATGAGAATGTGCTTGCTTTCAGCAACGTGCTATATGTTCTGAATGCCCGAATTGGGAATCTGTGTCAAAAGTTTGTTAGAAATTATGTGATCCTTACTAGCTGGAAGTAAGGGACATGGAGCATGAAGTTATTTATAGGAGTTGGAGACATACAACGTTTAGCTCAGTTCTGTGCATCTTTGAAATACCTATACAAACTTGTTCCTACATAGTAACTTGCAACTTTGAATGAGAATTTGCCTGCTTACAGCAATGTGCTACATGTTCTGAATGCCCGAATTGGGAATCTGTGTCAAAACTTTGTTAGGAATTATGTGATCCTTACTAGCTGGAAGTTAGGGAGATGGGGCATGAAGTTATTTCTAGGAGTTGGACAAATACCAAGTTTAGCTCAGTTCTGGGCATCTTTGAAAGTCCTATACACTTGTTCCTACATAGTAACTTGCAACTTTGAATGAGAATGTGCTTGCTTACAGCAACGTGCTATATGTTCTGAATGCCCGAATTGGGAATCTGTGTCAAAACTTTGTTAGGAATTATGTGATCCTTACTAGCTGGAAGTAAGGGAGATGGGGCATGATGATATTTCTGGGAGTTGGAGACATACCAAGTTTAGCTCAGTTCTGCGCATCTTTGAAATACCTATACAAACTTGTTCCTACATAGTAACTTGCAACTTTGAATGAGAATGTGCTTGCTTACAGCAACGTGCTACATGTTCTGAATGCCCGTTTTGGGAATCTGTGTCAAAACTTTGTTAGGAATTATGTGATCCTTACTAGCTGGAAGTAAGGGAGATGGGGGATGAAGTTATTTCTAGGAGTTGGAGACATACAACTTTTAGCTCAGTTCTGGGCATCTTTGAAATACCTATACAAACTTGTTCCTACATAGTAACTTGCAAATTTGAATGAGAATGTGCTTGCTTACAGCAACGTGCTATATGTTCTGAATGCCCGAATTGGGAATCTGTGTCAAAACTTTGTTAGGAATTATGTGATCCTTACTAGCTGGAAGTAAGGGAGATGGGGCATGATGTTATTTCTAGGAGTTGGAGACATACAACGTTTAGCTCAGTTCTGGGCATCTTTGAAATACCCATACAAACTTGTTCCTACATAGTAACTTGCAACTTTGAATGAGAATGTGCTTGCTTACAGCAACGTGCTATGTGTTCTGAATGCCCGAATTGGGAATCTGTGTCAAAACATTGTTAGGAATTATGTGATCCTTACTAGCTGGAAATAAGGGAGATGGGGCATGAAGTTATTTCTAGGAGTTGGAGACATTCAACGTTAAGCTCAGTTCTGGGCATCTTTGAAATACCTATACAAACTTGTTCCTACATAGTAACTTGCAACTTTGAATGAGAATGTGCTTGCTTGCAGCAACGTGCTATATCTTCTGAATGCCCGAATTGGGAATCTGTGTCAAAAGTTTGTTAGAAATTATGTGATCCTTACTAGCTGGAAGTAAGGGACATGGAGCATGAAGTTATTTCTAGGAGTTGGAGACATACAACGTTTAGCTCAGTTCTGTGCATCTTTGAAATACCTATACAAACTTGTTCCTACATAGTAACTTGCAACTTTGAATGAGAATTTGCCTGCTTACAGCAATGTGCTACATGTTCTGAATGCCCGAATTGGGAATCTGTGTCAAAACTTTGTTAGGAATTATGTGATCCTTACTAGCTGGAAGTTAGGGAGATGGGGCATGAAGTTATTTCTAGGAGTTGGACAAATACCAAGTTTAGCTCAGTTCTGGGCATCTTTGAAAGTCCTATACACTTGTTCCTACATAGTAACTTGCAACTTTGAATGAGAATGTGCTTGCTTACAGCAACGTGCTATATGTTCTGAATGCCCGAATTGGGAATCTGTGTCAAAACTTTGTTAGGAATTATGTGATCCTTACTAGCTGGAAGTAAGGGAGATGGGGCATGATGATATTTCTGGGAGTTGGAGACATACCAAGTTTAGCTCAGTTCTGCGCATCTTTGAAATACCTATACAAACTTGTTCCTACATAGTAACTTGCAACTTTGAATGAGAATGTGCTTGCTTACAGCAACGTGCTACATGTTCTGAATGCCCGTTTTGGGAATCTGTGTCAAAACTTTGTTAGGAATTATGTGATCCTTACTAGCTGGAAGTAAGGGAGATGGGGGATGAAGTTATTTCTAGGAGTTGGAGACATACAACTTTTAGCTCAGTTCTGGGCATCTTTGAAATACCTATACAAACTTGTTCCTACATAGTAACTTGCAAATTTGAATGAGAATGTGCTTGCTTACAGCAACGTGCTATATGTTCTGAATGCCCGAATTGGGAATCTGTGTCAAAACTTTGTTAGGAATTATGTGATCCTTACTAGCTGGAAGTAAGGGAGATGGGGCATGATGTTATTTCTAGGAGTTGGAGACATACAACGTTTAGCTCAGTTCTGGGCATCTTTGAAATACCCATACAAACTTGTTCCTACATAGTAACTTGCAACTTTGAATGAGAATGTGCTTGCTTACAGCAACGTGCTATGTGTTCTGAATGCCCGAATTGGGAATCTGTGTCAAAACATTGTTAGGAATTATGTGATCCTTACTAGCTGGAAATAAGGGAGATGGGGCATGAAGTTATTTCTAGGAGTTGGAGACATTCAACGTTAAGCTCAGTTCTGGGCATCTTTGAAATACCTATACAAACTTGTTCCTACATAGTAACTTGCAACTTTGAATGAGAATGTGCTTGCTTGCAGCAACGTGCTATATGTTCTGAATGCCCGAATTGGGAATCTGTGTCAAAAGTTTGTTAGAAATTATGTGATCCTTACTAGCTGGAAGTAAGGGACATGGAGCATGAAGTTATTTCTAGGAGTTGGAGACATACAACGTTTAGCTCAGTTCTGTGCATCTTTGAAATACCTATACAAACTTGTTCCTACATAGTAACTTGCAACTTTGAATGAGAATTTGCCTGCTTACAGCAATGTGCTACATGTTCTGAATGCCCGAATTGGGAATCTGTGTCAAAACTTTGTTAGGAATTATGTGATCCTTACTAGCTGGAAGTTAGGGAGATGGGGCATGAAGTTATTTCTAGGAGTTGGACAAATACCAAGTTTAGCTCAGTTCTGGGCATCTTTGAAAGTCCTATACACTTGTTCCTACATAGTAACTTGCAACTTTGAATGATAATGTGCTTGCTTACAGCAACGTGCTATATGTTCTGAATGCCCGAATTGGGAATCTGTGTCAAAAGTTTGTTAGGAATTATGTGATCCTTACTAGCTGGAAGTAAGTGAGATGGGGCATGAAGTTATTTCTAGGAGTTGGAGACATACAAAGTTTAGCTCAGTTCTGGGCATCTTTGAAATACCTTTACAAACTTGTTCCTACATAGTAACTTGCAACTTTGAATGAGAATGTGCTTGCTTACAGCAACGTGCTATATGTTCTGATTGCCCGAATTGGGAATCTGTGTCAAAACTTTGTTAGGACTTATGTGATCCTTACTAGCTGGAAGTAAGGGAGATGGGGCATGAAGTTATTTCTAGGAGTTGGAGACATACCAAGTTTAGCTCATTTCTGGGCATCTTTGAAATACCTATACAAACTTGTTCCTACATAGTAACTTGCAAATTTGAATGAGAATGTGCTTGCTTACAGCAACGTGCTACATGTTCTGAATGCCCGAATTGGGAATCTGTGTCAAAACTTTGTTAGGAATTATGTGATCCTTACTAGCTGGAAGTAAGGGAGTTGCGGCATGAAGATATTTCTAGGAGTTGGAGACATATCCACTTTTGCTCAGTTCTTTGCATCTTTGAAATACCTATACAAACTTGTTCCTACATAGTAACTTGCTAATTGGAATGAGAAAGTGCTTGCTTAAAGCAACATGCTAGATGATCTCAATGCCCGAATTGGGAATCTGTGTCAAATCTTTGTTAGGAATTATGTGATCCTTACTAGCTGGAAGTAAGGGAGTTGGGACATGAAGATATTTCTAGGAGTTGGAGACATACCCACTTTAGCTCAGTTCTGGGCATCTTTGAAATACCTATACAAACTTGTTCCTACATAGTAACTTGCAACTTTGAATGAGAATGTGCTTGCTTACAGCAACGTACTAAATGTTCTGAATGCCCGAATTGGGAATCAGAGTCAAAACTTTGTTAGGAATTATGTGATCCTTACTAGCTGGAAATAAGGGAGATGGGGCATGAAGTTATTTCTAGGAGTTGGAAACATACCCACTTTACCTCAGTTCTGGGCATCTTTGAAATACCTATACAAACTTGTTCCTACATAGTAACTTGCAACTTTGGATGAGAATGTGCTTGCTTACAGCAACGTACTAAATGTTCTGAATGCCCGAATTGGGAATCTGTGTCAAAACTTTGTTAGGAATTATGTGATCCTTACTAGCTGGAAGTAAGGGAGATGGGGCATGAAGTTATTTCTAGGAGTTGGAGACATACCCACTTTAGTTCAGTTCTATGCATCTTTGAAATACCTATACAAACTTGTTCCTACATAGTAACTTGCTACTTGGAATGAGAAAGTTCTTGCTTAAAGCAACGTGCGAAATGTTCTGAATGCCCGAATTGGGATTCTGTGTGAAAACTTTCTTAGGAATTCTGTGATCCTTACTAGCTGGAAGTAAGGGAGATAGGGCATGAAGTTATTTCTAGGAGTTGAAGACATAGCAAGTTAGCTCAGTTCTTGGCATCTTTGAAATACCTATACAAACTTGTTCCTACATAGTAACTTGCTAACTGGAATGAGAAAGTAATTGCTTAAAGCAACATGCTAGATAATCTGAATGCCCGAATTGGGAATCTGTGTCAAAACTTTGTTAGGAATTATGTGATCCTTACTAGATGGAAGTAAGGGAGTTGGGACATGAAGATATTTCTAGGAGTTGGAGACATACCAAGTTTAGCTCAGTTCTGGGCATTTTTGAAAGTCCTATACAAACCTGTTCCTACATAGAAACTTGCAACTTGGAATGAGAATGTGCTTGCTTACAGCAACGTGCTATATGTTCTGAATGCCCGAATTGGGAATCTGTGTCAAAACTTTGTTAGGAATTATGTGATCCTTACTAGATGGAAGTAAGGGAGTTGGGACATGAAGATATTTCTAGGAGTTGGAGACATACAACGTTTAGCTCAGTTCTGGGCATCTTTGAACTACCTATACAAACTTGTTCCTACATAGTAACTTGCAACTTGGAATGAGAATGTGCTTGCTTACAGCAACGTGCTACATGTTCTGAAAGCCCGAATTGGGAATCTGTGTCAAAACTTTGTTAGGAATATTTTGTGATCCTTACTAGCTGGAAGTAAGGGAGTTGGGGCATGAAGATATTTCTAGGAGTTGGAAACATACCAAGTTTAGCTCACTTCTGGGCATCTTTGAAATACCTATACAAACTTGTTCCTACATAGTATCTTGCAATATTGAATGAGAATGTGCTTACTTACAGCAACGTGCTATATGTTCTGAATGCTCGAATTGGGAATCTGTGTCAAAACATTGTTAGGAATTATGTGATCATTACTAGATGGAAGTAAGGGAGTTAGGACATGAAGTTATTTGAAGGACTTGGAGACATACCCACTTTAGATCAGTTCTGGGCATCTTTGAAATACCTATACAAACTTGTTCCTGCATAGTTACTTGCAACTTTGAATGAGAATGTGCTTGCTTACAGCAACGTGCTATATGTTCTGAATGCCCGAATTAGGAATCTGTGTCAAAACTTTGTTAGGAATTATGTGATCCTTACTAGCTGGAAGTAAGGGAGATGGGGCATGAAGTTATTTCTAGGAGTTGAACAAATACCAAGTTTAGCTCAGTTCTGGGCATCATTGAAATACCTATACAAACTTGTTCCTACATAGTAACTTGCAACTTTGAATGAGAATGTGCTTGCTTACAGCAACGTGCTTTATGTTCTGAATGCCCGAATTGGGAATCTGTGTCAAAACTTTGTTAGGAATTATGTGATCCTTACTAGCTGGAAGTAAGGGAGATGGGGCATGATGTTATTTCTGGGAGTTGGAGACATACCAAGTTTAGCTCAGTTCTGCGCATCTTTGAAATACCTATACAAACTTGTTCCTACATAGTAACTTGCAACTTTGAATGAGAATGTGCTTGCTTACAGCAACGTGCTACATGTTCTGAATGCCCGTTTTGGGAATCTGTGTCAAAACTTTGTTAGGAATTATGTGATCCTTACTAGCTGGAAGTAAGGGAGATGGGGGATGAAGTTATTTCTAGGAGTTGGAGACATACAACTTTTAGCTCAGTTCTGGGCATCTTTGAAATACCTATACAAACTTGTTCCTACATAGTAACTTGCAAATTTGAATGAGAATGTGCTTGCTTACAGCAACGTGCTATATGTTCTGAATGCCCGAATTGGGAATCTGTGTCAAAACTTTGTTAGGAATTATGTGATCCTTACTAGCTGGAAGTAAGGGAGATGGGGCATGATGTTATTTCTAGGAGTTGGAGACATACAACGTTTAGCTCAGTTCTGGGCATCTTTGAAATACCCATACAAACTTGTTCCTACATAGTAACTTGCAACTTTGAATGAGAATGTGCTTGCTTACAGGAACGTGCTATGTGTTCTGAATGCCCGAATTGGGAATCTGTGTCAAAACATTGTTAGGAATTATGTGATCCTTACTAGCTGGAAATAAGGGAGATGGGGCATGAAGTTATTTCTAGGAGTTGGAGACATTCAACGTTAAGCTCAGTTCTGGGCATCTTTGAAATACCTATACAAACTTGTTCCTACATAGTAACTTGCAACTTTGAATGAGAATGTGCTTGCTTGCAGCAACGTGCTATATGTTCTGAATGCCCGAATTGGGAATCTGTGTCAAAAGTTTGTTAGAAATTATGTGATCCTTACTAGCTGGAAGTAAGGGACATGGAGCATGAAGTTATTTCTAGGAGTTGGAGACATACAACGTTTAGCTCAGTTCTGTGCATCTTTGAAATACCTATACAAACTTGTTCCTACATAGTAACTTGCAACTTTGAATGAGAATTTGCCTGCTTACAGCAATGTGCTACATGTTCTGAATGCCCGAATTGGGAATCTGTGTCAAAACTTTGTTAGGAATTATGTGATCCTTACTAGCTGGAAGTTAGGGAGATGGGGCATGAAGTTATTTCTAATAGTTGGACAAATACCAAGTTTAGCTCAGTTCTGTGCATCTTTGAAAGTCCTATACACTTGTTCCTACATAGTAACTTGCAACTTTGAATGAGAATGTGCTTGCTTACAGCAACGTGCTATATGTTCTGAATGCCCGAATTGGGAATCTGTGTCAAAACTTTGTTAGGAATTATGTGATCCTTACTAGCTGGAAGTAAGGGAGATGGGGCATGATGATATTTCTGGGAGTTGGAGACATACCAAGTTTAGCTCAGTTCTGCGCATCTTTGAAATACCTATACAAACTTGTTCCTACATAGTAACTTGCAACTTTGAATGAGAATGTGCTTGCTTACAGCAACGTGCTACATGTTCTGAATGCCCGTTTTGGGAATCTGTGTCAAAACTTTGTTAGGAATTATGTGATCCTTACTAGCTGGAAGTAAGGGAGATGGGGGATGAAGTTATTTCTAGGAGTTGGAGACATACATCTTTTAGCTCAGTTCTGGGCATCTTTGAAATACCTATACAAACTTGTTCCTACATAGTAACTTGCAAATTTGAATGAGAATGTGCTTGCTTACAGCAACGTGCTATATGTTCTGAATGCCCGAATTGGGAATCTGTGTCAAAACTTTGTTAGGAATTATGTGATCCTTACTAGCTGGAAGTAAGGGAGATGGGGCATGATGTTATTTCTAGGAGTTGGAGACATACAACGTTTAGCTCAGTTCTGGGCATCTTTGAAATACCCATACAAACTTGTTCCTACATAGTAACTTGCAACTTTGAATGAGAATGTGCTTGCTTACAGCAACGTGCTATGTGTTCTGAATGCCCGAATTGGGAATCTGTGTCAAAACATTGTTAGGAATTATGTGATCCTTACTAGCTGGAAATAAGGGAGATGGGGCATGAAGTTATTTCTAGGAGTTGGAGACATTCAACGTTAAGCTCAGTTCTGGGCATCTTTGAAATACCTATACAAACTTGTTCCTACATAGTAACTTGCAACTTTGAATGAGAATGTGCTTGCTTGCAGCAACGTGCTATATGTTCTGAATGCCCGAATTGGGAATCTGTGTCAAAAGTTTGTTAGAAATTATGTGATCCTTACTAGCTGGAAGTAAGGGACATGGAGCATGAAGTTATTTCTAGGAGTTGGAGACATACAACGTTTAGCTCAGTTCTGTGCATCTTTGAAATACCTATACAAACTTGTTCCTACATAGTAACTTGCAACTTTGAATGAGAATTTGCCTGCTTACAGCAATGTGCTACATGTTCTGAATGCCCGAATTGGGAATCTGTGTCAAAACTTTGTTAGGAATTATGTGATCCTTACTAGCTGGAAGTTAGGGAGATGGGGCATGAAGTTATTTCTAGGAGTTGGACAAATACCAAGTTTAGCTCAGTTCTGGGCATCTTTGAAAGTCCTATACACTTGTTCCTACATAGTAACTTGCAACTTTGAATGAGAATGTGCTTGCTTACAGCAACGTGCTATATGTTCTGAATGCCCGAATTGGGAATCTGTGTCAAAAGTTTGTTAGGAATTATGTGATCCTTACTAGCTGGAAGTAAGTGAGATGGGGCATGAAGTTATTTCTAGGAGTTGGAGACATACAAAGTTTAGCTCAGTTCTGGGCATCTTTGAAATACCTTTACAAACTTGTTCCTACATAGTAACTTGCAACTTTGAATGAGAATGTGCTTGCTTACAGCAACGTGCTATATGTTCTGATTGCCCGAATTGGGAATCTGTGTCAAAACTTTGTTAGGAATTATGTGATCCTTACTAGCTGGAAGTAAGGGAGATGGGGCATGAAGTTATTTCTAGGAGTTGGAGACATACCAAGTTTAGCTCATTTCTGGGCATCTTTGAAATACCTATACAAACTTGTTCCTACATAGTAACTTGCAAATTTGAATGAGAATGTGCTTGCTTACAGCAACGTGCTACATGTTCTGAATGCCCGAATTGGGAATCTGTGTCAAAACTTTGTTAGGAATTATGTGATCCTTACTAGCTGGAAGTAAGGGATTTGCGGCATGAAGATATTTCTAGGAGTTGGAGACATATCCACTTTAGCTCAGTTCTTTGCATCTTTGAAATACCTATACAAACTTGTTCCTACATAGTAACTTGCTAATTGGAATGAGAAAGTGCTTGCTTAAAGCAACATGCTAGATGATCTCAATGCCCGAATTGGGAATCTGTGTCAAATCTTTGTTAGGAATTATGTGATCCTTACTAGCTGGAAGTAAGGGAGTTGGGACATGAAGATATTTCTAGGAGTTGGAGACATACCCACTTTAGCTCAGTTCTGGGCATCTTTGAAATACCTATACAAACTTGTTCCTACATAGTAACTTGCAACTTTGAATGAGAATTTGCTTGCTTACAGCAACGTACTAAATGTTCTGAATGCCCGAATTGGGAATCAGAGTCAAAACTTTGTTAGGAATTATGTGATCCTTACTAGCTGGAAATAAGGGAGATGGGGCATGAAGTTATTTCTAGGAGTTGGAAACATACCCACTTTACCTCAGTTCTGGGCATCTTTGAAATACCTATACAAACTTGTTCCTACATAGTAACTTGCAACTTTGGATGAGAATGTGCTTGCTTACAGCAACGTACTAAATGTTCTGAATGCCCGAATTGGGAATCTGTGTCAAAACTTTGTTAGGAATTATGTGATCCTTACTAGCTGGAAGTAAGGGAGATGGGGCATGAAGTTATTTCTAGGAGTTGGAGACATACCCACTTTAGTTCAGTTCTATGCATCTTTGAAATACCTATACAAACTTGTTCCTACATAGTAACTTGCTACTTGGAATGAGAAAGTTCTTGCTTAAAGCAACGTGCGAAATGTTCTGAATGCCCGAATTGGGATTCTGTGTGAAAACTTTCTTAGGAATTCTGTGATCCTTACTAGCTGGAAGTAAGGGAGATTGGGCATGAAGTTATTTCTAGGAGTTGAAGACATAGCAAGTTAGCTCAGTTCTTGGCATCTTTGAAATACCTATACAAACTTGTTCCTACATAGTAACTTGCTAACTGGAATGAGAATGTACTTGCTTAAAGCAACATGCTAGATAATCTGAATGCCCGAATTGGGAATCTGTGTCAAAACTTTGTTAGGAATTATGTGATCCTTACTAGATGGAAGTAAGGGAGTTGGGACATGAAGATATTTCTAGGAGTTGGAGACATACCAAGTTTAGCTCAGTTCTGGGCATTTTTGAAAGTCCTATACAAACCTGTTCCTACATAGAAACTTGCAACTTGGAATGAGAATGTGCTTGCTTACAGCAACGTGCTATATGTTCTGAATGCCCGAATTGGGAATCTGTGTCAAAACTTTGTTAGGAATTATGTGATCCTTACTAGATGGAAGTAAGGGAGTTGGGACATGAAGATATTTCTAGGAGTTGGAGACATACAACGTTTAGCTCAGTTCTGGGCATCTTTGAACTACCTATACAAACTTGTTCCTACATAGTAACTTGCAACTTGGAATGAGAATGTGCTTGCTTACAGCAACGTGCTACATGTTCTGAAAGCCCGAATTGGGAATCTGTGTCAAAACTTTGTTAGGAATATTTTGTGATCCTTACTAGCTGGAAGTAAGGGAGTTGGGGCATGAAGATATTTCTAGGAGTTGGAAACATACCAAGTTTAGCTCACTTCTGGGCATCTTTGAAATACCTATACAAACTTGTTCCTACATAGTATCTTGCAATATTGAATGAGAATGTGCTTACTTACAGCAACGTGCTATATGTTCTGAATGCTCGAATTGGGAATCTGTGTCAAAACATTGTTAGGAATTATGTGATCATTACTAGATGGAAGTAAGGGAGTTAGGACATGAAGTTATTTGAAGGACTTGGAGACATACCCACTTTAGATCAGTTCTGGGCATCTTTGAAATACCTATACAAACTTGTTCCTACATAGTAACTTGCAACTTTGAATGAGAATGTGCTTGCTTACAGCAACGTGCTATATGTTCTGAAGGCCCGAATTGGGAATCTGTCTCAAAACTTGTTAGGAATTATGTGATCCTTACTAGCTGGAAGTAAGGGATATGGAGCATGAAGTTATTTCTAGGAGTTGGAGACATATCCAATTTAGCTCAGTTCTGGGCATCTTTGAAATACCTATACAAACTTGTTCCTACATAGTAACTTGCTACTTGGAATGGGAAAGTGCTTGCTTAAAGGAACGTGCTATATGTTCTGAATGCCCGAATTGGGAATCTGTGTCAAAACTTTGTTAGGAATTTTGTGATCCTCACTAGCTGAAAGTAAGGGAGATGGGGCATGAAGTTATTTCGAGGAGTTGGAGACATACCAGGTTTAGCTCAGTTCTGGGCATCTTTGAAATACCTATGCAAACTTGTTCCTACATAGTAACTTGCAATTTTGAATGAGAATGTGCTTGCTTACAGCAACGTGCTATATGTTCTGAATTCCCGAATTGGGAATCTGTGTCAAAACTTTGTTAGGAATTATGTGATCCTTACTAGCTGGAAGTAAGGGAGATGGGGCATGAAGTTATTTCTAGGAGTTGGAGACATACACAATTTAGCTCAGTTCTTTGCATCTTTGAGATACCTATACAAACTTGTTCCTACATAGTAACTTGCTACTTGGAATGAGAAACTGCTTGCTTAAAGCAACATGCTAGATATTATGAATGCCCGAATTGGGAATCTGTGTCAAAACTTTGTTAGGAATTATGTGATCCTTACTAGATGGAAGTAAGGGAGTTGGGACATGAAGATATTTCTAGGAGTTGGAGACATACCAAGTTTAGCTCAGTTCTGGGCATTTTTGAAAGTCCTATACAAACTTGTTCCTACATAGTAACTTGCAACTTTGAATGAGAATGTGCTTGCTTACAGCAACGTGCTATAGGTTCTGAATGAACGAATTGGGAATCTGAGTCAAAACTTGTTAGGAATTATGTGATCCTTACTAGATGGAAGTAAGGGAGTTGGGACATGAAGTTATTTCTAGGAGTTGGAGACATACCCACTTTAGCTCAGTTCTGGGCATCTTTGAAATACCTATAGAAACTTGTTCCTACATAGTAACTTGCAACTTTGAATGAGAATGTGCTTGCTTACAGCAACGTGCTATATGGTCTGAATGCCCGAATTGGGAATCTGTGTCAAAACTTTGTTAGGAATTATGTGATCCTTACTAGCTGGAAGTAAGGGAGATGGGGCATGAAGTTATTTCTAGGAGTTGGAGACATACCCACTTTAGCTCAGTTCTGGGCATCTTTGAAATACCTATACAAACTTGTTCCTTCATAGTAACTTGCTACATGGAATGAGAAAGTGCGTGCTTAAAGCAAATGCTACATGTTCTGAATGCCCGAATTGGGAATCTGTGTCAAAACTTTTTTAAGGCATTATGTGATCCTTACTAGCTAGAAGTAAGGGAGATGGGGCATGAAGTTATTTCTAGGAGTTGGAGACATACCAAGTTTAGCTCAGATCTGGGCATCTTTGAAATACCTATAAAAACTTGTTCCTACATAGAAACTTGCTACTTGGAAAGGGAAAGTGCTTGCTTAAAGGAACGTGCTATATGTTCTGAATGCCCGAATTGGCAATCTGTGTCAAAAATTTGTTAGGAATTATGTGATCCTTACTAGCTGGAAGAAAGGCAAATGTGGCATGAAGTTATTTCTAGGAGTTGGAGACATACCCACTTTACCTCAGTTCTGGGAATCTTTGAAATACCTATACAAACTTGTTCCTACATAGTAACTTGCTTCTTGGAATGAAAAAGTGCTTGCTTAAAGGAACGTGCCATATGTTCTGAATGCCTGAATTGGGAATCTGTGTCAAAACTTTGTTAGGAATTATGTGATCCTTACTAGCTGGAAGTATGGGAGATGGGTCATGAAGTTTTTTCTAGAAGATGGACACATACCAAGTTTAGCTCAGTTCTGGGCCTCTTTGAAATACCTATACAAACTTGTTCCTGCATAGTAACTTGCATCTTTGAATGAGAATGTGCTTGCTTACAGCAACGTGCTATATGTTCTGAATGCCCGAATTGGGAATCTGTGTCAATACTTTGTGAGGAATTATGTGATCCTTACTAGCTGGAAGTAAGGGAGATGGGGCATGAAGTTATTTCTAGTTGTTGGAGACATACCCACATTAGTTCAGTTCTTTGCTTCTTTGAAATACCTATACAAACATGTTCCTACATAGTAACTTGCTACTTGGAATGAGAAAGTGCTTGCTTAAAGCAACGTGCTAAATGTTTTGAATGCCCGAGTTGGGAATCTGTGTCAAAAATTTCTTAGGAATTATGTGATCCTTACTAGCTGGAAGTAAGGGAGATGGGGTATGAAGTTATTTCTAGGAGTTGAAGACATAGCAATTTTAGCTCAGCTCTGGGCATCTTTGAAAGTCCTATACAAACTTGTTCCTGCATAGTAACTTGCAACTTTGAATGAGAATGTGCTTGCTTACAGCAACGTGCCATATGTTCTGAATGCCCGAATTGGGAATCTGTGTCAAGACTTTGTTAGGAATTATGCGATCCTTACTAGATGGAAGTAAGGGAGATGGGGCATGAAGTTATTTCTATTAGTTGGAGACATACCAAGTTTAGCTCTGTTCTGGGCATCTTTGAAATACCTATACAAACATGTTCCTACATAGTAACTTGCAACTTTGAATGAGAATGTGCTTGCTTACAACAACGTGCTATATGATCTGAATGCCCGAATTGGGAATCTGTGTCAAAACTTTGTTAGGAATTATGTGATCCTTACTAGCTGGAAAGAAGGGAGATGGGGCATGAAGTTATTTCTAGGAGTTGGAGACATACCCACTTTAGCTCAGTTCTTTGCATCTTTGAAATACCTATACAAACTTGTTCCTACATAGTAACTTGCTACTTGGAATGAGAAAGTGCTTGCTTAAAACAACATGCTATATGTTCTGAATGCCCGAATTGGAAATCTGTGTCAAATCTTTGTTAGGAATTATGTGATCCTTACTAGCTGAAAGTAAGGGAGATGGGGAATCAAGTTATTTCTAGGAGTTGGAGACATACCAAGTTTAGCTCTGTTCTGGGCATCTTTGAAATACCTATACAAACATGTTCCTACATAGTAACTTGCAACTTTGAATGAGAATGTGCTTGCTTACAGCAACGTGCTATATGTTCTGAATGCCCGAATTGGGAATCTGTGTCAAATCTTTGTTAGGAATTATGTGATCCTTACAAGCTGGAAGTAAGGGAAAAGGGGCATGAAGTTATTTCTAGGAGTTGGAGACATTCCAAGTTTAGCTCAATTCTGGGCATTGTTGAAAGTCCTATACAAACTTGTTCCTAAATAGTATCTTGGAACTTTGAATGAGACAGTGCTTGCTAACAGCAACGTGCTATATGTTCTGAATGCCCGAATTGGGAAACAGTGTCAAAACTTTGTTAGGAATTATGTGGTCCTTACTAGCTGGTAGTAAGCGAGATGGGGCATGAAGTTATTTCTAGAAGTTGGAGACATACCCAGTTTAGCTCAGTTCTGGGCATCTTTGAAATACCTATACAAACCTGTTCCTACATAGTAACTTGCTACTTGGAATGTGAAAGTGCTTGCTTAAAGGAACGTGCCATATGTTCTGAATGCCCGAATAGGGAATCTGTGTCAAATCTTTGTTAGGCATTATGTGATCCTTACTAGCTGGAAGTAAGGGAGTTGGGGCATGAAGTTATTTCTAGGAGTTGGAGACATACCCACTATAGTTCAGTTCTGGGCATCTTTGAAATACCTATAGAAACTTGTTCCTACATAGTAAGTCGCAACTTTGAATGGGAAAGTGCTTGCTTACAGCAACGTGCTATAAGTTCTGAATGCCCGAATTGGGAATCTGTGTCAAAACTTTGTTAGGAATTATGTGATCCTTACTATCTGGAAGTAAGGGAGATGGGGCATGAAGTTATTTCTAGGAGTTGGAGACATACCAAGTTTAGCTCAGTTCTGGGCATCTTTGAAATACCTATACAAACTTGTTCCTACATAGTAACTTGCAACTTTGAATGAGAATGTGCTTGCTTACAACAACGTGCTTTATGTTCTGAATGCCCGAATTGGGAATCTGTGTCAAAACTTTGTTAGGAATTATGTGATCCTTACTAGTTGATAGTAAGGGAGATGTGGCATGAACTTGTTTCTAGGAGTTGGAGACATACCCACTTTAGCTCAGTTTTGGGCATCTTTAAATTCCTATACAAACCTGTTCCTACATAGTAACTTGCTTCTTTGAAGGGGAAAGTGCTTGCTTAAAGTAACGTGCCATATGTTCTGAATGCCCGAATTGGGAATCTGTGTCAAATCTTTGTTAGTAATTATGTGATCCTTACTAGCTGGAAGTAAGGGAGATGGGGCATGAAGTTATTTCTAGGAGTTGGAGACATACCAAGTTTACCTCACTTCTGGCCTCTTTGAAAGTCCTATACAAACTAGTTCCTACATAGTAACTTGCAACTTGGAGTGAGAATGTGCTTGCTTACAGCAACGTGCTATATGTTCTGAATGCCCGAATTGGGAATCTGTGTCAAAACTTTGTTAGGAATTATGTGATCCTTACTAGATGGAAGTAAGGGAGTTGGGACAGGAAGTTATTTCTAGGAGTTGGAGACATACCCACTTTATCTCAGTTCTGGGCATCTTTGAAATACCTATACAAACCTGTTCCTACATAGTAACTTGCTACTTTTAATGGCAAAGTGCTTGCTTAAAGGAACGTGCCATTTGTTCTGAATGCCCGAATTGGGAATCTGTGTCAAAGCTTTGTTAGGAATTATGTGATCCTTACTAGCTGGAAGTAAGGGAGTTGGGACAGGAAGTTATTTCTAGGACTTGGAGACATACCCACTTTAGCTCAGTTCTGGGCATCTTTGAAATACCTATACAGACTTGTTCCTACATAGTAACTTGCAACTTTGAATGAGAATGTGCTTGCTTACAACAACGTGCTTTATGTTCTGAATGCCTGAATTGGGAATCTGTGTCAAAACTTTGTTAGGAATTATGTGATCCTTACTAGATGATAGTAAGGGAGATGTGGCATGAAGTTGTTTCTAGGAGTTGGAGACATACCCACTTAGCTCAGTTCTGGGCATCTTTGAAATACCTATACAAACCTGTTCCTACATAGTAACTTGCTACTTTGAATGGGAAAGTGCTTGCTTAAAGCAACGTGCCATATGTTCTGAATGCCCGAATTGGGAATCTGTGTCAAAACTTTGTTAGCAATTATGTGATCCTTACTAGCTGGAAGTAAGGGAGATGGGGCATGAAGTTATTTCTAGGAGTTGGAGACATACCCACTTTAGCTCAGTTCTGGGCATCTTTGAAATACCTATACAGACTTGTCCCTACATAGTATCTTGCTACTTGGAATGAGAAAATGCTTGCTTAAATCAACGTGCTACATGTTCTGAATGCCCGAATTGGGAATCTGTGTCAAACCTTTTTAGGAATTATGTGATCCTTACTAGCTGGAAGTAAGGGAGATTGGGCATGAAGTTATTACTGGGAGATGGAGACATACCAAGTTTAGCTCAGTTCTGGGCATCTTTGAAATACCTACACAAACTTGTCCCTACATAGTAACTTGCATCTTTGAATGAGAATGTGCTTGCTTACAGCAACGTGCTATATGTTCTGAATGCTCGAATTGGGAATCTGTGTCAAAACTTTGTTAGGAATTATGTGATCCTTACTAGCTGGAAAGAAGGGAGATGGGGCATGAAGTTATTTCTAGGATTGGGAGACATACCAAGTTTATCTCAGTTCTGGGCATCTCTGAAAGTCCTACACAAACTTATTCCTATAGTAACTTGCAACTTTGAATGAGGATGTGCTTTCTTAAAGCAACGTGCTATATGTTCTGAATGCCCGAATTGGGAATCTGTGTCAAAACTTTGTTAGGAATTATGTGATCCTTACTAGCTGGAAGTAAGGGAGATGGGGCATGAAGTTATTTCTCGGCTTTGGACACATACCCACTCTAGCTCAGTTCTGGGCATCTTTGAAATACCTATACAAACTTGTTCCTACATAGTCAGTTTCCACTTTGAATGGGAATGTGCTTGCTTACAGCAACGTGCTATAAGTTCTGAATGCCCGAATTGGGAATCTGTGTCAAAACTTTGTTAGGAATTATGTGATCCTTACTAGCTGGAAGTGATGGAGACGGGGCATGATGTTATTTCTAGGAGTTGGAGACATACCAAGTTTAGCTCAGTTCTGGGCATCTTTGAAATACCTATACAAACTTGTTCCTACAAAGTAACTTGCAACTTTGAATGAGAATGTGCTTGCTTACAGCAACGTGCTATATGTTCTGAATGACCAATTTGGGAATCTGTGTCAAAACTTTGTTAGGAATTATGTGATCCTTACTAGCTGGAAGCAAGAGAGATGGTGCATGAAGTTATTTCTAGGAGTTGGAACATACCAAGTTTAGCTCAGTTCTGGGCATCTTTGAAAGTCCTATACAAACTTGTTCCTACATAGTAACTTGCAACTTTGAATGAGAATGTGCTTTCTCACAGCAACGTGCTATAAGTTCTGAATTCCCGAATTGGGAATCTGTGTCAAAACTTTGTTAGGAATTATGTGATCCTTACTAGCTGGAAGAAAGTGAGATGGGGCATGAAGTTATTTCTAGGAGTTGGAGACATACCCACTTTACCTCAGTTCTGGGCATCTTTGAAATACCTATACAAACTTGTTCCTACATAGTAACTTGCAACTCTGAATGAGAATGTGCTTGCTTACAACAACGTGCTATATGTTCTGAATGCCCGAATTGCGAATCTGTGTCAAAACTTTGTTGGGAATTATGTGATCCTTACTAGCTGGAAGTTAGGGATATGGGGCATGAAGCTATTTCTAGGAGTTGGAGACGTACCAAGTTTAGCTCAGTTCTGGGCATCTTTGAAATACCTATACAAACTTGTTCCTACATAGTAACTTGCATCTTTGAATGAGAATGTGCTTGCTTAAAGCAACGTGCTATATGTTCTGAATGCCCGAATTGGGAATCTGTGTCAAAACTTTGTTAGGAATTATGTGATCCTTACTAGCTGGAAAAAAAGGAGATGGGGCATGAAGTTATTACAAGGAGTTGGAGACATACCAAGTATAACTCAGTTCTGGGCATCTTTGAAAGTCCTACACAAACTTGTTCCTACATAGTACCTTGCAACTTTGAATGAGAATGTGCTTGCTTACAGCAACGTGCTATATGTTCTGAATGCCCGAATTGCGAATCTGTGTCAAAACTTTGTTAGGAAATATGTGATCCTTACTATATGGAAGTAAGCGAGTTGCGGCATGAAGTTATTTCTAGGAGTTGGACACATCCCAAGTTTAGCTCAGTTTTGGGCATCTTTGAGATACCTATACAAACTTGATCCTGCATAGTAACTTGCAACTTTGAATGAGAATGTGCTTACTTAGAGCAACGTGCTATATGTTCTGAATGCCCGAATTGGGAATCTGTGTCAAAACTTTGTTAGAAATTATGTGAACCTTACTAGCTGGAAGTAAGGGAGATGGGGCATGAAGTTATTTCTAGGAGTTGGAGACATACCTACTTTAGTTCAGTTCTGGGCATCTTTGAAATACCTATACAAACTTATTCCTACATAGAAACTTGCTACTTGGAATGAGAAAGCGCTTGCTTAAAGCAACGTGCTACATGTTCTGAATACCCGAATTGGGAATCTGTGTCAAAATTTTGTTAGGAATTATGTGATCCTTATTAGCTGAAAGTAAGGGAGATGGGGCATGAAGTTATTTCTAGGAGTTGGAGACATTACCAAGTTTAGCTCAGTTCTGGGCATCTTTGAAATACCTATACAAACTTGTTCCTACATAGTAACTTGCAACATTGAATGAGAATGTGCTTGCTTACAGCAACGTGCTATATGTTCTGAATGCCCGAATTTTGAATCTGTGTCAAAACTTTGTTAGAAATTATGTGATCCTTACTAGATGGAAGTAAGGGAGATGGGGCATGAAGTTATTTCTAGGAGTTGGAGACATACACACTTTAGCTCAGTTCTGGGCATCTTTGAAATATCTATACAAACTTGTTCCTACATAGTAACTTGCAACTTTGATTGAGAATGTGCTTGCTTACAGCAACGTGCTAAATATTCTGAATGCCCGAATTGGGAATCTGTGTCAAAACTTTGTTAGGAATTATGTGATCCTTACTAGCTGGAAGCAAGGGAGATGTGGCATGAAGATATTTCTAGAAGTGGGAGACATACCAAATTTAGCTCAGTTCTGGGCATCTTTGAAATACCTATACAAATTTGTTCCTACAAAGTAACTTGCATCTTTGAATGAGAATGTGCTTGCTTACAGCAACGTGCTATATGTTCTGAATGTCCGAATTGGGAATCTGTGTCAAAACTTTGTTAGGAATTATGTGATCCTTACTAGCTGGAAGTAAGGGATTTGGGACATGAAGTTATTTCCAGGAGTTGGAGACATACCCACTTTAGCTCAGTTCTGGGCATCTTTGAAATACCTATACAAACTTGTTCCTACATAGTAACTTACATGTTGGAATGAGAATGTGCTTGCTTACAGCAATGTGCTATATGTTCTGAATGCCCGAATTGGGAATCTGTGTCAAAACTTTGTTAGGAATTATGTGATCCTTACTAGCTGGAAGTAAGGGAGTTGCGGCATGAAGTTATTTCTAGGACTTGGACACACCCCAAGTTTAGCTCTGTTCTGGGCATCTTTGAGATACTTATACAAACTTGTTCCTACATAGTAACTTGCAACTTTGAATGAGAATGTGCTTACTTACAGCAACGTGCTATATGTTCTGAAAGCCCGAATTGCGAATCTGTGTCAAAACTTTGTTAGGAATTATGTGATCCTTACTAACTGGAAGTAAGGGAGATGGGGCATGAAGTTTTTTCTAGGAATTGGAGACATATCCACTTAAAGTCAGTTCTTGGCATCTTTGAAATACCTATACAAACTTGTTCCTACATTGTAACTTGCTACTTGGAATGAGAAAGTGCTTGCTTAAAGGAACGTGCTATATGTTCTGAATGCCCGGATTTGGAATCTGAGTCAAAACTTTGATAGGAATTATGTGATCCTTACTAGATGGAAGTAAGGGAGATGAGGCATGAAGTTATTTCTAGTAGTTGGAGACATACCCACTTTAGCTCAGTTCTGGGCATCTTTGAAATACCTATAGAAACTTGTTCCTACATACTAACTTGCTACTAGGAATGAGAAAGTGCTTGCTTAACGCAACGTGCTACATGTTCTGAATGCCCGAATTGGGAATCTGTGTCAAAACTTTGTTAGGAATTATGTGATCCTTACTAGCTGGAAGTAAGGGAGATGGGGCATGAAGTTATTTCTAGGAGTTGGAGACATACCAAGTTTAGCTCAGTTCTGGGCATCTTTGAAATAGCTATACAAACTTGTTCCTACATAGTAACTTGCAACTTTGAATGAGAATGTGCTTGCTTACAGCAACGTGCTATATGTTCTGAAAGCCCGAATTGGGAATCTGTGTCAAAACTTTGTTAGGAATTATGTGATCCTTACTAGCTGGAAGTAAGGGAGATGGGGCAGGAAGTTATTTCTAGGAGTTGGAGACATACCCACTTTAGCTCAGTTCTGGGCATCTTTGAAATTCCTATAAACTTCTTCCTACATAGTAACTTCCAACTTTGAATGGGAATGTGCTTGCTTACAGCAACGTGCTATATGTTCTGAATGACCTAATTGGGAATCTGTGTCAAAACTTTGTTAGGAATTATGTGATCCTTACTAGCTGGAAGCAAGGGAGATGGGGCATGAAGTTATTTCTAGGAGTTGGACACATACCAAGTTTAGCTCACTTCTGGGCATCTTTTAAAGTCCTATACAAACTTGTTCCTACATAGTAACTTGCAACTTTGAATGAGAATGAGCTTGCTTATAGCAACGTGCTATATGTTCTGAAAGCACGAATTAGGAATCTGTGTCAAAACGTTGTTAGGAATTATGTGATCCTTACAAGCTGGAAGTAAGGGAGATGGGGCATGAAGTTATTTCTGGAGTTGGAGACATACCCACTTTAGCTCAGTTCTGGGCATCTTTGAAATACCTATACAAACTTGTTCCTACATAGTAACTTGCAACTTTGAATGAGAATGTGCTTGCTTACAGCAACGTGCTATATGTTCTGAATTCCAGAATTGGGAATCTGTGTCAAAACTTTGTTAGGAATTATGTGATCCTTACTAGCTGGAAGTAAGGGAGAAGGGGCATGAAGTTATTTCTAGGAGTTGGAGACGTACCAAGTTTCGCTCAGTTCTGGGCATCTTTGAAATACCTATACAAACTAGTTTCTACATAGTAACTTGCAACTTTGAATGAGAATGTGCTTGCTTACAGCAACGTGCTATATGTTCTGAATGCCCGAATTGGGAATCTGTGTCAAAACTTTGTTAGGAATTATGTGATCCTTACTAGATGAAAGTAAGGGATAGCGGCATGAAGTTATTTCTAGGAGTTGGACACACCCCAAGTTTAGCTCTGTTCTGGGCATCTTTGAGATACTTATACAAACTTGTTCCTACATAGTAACTTGCAACTTTGAATGAGAATGTGCTTGCTTACATCAACGTGCTATATGTTCTGAATGCCCGAATTGGGAATCTGTGTCAAAACTTTGTTAGGAATTATGTGATCCTTACTAGCTGGAAGCAAGGGAGATGGGGCATGAAGTTATTTCTAGGAGTTGGAGACATACCAAGTGTAGCTCAGTTTTGGGCATCTTTGAAATACCTATACAAACTTGTTCCTACATAGTAACTTGCAACTTTGAAGGAGAATGTGCTTGCTTACAGCAACGTGCTGTATGTTCTGAATGCCCAAATTGGGAATCTGTGTCAAAACTTTGTTAGGAATTATGTGATCCTTAGTACCTGGAAGTAAGGGAGTTGGGACATGAAATTATTTCTAGGAGTTGGAGACATACCAAGTTTAGCTCAGTTCTGGGCATCTTTGAAATACCTATACAAACTTGTTCCTACATAGTAACTTGCAACTTTGAATGAGAATGTGCTTGCTTACAGCAACGTGCTATATGTTCTGAATGCCTGTATTGGGAATCTGTGTCAAAACTTAGTTAGGAATTATGTGATCCTTACTAGCTGGAAGTAAGTGAGATGGGACATGATGTTATTTCTAGGAGTTGGGGAGATACCCACTTTAGCTCAGTTCTGGGCATCTTTGAAATACCTATACAAACTTGTTCCTACATAGTAACTGACAACTTTGAATGAGAATGTGCTTGCTTACAGCAACGTGCTATATGTTCTGAATGCCCGAATTGGGAATCTGTGTCAAAACTTTGTTAGGAATTATGTGAATCTTACTAGCTGGAAGTAAGGGAGATGGGGCATGAAGTTATTTCTAGGAGTTTGAGACATACCCACTTTAACTCAGTTCTGGGCATCTTTGAAATAACTATACAAACTTGTTCCTACATAGTAACTTGCAACTTTGAATGAGAATGTGCTTGCTTACAGCAACGTGCTATATGTTCTGAATTCCAGAATTGGGAATCTGTGTCAAAACTTTGTTAGGAATTATGTGATCCTTACTAGCTGGAAGTAAGGGAGATCGGGCATGAAGTTATTTCTAGGAGTTGGAGACGTACCAAGTTTAGCTCAGTTCTGGGCATCTTTGAAATACCTATACAAACTTGTTCCTACATAGCAACTTGGAACTTTGAATGAGACTGTGCTTACTTACAGCAACGTGCTATATGTTCTGAATGCCCGAATTGGGAATCTGTGTCGAAACTTTGTTAGGAATTATGTGATCCTTACTAGCTGAAAGTAAGGGAGATGAGGCATGAAGTTATTTCTAGGAGTTGGAAACATACCAAGTGTAGCTCAGTTCTGGGCATCATTGAAATAGCTATACAAACTTGTTCCTACATAGTAACTTGCAACATTGAATGAGAATGTCTTGCTTAAAGCAACGTGCTATATGTTCTGAATGCCCGAATTGGGAATCTGTGTCAAAACTTTGTTAGGAATTATGTGATCCTTACTAGCCTGAAGTAAGGGAGATGGGGCATGAAGTTATTTCTATGAGTTGAAGACATAGCAAGTTTAGCTCAGTTCTGGGCATCTTTGAAAGTCCTATACAAACTTGTTCCTGCATAGTTACTTGCAACTTTGAATGAGAGTGTGCTTGCTTACAGCAACGTGCCTTATGTTCTGAATGCCCGAATTGGGAATCTGTGTCAAAACTTTGATAGGAATTATGTGATCCTTACTAGCTGGAAGTAAGGGAGATGGGGCATGAAGTTATTTCTAGGAGTTGGAGACATACCCACTTTAGCTCAGTTCTGGGCATCTTTGAAATACCTATACAAATTTATTCCTACATAGAAACTTGCGACTTTGAATGAGAATGTGCTTGCTTACAGCAACGTGCTATATGTTCTGAATGCCCGAATTGGGAATCTGTGTCAAAATTTTGTTAGAAATTATGTGATCCGTACTATATGGAAGTAAGGGAGATGGGGCATGAAGTTATTTCTAGGAGTTGGAGACATACCAAGTTTAGCTCAGATCTGGGCATCTTTGAAATACCTATACAATCTTGTTCCTACATAATAACTTGCAACTTTGAATGATAATGTGCTTGCTTACAGCAACGTGCTATATGTTCTGAATGCCCGAATTGGGAATCTGTGTCAAAACATTGTTAGGAATTATGTGCTCCTTACTAGCTGGAAGTAAGGGAGTTGGGGCATCAAGATATTTCTAGGAGTTGGAGACATACCCACTTTAGCTCAGTTCTGGGCATCTTTGAAATACCTATACAAACTTGTTCCTACATAGTAACTTGCAACTTTGAATGAGAATGTGCTTGCTTACAGCAACGTGCTATATGTTCTGAATGCCCGAATTAGGAATCTGTGTCAAAACTTTGTTAGGAATTATGTGATCCTTACTAGCTGGAAGTAAGGGCGATGGGGCATGAAGTTATATCTAGGAGTTGGAGACATACCAAGTTTAGCTCAGTTCTGGGCATCTTTGAAATACCTATACAAACTTGTTCCTACATAGTAACTTGCAACTTTGAATGAGAATGTGCTTGCTTACAGCAACGTGCTCTGTGTTCTGAATGCCCGAATTGGGAATCTGTGTCAAAACTTTGTTAGAAATTATGTGATCCCTACTAGATGGAAGTAAGGGAGATGGGGCATGAAGTTATTTCTAGGAGTTGGAGACATACAACGTTTAGCTCAGTTCTGGGCATCTTTGAAATACCTATACAGACTTGTTTGTACATAGTAACTTGCAACTTTGAATGAGAATGTGCTTGCTTACAGCAACGTGCTATATGTTCTGAATGCCCGAATTGGGAATCTGTGTCAAAACTTTGTTAGAAATTATGTGATCCTTACTAGCCTGAAGTAAGGAGATGGGGCATGATGTTATTTCTATGAGTTGAAGACATAGCAAGTTTAGCTCAGTTCTGGGCATCTTTGAAAGTCCTATACAAACTTGTTCCTACATAGTAACTTGCAACTTTGAATGAGAATGTGCTTGCTTACAGCAACGTGCTATATGTTCTGAATGCCCGAATTGGGAATCTGTGTCAAAACTTTGTTAGGTATTATGTAATCCTTACTAGCTGGAAGTAAGGGAGATGGGGCATGAAGTTATTTCTAGGAGTTGGAGACATACCCACTTTAGCTCACTTCTTTGCATCTTTGAAATACCTATACAAACTTGTTCCTGCATAGTAACTTGCAACTTTGAATGAGAGTGTGCTTGCTTACAACAACGTGCCGTATGTTCTGAATGCCCGAATTGGGAATCTGTGTCAAAACTTTGATAGGAATTATGTGATCCTTACTAGCTGGAAGTAAATGATATGGGGCATGACGTTATTTCTAGGAGTTGGAGACATACCAAGTTTAGCTCAATTCTGGGCATCTTTGAAATACCTATACACACTTGCTCCTTCATAGTAACTTGCAACTATGAATGAGAATGTGCTTGCTTAAAGCAACGTGCTATATGTTCTGAATGCCCGAATTGGGAATCTGTGTCAAAACTTTGTTAGGAATTATGTGATCCTTACTAGCTGGAAGTAAGGGAGATGGGGAATGAAGTTATTTCTAGGAGTTGGAGACATACCCACTTTAGCTCAGTTCTGGGCATCTTTGAAATACCTATACAAATTTGTTCCTACATAGAAACTTGCAACTTTGAATGAGAATGTGCTTGCTTACCGCAACGTGCTATATGTTCTGAATGCCCGAATGGGGAATCTGTGTAAAAACTTTGTTAGGAATTATGTGATCCTTACTAGCTGGAAGAGAGGGAGTTGGGGCATGAAGTTATTTCTAGGAGTTGGACACATACCCACTTTAGCTCAGTTCTGGACATCTTTGAAATACCTATAGAAACTTGTTCCTACATAGTAACTTGCTACTTGGAATGAGAAAATGCTTGCTTAAAGCAACGTGCTACATGTTCTGAATGCCCGAATTGGGAATCTGTGTCAAAACTTTGTTAGGAATTATGTGATCCTTACTAGCTGGAAGTAAGGGAGATGGGGCATGAAGTTATTTCTAGGAGTTGGAGACATACCAAGTTTAGCTCAGTTCTGGGCATCTTTGAAATTCCTATACAAACTTGTTCCTACATAGTAACTTGCAACTTTGAATGAGAATGTGCTTGCTTACAGCAACGTGCTATATGTTCTGAATGCCCGAATTGGGAATCTGTGTCAAAACTTTGTTAGAAATTATGTGATCCTTAATAGCCTGAAGTAAGGGAGATGGGTCATGAAGTTATTTCTATGAGTTAAAGACATAGCAAATTTAGCTCAGTTCTGGGCATCTTTGAAAGTCCTATACAAACTTGTTCCTGCATGGTAGCTTACAACTTTGAAAGAGAGTGTGCTTGCTTACAGCAACGTGTTATATATTCTGAATGCCCGAATTGGGAATCTGTGTCAAAACTTTGTGAGGAATTATGTGATCCTTACTAGCTGGACGTAAGGGAGTTGGGGCATGAAGTTATTTCTAGGAGTTGTAGACATACCCACTTTAGTTCAGATCTGGGCATCTTTGAAATACTTATACAAACTTGTTCCTACATAGTAACTTGCAACTTTGAATGAGAATGTTCTTGCTTACAGCAACGTGCTATATGTTCTGAATGCCCGAATTGGGAATCTGTGTCCAAACTTTGTTAGGAATTATGTGATCCTTACTAGCTGGAAGTAAGGGAGTTGGGGCATGAAGTTATTTCTAGGAGTTGGACACATACCAAGTTTAACTCAGTTCTGGGCATCTTTGAAATACCTATACAAACTTGTTCTTACACAGTAACTTGCAACTTTCAATGAGAATGTGCTTGCTTACAGCAACGTGCTATATGTTCTGAGTGCCCGAATTGGGAATCTGTGTCAAAACTTTGTTAGTAATTATGTGATCATTACTAGCTGGAAGTAAGGGAGTTGGGGCATGAAGTTATTTCTAGGAGTTGGACACATACCAAGTTTAGCTCAGTTCTGGGCATCTTTGAAATACCTATACAAACTTGTTCTTACATAGTAACTTGCAACTTTGAATGAGAATGTGCTTGCTTACAGCAACGTGCTATATGTTCTGAATGCACGAATTGGGACTCAGTGTCAAATCTTTGTTAGAAATAATGTGATCCTTACTAGATGAAAGTAAGTGAGATGGGGCATGAAGTTATTTCTAGGAGTTGGAGACATACCCAGTTTAGCTCAGTTCTGGGCATCTTTGAAATACCTATACAATCTTGTTCCTTCATAGTAACTTGCAACTTTGAATGAGAATGTGCTTGCTTACAGCAACGTGCTAAATGTTCTGAATGCCCGAATTGGGAATCTGTGTCAAAACTTTGTTAGGAATTATGTGATCCTTACCAGCTGGAAGTAAGGGAGATGGGGCATGAAGTTATTTCTAGGAGTTGGAGACATACCAAGTTTAGCTCAGTTCTGGGCATCTTTGAAATACCTATACAAACTTGTTCCTACATAGTAACTTGCAACTATGAATGAGAATGTGCTTGCTTAAAGCAACGTGCTATATGTTCTGAATGCCCGAATTGGAAATCTGTGTCAAAACTATGATAGGACTTATGTGATCCTAACAAGCTGGAAGTAAGGGAGTTGGGGCATGAAGTTATTTCTAGGAGTTGAAGACATACCCACTTTAGCTCAGTTCTGGGCATATTTGAAATACCTATACAAACTTGTTCTTACACAGTAACTTGCAACTTTGAATGAGAATGTGCTTGCTTACAGCAACGTGCTATATGTTCTGAGTGCCCGAATTGGGAATCTGTGTCAAAACTTTGTTAGGAATTATGTGATCCTTACTAGCTGGAAGTACGGGAGATGGGGCATGAAGTTATTTCTATGAGTTGAAGACATAGCAAATTTAGCTCAGTTCTGGGCATCTTTGAAAGTCCTATACAAACTTGTTCCTACATAGTAACTTGCAACTTTGAATGAGAATGTGCTTGCTTACAGCAACGTGCTATATGTTCTGAATGCCCGAATTAGGAATCTGTGTCAAAACTTTGTTAGGAATTATGTGATCCTTACTAGCTGGAAGTAAGGGCGATGGGGCATGAAGTTATATCTAGGAGTTGGAGACATACCAAGTTTAGCTCAGTTCTGGGCATCTTTGAAATACCTATACAAACTTGTTCCTACATAGTAACTTGCAACTTTGAATGAGAATGTGCTTGCTTACAGCAACGTGCTCTGTGTTCTGAATGCCCGAATTGGGAATCTGTGTCAAAACTTTGTTAGAAATTATGTGATCCCTACTAGATGGAAGTAAGGGAGATGGGGCATGAAGTTATTTCTAGGAGTTGGAGACATACAACGTTTAGCTCAGTTCTGGGCATCTTTGAAATACCTATACAGACTTGTTTGTACATAGTAACTTGCAACTTTGAATGAGAATGTGCTTGCTTACAGCAACGTGCTATATGTTCTGAATGCCCGAATTGGGAATCTGTGTCAAAACTTTGTTAGAAATTATGTGATCCTTACTAGCCTGAAGTAAGGAGATGGGGCATGATGTTATTTCTATGAGTTGAAGACATAGCAAGTTTAGTTCAGGTCTGGGCATCTTTGAAAGTCCTATACAAACTTGTTCCTACATAGTAACTTGCAACTTTGAATGAGAATGTGCTTGCTTACAGCAACGTGCTATATGTTCTGAATGCCCGAATTGGGAATCTGTGTCAAAACTTTGTTAGGTATTATGTAATCCTTACTAGCTGGAAGTAAGGGAGATGGGGCATGAAGTTATTTCTAGGAGTTGGAGACATACCCACTTTAGCTCACTTCTTTGCATCTTTGAAATACCTATACAAACTTGTTCCTGCATAGTAACTTGCAACTTTGAATGAGAGTGTGCTTGCTTACAACAACGTGCCGTATGTTCTGAATGCCCGAATTGGGAATCTGTGTCAAAACTTTGATAGGAATTATGTGATCCTTACTAGCTGGAAGTAAAGGATATGGGGCATGACGTTATTTCTAGGAGTTGGAGACATACCAAGTTTAGCTCAATTCTGGGCATCTTTGAAATACCTATACACACTTGCTCCTTCATAGTAACTTGCAACTATGAATGAGAATGTGCTTGCTTAAAGCAACGTGCTATATGTTCTGAATGCCCGAATTGGGAATCTGTGTCAAAACTTTGTTAGGAATTATGTGATCCTTACTAGCTGGAAGTAAGGGAGATGGGGAATGAAGTTATTTCTAGGAGTTGGAGACATACCCACTTTAGCTCAGTTCTGGGCATCTTTGAAATACCTATACAAATTTGTTCCTACATAGAAACTTGCAACTTTGAATGAGAATGTGCTTGCTTACCGCAACGTGCTATATGTTCTGAATGCCCGAATGGGGAATCTGTGTAAAAACTTTGTTAGGAATTATGTGATCCTTACTAGCTGGAAGAGAGGGAGTTGGGGCATGAAGTTATTTCTAGGAGTTGGACACATACCCACTTTAGCTCAGTTCTGGACATCTTTGAAATACCTATAGAAACTTGTTCCTACATAGTAACTTGCTACTTGGAATGAGAAAGTGCTTGCTTAAAGCAACGTGCTACATGTTCTGAATGCCCGAATTGGGAATCTGTGTCAAAACTTTGTTAGGAATTATGTGATCCTTACTAGCTGGAAGTAAGGGAGATGGGGCATGAAGTTATTTCTAGGAGTTGGAGACATACCAAGTTTAGCTCAGTTCTGGGCATCTTTGAAATTCCTATACAAACTTGTTCCTACATAGTAACTTGCAACTTTGAATGAGAATGTGCTTGCTTACAGCAACGTGCTATATGTTCTGAATGCCCGAATTGGGAATCTGTGTCAAAACTTTGTTAGAAATTATGTGATCCTTAATAGCCTGAAGTAAGGGAGATGGGTCATGAAGTTATTTCTATGAGTTAAAGACATAGCAAATTTAGCTCAGTTCTGGGCATCTTTGAAAGTCCTATACAAACTTGTTCCTGCATGGTAGCTTACAACTTTGAAAGAGAGTGTGCTTGCTTACAGCAACGTGTTATATATTCTGAATGCCCGAATTGGGAATCTGTGTCAAAACTTTGTGAGGAATTATGTGATCCTTACTAGCTGGACGTAAGGGAGTTGGGGCATGAAGTTATTTCTAGGAGTTGTAGACATACCCACTTTAGTTCAGATCTGGGCATCTTTGAAATACTTATACAAACTTGTTCCTACATAGTAACTTGCAACTTTGAATGAGAATGTTCTTGCTTACAGCAACGTGCTATATGTTCTGAATGCCCGAATTGGGAATCTGTGTCCAAACTTTGTTAGGAATTATGTGATCCTTACTAGCTGGAAGTAAGGGAGTTGGGGCATGAAGTTATTTCTAGGAGTTGGACACATACCAAGTTTAGCTCAGTTCTGGGCATCTTTGAAATACCTATACAAACTTGTTCTTATACAGTAACTTGCAACTTTCAATGAGAATGTGCTTGCTTACAGCAACGTGCTATATGTTCTGAGTGCCCGAATTGGGAATCTGTGTCAAAACTTTGTTAGTAATTATGTGATCATTACTAGCTGGAAGTAAAGGAGTTGGGGCATGAAGTTATTTCTAGGAGTTGGACACATACCAAGTTTAGCTCAGTTCTGGGCATCTTTGAAATACCTATACAAACTTGTTCTTACATAGTAACTTGCAACTTTGAATGAGAATGTGCTTGCTTACAGCAACGTGCTATATGTTCTGAATGCACGAATTGGGACTCAGTGTCAAATCTTTGTTAGAAATAATGTGATCCTTACTAGATGGAAGTAAGTGAGATGGGGCATGAAGTTATTTCTAGGAGTTGGAGACATACCCAGTTTAGCTCAGTTCTGGGCATCTTTGAAATACCTATACAATCTTGTTCCTTCATAGTAACTTGCAACTTTGAATGAGAATGTGCTTGCTTACAGCAACGTGCTAAATGTTCTGAATGCCCGAATTGGGAATCTGTGTCAAAACTTTGTTAGGAATTATGTGATCCTTACCAGCTGGAAGTAAGGGAGATGGGGCATGAAGTTATTTCTAGGAGTTGGAGACATACCAAGTTTAGCTCAGTTCTGGGCATCTTTGAAATACCTATACAAACTTGTTCCTACATAGTAACTTGCAACTATGAATGAGAATGTGCTTGCTTAAAGCAACGTGCTATATGTTCTGAATGCCCGAATTGGAAATCTGTGTCAAAACTATGATAGGACTTATGTGATCCTAACAAGCTGGAAGTAAGGGAGTTGGGGCATGAAGTTTTTCTAGGAGTTGAAGACATACCCACTTTAGCTCAGTTCTGGGCATATTTGAAATACCTATACAAACTTGTTCTTACACAGTAACTTGCAACTTTGAATGAGAATGTGCTTGCTTACAGCAACGTGCTATATGTTCTGAGTGCCCGAATTGGGAATCTGTGTCAAAACTTTGTTAGGAATTATGTGATCCTTACTAGCTGGAAGTACGGGAGATGGGGCATGAAGTTATTTCTATGAGTTGAAGACATAGCAAATTTAGCTCAGTTCTGGGCATCTTTGAAAGTCCTATACAAACTTGTTCCAACATAGTAACTAGCAACTTTGAATGAGAGTGTGCTTTCTTACAGCAACGTGTTATATATTCTGAATGCCCGAATTGGGAATCTGTGTCAAAACTTTGTGAGGAATTATGTGATCCTTACTAGCTGGACGTAAGGGAGTTGGGGCATGAAGTTATTTCTAGGAGTTGAAGACATACCCACTTTAGTTCAGATCTGGGCATCTTTGAAATACCTATACAAACTTGTTCCTACATAGTAACTTGCAACTTTGAATGAGAATGTGCTTGCTTACAGCAACGTGCTATATGTTCTGAATGCCCGAATTTGGAATCTGTGTCAAAAATTTGTTAGGAATTATGTGATCCTTACTAGCTGGAAGTAAGGGACATGGGGCATGAAGTTATTTCTAGGAGTTGGAGACATACCAAGTTTAGCTCAGTTCTGGGCATCTTTGAAATACCTATACAAACTTGCTCCTTCATAGTAACTTGCAACTATGAATGAGAATGTGCTTGCTTAAAGCAACGTGCTATATGTTCTGAATGCCCGAATTGGGAATCTGTGTCAAAACTTTGTTAGGAATTATGTGATCCTTACTAGCTGGAAGTAAGGGAGATGAGGCATGAAGTTATTTCTAGGAGTTGGAGACATACCCACTTTAGCTCAGTTCTGGGCATCTTTGAAATACCTATACAAATTTGTTCCTACATAGAAACTTGCAACTTTGAATGAGAATGTGCTTGCTTACAGCAACGTGCTATATGTTCTGAATGCCCGAATGGGGAATCTGTGTCAAAACTTTGTTAGGAATTATGTGATCCTTACTAGCCTGAAGTAAGGAAGATGGGGCATGAAGTTATTTCTATGAGTTGAAGACATAGCAAATTTAGCTCAGTTCTGGGCATCTTTGAAAGTCCTATACAAACTTGTTCCAACATAGTAACTTGCAACTTTGAATGAGAGTGTGCTTGCTTACAGCAACGTGTTATATATTCTGAATGCCCGAATTGGGAATCTGTGTCAAAACTTTGTGAGGAATTATGTGATCCTTACTAGCTGGACGTAAGGGAGTTGGGGCATGAAGTTATTTCTAGGAGTTGAAGACATACCCACTTTAGTTCAGATCTGGGCATCTTTGAAATACCTATACAAACTTGTTCCTACATAGTAACTTGCAACTTTGAATGAGAATGTGCTTGCTTACAGCAACGTGCTATATGTTCTGAATGTCCGAATTGGGAATCTGTGTCAAAACTTTGTTAGGAATTATGTGATCCTTACTAGCTGGAAGTAAGGGAGATGGGGCATGAAGTTATTTCAAGGAGTTGGAGATATACAACGTTTAGCTCAGTTCTGGGCATCTTTGTAATACCTATACAAACTTGTTCCTACATAGTAACTTGCAACTATGAAAGAGAATGTGCTTGCTTAAAGCAACGTGCTATATGTTCTGAATGCACGAATTGGGAATCTGTGTCAAAACTTTGTTAGGAATTATGTGATCCTTACAAGCTGGAAGTAAGGGAGATGGGACATGAAGTTATTTCTAGGAGTTGGAGACATACCCACTTTAGCTCATTTCTGGGCATCTTTGAATTACCTATACAAACTAGTTCTTACACAGTAACTTGCAACTTTGAATGAGAATGTGCTTGCTTACAGCAACGTGCTATATGTTCTGAATGCCCGAATTGGGAATCTGTGTCAAAACTTTCTTAGGAATTATGTGATCCTTACTAGCTGGAAGTAAGTGAGATGAGGCATGAAGTTATTTCTAGGAGTTGGATACATACCCACTTTAGCTCAGTTTTTTGCATCTTTGAAATACCTATACAAACTTGTTCCTACATAGTAACTTGCTACTTGGAATGAGAAAGTGCTTGCTAAAGCAACATGCTATATTTTCTGAATGCCGGAATTGGGAATCTGTTTCAAAACTTTGATAGGATTTATGTGATCCTTACTAGCTGGAAGTAAGGGAGATGGGGATCAAGTTACTTCTAGGAGTTAGAGACATACCAAGTTTTGCTCTCTTCTTGGCATCTTTGAAATACCTATACAAACTTGTTCCTACATAGTATCTTGCAACTTTGAATGAGAATGTGCTTGCTTACAGCAACGTGCTTTATGTTCTGAAAGCCTGAATTGGGAATCTTTGTCAAAACTTTGTTAGGAATTATGTGATCCTTACTAGCTGGAAGTAATGGAGATGGGGCATGAAGTTATTTCTAGGAGTTGGAGACATACCAAGTTTAATTCAGTTATGGGCATATTTGAAATACCTATACAAATTTGTTCCTACCTAGTAACTTGCTAATTGGAATAAGAAAGTGCTTGCTTAAAGGAACGTGCTATATGTTCTGAATGCCCGAATTGGGAATCTGTGTCAAAACTTTCTTAGGAATTATGTGATCCTTACTAGCTGGAAGTAAGGGAGATGAGGCATGAAGTTATTTCTAGGAGTTGGACACATACCAAGTTTAGCTCAGTTCTGGGTATCTTTGAAATACCTATACAAACTTCTTCCTACATAGTAACTTGCATCTTTGAATGAGAATGTGCTTGCTTACAGCAACGTGCTATATGTTCTGAGTGCCCGAATTGGGAATCTGTGTCAAAACTTTGTTAGGAATTATGTGATCCTTACTAGCTGGAAGTACGGGAGATGGGGCATGAAGTTATTTCTATGAGTTGAAGACATAGCAAATTTAGCTCAGTTCTGGGCATCTTTGAAAGTCCTATACAAACTTGTTCCAACATAGTAACTAGCAACTTTGAATGAGAGTGTGCTTTCTTACAGCAACGTGTTATATATTCTGAATGCCCGAATTGGGAATCTGTGTCAAAACTTTGTGAGGAATTATGTGATCCTTACTAGCTGGACGTAAGGGAGTTGGGGCATGAAGTTATTTCTAGGAGTTGAAGACATACCCACTTTAGTTCAGATCTGGGCATCTTTGAAATACCTATACAAACTTGTTCCTACATAGTAACTTGCAACTTTGAATGAGAATGTGCTTGCTTACAGCAACGTGCTATATGTTCTGAATGCCCGAATTTGGAATCTGTGTCAAAAATTTGTTAGGAATTATGTGATCCTTACTAGCTGGAAGTAAGGGACATGGGGCATGAAGTTATTTCTAGGAGTTGGAGACATACCAAGTTTAGCTCAGTTCTGGGCATCTTTGAAATACCTATACAAACTTGCTCCTTCATAGTAACTTGCAACTATGAATGAGAATGTGCTTGCTTAAAGCAACGTGCTATATGTTCTGAATGCCCGAATTGGGAATCTGTGTCAAAACTTTGTTAGGAATTATGTGATCCTTACTAGCTGGAAGTAAGGGAGATGAGGCATGAAGTTATTTCTAGGAGTTGGAGACATACCCACTTTAGCTCAGTTCTGGGCATCTTTGAAATACCTATACAAATTTGTTCCTACATAGAAACTTGCAACTTTGAATGAGAATGTGCTTGCTTACAGCAACGTGCTATATGTTCTGAATGCCCGAATGGGGAATCTGTGTCAAAACTTTGTTAGGAATTATGTGATCCTTACTAGCCTGAAGTAAGGAAGATGGGGCATGAAGTTATTTCTATGAGTTGAAGACATAGCAAATTTAGCTCAGTTCTGGGCATCTTTGAAAGTCCTATACAAACTTGTTCCAACATAGTAACTTGCAACTTTGAATGAGAGTGTGCTTGCTTACAGCAACGTGTTATATATTCTGAATGCCCGAATTGGGAATCTGTGTCAAAACTTTGTGAGGAATTATGTGATCCTTACTAGCTGGACGTAAGGGAGTTGGGGCATGAAGTTATTTCTAGGAGTTGAAGACATACCCACTTTAGTTCAGATCTGGGCATCTTTGAAATACCTATACAAACTTGTTCCTACATAGTAACTTGCAACTTTGAATGAGAATGTGCTTGCTTACAGCAACGTGCTATATGTTCTGAATGTCCGAATTGGGAATCTGTGTCAAAACTTTGTTAGGAATTATGTGATCCTTACTAGCTGGAAGTAAGGGAGATGGGGCATGAAGTTATTTCAAGGAGTTGGAGATATACAACGTTTAGCTCAGTTCTGGGCATCTTTGTAATACCTATACAAACTTGTTCCTACATAGTAACTTGCAACTATGAAAGAGAATGTGCTTGCTTAAAGCAACGTGCTATATGTTCTGAATGCACGAATTGGGAATCTGTGTCAAAACTTTGTTAGGAATTATGTGATCCTTACAAGCTGGAAGTAAGGGAGATGGGACATGAAGTTATTTCTAGGAGTTGGAGACATACCCACTTTAGCTCATTTCTGGGCATCTTTGAATTACCTATACAAACTAGTTCTTACACAGTAACTTGCAACTTTGAATGAGAATGTGCTTGCTTACAGCAACGTGCTATATGTTCTGAATGCCCGAATTGGGAATCTGTGTCAAAACTTTCTTAGGAATTATGTGATCCTTACTAGCTGGAAGTAAGTGAGATGAGGCATGAAGTTATTTCTAGGAGTTGGATACATACCCACTTTAGCTCAGTTTTTTGCATCTTTGAAATACCTATACAAACTTGTTCCTACATAGTAACTTGCTACTTGGAATGAGAAAGTGCTTGCTAAAGCAACATGCTATATTTTCTGAATGCCGGAATTGGGAATCTGTTTCAAAACTTTGATAGGATTTATGTGATCCTTACTAGCTGGAAGTAAGGGAGATGGGGATCAAGTTACTTCTAGGAGTTAGAGACATACCAAGTTTTGCTCTCTTCTTGGCATCTTTGAAATACCTATACAAACTTGTTCCTACATAGTATCTTGCAACTTTGAATGAGAATGTGCTTGCTTACAGCAACGTGCTTTATGTTCTGAAAGCCTGAATTGGGAATCTTTGTCAAAACTTTGTTAGGAATTATGTGATCCTTACTAGCTGGAAGTAATGGAGATGGGGCATGAAGTTATTTCTAGGAGTTGGAGACATACCAAGTTTAATTCAGTTATGGGCATATTTGAAATACCTATACAAATTTGTTCCTACCTAGTAACTTGCTAATTGGAATAAGAAAGTGCTTGCTTAAAGGAACGTGCTATATGTTCTGAATGCCCGAATTGGGAATCTGTGTCAAAACTTTCTTAGGAATTATGTGATCCTTACTAGCTGGAAGTAAGGGAGATGAGGCATGAAGTTATTTCTAGGAGTTGGACACATACCAAGTTTAGCTCAGTTCTGGGTATCTTTGAAATACCTATACAAACTTCTTCCTACATAGTAACTTGCATCTTTGAATGAGAATGTGCTTGCTTACAGCAACGTGCTATATGTTCAGAATGCCCGAATTGGGAATCTGTGTCAAAACTTTGTTAGGAATTATGTGACCCTTCCTAGCTGGAAGTAAGGGAGTTGGGGCATGAAGTTATTTCTAGGAGTTGGAGACATACCAAGTTTAGCTCAGTTCTGGGCATCTTTGAAAGTCCTATACAAACTTGTTCCTACATAGTAACTTGCAACTTTGAATGAGAATGTGCTTGCTTACAGCAACGTGCTACATGATCTGAATGCCCGAATTGGGAATCTGTGTCAAAACTTTGTTAGGAATTATGTGATCTTTACTAGTTGGAAGTAAGAGAGATGGGGCATGATGTTATTTCTAGGAGTTGGAGACATACCAAGTTTAGCTCAGTTCTGGGCATCTTTGAAATACCTATAGAAACTTGTTCCTACATAGTATCTTGCATCTTTGAATGAGAATGTGCCTGCTTACAGCAACGTGCTATATGTTCTGAATGCCCGAATTGGGAATCTGTGTCAAAAGTTTGTTAGGAATTATGTGATCCTTATTAGCTGGAAGTAAGGGAGATGGGGCATGAAGTTATTTCTAAGAGTTGGAGACATTCCAAGTTTAGCTCAGTTCTGGGCATCTTTGAAAGTCCTATACAAACTTGTTCTTTCATAGTAACATGCAACTTTGAATGAGAATGTGCTTGCTTACAGCAACGTGCTATATGTTCTGAATGCCCGAATTGGGAATCTGTGTCAAAACATTCTTAGGAATTATGTGATCATTACTAGCTTGAAGTAAGGGAGATGGGGCAGGAAGTTATATCTAGGAGTTGGAGACATACCCACTTTAGCTCAGTTCTTTGCATCTTTGAAATACCTATACAAACTTGTTCCTACATAGTTACTTGCTACTTGGAATGAGAAAGTTTTTGCTTAAAGCAACATGCTATATGTTCTGAATGCCAGAAGTGGGAATCTGTGTCAAATCTTTGTTAGGGGTTATGTGATCCTTACTAGCTGGAAGTAAGGGAGATGGGGCATCAAGTTATTTCTAGGAGTTAGAGGCATACCAAGTTTAGCTCTGTTCTGGGCATCTTTGAAATACCTATACAAACTTGTTCCTACATAGTATCTTGCAACTTTGAATGAGAATGTGCTTGCTTACAGCAACGTGCTATATGTTCTGAATGCCCGAATTGGGAATCTGTGTCAAAACTTTGTTAGGAATTATGTGATCCTTACTAGCTGGCAGTAAAGGAGATGGGGCATGAAGTTATTTCTAGGAGTTGGAGACATACCAAGTTTATCTCACTTCTGGGCATCTTTGAAATACCTATACAAACTTGTTCCTACATAGTAACTTGCTACTTGGAACGAGAAAGTGCTTACTTAAAGCAACGTGCTACATGTTCTGTATGCCGGAATTGGGAATCTGTGTCAAAACTTTGTTAGGAATTATGTGATCCTTACTAGCTGGAAGTAAGGGTGATGGGCCATGAAGTAATTTCTAGGAGTTGGAGACATACCAAGTTTAGCTCAGTTCTGGGCATCTTTGAAATACCTATACAAACTTGTTCCTACATAGTAACTTGCAACTTTGAATGAGAATGTGCTTGCTTAAAGCAACGTGCTATAGGTTCTGAATGTCCGAATTGGGAATCTGTGTCAAAACTTTGTTAGTAATTATGTGATCCTTTCTAGCTGGAAGTAAGGGAGATGGGGCATGAAGTTATTTCTAGGAGTTGGAGACATACCCACTTTAGATCAGTTCTTTGCATCTTTGAAATACCTATACAAACTTGTTCCTACATAGTAACTTGCAACTTTGAATGAGAATGTGCTTGCTTACAGCAACGTGCTATATGTTCTGAATGCCCAAAATGGGAATCTGTGTCAAAACTTTCTTAGGAATTATGTGATCCTTACTAGCTTGAAGTAAGTGAGATGGGGAGGGAAGTTATTTCTAGGAGTTTGAGACATACCCACTATAGCTCAGTTCTTGGCATCTTTGAAATACCTATACAAACTTGTTCCTACATAGTTACTTGCTACTTGGAATGAGAAAGTTCTTGCTTAAAGCAACATGCTATATTTTCTGAATGCCCGAATTGGGAATCTGTGTAAAATCTTTGTTAGGAATTATGTGATCCTTACTAGCTGGAAGTAAGGGAGATGGGGCATCAAGTTATTTCTAGGAGTTAGAGACATACCAAGTTTAGCTCTGTTCTGGGCATCTTTGAAATACCTATACAAACTTGTTCCTACATAGTATCTTGCAACTTTGAAAGAGAATGTGCTTGCTTACAGCAACGTGCTATATGTTCTGAATGCCCGAATTGGGAATCTGTGTCAAATCTTTGTTAGGAATTATGTGATCCTTACTAGCTGGAAGTAAAGGAGATGGGGCATGAAGTTATTTCTAGGAGTTGGAAACATACCAAGTTTAGCTCACTTCTGGGCATCTTTGAAATACCTATACAAACTTGTTCCTACATAGTAACTTGCAATTTTGAATGAGAATGTGCCTACTTACAGCAACGTGCTATATGTTCTGAATGCCCGAATTGGGAATCTGTGTCAAAACTTTGTTAGGAATTATGTGATCCTTAATAGATGGAAGTAAGGGAGATGGGGCATGAAGTTATTTCTAGGAGTTGGAGACATACCAAGTTTATCTCACTTCTGAGCATCTTTGAAATACCTATACAAACTTGTTCCTACATAGTAACTTGCTACTTGGAATGAGAAAGTGCTTGCTTAAAGCAACGTGCTACATGTTCTGAATGCCCGAATTGGGAATCTGTGTCAAAACTTTGTTAGGAATTATGTGATCCTTACTAGCTGGAAGTAAGGGTGATGGGCCATGAAGTTATTTCTAGGAGTTGGAGACATACCAAGTTTAGCTCAGTTCTGGGCATCTTTGAAATACCTATACAAACTTGTTCCTACATAGTAACTTGCAATTTTGAATGAGAATGTGCTTGCTTAAAGCAACGTGCTATATGTTTTGAATGTCCGAATTGGGAATCTGTGTCAAAGCTTTGTTAGGTATTATGTGATTCTTACTAGCTGGATGTAAGGGAGATGGGGCATGAAGTTATTTCTAGGAGTTGGAGACATACCCACTTTAGCTCAGTTCTTTGCATCTTTGAAATACCTATACAAACTTGTTCCTACATAGTAACTTGCAACTTTGAATGAGAATGTGCTTGCTTACAGCAACGTGCTATATGTTCTGAATGCCCGAATTGGGAATCTGTGTCAAAACTTTCTTAGGAATTATGTGATCCTTACTAGCTGGAAGTAAGTGAGATGAGGCATGAAGTTATTTCTAGGAGTTGGATACATACCCACTTTAGCTCAGTTTTTTGCATCTTTGAAATACCTATACAAACTTGTTCCTACATAGTAACTTGCTACTTGGAATGAGAAAGTGCTTGCTAAAGCAACATGCTATATTTTCTGAATGCCGGAATTGGGAATCTGTGTCAAAACTTTGATAGGATTTATGTGATCCTTACTAGCTGGAAGTAAGGGAGATGGGGCATCAAGTTATTTCTAGGAGTTAGAGACATACCAAGTTTTGCTCTGTTCTTGGAATCTTTGAAATACCTATACAAACTTGTTCCTACATAGTATCTTGCAACTTTGAATGAGAATGTGCTTGCTTACAGCAACGTGCTATATGTTCTGAAAGCTCGAATTGGGAATCTGTGTCAAAAGTTTGTTAGGAATTATGTGATCCTTACTAGCTGGAATTAAAGGAGATGGGGCATGAAGTTATTTCTAGGAGTTGGAGACATACCAAGTTTAGCTCAGTGCTGGGCATATTTGAAATACCTATACAAATTTGTTCCTACCTAGTAACTTGCTAATTGGAATAAGAAAGTGCTTGCTTAAAGGAACGGGCTATATGTTCTGAATGCCCGAATTGGGAATCTGTGTCAAAACTTTGTTAGGAATTATGTGATCCTTCCTAGCTTGAAGTAAGGGAGTTGGGGCATGAAGTTATTTCTAGGAGTTGGAGACATACCAACTTTAGCTCAGTTCTGTGCATCTTTGAAAGTCCTCTACAAACTTGTTCCTACATAGTAACTTGCAACTTTGAATGAGAATGTGCTTGCTTACAGCAACGTGCTACATGTTCTGAATGCCCGAACTGGGAATCTGTGTCAAAACTTTGTTAGGAATTATGTGATCTTTACTAGTTGGAAGTAAGAGAGATGGGGCATGATGTTATTTCTAGGAGTTGGAGACATACCAAGTTTAGCTCAGTTCTGGGCATCTTTGAAATACCTATAGAAACTTGTTCCTACATAGTATATTGCATCTTTGAATGAGAATGTGCCTGCTTACAGCAACGTGCTATATGTTCTGAATGCCCGAATTGGGAATCTGTGTCAAAACTTTGTTAGGAATTATGTGATCCTTATTAGCTGGAAGTAAGGGAGATGGGGCATGAAGTTATTTCTAAGATTTGGAGACATACAAAGTTTAGCTCAGTTCTGGGCATCTTTGAAAGTCGTATACAAACTTGTTCTTTCATAGTAACATGCAACTTTGAATGAGAATGTGCTTGCTTACAGCAACGTGCTATATGTTCTGAATGCCCGAATTGGGAATCTGTGTCAAAACTTTCTTAGGAATTATGTGATCCTTACTAGCTTGAAGTAAGGGAGATGGGGCAGGAAGTTATTTCTAGGAGTTGGAGACATACCCAGTTTAGCTCAGTTCTTTGCATCTTTGAAATACCTATCCAAACTTGTTCCTACATAGTTACTTGCTACTTGGAATGAGAAAGTTTTTGCTTAAAGCAACATGCTAAATGTTCTGAATGCCCGAATTGGGAATCTGTGTCAAATCTTTGTTAGGAGTTATGTGATCCTTACTAGCTGGAAGTAAGGGAGATGGGGCATCAAGTTATTTCTAGGAGTTAGAGACATACCAAGTTTAGCTCTGTTCTGGGCATCTTTGAAATACCTATACAAACTTGTTCCTACATAGTATCTTGCAACTTTGAATGAGAATGTGCTTGCTTACAGCAACGTGCTATATGTTCTGAATGCCCGAATTGGGAATCAGTGTCAAAACTTTGTTAGGAATTATGTGATCCTTATTAGCTGGCAGTAAAGGAGATGGGGCATGAAGTTATTTCTAGGAGTTGGAAACATACCAAGTTTAGCTCACTTCTGGGCATCTTTGAAATACCTATACAAACTTGTTCCTACGTAGTAACTTGCAATTTTGAATGAGAATGTGCCTACTTACAGCAACGTGCTATATGTTCTGAATGCCCGAATTGGGAATCTGTGTTAAAACTTTGTTAGGAATTATGTGATCCTTAATAGATGGAAGTAAGGCAGATGGGGCATGAAGTTATTTCTAGGAGTTGGAGACACACCAAGTTTAGCTCACTTCTGGGAATCTTTGAAATACCTATACAAACTTGTTCCTACATAGTAACTTGCAATTTTGAATGAGAATGTGCCTACTTACTGCAACGTGCTATATGTTCTGAATGCCCGAATTGGGAATCTGTGTCAAAATTTTGTTAGGAATTATGTGATCCTTACTAGCTGGAAGTAAGGGAGATGAGGCATGAAGTTATTTCTAGGAGTTGGACACATACCAAGTTTAGCTCAGTTCTGGGCATCTTTGAAATACCTATACAAACTTGTTCCTACATAGTAACTTGCATCTTTGAATGAGAATGTGCTTGCTTACAGCAACGTGCTATATGTTATGAATGCCCGAATTGGGAATCTGTGTCAAAACTTTGTTAGGAATTATGTGATCCTTCCTAGCTGGAAGTAAGGGAGTTGGGGCATGAAGTTATTTCTAGGAGTTGGAGACATACCCACTTTAGCTCAGTTCTTTGCATCTTTGAAATACCTATACAAACTTGTTCCTACATAGTTACTTGCTACTTGGAATGAGAAAGTTCTTGCTTAAAGCATCATGCTATATGTTCTGAATGCCCGAATTGGGAATCTGTGTCAAATCTTTGTTAGGAATTATGTGATCCTTACTAGCTGGAAGTAAGGGAGATGGGGCATCAAGATATTTCTAGGAGTTAGAGACATACCAAGTTTAGCTCTGTTCTGGGAATCTTTGAAATACCTATACAAACTTGTTCCTACATAGTATCTTGCAACTTTGAATGAGAATGTGCTTGCTTACAGCAACGTGCTATATGTTCTGAATGCCCGAATTGGGAATCTGTATCAAAACGTTGTTAGGAATTATGTGATCCTTACTAGCTGGAAGTAAAGGAGATGGGGCATGAAGTTATTTCTAGGAGTTGGAGACAAACCAAGTTTAGCTCAGTGCTGGGCATATTTGAAATACCTATACAAACTTGTTCCTACCTAGTAACTTGCTACTTGGAATAAGAAAGTGCTTGCTTAAAGAACGTGCTATATGTTCTGAATGCCCGAATTGGAAATCTGTGTCAAAACTTTGTTAGGAATTATGTGATCCTTACTAGCTGGAAGTAAGGGAGATGAGGCATGATGTTATTTCTAGGAGTTGGACACATACCAAGTTAAGCTCAGTTCTGGGCATCTTTGAAATACCTATACAAACTTGTTTCTACATAGTAACTTGCCTCTTTGAATGAGAATGTGCTTGCTTACAGCAACGTGTTATATGTTCTGAATGCCCGAATTCGGAATCTGTGTCAAAAATTTGTTAGGAATTATGTGATCCTTACTAGCTGGAATAAAGGAGTTGGGGCATGAAGATATTTCTAGGAGTTGTATACATACCAAGTTTAGCTCAGTTCTGGGCATCTTTGAAATACATATACAAACTTGTTCCTACATAGTAACTTGCTACTTGGAATGAGAAAGTGCTTGCTAAAGCAACATGCTATATTTTCTGAATGACCGAATTGGGAATCTGTGTCAAAACTTTGATAGGAATTATGTGATCCTTACTAGCTGGAAGAAAGTGAGATGGGGCATCAAGTTATTTCTAGGAGTTAGAGAGATACCAAGTTTAGCTCTGTTCTGGGCATCTTTGAAAGACCTATACAAACTTGTTCCTTCATAGTATCTTGCAACTTTAAATGAGAATGTGCTTGCTTACAGCAACGTGCTATATGTTCTGAATGCCCGAATTGGGAATCTGTTTCAAAACTTTGTTAGGAATTATGTGATCCTTACTAGCTGGAAGTAAGGGAGATGGGGCATGAAGTTATTTCTAATAGTTGGAGACATACCAAGTTTAGCTCAGTTCTGGGCATCTTTGAAATACCTATACAAACTTGTTCCTACATAGTAACTTGCAACTTTGAATGAGAATGTGCTTGCTTACAGCAACGTGCTATATGTTCTGAATGCCCGAATTGGGAATCTCTGTCAAAACTTTGTTAGGAATTATGTGATCCTTACTAGCTGGAAGTAAGGGAGATGAGACATGAAGTTATTTCTAGGAGTTGGAGAAATACCCACTTTAGCTCAGTTCTTTGCATCTTAGAAATACCTATACACACTTGTTCCTACATAGTAACTTGCAACTTTGAATGAGAATGTGCTTGCTTACAGCAACGTGCTATATGTTCTGAATGCCCGAATTTGGAATCTGTGTCAAAATTTTGATAGGAATTATGTGATCCTTACTAGCTGGAAGAAAGGGAGATGGGGCATGAAGTTATTTCTAGGAATTGGAGACATACCAAGTTTAGCTCAGTTCTGGGCATCTTTGAAATACCTATACAAACTTGTTCCTACATAGTAACTTGCTATTTGTAATGAGAAAGTGCTTGCTTAAAGGAACGTGCTATATGTTCTGAATGCCCGAATTGGGATCTGTGTCAAAACTTTGTTAGGAATTATGTGATCCTTACTAGCTGGAAGTAAGGGAGATGGGGCATGAAGTTATTTCTAAGAGTTGGAGACATACCAAGTTTAGCTCAGTTCTGGGTATACTTGAAAGTCCTATACAAACTTGTTCTTACATAGTAACTTGCAACTTTGAATGAGAATGTGCTTGCTTACAGCAACGTGCTATATGTTCTGAATGCCCGAATTGGGAATCTGTGTCAAAACTTTGTTAGGAATTATGTGATCCTTACTAGCTGGAAGTAAGGGAGATGAGGCATGAAGTTATTTCTAGGAGTTGGAGAAATACCCACTTTAGCTCAGTTCTGTGCATCTTTGAAATACCTATACAAACTTGTTCCTATAGTAACTTGCAACTTTGAATGAGAATGTGCTTGCTTACAGCAACGTGCTATATGTTCTGAATGCCCGAATTTGGAATCTGTGTCAAAACTTTGATAGGAATTATGTGATCCTTACTAGCTGGAAGTAACGGAGATGGGGCATGAAGTTATTTCTAGGAATTGGAGACATACAAAGTTTAGCTCAGTTCTGGGCATCTTTGAAATACCTATACAAACTTGTTCCTACCTAGTAACTTGCTACTTTGAATGAGAAAGTGCTTGCTTACAGCAACATGCTATATGTGCTGAATGCCCGAATTTGGAATCTGTGTCAAAACTTTGATAGGAATTATGTGATCCTTACTAGCTGGAAGTAAGGGAGATGGGGCATGAAGTTATTTCTAGGAATTGGAGACATACCAAGTTTAGCTCAGTTCTGGGCATCTTTGAAATACCTATACAAACTTGTTCCTACATAGTAACTTGCTATTTGTAATGAGAAAGTGCTTGCTTAAAGGAACGTGCTATATGTTCTGAATGCCCGAATTGGGAATCTGTGTCAAAACTTTGTTAGGAATTATGTGATCCTTACTAGCTGGAAGTAAGGGAGATGGGGCATGTAGTTATTTCTAAGAGTTGGAGACATACCAAGTTTAGCTCAGTTCTGGGCATCTTTGAATGTCCTATACAAACTTGTTCTTACATAGTAACATGCAACTTTGAATGAGAATGTGCTTGCTTACAGCAACGTGCTATATGTTCTGAATGCCCAAATTGGGATTCTGTGTCAAAACTTTGTTAGGAATTATGTGATCCTTACTAACTGGAAGTAAGGGAGATGGGGCATGAAGTTATTTCTAGGAATTGGAGACATACCAAGTTTAGCTCAGTTCTGGGCATCTTTGAAATACCTATACAAACTTGTTCCTACCTAGTAACTTGCTACTTGGAATGAGAAAGTGCTTGCATAAAGCAACGTGCTACATGTTCTGAATGCCCGAATTGGGAATCTGTGTCAAATCTTTGTTAGGAATTATGTGATCCTTACTAGCTGGAAGTAAGGGAGTTGGGGCATGAAGTTATTTCTATGAGTTGGACACATACTAAGATTAGCTCAGTTTGGGCATCTTTGAAATACCTATACACACTTGTTCCTACATAGTAACTTGCAACTTTGAATGAGAATGTGCTTGCTTACAGCAACGTGCTATATGTTCTGAATGCCCGAATTGGGAATCTGTGTCAAAACTTTGTTAGGAATTATGTGATCCTTACTAGCTGGAAGTAAGTGAGATGGGGCATGAAGTTATTTGTAGGACTTGGAGACATTCCCACTTTAGCTCAGTTCTTTGCATCTTTGAAATACCTATACAAATTTGTTCCTACATAGTAACTTGCATCTTTGAATGAGAATGTGCTTGCTTACAGCAACGTGCTATATGTTCTGAATGCCCGAATTGGGAATCTGTGTCAAAACTTTGTTAGGAATTATGTGATCCTTACTAGCTGTAAGTAAGGGAGATGGGGCATGATGTTATTTCTAAGAGTTGGAGACAAACCAAGTTTAGCTCAGTTCTGGGCATATTTGAAAGTCCTATACAAACTTGTTCTTACATAGCAACTTGCAACTTTGAATGAGATTGTGCTTGCTTACAGCAACGTGCTATATGTTCTGAATGCCCGAATTGGGAATCTGTGTCAAAACTTTGTTAGGAAATATGTGATCCTTACTAGCTGGAAGTAAGGGAGATGGGGCATGAAGTTATTTCTAGGAGTTGGAGACATACCCACTTTAGCTCAGTTCCTTGCATCTTTGAAATACCTATACAAACTTGTTCCTACATAGTAACTTGCAACTTTGAATGAGAATGTGCTTGCTTACAGCAACGTGCTATATGTTCTGAATGCCCGAATTTGGAATCTGTGTCAAAACTCTGATAGAAATTATGTGATCCTTACTAGCTGGAAGTAAGGGAGATGGGGCATGAAGTTATTTCTAGGAATTGGAGACATACCAAGTTTAGCTCAGTTCTGGGCATCTTTGAAATACCTATACAAACTTGTTCCTACCGAGTAACTTGCTATTTGTAATGAGAAAGTGCTTGCTTAAAGGAACGTGCTATATGTTCTGAAAGCCCGAATTGGGAATCTGTGTCAAAACTTTGTTTGGAATTATGTGATCCTTATTAGCTGGAATTAAGGGAGATAAGGCATGAAGTTATTTCTAGGAGTTGGAGACATACCAAGTTTAGCTCAGTTCTGGGCATCTTTGGAATACCTATACAAACTTATTCCTTCATAGTAAGTTGCATCTTTAAATGAGAATGTGCTTGCTTACAACAACGTGCTATATGTTCTGAATGCCCGAATTGGGAATCTGTGTCAAAACTTTGTTACGAATTATGTGATCCTTACTAGCTGGAAGTAATTGAGTTGGGCATGAAGTTATTTCTAGGAGTTGGAGACATACCAAGTTTAGCTCAGTTCTGGGCATCTTTGAAATACCTATACAAACTTGTTCCTACATAGTAACTTGCATCTTTGAATGAGAATGTGCTTGCTTACAGCAACGTGCTATATGTTCTGAATGCCCGAATGGGGAATCTGTATCAAAACATTGTTAGGAATTATGTGATCCTTACTAGCTGGAAGTAAGGGAGATGGGGCATGAAGTTATTTCCAGGAGTTGGAGACATACCAAGTTTAGCTCAGTTCTGGGCATCTTTGAAATACCTATAGAAACTTGTTCCTACATAGGTACTTGAAACTTTGAATGAGAATGTGCTTGCTTACAGCAACGTGCTATATGTTCTGAGTGCCCGAATTGGGAATCTGTGTCAAAACTTTGTTAGGAATTATGTGATCCTTACTAGCTGGAAGTAAGGGAGATGGGGCATGAAGTTATTTCTAGGACGTGGAGACATACCCACTTTAGCTCAGTTTTTTGCATCTTTGAAATACCTATACAAACTTGTTCCTACATAGTAACTTGCATCTTTGAATGAGAATGTGCTTGCTTACAGCAACGTGCTATATGTTCTGAATGCCCGAATTGGGAATCTGTGTCAAAACTTTGTTAGGAATTATGTGATCCTTACTAGCTGGAAGTAAGGGAGATGAGGCATGAAGGTATTTCTAGGAGTTGGAGAAATACCCACTTTAGCTCAGTTCTTTGCATCTTTGAAATACCTATACAAACTTGTTCCTACATAGTAACTTGCAACTTTGAATGAGAATGTGCTTGCTTACACCAACGTGCTATATGTTCTGAATGCCCGAATTGGGAATCTGTATCAAAACATTGTTAGGAATTATGTGATCCTTACTAGCTGGAAGTAAGTGAAATGGGGCATGAAGTTATTTCTAGGAGTTGAAGACATACCCACTTTAGCTCAGTTCTGGGCATCTTTGAAATACCTATAGAAACATGTTCCTACATAGTAACTTGCATCTTTGAATGAGAATGTGCTTGCTTACAGCAACGTGCTAAATGATCTGAATGCACGAATGGGGAATCTGTGTCAAAACTTTGTTAGGAATTATGTGATCCTTACTAGCTGGAAGTAAGGGAGATGGGGCATTAAGTTATTTCTGGGAGTTGGAGACATACCAAATTTAGCTCAGTTCTGGGCATCTTTGAAATACCTATACAAACTTGTTCCTACATAGTAACTTGCATCTTGGAATGAGAATGTGCTTGCTTACAGCAACGTGCTATATGTTCTGAATGCCCGAATTGGGAATCTGTGTCAAAAGTTTGTTAGGAATTATGTGATCCTTACTAGCTGGAAATAAGTGAGATGGGGCATGATGTTATTTCTAGGAGTTGGAGAAATACCCACTTTAGCTCAGTTCTGGGCATCTTTGAAATACCTATAGAAACTTGTTCCTACATAGTAACTTGCATCTTTAAATGAGAATGTGCTTGCTTACAGCAACGTGCTATATGTTCTGAATGCCCGAATTGGGAATCTGTGTCAAAACTTTGTTAGGAATTATGTGATCCTTACTAATTGTAAGTAAGGGAGATGGGGGATGATGTTATTTCTAAGAGTTGGAGACATACCAAGTTTAGCTCAGTTCTGGGCATATTTGACAGTCCTATACAAACTTGTTCTTACATAGTAACTTGCACCTTTTAATGAGAATGTGCTTGCTTACAGCAACGTGCTATATGTTCTGAATGCCCGAATTGGGAATCTGTGTCAAAACTTTGTTAGAAATTATGTGATCCTTACTAGCTGGAAGTAAGGGAGATGGGGCATGAAGTTATTTCTAGGAGTTGGAGACATACCCACTTTAGCTCAGTTCTTTGCATCTTTGAAATACCTATACAAACTTGTTCCTACATAGTAACTTGCAACTTTGAATGAGAATGTTCTTGCTTACAGCAACGTGCTATATGTTCTGAATGCCCGAATTTGGAATCTGTGTCAAAACTCTGATAGGAATTATGTGATCCTTACTAGCTGGAAGTAAGGGAGATGGGGCATGAAGTTATTTCTAGGAGTTGGAGACATACAACGTTTAGCTCAGTTCTGGGCATCGTTGAAATACCTATACAAACTTGTTCCTACATAGTAACTTGCTATTTGTCATGAGAAAGTGCTTGCTTAAAGGAACGTGCTATATGTTCTGAATGCCCGAATTGGGAATCTGTGTCAAAACTTTGTTAGGAATTATGTGATCCTTACTAGCTGGAAGTAAGGGAGATGGGGCATGAAGTTATTTCTAAGAGTTGGAGACATACCAAGTTTAGCTCAGTTCTGGGCATCTTTGAATGTCCTATACAAACTTGTTCTTACATAGTAACATGCAACTTTGAATGAGAATGTGCTTGCTTACAGCAACGTGCTATAAGTTCTGAATGCCCAAATTTGGATTCTGTGTCAAAACTTTGTTAGGAATTATGTGATCCTTACTAGCTGGAAGTAAGGGAGATGGGGCATGAAGTTATTTCTAGGAATTGGAGACATACCAAGTTTAGCTCAGTTCTGGGCATCTTTGAAATACCTATACAAACTTGTTCCTACCTAGTAACTTGCTACTTGGAATGAGAAAGTGCTTGCATAAAGCAACGTGCTACATGTTCTGAATGCCCGAACAGGGAATCTGTGTCAAATCTTTGTTAGGAATTATGTGATCTTTACTAGCTGGATGTAAGGGAGTTGGGGCATGTAGTTATTTCTAGGAGTTGGACACATACTAAGATTAGCTCAGTTTGGGCATCTTTGAAATACCTATACAAACTTGTTCCTACATAGTAACTTGCATCTTTGAATGAGAATGTGCTTGCTTACAGCAACGTGCTATATGTTCTGAATGCCCGAATTGGGAATCTGTGTCAAAACTTTGTTAGGAATTATGTGATCCTTACTAGCTGGAAGTAAAGGAGATGGGGCATGAATTTATTTGTAGGACTTGGAGACATACCCACTTTAGCTCAGTTCTTTGCATCTTTGAAATACCTATACAAACTTGTTCCTACATAGTAACTTGCATCTTTGAATGAGAATGTGCTTGCTTACAGCAACGTGCTATATGTTCTGAATGCCCGAATTGGGAGTCAGGTTCAAAAATTTGTTAGGAATTATGTGATCCTTACTAGCTGTAAGTAAGGGAGTTGGGACATGATGTTATTTCTAAGAGTTGGAGACATACCAAGTTTAGCTCAGTTCTGGGCATATTTGAAAGTCCTATACAAACATTTTTCTTACATAGTAACTTGCAACTTTGAATGAGAATGTGCTTGCTTACAGCAACGTGCTATATGTTCTGAAAGCCCGAATTGGGAATCTGTGTCAAAACTCTGATAGGAATTATGTGATCCTTACTAGCTGGAAGTAAGGGAGATGGGGCATGAAGTTATTTCTAGGAATTGGAGACATACCAAGATTACCTCAGTTCTGGGCATCTTTGAAATACCTATACAAATTGTTCCTACCGAGTAACTTGCTATTTGTAATGAGAAAGTGCTTGCTTAAAGCAACGTGCTATATGTTCTGAATGCCCGAATTGGGAATCTGTGTCAAAAGTTTGTTAGGAATTATGTGATCCTTACCAGTTGGGAGTAAGGGAGATGGGGCATGAAGTTATTTCTAGGAGTTGGAGACACACCCACTTTAGCTCCGTTCTGGGCATCTTTGAAATACCTATACAAACCTGTTCCTACATAGTAACTTGCAACTTTGAATGAGAATGTGCTTGCTTACAGCAACGTTCTATATGTTCTGAATGCCCGAATTGGGAATCTGTGTCAAATCTTTGTTAGGAATTATGTGATCCTTACCAGCTGGAAGTAAGGAAGAGGGGCATGAAGTTATTTCTAGGAGTTGGAGACATATCAACTTTACCTCAGTTCTGGGCATCTTTGAAATAACTATAGAAACTTGTTCCTACATAGTAACTTGCTACTTGGAATGAGAAAGTGCTTGCTTAAAGCAACGTGCTACATGTTCTGAATGCCCGAATTGGGAATCTGTGTCAAAACTTTTTAGAAATTATGTGATCCTTACTAGATGGAAGTAAGGGAGATGGGGCATGAAGTTATTATTAGGAGTTGGAGACATACCACGTTTAGCTCAGTTCTTGGCAACTTTGAAATACCTATACAAACTTGTTCCTACATAGTAACTTGCATCTTTGAATGAGAATGTGATTGCTTACAGCAACGTGCTATATGATCTGAATGACCGAATTGGGAATCTGTGTCAAAACTTTGTTAGGAATTTTGTGATCCTTACAAGCTGGAAGTAAGGGAGTTGGGACATGATGTTATTTCCAGGAGTTGGAGACATACCCACTTTAGCTCAGTTCTGGGCATCTTTGAAATACCTATACAAACTTGTTCCTACATTGTAACTTGCAACTTTGAATGAGAATGTGCTTGCTTACATCAACGTGCTATATGTACTGAATGCCCGAATTGGGAATCTGTGTCAAAACTTTGTTAGGAATTATGTGATCCTTACTAGCTGGAAGTAAGGGAGTTGCGGCATGAAGTTATTTCTAGGAGTTGGAGACATACCAAGTTCAGCTCAGTTCTGGGCATCTTAGAAATACCTATATAAACTTGGTCCTACATAGTGACTTGCAACTTTAAGTGAGAATGTGCTTACTTACAGCAACGTGCTATATGTTCTGAATGCCCTAATTGGGAATCTGTGTCAAAACTTTGTTAGGAATTATGTGATCCTTACTAGCTGGAAGTAAGGGAGATGGCGCATGAAGTTATTTCTAGGAATTGGAGACATACCCACTTAACCTCAGTTCTTGGCATCTTTGAAATACCTATAGAAACTTGTTCCTACATAGTAACTTGGTACTTGGAATGAGAATGTGCTTGCTTAAAGGAACGTGCTATATGTTCTCAATGCCCAGTTGGGAATCTGCGTCAAATCTTTCTTAGGAATTATGTGATCCTTACTAGATGGAAGTAAGGGAGAAGGGGCATGAAGTTATTTCTAGGAGTTGGAGACATACATACTTTAGCTCAGTACTGGGCATCTTTGAAATACCTATGGAAACTTGTTCCTTCATAGTAACTGGCTACTTGGAATGAGAAAGTGCTTGCTTAAAGCAACGTGCTACATGTTCTGAATGCCCGAATTGGGAATCTGTGTCAAAACTTTGTTAGAAATTATGTGATCCTTACTAGCTGGAAGTAAGGGAGATGGAGCATGAAATTATTTCTAGGAGTTGGAGACATACCAAGTTTAGCTTAGTTCTGGGCATCTTTGAAATACCTATACCAACTTGTTCGTACATAGTAACTTGCAACTTTGAATGAGAATGTGCTTGCTTACAGCAACGTGCTATATGTTCTGAAAGCCCGAATTTGGAATCTGTGTCAAAACTTTGTTAGGAATTATGTGATCCTTACTCCCTGGAAGTAAGTGAGATGGAGCATGAAGTTATTTCTAGGAGTTGGAGACATACCCACTTTAGCTCAGTTCTGGGCATCTTTGAAATACCTATACAAACTTGTTCCTACATAGTAACTTGCAACTTTGAATGAGAATGTGCTTGCTTACAGCAACGTGCTATATGTTCTGAATGACCGAATTGGGTATCTGTTCAAAACTTTGTTAGGAATTATGTGATCCTTACTAGCTGGATGTAAGGGAGTTTGGACATGAAGTTATTTCCAGGAGTTGGAGACATACCCAATTTAGCTCAGTTCTGGGCATCTTCGAAATACCTATACAAACTTGTTCCTACATAGTAACTTGCAACTTTGAATGTGAATGTGCTTGCTTACAGCAACGTGCTATATGTTCTTAATGCCCGAATTGGGAATCTGTGTCAAAACTTTGTTAGGAATTATGTGATCCTTACTAGCTGGAAGTAAGGGAGATGGAGCATGAAGTTATTTCTAGGAGTTGGAGACAGACCAAGTGTAGCTCAGTTCTGGGCATCTTTGAAGTACCTATACGAACTTGTCCTACATTGTAACTTGCATCTTTGAATGAGAATGTGCTTGCTTACATCAACGTGCTATATGTTCTGAATGCCCGAATTGGGAATCTGTGTCAAAACTTTGTTACGAATTATGTGAATCTTACTCGCTGGAAGAAAGGGAGATGGGGCATGTATTTATTTCTAGGAGTTGGAGCCATACCAAGTTTAGCTCAGTTCTGGGCATCTTTGAAATACCTATACAAACTTATTCCTACATAGTAACTTGCAACTTTGAATGAGAATGTGCTTGCTTACAGCAACGAGCTATATGTTCTGAATGCCCGAATTGGGAATCTGTGTCAAAACTTTGTTAGGAATTGTGTGATCCTTACTAGATGGAAGTAAGGGAGATGGGGAATGAAGTTATTTCTAGGAGTTGGAGACATACCCACTTTAGCTCAGTACTTGGCATCTTTGAAATACCTATAGAAACTTGTTCCTACATAGTAACATGCTACTTGGAATGAGAATGTGCTTGCTTACAGCAACGTGCTATAAGTTCTGAAAGCCCGAATTGTGAATCTGTGTCATAAATATTTTAGGAATTATGTGATCCTTACTAGCTGGAAGTAAGGAAGATGGAGCATGAAGTTATTTCTAGGAGTTGGAGACATACCCAATTTAGCTCAGTTCTGGGCATCTTCGAAATACCTATACAAACTTGTTCCTACATAGTAACTTGCAACTTTGAATGAGAATGTGCTTGCTTACAGCAACGTGCTATATGTTCTGAATGCCCGAATTGGGAATCTGTGTCAAAACTTTGTTAGGAATTATGTGATCCTTACTAGCTGGAAGTAAGGGAGATGGAGCATGAAGTTATTTCTAGGAGTTGGAGACAGACCAAGTGTAGCTCAGTTCTGGGCATCTTTGAAGTACCTATACGAACTTGTCCTACATTGTAACTTGCATCTTTGAATGAGAATGTGCTTGCCTATAGCAACGTGCTATATGTTCTGAATGCCCGAACTGGGAATCTGTGTCAAAACTTTGTTAGGAATTATGTGATCCTTGCTAGCTGGAAGTAAGGGAGTTGGGACATGAAGTTATTTCTAGGAGTTGGAGACATACTCACATTAGCTCAGTTCTGGGCATCTTTGTAATACCTATACAAACTTGTTCCTACATAGCAACTTGCAACTTTGAATGAGAATGTGCTTGCTTACAGCAACGTGCTACATGTTCTGAATGCCCGAATTGGGAATCTGTGTCAGAACTTTGTTAGGAATTATGTGATCCTTACTAGCTGGAAGTAAGGGACAAGGGGCATGAAGTTATTTCTAGGAGTTGGAGACATACCAAGTTTATCTCAATTCTGGGCATCTTTGAAATACCTATGCAAACTTGTTCTTACATTGTAACTTGCAACTTTGAATGAGAATGTGCTTGCTTACAGCAACGTGCTATATGTTCTGAATGCCCGAATTCGGAATCTGCGTCAAAACTTTGTTAGGAATTATGTCATCCTTACTAGATGGAAGTAAGTGAGATGGGGCATGAAGTTATTTCTAGGAGTTGGAGACACACCAAGTTTAGCTCAGTTCTGGGCATCTTTGAAATACCTATACAAACTTGTTCCTACATAGTAACTTGCAACTTTGAATGAGAATGTGCTTGCTTAAAGTAACGTGCTACATGTTCTGAATGCCCTAATTGGGAATCTGTGTCAAAATTTTGTTAGGAATTATGTGAGTCTTACTAACTGGAAGTAAGGGAGATGGGGCATGAAGTTATTTCTAGGAGGTGGAGACATACCAAGTTTAGCTCAGTTCTGGGCATCTTTGAAATACCTATACATACTCGTTCCTACAGAGTAACTTGCAACTTTGAATGAGAATGTGCTTGCTCACAGCAACGTGCTACATGTTCTGAATGCCCGAATTGGGAATCTGTGTCAAATCTTTGTTAGGGATTATGTGATCCTTACTAGATTTAAGTAAGGGAGATGGGGCATGGATTTATTTCTAGGAGTTGGAGACATACCCACTTTACCTCAGTTCTGGGCATCTTTGAAATACCTATACAAACTTGTTCCTACATAGTACCTTGCTACTTGGAATGAGAATGTGCTTGCTTAAAGCAAAGTGCTATGTGTTCTGAATGCCCGAATTGGGAATCTGTCTCAAAATTTTGTTAGGAATTATGTGATCCTTACTAGCTGGAAGCAAGGGAGATGACGCATGAAGTTATTTCTTGGAGTTGGAGACATACCAAGTGAAGCTCAGTTCTGGGCATCTTTGAATTACCTATACAAACTTGTTCCTACATAGTAACTTGCAACTTTGAATGAGAATGTGCTTGCTTAAAGCAACGTGCTACATGTTCTGAATGCCCGAATTGGGAATCTGTGTCAAAACTTTGTTAGGAATTATGTGATCCTTACCAGCTGGAAGTAAAGGAGATGGGGCATGAAGTTATTTCTAGGAATTGGAGACATACCCAGTTTAGCTCAGTTCTGGGCATTTTTGAAATACCTATACAAACTTGTTCCAACATAGTAACTTGCTACTTGGAATGAGAAAGTGCTTGCTTAAAGCAACGTGCTACATGTTCTGAATGCCCGAATTGGGAATCTGTGTCAAAACTTTGTTAGAAATTATGTGATCCATACTAGTTGGAAGCAAGTGAGATGGGGCATGAAGTTATTTCTTGGAGTTGGAGACATACCAAGTTTAGATCAGTTCTGGGCATCTTTGAAATACCTATTAAAACTAGTTCCTACATAGTAACTTGCAAGATTGAATGTGAATGTGCTTGCTTACAGCAACGTGCTCTATGTTCTGAATGCCCGAATTGGGAATCTGTGTCAAAACTTTGTTAGGAATTATCTGATCCTCACTAGCTGGAAGTAAGGGAGATGGGGCATGGATTTATTTCTACGTTTGGAGACATACCCACTTTACCTCAGTTCTCGGCATCTTTGAAATACCTATACAAACTTGTTCCTACATAGTAACTTGCTACTTGGAATGAGAATGTGCTTGCTTTCATCAACGTGCTATATATTCTGAATGCCCGAATTGGGAATCTGTGTCAAAACTTTGTTAGGAATTATGTGATCCTTACTAGCTGGAAACAAGGGAGATGGGGCATGAAGTTATTTCTAGGAGTTGGAGACATACCAAGTTTAGCTTAGTTCTGGGCATCTTTGAAATACCTATACAAACTTGTTCCTACATAGTAACTTGCAACTTTGAATGAGAATATGCTTGCTTACAGCAACGTGCTATACGTTCTGAATGGCCGAATTGGGAATCTGTGTCAAAACTTTGTTAGGAATTATGTGATCCTTGCTAGCTGGAAGCAAGGGAGATGGGGCATGAAGTTATTTCTTGGAGTTGGAGACATACCAAGTTTAGATCAGTTCTGGGCATCTTTGAAGTACCTATACAAACTAGTCCCTACATAGTAACTTGCAACATTGAATGAGAATGTGCTTGCTTGCAGCAACGTGCTACAAGTTCTGAATGCCTGAATTGGAAATCTGTGTCAAAACTTTGTTAGGAATTATGTGATCCTCACTAGCTGGAAGTAAGGGAGATGGGGCATGGATTTATTTCTAGGAGTTGGAGACGTACCCACTTTACCTCAGTTGTGAGCATCTTTGAAATACCTATACAAACTTGTTCCTACATAGTAACTTGCTACTTTGAATGAGAATGTGCTTGCTTACAGCAACGTGCTATATGTTCTGAATGCCCGAATTGGGAATCTGTGTCAAAATTTGTTAGCAATTATGTGATGCTTACTAGCTGGAAGTAAGGGAGATGGGGCATGATGTTATTTCTAGGAGTTGGAGACATACAACGTTTAGCTGAGTTCTGGGCATCTTTGAAATATCTATACAGACTTGTTCGTACATAGTAACTTGCAACTTTGAATGAGAATGTGCTTGCTTACAGCAACGTGCTATATGTTCTGAATGCCCGAATTGGGAATCTGTGTCAAAACTTTGTTAGGAATTATGTGATCCTTACTAGCCTGAAGTAAGGGAGATGGGGCATGAAGTTATTTCTAGGAGTTGAAGACATAGCAAGTTTAGCTCAGTTCTGGGCATCTTTGAAAGTCCTATACAAACTTGTTCCTGCATAGTAACTTGCAACTTTGAATGAGAATGTGCTTGCTTACAGCAACGTGCCGTATGTTCTGAATGCCCGAATTGGGAATCTGTGTCAAAACTTTGTTAGGAATTATGTGATCCTTACTAGATGGAAGTAAGCGAGATGGGGCATGAAGTTTTTTCTAGGAGTTGGAGACATAGCCACTTTACCTCAGTTCTGGGCATCTTTGAAATACCTATACAAACTTGTTCCTACATAGTAACTTGCTACTTGGAATGAAAAAGTGCTTGCTTAAATGAACGTGCCATATGTTCTGAATGCCCGAATTGGGAATCTGTGTCAAAACTTTGTTAGGAATTATGTGATCCTTACTAGCTGGAAGTAAGGGAGATGGGGCATGAAGTTATTTCTATGAGTCGGACACATACCAAGTTTAGCTCAGTTCTGGGCATCTTTGAAATCCCTTACAAACTTGTTCCTACATAGTAACTTGCCACTTTGAATGATAATGTGCTTGCTTACAGCAACGTGCTATATGTTCTGAATGCCCGAATTGGGAGTCTGTGTCAAAACTTTGTTAGGAATTATGTGATCCTTACTAGATGGAAGTAAGGGAGTTGGGACAGGAAGTTATTTCTAGGAGTTGGAGACATACCCACATTAGCTCAGTTCTGGGCATCTTTGAAATACCTATACAAACCTGTTCCTACATAGTAACTTGCTACTTTTAATGGCAAAGTGCTTGCTTAAAGGAACGTGCCATTTGTTCTGAATGCCCGAATTGGGAATCTGTGTCAAAGCTTTGTTAGGAATTATGTGATCCTTACTAGCTGGAAGTAAGGGAGTTGGGACAGGAAGTTATTTCTAGGACTTGGAGACATACCCACTTTAGCTCAGTTCTTGGCATCTTTGAAATACCTATACAGACTTGTTCCTACATAGTAACTTGCAACTTTGAATGAGAATGTGCTTGCTTACAACAACGTGCTTTATGTTCTGAATGCCTGAATTGGGAATCTGTGTCAAAACTTTGTTAGGAATTATGTGATCCTTACTAGATGATAGTAAGGGAGATGTGGCATGAAGTTGTTTCTAGGAGTTGGAGACATACCCACTTAGCTCAGTTCTGGGCATCTTTGAAATACCTATACAAACCTGTTCCTACATAGTAACTTGCTACTTTGAATGGGAAAGTGCTTGCTTAAAGCAACGTGCCATATGTTCTGAATGCCCGAATTGGGAATCTGTGTCAAAACTTTGTTAGCAATTATGTGATCCTTACTAGCTGGAAGTAAGGGAGATGGGGCATGAAGTTATTTCTAGGAGTTGGAGACATACCCACTTTAGCTCAGTTCTGGGCATCTTTGAAATACCTATACAGACTTGTTCCTACATAGTATCTTGCTACTTGGAATGAGAAAATGCTTGCTTAAATCAACGTGCTACATGTTCTGAATGCCGGAATTGGGAATCTGTGTCAAACCTTTTTAGGAATTATGTGATCCTTACTAGCTGGAAGTAAGGGAGATTGGGCATGAAGTTATTACTAGGAGATGGAGACATACCAAGTTTAGCTCAGTTCTGGGCATCTTTGAAATACCTACACAAACTTGTCCCTACATAGTAACTTGCATCTTTGAATGAGAATGTGCTTGCTTACAGCAACGTGCTATATGTTCTGAATGCTCGAATTGGGAATCTGTGTCAAAACTTTGTTAGGAATTATGTGATCCTTACTAGCTGGAAAGAAGGGAGATGGGGCATGAAGTTATTTCTAGGATTTGGAGACATACCAAGTTTATCTCAGTTCTGGGCATCTCTGAAAGTCCTACACAAACTTATTCCTATAGTAACTTGCAACTTTGAATGAGGATGTGCTTTCTTAAAGCAACGTGCTATATGTTCTGAATGCCCGAATTGGGAATCTGTGTCAAAACTTTGTTAGGAATTATGTGATCCTTACTAGCTGGAAGTAAGGGAGATGGGGCATGAAGTTATTTCTAGGCTTTGGACACATACCCACTCTAGCTCAGTTCTGGGCATCTTTGAAATACCTATACAAACTTGTTCCTACATAGTAAGTTTCCACTTTGAATGGGAATGTGCTTGCTTACAGCAACGTGCTATAAGTTCTGAATGCCCGAATTGGGAATCTGTGTCAAAACTTTGTTAGGAATTATGTGATCCTTACTAGCTGGAAGTGATGGAGACGGGGCATGATGTTATTTCTAGGAGTTGGAGACATACCAAGTTTAGCTCAGTTCTGGGCATCTTTGAAATACCTATACAAACTTGTTCCTACAAGGTAACTTGCAACTTTGAATGAGAATGTGCTTGCTTACAGCAACGTGCTATATGTTCTGAATGACCAATTTGGGAATCTGTGTCAAAACTTTGTTAGGAATTATGTGATCCTTACTAGCTGGAAGCAAGAGAGATGGTGCATGAAGTTATTTCTAGGAGTTGGAACATACCAAGTTTAGCTCAGTTCTGGGCATCTTTGAAAGTCCTATACAAACTTGTTCCTACATAGTAACTTGCAACTTTGAATGAGAATGTGCTTTCTCACAGCAACGTGCTATAAGTTCTGAATTCCCGAATTGGGAATCTGTGTCAAAACTTTGTTAGGAATTATGTGATCCTTACTAGCTGGAAGAAAGTGAGATGGGGCATGAAGTTATTTCTAGGAGTTGGAGACATACCCACTTTACCTCAGTTCTGGGCATCTTTGAAATACCTATACAAACTTGTTCCTACATAGTAACTTGCAACTCTGAATGAGAATGTGCTTGCTTACAACAACGTGCTATATGTTCTGAATGCCCGAATTGCGAATCTGTGTCAAAACTTTGTTGGGAATTATGTGATCCTTACTAGCTGGAAGTTAGGGATATGGGGCATGAAGCTATTTCTAGGAGTTGGAGACGTACCAAGTTTAGCTCAGTTCTGGGCATCTTTGAAATACCTATACAAACTTGTTCCTACATAGTAACTTGAATCTTTGAATGAGAATGTGCTTGCTTAAAGCAACGTGCTATATGTTCTGAATGCCCGAATTGGGAATCTGTGTCAAAACTTTGTTAGGAATTATGTGATCCTTACTAGCTGGAAAAAAAGGAGATGGGGCATGAAGTTATTACAAGGAGTTGGAGACATACCAAGTATAACTCAGTTCTGGGCATCTTTGAAAGTCCTACACAAACTTGTTCCTACATAGTACCTTGCAACTTTGAATGAGAATGTGCTTGCTTACAGCAACGTGCTATATGTTCTGAATGCCCGAATTGCGAATCTGTGTCAAAACTTTGTTAGGAAATATGTGATCCTTACTATATGGAAGTAAGCGAGTTGCGGCATGAAGTTATTTCTAGGAGTTGGACACATCCCAAGTTTAGCTCAGTTTTGGGCATCTTTGAGATACCTATACAAACTTGATCCTGCATAGTAACTTGCAACTTTGAATGAGAATGTGCTTACTTAGAGCAACGTGCTATATGTTCTGAATGCCCGAATTGGGAATCTGTGTCAAAACTTTGTTAGGAATTATGTGATCCTTATTAGCTGAAAGTAAGGGAGATGGGGCATGAAGTTATTTCTAGGAGTTGGAGACATTACCAAGTTTAGCTCAGTTCTGGGCATCTTTGAAATACCTATACAAACTTGTTCCTACATAGTAACTTGCAACATTGAATGAGAATGTGCTTGCTTACAGCAACGTGCTATATGTTCTGAATGCCCGAATTTTGAATCTGTGTCAAAACTTTGTTAGAAATTATGTGATCCTTACTAGATGGAAGTAAGGGAGATGGGGCATGAAGTTATTTCTAGGAGTTGGAGACATACACACTTTAGCTCAGTTCTGGGCATCTTTGAAATATCTATACAAACTTGTTCCTACATAGTAACTTGCAACTTTGATTGAGAATGTGCTTGCTTACAGCAACGTGCTAAATATTCTGAATGCCCGAATTGGGAATCTGTGTCAAAACTTTGTTAGGAATTATGTGATCCTTACTAGCTGGAAGCAAGGGAGATGTGGCATGAAGATAATTCTAGAAGTTGGAGACATACCAAATTTAGCTCAGTTCTGGGCATCTTTGAAATACCTATACAAATTTGTTCCTACAAAGTAACTTGCATCTTTGAATGAGAATGTGCTTGCTTACAGCAACGTGCTATATGTTCTGAATGTCCGAATTGGGAATCTGTGTCAAAACTTTGTTAGGAATTATGTGATCCTTACTAGCTGGAAGTAAGGGATTTGGGACATGAAGTTATTTCCAGGAGTTGGAGACATACCCACTTTAGCTCAGTTCTGGGCATCTTTGAAATACCTATACAAACTTGTTCCTACATAGTAACTTACATGTTGGAATGAGAATGTGCTTGCTTACAGCAATGTGCTATATGTTCTGAATGCCCGAATTGGGAATCTGTGTCAAAACTTTGTTAGGAATTATGTGATCCTTACTAGCTGGAAGTAAGGGAGTTGCGGCATGAAGTTATTTCTAGGACTTGGACACACCCCAAGTTTAGCTCTGTTCTGGGCATCTTTGAGATACTTATACAAACTTGTTCCTACATAGTAACTTGCAACTTTGAATGAGAATGTGCTTACTTACAGCAACGTGCTATATGTTCTGAAAGCCCGAATTGCGAATCTGTGTCAAAACTTTGTTAGGAATTATGTGATCCTTACTAACTGGAAGTAAGGGAGATGGGGCATGAAGTTTTTTCTAGGAATTGGAGACATATCCACTTAAAGTCAGTTCTTGGCATCTTTGAAATACCTATACAAACTTGTTCCTACATTGTAACTTGCTACTTGGAATGAGAAAGTGCTTGCTTAAAGGAACGTGCTATATGTTCTGAATGCCCGGATTTGGAATCTGAGTCAAAACTTTGATAGGAATTATGTGATCCTTACTAGATGGAAGTAAGGGAGATGAGGCATGAAGTTATTTCCAGGAGTTGGAGACATACCCACTTTAGCTCAGTTCTGGGCATCTTTGAAATACCTATAGAAACTTGTTCCTACATACTAACTTGCTACTAGGAATGAGAAAGTGCTTGCTTAACGCAACGTGCTACATGTTCTGAATGCCCGAATTGGGAATCTGTGTCAAAACTTTGTTAGGAATTATGTGATCCTTACTAGCTGGAAGTAAGGGAGATGGGGCATGAAGTTATTTCTAGGAGTTGGAGACATACCAAGTTTAGCTCAGTTCTGGGCATCTTTGAAATAGCTATACAAACTTGTTCCTACATAGTAACTTGCAACTTTGAATGAGAATGTGCTTGCTTACAGCAAAGTGCTATATGTTCTGAAAGCCCGAATTGGGAATCTGTGTCAAAACTTTGTTAGGAATTATGTGATCCTTACTAGATGAAAGTAAGGGATAGCGGCATGAAGTTATTTCTAGGAGTTGGACACACCCCAAGTTTAGCTCTGTTCTGGGCATCTTTGAGATACTTATACAAACTTGTTCCTACATAGTAACTTGCAACTTTGAATGAGAATGTGCTTGCTTACATCAACGTGCTATATGTTCTGAATGCCCGAATTGGGAATCTGTGTCAAAACTTTGTTAGGAATTATGTGATCCTAACTAGCTGGAAGCAAGGGAGATGGGGAATGAAGTTATTTCTAGGAGTTGGAGACATACCAAGTGTAGCTCAGTTTTGGGCATCTTTGAAATACCTATACAAACTTGTTCCTACATAGTAACTTGCAACTTTGAAGGAGAATGTGCTTGCTTACAGCAACGTGCTGTATGTTCTGAATGCCCAAATTGGGAATCTGTGTCAAAACTTTGTTAGGAATTATGTGATCCTTAGTACCTGGAAGTAAGGGAGTTGGGACATGAAATTATTTCTAGGAGTTGGAGACATACCAAGTTTAGCTCAGTTCTGGGCATCTTTGAAATACCTATACAAACTTGTTCCTACATAGTAACTTGCAACTTTGAATGAGAATGTGCTTGCTTACAGCAACGTGCTATATGTTCTGAATGCCTGTATTGGGAATCTGTGTCAAAACTTAGTTAGGAATTATGTGATCCTTACTAGCTGGAAGTAAGTGAGATGGGACATGATGTTATTTCTAGGAGTTGGGGAGATACCCACTTTAGCTCAGTTCTGGGCATCTTTGAAATACCTATACAAACTTGTTCCTACATAGTAACTGACAACTTTGAATGAGAATGTGCTTGCTTACAGCAACGTGCTATATGTTCTGAATGCCCGAATTGGGAATCTGTGTCAAAACTTTGTTAGGAATTATGTGAATCTTACTAGCTGGAAGTAAGGGAGATGGGGCATGAAGTTATTTCTAGGAGTTTGAGACATACCCACTTTAACTCAGTTCTGGGCATCTTTGAAATAACTATACAAACTTGTTCCTACATAGTAAATTGCTACTTGGAATGAGAAAGTGCTTGCTTAAAGCAAACTGCCACATGTTCAGAATGCCCGAATTGGGAATCTGTGTCAAAACTTTGTTAGGCATTATGTTATCCTTACTAGCTGGAAGTAAGGGAGATGGGGCATGAAGTTATTTCTAGGTGTTGGACACATGCCAAGTTTAGCTCAGTTCTGGGCATCTTTGAAATACCTATACAAACTTGTTCCTATATAGTAACTTGCAACTTTGAATGAGAATGTGCTTGCTTACAGCAACGTGCTACATGTTCTGAATGCCCGAATTGGGAATCTGTGTCAAAATTTTGTTAGGAATTATGTGATCCTTACTAGCTGGAAGTAAGGGATTTGGGACATGAAGTTATTTCCAGGAGTTGGAGACATACCCACATTAGCTCAGTTCTGGGCATCTTTGAAATACCTATACAAACTTGTTCCTACATAGTAACTTACGTCTTGGAATGAGAATGTGCTTGCTTACAGCAATGTGCTATATGTTCTGAATGCCCGAATTGGGAATCTGTGTCAAAACTTTGTTAGGAATTATGTGATCCTTACTAGCTGGAAGTAAGGGAGTTGCGGCATGAAGTTATTTCTAGGAGTTGGAGACATACCAAGTTTAGCTCAGTTCTGGGCATCTTTGAAATACCTATACAAACTTGTTCCTACATAGTAACTTGCAACTTTGAATGAGAATGTGCTTGCTTACAGCAACGTGCTATATGTTCTGAATTCCAGAATTGGGAATCTGTGTCAAAACTTTGTTAGGAATTATGTGATCCTTACTAGCTGGAAGTAAGGGAGATCGGGCATGAAGTTATTTCTAGGAGTTGGAGACGTACCAAGTTTAGCTCAGTTCTGGGCATCTTTGAAATACCTATACAAACTTGTTCCTACATAGTAACTTGCAACTTTGAATGAGAATGTGCTTGCTTACAGCAACGTGCTATATGTTCTGAATGCCCGAATTGGGAATCTGTGTCAAAACTTTGTGAGGAATTATGTGATCCTTACTAGACGAAAGTAAGGGATTGCGGCATGAAGTTATTTCTAGGAGTTGGGCACACCCCCAGTTTAGCTCTGTTCTGGGCATCTTTGAGATACTTATACAAACTTGTTCCTACATCGTAACTTGCAACTTTGAATGAGAATGTGATTGCTTACATCAACGTGCTATATGTTCTGAATGCCCGAATTGGGAATCTGTGTCAAAACTTTGTTAGGAATTATGTGATCCTTACTAGCTGGAAGTAAGGGAGTTGGGACATGAAGTTATTTCTAGGAGTTGGAGACATACCAAGTTTAGCTCAGTTCTGGGCATCTTTGAAATACCTATACAAACTTGTTCCTACATAGTAACTTGCTACTTGGAATGAGAAAGTGCTTGCTTAAAGCAACGTGCTATATGTTCTGAAAGCCCGAATTGGGATTCTGTGTCAAATCTTTGTTGGGAATTATGTGATCCTTACTAGCTGGAAAAAAAGGAGATGGGGCATGAAGTTATTACTAGGAGTTGGAGACATACCAAGTATAACTCAGTTCTGCGCATCTTTGAAAGTCCTACACAAACTTGTTCCTACATAGTACCTTGCAACTTTGAATGAGAATGTGCTTGCTTACAGCAACGTGCTATATGTTCTGACTGCCCGAATTGCGAATCTGTGTGAAAACTTTGTTAGGAATTATGTGATCCTTACTATATAGAAGTAAGGGAGTTGCGGCATGAAGTTATTTCTAGGAGTTGGACACATCCCAAGTTTAGCTCAGTTTTGGGCATCTTTGAGATACCTATACAAACTTGTTCCTGCATAGTAACTTGCAACTTTGAATGAGAATGTGCTTACTTAGAGCAACGTGCTATATGTTCTGAATGCCCGAATTGGGAATCTGTGTCAAAACTTTGTTAGGAATTATGTGATCCTTACTAGCTGGAAGCAAGGGAGATGGGGCATGAAGTTATTACTAGGAGTTAGACACATACCAAGTATAACTCAGTTCTGGGCATCTTTGAAAGTCCTATACAAACTTGTTCCTACATAGTAACTTGCAACTTTGAATGAGAATGTGCTTGCTTACAGCAACGTGCTATATGTTCTGAATGTCCGAATTGGGAATCTGTGTCAAAACTTTGTTAGGAATTATGTCATCCTTACTAGCTGGAAGTAAGGGAGTTGGGACATGAAGTTATTTCTAGGAGTTGGAGACATACCAAGTTTAGCTCAGTTCTGGGCATCTTTGAAATACCTATACCAACTTGTTCCTACATAGCAACTTGGAACTTTGAATGAGACTGTGCTTACTTACAGCAACGTGCTATATGTTCTGAATGCCCGAATTGGGAATCTGTGTCGAAACTTTGTTAGGAATTATGTGATCCTTACTAGCTGAAAGAAAGGGAGATGAGGCATGAAGTTATTTCTAGGAGTTGGAAACATACCAAGTGTAGCTCAGTTCTGGGCATCTTTGAAATAGCTATACAAACTTGTTCCTACATAGTAACTTGCAACATTGAATGAGAATGTCTTGCTTAAAGCAACGTGCTATATGTTCTGAATGCCCGAATTGGGAATCTGTGTCAAAACTTTGTTAGGAATTATGTGATCCTTACTAGCCTGAAGTAAGGGAGATGGGACATGAAGTTATTTCTATGAGTTGAAGACATAGCAAGTTTAGCTCAGTTCTGGGCATCTTTGAAAGTCCTATACAAACTTGTTCCTGCATAGTTACTTGCAACTTTGAATGAGAGTGTGCTTGCTTACAGCAACGTGCCTTATGTTCTGAATGCCCGAATTGGGAATCTGTGTCAAAACTTTGATAGGAATTATGTCATCCTTACTAGCTGGAAGTAAGGGAGATGGGGCATGAAGTTATTTCTAGGAGTTGGAGACATACCCACTTTAGCTCAGTTCTGGGCATCTTTGAAATACCTATACAAATTTATTCCTACATAGAAACTTGCAAGTTTGAATGAGAATGTGCTTGCTTACAGCAACGTGCTATATGTTCTGAATGCCCGAATGGGGAATCTGTGTCAAAATTTTGTTAGGAATTATGTGATCCTTACTAGCTGGAAGTAAGGGAGTTGGGGCATGAAGTTATTTCTAGGAGTTGGACACATACCCACTTTAGCTCAGTTCTGGACATCTTTGAAATACCTATAGAAACTTGTTCCTACATAGTAACTTGCTACTTGGAATGAGAAAGTGCTTGCTTAAAGCAAGGTGCTACATGTTCTGAATGCCAGAATTGGGAATCTGTGTCAAAACTTTGTTAGGAATTATGTGATCCTTACTAGCTGGAAGTAAGGGAGATGGGGCATGAAGTTATTTCTAGGAGTTGGAGACATACCAAGTTTAGCTCAGTTCTGGGCATCTTTGAAATACTTATACAAACTTGTTCTTACATAGTAACTTGCAACTTTGAATGAGAATGTGCTTGCTTACAGCAACGTGCATTATGTTCTGAATGCCTGAATTGGGAATCTGTGTCAAAACTTTGTTAGGAATTATGTTATCCTTACTAGCTGGAAGTACGGGAGTTGGGGCATGAAGTTATTTCTAGGAGTTGAACACTTACCAAGTTTAGCTCAGTTCTGGGCATCTTTCAAATACCTATACAAACTTGTTCCTACATAGCAACTTGGAACTTTGAATGAGAATGTGCTTGCTTACAGCAAAGTGCTATATGTTCTGAATGCCCGAATGGGGAATCTGTGTCAAAACTTTGTGAGGAATAATGTGATCCTTACTAGCTGGAAGTAAGGGAGTTGGGACATGAAGTTATTTCTAGGAGTTGGAGACATACCCACTTTAGCTCAGTTCTGGGCATCTTTGATATACCTGTACAAACTTGTTCCTACATAGTAACTTGCGACTTTGAATGAGAATGTGCTTGCTTACAGCAACGTGCTACATGTTCTGAATGCCCGAATTGGGAATCTGTGTCAAAATTTTGTTAGAAATTATGTGATCCGTACTATATGGAAGTAAGGGAGATGGGGCATGAAGTTATTTCTAGGAGTTGGAGACATACCAAGTTTAGCTCAGATCTGGGCATCTTTGAAATACCTATACAATCTTGTTCCTACATAATAACTTGCAACTTTGAATGATAATGTGCTTGCTTACAGCAACGTGCTATATGTTCTGAATGCCCGAATTGGGAATCTGTGTCAAAACATTGTTAGGAATTATGTGCTCCTTACTAGCTGGAAGTAAGGGAGTTGGGGCATCAAGATATTTCTAGGAGTTGGAGACATACCCACTTTAGCTCAGTTCTGGGCATCTTTGAAATACCTATACAAACTTGTTCCTACATAGTAACTTGCAACTTTGAATGAGAATGTGCTTGCTTACAGCAACGTGCTATATGTTCTGAATGCCCGAATTAGGAATCTGTGTCAAAACTTTGTTAGGAATTATGTGATCCTTACTAGCTGGAAGTAAGGGCGATGGGGCATGAAGTTATATCTAGGAGTTGGAGACATACCAAGTTTAGCTCAGTTCTGGGCATCTTTGAAATACCTATACAAACTTGTTCCTACATAGTAACTTGCAACTTTGAATGAGAATGTGCTTGCTTACAGCAACGTGCTCTGTGTTCTGAATGCCCGAATTGGGAATCTGTGTCAAAACTTTGTTAGAAATTATGTGATCCCTACTAGATGGAAGTAAGGGAGATGGGGCATGAAGTTATTTCTAGGAGTTGGAGACATACAAAGTTTAGCTCAGTTCTGGGCATCTTTGAAATACCTATACAGACTTGTTTGTACATAGTAACTTGCAACTTTGAATGAGAATGTGCTTGCTTACAGCAACGTGCTATATGTTCTGAATGCCCGAATTGGGAATCTGTGTCAAAACTTTGTTAGAAATTATGTGATCCTTACTAGCCTGAAGTAAGGAGATGGGGCATGATGTTATTTCTATGAGTTGAAGACATAGCAAGTTTAGCTCAGTTCTGGGCATCTTTGAAAGTCCTATACAAACTTGTTCCTACATAGTAACTTGCAACTTTGAATGAGAATGTGCTTGCTTACAGCAACGTGCTATATGTTCTGAATGCCCGAATGGGGAATCTGTGTAAAAACTTTGTTAGGAATTATGTGATCCTTACTAGCTGGAAGAGAGGGAGTTGGGGCATGAAGTTATTTCTAGGAGTTGGACACATACCCACTTTAGCTCAGTTCTGGACATCTTTGAAATACCTATAGAAACTTGTTCCTACATAGTAACTTGCTACTTGGAATGAGAAAGTGCTTGCTTAAAGCAACGTGCTACATGTTCTGAATGCCCGAATTGGGAATCTGTGTCAAAACTTTGTTAGGAATTATGTGATCCTTACTAGCTGGAAGTAAGGGAGATGGGGCATGAAGTTATTTCTAGGAGTTGGAGACATACCAAGTTTAGCTCAGTTCTGGGCATCTTTGAAATTCCTATACAAACTTGTTCCTACATAGTAACTTGCAACTTTGAATGAGAATGTGCTTGCTTACAGCAACGTGCTATATGTTCTGAATGCCCGAATTGGGAATCTGTGTCAAAACTTTGTTAGAAATTATGTGATCCTTAATAGCCTGAAGTAAGGGAGAGGGGTCATGAAGTTATTTCTATGAGTTAAAGACATAGCAAATTTAGCTCAGTTCTGGGCATCTTTGAAAGTCCTATACAAACTTGTTCCTGCATGGTAGCTTGCAACTTTGAAAGAGAGTGTGCTTGCTTACAGCAACGTGTTATATATTCTGAATGCCCGAATTGGGAATCTGTGTCAAAACTTTGTGAGGAATTATGTGATCCTTACTAGCTGGACGTAAGGGAGTTGGGGCATGAAGTTATTTCTAGGAGTTGTAGACATACCCACTTTAGTTCAGATCTGGGCATCTTTGAAATACTTATACAAACTTGTTCCTACATAGTAACTTGCAACTTTGAATGAGAATGTTCTTGCTTACAGCAACGTGCTATATGTTCTGAATGCCCGAATTGGGAATCTGTGTCCAAACTTTGTTAGGAATTATGTGATCCTTACTAGCTGGAAGTAAGGGAGTTGGGGCATGAAGTTATTTCTAGGAGTTGGACACATACCAAGTTTAGCTCAGTTCTGGGCATCTTTGAAATACCTATACAAACTTGTTCTTACACAGTAACTTGCAACTTTCAATGAGAATGTGCTTGCTTACAGCAACGTGCTATATGTTCTGAGTGCCCGAATTGGGAATCTGTGTCAAAACTTTGTTAGTAATTATGTGATCATTACTAGCTGGAAGTAAGGGAGTTGGGGCATGAAGTTATTTCTAGGATTTGGACACATACCAAGTTTAGCTCAGTTCTGGGCATCTTTGAAATACCTATACAAACTTGTTCTTACATAGTAACTTGCAACTTTGAATGAGAATGTGCTTGCTTACAGCAACGTGCTATATGTTCTGAATGCACGAATTGGGACTCAGTGTCAAATCTTTGTTAGAAATAATGTGATCCTTACTAGATGGAAGTAAGTGAGATGGGGCATGAAGTTATTTCTAGGAGTTGGAGACATACCCAGTTTAGCTCAGTTCTGGGCATCTTTGAAATACCTATACAATCTTGTTCCTTCATAGTAACTTGCAACTTTGAATGAGAATGTGCTTGCTTACAGCAACGTGCTAAATGTTCTGAATGCCCGAATTGGGAATCTGTGTCAAAACTTTGTTAGGAATTATGTGATCCTTACCAGCTGGAAGTAAGGGAGATGGGGCATGAAGTTATTTCTAGGAGTTGGAGACATACCAAGTTTAGCTCAGTTCTGGGCATCTTTGAAATACCTATACAAACTTGTTCCTACATAGTAACTTGCAACTATGAATGAGAATGTGCTTGCTTAAAGCAACGTGCTATATGTTCTGAATGCCCGAATTGGAAATCTGTGTCAAAACTATGATAGGACTTATGTGATCCTAACAAGCTGGAAGTAAGGGAGTTGGGGCATGAAGTTATTTCTAGGAGTTGAAGACATACCCACTTTAGCTCAGTTCTGGGCATATTTGAAATACCTATACAAACTTGTTCTTACACAGTAACTTGCAACTTTGAATGAGAATGTGCTTGCTTACAGCAACGTGCTATATGTTCTGAGTGCCCGAATTGGGAATCTGTGTCAAAACTTTGTTAGGAATTATGTGATCCTTACTAGCTGGAAGTACGGGAGATGGGGCATGAAGTTATTTCTATGAGTTGAAGACATAGCAAATTTAGCTCAGTTCTGGGCATCTTTGAAAGTCCTATACAAACTTGTTCCAACATAGTAACTAGCAAATTTGAATGAGAGTGTGCTTTCTTACAGCAACGTGTTATATATTCTGAATGCCCGAATTGGGAATCTGTGTCAAAACTTTGTGAGGAATTATGTGATCCTTACTAGCTGGACGTAAGGGAGTTGGGGCATGAAGTTATTTCTAGGAGTTGAAGACATACCCACTTTAGTTCAGATCTGGGCATCTTTGAAATACCTATACAAACTTGTTCCTACATAGTAACTTGCAACTTTGAATGAGAATGTGCTTGCTTACAGCAACGTGCTATATGTTCTGAATGCCCGAATGGGGAATCTGTGTCAAAACTTTGTTAGGAATTATGTGATCCTTACTAGCCTGAAGTAAGGAAGATGGGGCATGAAGTTATTTCTATGAGTTGAAGACATAGCAAATTTAGCTCAGTTCTGGGCATCTTTGAAAGTCCTATACAAACTTGTTCCAACATAGTAACTTGCAACTTTGAATGAGAGTGTGCTTGCTTACAGCAACGTGTTATATATTCTGAATGCCCGAATTGGGAATCTGTGTCAAAACTTTGTGAGGAATTATGTGATCCTTACTAGCTGGACGTAAGGGAGTTGGGGCATGAAGTTATTTCTAGGAGTTGAAGACATACCCACTTTAGTTCAGATCTGGGCATCTTTGAAATACCTATACAAACTTGTTCCTACATAGTAACTTGCAACTTTGAATGAGAATGTGCTTGCTTACAGCAACGTGCTATATGTTCTGAATGTCCAAATTGGGAATCTGTGTCAAAACTTTGTTAGGAATTATGTGATCCTTACTAGCTGGAAGTAAGGGAGATGGGGCATGAAGTTATTTCAAGGAGTTGGAGATATACAACGTTTAGCTCAGTTCTGGGCATCTTTGTAATACCTATACAAACTTGTTCCTACATAGTAACTTGCAACTATGAAAGAGAATGTGCTTGCTTAAAGCAACGTGCTATATGTTCTGAATGCACGAATTGGGAATCTGTGTCAAAACTTTGTTAGGAATTATGTGATCCTTACAAGCTGGAAGTAAGGGAGATGGGACATGAAGTTATTTCTAGGAGTTGGAGACATACCCACTTTAGCTCATTTCTGGGCATCTTTGAATTACCTATACAAACTTGTTCTTACACAGTAACTTGCAACTTTGAATGAGAATGTGCTTGCTTACAGCAACGTGCTATATGTTCTGAATGCCCGAATTGGGAATCTGTGTCAAAACTTTCTTAGGAATTATGTGATCCTTACTAGCTGGAAGTAAGTGAGATGAGGCATGAAGTTATTTCTAGGAGTTGGATACATACCCACTTTAGCTCAGTTTTTTGCATCTTTGAAATACCTATACAAACTTGTTCCTACATAGTAACTTGCTACTTGGAATGAGAAAGTGCTTGCTAAAGCAACATGCTATATTTTCTGAATGCCGGAATTGGGAATCTGTGTCAAAACTTTGATAGGATTTATGTGATCCTTACTAGCTGGAAGTAAGGGAGATGGGGATCAAGTTACTTCTAGGAGTTAGAGACATACCAAGTTTTGCTCTGTTCTTGGCATCTTTGAAATACCTATACAAACTTGTTCCTACATAGTATCTTGCAACTTTGAATGAGAATGTGCTTGCTTACAGCAACGTGCTTTATGTTCTGAAAGCCTGAATTGGGAATCTTTGTCAAAACTTTGTTAGGAATTATGTGATCCTTACTAGCTGGAAGTAATGGAGATGGGGCATGAAGTTATTTCTAGGAGTTGGAGACATACCAAGTTTAATTCAGTTATGGGCATATTTGAAATACCTATACAAATTTGTTCCTACCTAGTAACTTGCTAATTGGAATAAGAAAGTGCTTGCTTAAAGGAACGTGCTATATGTTCTGAATGCCCGAATTGGGAATCTGTGTCAAAACTTTCTTAGGAATTATGTGATCCTTACTAGCTGGAAGTAAGGGAGATGAGGCATGAAGTTATTTCTAGGAGTTGGACACATACCAAGTTTAGCTCAGTTCTGGGTATCTTTGAAATACCTATACAAACTTCTTCCTACATAGTAACTTGCATCTTTGAATGAGAATGTGCTTGCTTACAGCAACGTGCTATATGTTCAGAATGCCCGAATTGGGAATCTGTGTCAAAACTTTGTTAGGAATTATGTGACCCTTCCTAGCTGGAAGTAAGGGAGTTGGGGCATGAAGTTATTTCTAGGAGTTGGAGACATACCAAGTTTAGCTCAGTTCTGGGCATCTTTGAAAGTCCTATACAAACTTGTTCCTACATAGTAACTTGCAACTTTGAATGAGAATGTGCTTGCTTACAGCAACGTGCTACATGATCTGAATGCCCGAATTGGGAATCTGTGTCAAAACTTTGTTAGGAATTATGTGATCTTTACTAGTTGGAAGTAAGAGAGATGGGGCATGATGTTATTTCTAGGAGTTGGAGACATACCAAGTTTAGCTCAGTTCTGGGCATCTTTGAAATACCTATAGAAACTTGTTCCTACATAGTATCTTGCATCTTTGAATGAGAATGTGCCTGCTTACAGCAACGTGCCTTATGTTCTGAATGCCCGAATTGGGAATCTGTGTCAAAACTTTGATAGGAATTATGTGATCCTTACTAGCTGGAAGTAAGGGAGATGGGGCATGAAGTTATTTCTAGGAGTTGGAGACATACCCACTTTAGCTCAGTTCTGGGCATCTTTGAAATACCTATACAAATTTATTCCTACATAGAAACTTGCAAGTTTGAATGAGAATGTGCTTGCTTACAGCAACGTGCTATATGTTCTGAATGCCCGAATGGGGAATCTGTGTCAAAATTTTGTTAGGAATTATGTGATCCTTACTAGCTGGAAGTAAGGGAGTTGGGGCATGAAGTTATTTCTAGGAGTTGCACACATACCCACTTTAGCTCAGTTCTGGACATCTTTGAAATACCTATAGAAACTTGTTCCTACATAGTAACTTGCTACTTGGAATGAGAAAGTGCTTGCTTAAAGCAAGGTGCTACATGTTCTGAATGCCCGAATTGGGAATCTGTGTCAAAACTTTGTTAGGAATTATGTGATCCTTACTAGCTGGAAGTAAGGGAGATGGGGCATGAAGTTATTTCTAGGAGTTGGAGACATACCAAGTTTAGCTCAGTTCTGGGCATCTTTGAAATACTTATACAAACTTGTTCTTAGATAGTAACTTGCAACTTTGAATGAGAATGTGCTTGCTTACAGCAACGTGCATTATGTTCTGAATGCCTGAATTGGGAATCTGTGTCAAAACTTTGTTAGGAATTATGTTATCCTTACTAGCTGGAAGTACGGGAGTTGGGGCATGAAGTTATTTCTAGGAGTTGAACACTTACCAAGTTTAGCTCAGTTCTGGGCATCTTTCAAATACCTATACAAACTTGTTCCTACATAGCAACTTGGAACTTTGAATGAGAATGTGCTTGCTTACAGCAACGTGCATTATGTTCTGAATGCCCGAATTGGGAATCTGTGTCAAAACTTTGTTAGGAATTATGTGATCCTTACTAGCTGGAAGTAAGGGAGATGGGGCATGAAGTTATTTCTAGGAGTTGGAGACATACCAAGTGTAGCTCAGTTCTTTGCGTCTTTGAAATAGCTATACAAACTTATTCCTACATAGTAACTTGCTACTTGGAATGAGAAAGTGCTTGCTTAAAGCAACGTGCTATATGTTCTGAATGCCCGAATTGGGAATCTGTGTCAAAACTTTGTTAGGAATTATGTGATCCTTACTAGCTGAAAGTAAGGGAGATGGGGCATGAAGATATTTCTAGGAGTTGGAGACATACCAAGTTTAGCTCAGTTCTGGGCATCTTTGAAATACCTATACAAACTTGTTCCTACATAGTAACTTGCAACTTTGAATGAGAATGTGCTTGCTTACAGCAACGTGCTATATGTTCTGAATGCCCGAATTGGGAATCTGTGTCAAAACTTTGTTAGGAATTATGTGATCCTTACTAGGTGGAAGTAAGGGAGATGGGGCATGAAGTTATTTCTAGGAGTTGGAGACATACCAAGTTTAGCTCAGATCTGGGCATCTTTGAAATACCTATACAATCTTGTTCCTACATAATAACTTGCTACTTTGAATGATAATGTGCTTGCTTACAGCAACGTGCTATATGTTCTGAATGCCCGAATTGGGAATCTGTGTCAAAACATTGTTAGGAATTATGTGCTCCTTACTAGCTGGAAGTAAGGGAGTTGGGGCATCAAGATATTTCTAGGAGTTGGAGACATACCCACTTTAGCTCAGTTCTGGGCATCTTTGAAATACCTATACAAACTTGTTCCTACATAGTAACTTGCAACTTTGAATGAGAATGTGCTTGCTTACAGCAACGTGCTATATGTTCTGAATGCCCGAATTAGGAATCTGTGTCAAAACTTTGTTAGGAATTATGTGATCCTTACTAGCTGGAAGTAAGGGCGATGGGGCATGAAGTTATATCTAGGAGTTGGAGACATACCAAGTTTAGCTCAGTTCTGGGCATCTTTGAAATACCTATACAAACTTGTTCCTACATAGTAACTTGCAACTTTGAATGAGAATGTGCTTGCTTACAGCAACGTGCTCTGTGTTCTGAATGCCCGAATTGGGAATCTGTGTCAAAACTTTGTTAGAAATTATGTGATCCTTACTAGCTGGAAGAGAGGGAGTTGGGGCATGAAGTTATTTCTAGGAGTTGGACACATACCCACTTTAGCTCAGTTCTGGACATCTTTGAAATACCTATAGAAACTTGTTCCTACATAGTAACTTGCTACTTGGAATGAGAAAGTGCTTGCTTAAAGCAACGTGCTACATGTTCTGAATGCCCGAATTGGGAATCTGTGTCAAAACTTTGTTAGGAATTATGTGATCCTTACTAGCTGGAAGTAAGGGAGATGGGGCATGAAGTTATTTCTAGGAGTTGGAGACATACCAAGTTTAGCTCAGTTCTGGGCATCTTTGAAATTCCTATACAAACTTGTTCCTACATAGTAACTTGCAACTTTGAATGAGAATGTGCTTGCTTACAGCAACGTGCTATATGTTCTGAATGCCCGAATTGGGAATCTGTGTCAAAACTTTGTTAGAAATTATGTGATCCTTAATAGCCTGAAGTAAGGGAGATGGGTCATGAAGTTATTTCTATGAGTTAAAGACATAGCAAATTTAGCTCAGTTCTGGGCATCTTTGAAAGTCCTATACAAACTTGTTCCTGCATGGTAGCTTGCAACTTTGAAAGAGAGTGTGCTTGCTTACAGCAACGTGTTATATATTCTGAATGCCCGAATTGGGAATCTGTGTCAAAACTTTGTGAGGAATTATGTGATCCTTACTAGCTGGACGTAAGGGAGTTGGGGCATGAAGTTATTTCTAGGAGTTGTAGACATACCCACTTTAGTTCAGATCTGGGCATCTTTGAAATACTTATACAAACTTGTTCCTACATAGTAACTTGCAACTTTGAATGAGAATGTTCTTGCTTACAGCAACGTGCTATATGTTCTGAATGCCCGAATTGGGAATCTGTGTCCAAACTTTGTTAGGAATTATGTGATCCTTACTAGCTGGAAGTAAGGGAGTTGGGGCATGAAGTTATTTCTAGGAGTTGGACACATACCAAGTTTAGCTCAGTTCTGGGCATCTTTGAAATACCTATACAAACTTGTTCTTACACAGTAACTTGCAACTTTCAATGAGAATGTGCTTGCTTACAGCAACGTGCTATATGTTCTGAGTGCCCGAATTGGGAATCTGTGTCAAAACTTTGTTAGTAATTATGTGATCATTACTAGCTGGAAGTAAGGGAGTTGGGGCATGAAGTTATTTCTAGGAGTTGGACACATACCAAGTTTAGCTCAGTTCTGGGCATCTTTGAAATACCTATACAAACTTGTTCTTACATAGTAACTTGCAACTTTGAATGAGAATGTGCTTGCTTACAGCAACGTGCTATATGTTCTGAATGCACGAATTGGGACTCAGTGTCAAATCTTTGTTAGAAATAATGTGATCCTTACTAGATGGAAGTAAGTGAGATGGGGCATGAAGTTATTTCTAGGAGTTGGAGACATACCCAGTTTAGCTCAGTTCTGGGCATCTTTGAAATACCTATACAATCTTGTTCCTTCATAGTAACTTGCAACTTTGAATGAGAATGTGCTTGCTTACAGCAACGTGCTAAATGTTCTGAATGCCCGAATTGGGAATCTGTGTCAAAACTTTGTTAGGAATTATGTGATCCTTACCAGCTGGAAGTAAGGGAGATGGGGCATGAAGTTATTTCTAGGAGTTGGAGACATACCAAGTTTAGCTCAGTTCTGGGCATCTTTGAAATACCTATACAAACTTGTTCCTACATAGTAACTTGCAACTATGAATGAGAATGTGCTTGCTTAAAGCAACGTGCTATATGTTCTGAATGCCCGAATTGGAAATCTGTGTCAAAACTATGATAGGACTTATGTGATCCTAACAAGCTGGAAGTAAGGGAGTTGGGGCATGAAGTTATTTCTAGGAGTTGAAGACATACCCACTTTAGCTCAGTTCTGGGCATATTTGAAATACCTATACAAACTTGTTCTTACACAGTAACTTGCAACTTTGAATGAGAATGTGCTTGCTTACAGCAACGTGCTATATGTTCTGAGTGCCCGAATTGGGAATCTGTGTCAAAACTTTGTTAGGAATTATGTGATCCTTACTAGCTGGAAGTACGGGAGATGGGGCATGAAGTTATTTCTATGAGTTGAAGACATAGCAAATTTAGCTCAGTTCTGGGCATCTTTGAAAGTCCTATACAAACTTGTTCCAACATAGTAACTAGCAACTTTGAATGAGAGTGTGCTTTCTTACAGCAACGTGTTATATATTCTGAATGCCCGAATTGGGAATCTGTGTCAAAACTTTGTGAGGAATTATGTGATCCTTACTAGCTGGACGTAAGGGAGTTGGGGCATGAAGTTATTTCTAGGAGTTGAAGACATACCCACTTTAGTTCAGATCTGGGCATCTTTGAAATACCTATACAAACTTGTTCCTACATAGTAACTTGCAACTTTGAATGAGAATGTGCTTGCTTACAGCAACGTGCTATATGTTCTGAATGCCCGAATTTGGAATCTGTGTCAAAACTTTGTTAGGAATTATGTGATCCTTACTAGCTGGAAGTAAGGGACATGGGGCATGAAGTTATTTCTAGGAGTTGGAGACATACCAAGTTTAGCTCAGTTCTGGGCATCTTTGAAATACCTATACAAACTTGCTCCTTCATAGTAACTTGCAACTATGAATGAGAATGTGCTTGCTTAAAGCAACGTGCTATATGTTCTGAATGCCCGAATTGGGAATCTGTGTCAAAACTTTGTTAGGAATTATGTGATCCTTACTAGCTGGAAGTAAGGGAGATGGGGCATGAAGTTATTTCTAGGAGTTGGAGACATACCCACTTTAGCTCAGTTCTGGGCATCTTTGAAATACCTATACAAATTTGTTCCTACATAGAAACTTGCAACTTTGAATGAGAATGTGCTTGCTTACAGCAACGTGCTATATGTTCTGAATGCCCGAATGGGGAATCTGTGTCAAAACTTTGTTAGGAATTATGTGATCCTTACTAGCCTGAAGTAAGGAAGATGGGGCATGAAGTTATTTCTATGAGTTGAAGACATAGCAAATTTAGCTCAGTTCTGGGCATCTTTGAAAGTCCTATACAAACTTGTTCCAACATAGTAACTTGCAACTTTGAATGAGAGTGTGCTTGCTTACAGCAACGTGTTATATATTCTGAATGCCCGAATTGGGAATCTGTGTCAAAACTTTGTGAGGAATTATGTGATCCTTACTAGCTGGACGTAAGGGAGTTGGGGCATGAAGTTATTTCTAGGAGTTGAAGACATACCCACTTTAGTTCAGATCTGGGCATCTTTGAAATACCTATACAAACTTGTTCCTACATAGTAACTTGCAACTTTGAATGAGAATGTGCTTGCTTACAGCAACGTGCTATATGTTCTGAATGTCCGAATTGGGAATCTGTGTCAAAACTTTGTTAGGAATTATGTGATCCTTACTAGCTGGAAGTAAGGGAGATGGGGCATGAAGTTATTTCAAGGAGTTGGAGATATACAACGTTTAGCTCAGTTCTGGGCATCTTTGTAATACCTATACAAACTTGTTCCTACATAGTAACTTGCAACTATGAAAGAGAATGTGCTTGCTTAAAGCAACGTGCTATATGTTCTGAATGCACGAATTGGGAATCTGTGTCAAAACTTTGTTAGGAATTATGTGATCCTTACAAGCTGGAAGTAAGGGAGATGGGACATGAAGTTATTTCTAGGAGTTGGAGACATACCCACTTTAGCTCATTTCTGGGCATCTTTGAATTACCTATACAAACTTGTTCTTACACAGTAACTTGCAACTTTGAATGAGAATGTGCTTGCTTACAGCAACGTGCTATATGTTCTGAATGCCCGAATTGGGAATCTGTGTCAAAACTTTCTTAGGAATTATGTGATCCTTACTAGCTGGAAGTAAGTGAGATGAGGCATGAAGTTATTTCTAGGAGTTGGATACATACCCACTTTAGCTCAGTTTTTTGCATCTTTGAAATACCTATACAAACTTGTTCCTACATAGTAACTTGCTACTTGGAATGAGAAAGTGCTTGCTAAAGCAACATGCTATATTTTCTGAATGCCGGAATTGGGAATCTGTGTCAAAACTTTGATAGGATTTATGTGATCCTTACTAGCTGGAAGTAAGGGAGATGGGGATCAAGTTACTTCTAGGAGTTAGAGACATACCAAGTTTTGCTCTGTTCTTGGCATCTTTGAAATACCTATACAAACTTGTTCCTACATAGTATCTTGCAACTTTGAATGAGAATGTGCTTGCTTACAGCAACGTGCTTTATGTTCTGAAAGCCTGAATTGGGAATCTTTGTCAAAACTTTGTTAGGAATTATGTGATCCTTACTAGCTGGAAGTAATGGAGATGGGGCATGAAGATATTTCTAGGAGTTGGAGACATACCAAGTTTAATTCAGTTATGGGCATATTTGAAATACCTATACAAATTTGTTCCTACCTAGTAACTTGCTAATTGGAATAAGAAAGTGCTTGCTTAAAGGAACGTGCTATATGTTCTGAATGCCCGAATTGGGAATCTGTGTCAAAACTTTCTTAGGAATTATGTGATCCTTACTAGCTGGAAGTAAGGGAGATGAGGCATGAAGTTATTTCTAGGAGTTGGACACATACCAAGTTTAGCTCAGTTCTGGGTATCTTTGAAATACCTATACAAACTTCTTCCTACATAGTAACTTGCATCTTTGAATGAGAATGTGCTTGCTTACAGCAACGTGCTATATGTTCAGAATGCCCGAATTGGGAATCTGTGTCAAACTTTGTTAGGAATTATGTGACCCTTCCTAGCTGGAAGTAAGGGAGTTGGGGCATGAAGTTATTTCTAGGAGTTGGAGACATACCAAGTTTAGCTCAGTTCTGGGCATCTTTGAAAGTCCTATACAAACTTGTTCCTACATAGTAACTTGCAACTTTGAATGAGAATGTGCTTGCTTACAGCAACGTGCTACATGATCTGAATGCCCGAATTGGGAATCTGTGTCAAAACTTTGTTAGGAATTATGTGATCTTTACTAGTTGGAAGTAAGAGAGATGGGGCATGATCTTATTTCTAGGAGTTGGAGACATACCAAGTTTAGCTCAGTTCTGGGCATCTTTGAAATACCTATAGAAACTTGTTCCTACATAGTATCTTGCATCTTTGAATGAGAATGTGCCTGCTTACAGCAACGTGCTATATGTTCTGAATGCCCGAATTGGGAATCTGTGTCAAAAGTTTGTTAGGAATTATGTGATCCTTATTAGCTGGAAGTAAGGGAGATGGGGCATGAAGTTATTTCTAAGAGTTGGAGACATTCCAAGTTTAGCTCAGTTCTGGGCATCTTTGAAAGTCCTATACAAACTTGTTCTTTCATAGTAACATGCAACTTTGAATGAGAATGTGCTTGCTTACAGCAACGTGCTATATGTTTTGAATGCCCGAATTGGGAATCTGTGTCAAAACATTCTTAGGAATTATGTGATCCTTACTAGCTGGAAGTAAGGGTGATGGGCCATGAAGTTATTTCTAGGAGTTGGAGACATACCAAGTTTAGCTCAGTTCTGGGCATCTTTGAAATACCTATACAAACTTGTTCCTACATAGTAACTTGCAACTTTGAATGAGAATGTGCTTGCTAACAGCAACGTGCTATATGTTCTGAATGTCCGAATTGGGAATCTGTGTCAAAACTTTGTTAGGAATTATGTGATCCTTACTAGCTGGAAGTAAGGGAGATGGGGCATGAAGTTATTTCAAGGAGTTGGAGATATACAACGTTTAGCTCAGTTCTGGGCATCTTTGTAATACCTATACAAACTTGTTCCTACATAGTAACTTGCAACTATGAAAGAGAATGTGCTTGCTTAAAGCAACGTGCTATATGTTCTGAATGCACGAATTGGGAATCTGTGTCAAAACTTTGTTAGGAATTATGTGATCCTTACAAGCTGGAAGTAAGGGAGATGGGACATGAAGTTATTTCTAGGAGTTGGAGACATACCCACTTTAGCTCATTTCTGGGCATCTTTGAATTACCTATACAAACTTGTTCTTACACAGTAACTTGCAACTTTGAATGAGAATGTGCTTGCTTACAGCAACGTGCTATATGTTCTGAATGCCCGAATTGGGAATCTGTGTCAAAACTTTCTTAGGAATTATGTGATCCTTACTAGCTGGAAGTAAGTGAGATGAGGCATGAAGTTATTTCTAGGAGTTGGATACATACCCACTTTAGCTCAGTTTTTTGCATCTTTGAAATACCTATACAAACTTGTTCCTACATAGTAACTTGCTACTTGGAATGAGAAAGTGCTTGCTAAAGCAACATGCTATATTTTCTGAATGCCGGAATTGGGAATCTGTGTCAAAACTTTGATAGGATTTATGTGATCCTTACTAGCTGGAAGTAAGGGAGATGGGGATCAAGTTACTTCTAGGAGTTAGAGACATACCAAGTTTTGCTCTGTTCTTGGCATCTTTGAAATACCTATACAAACTTGTTCCTACATAGTAACTTGCTACTTGGAATGAGAAAGTGCTTGCTTAAAGCAACGTGCTATATGTTCTGAATGCCCGAATTGGGAATCTGTGTCAAAACTTTGTTAGGAATTATGTGATCCTTACTAGCTGAAAGTAAGGGAGATGGGGCATGAAGATATTTCTAGGAGTTGGAGACATACCAAGTTTAGCTCAGTTCTGGGCATCTTTGAAATACCTATACAAACTTGTTCCTACATAGTAACTTGCAACTTTGAATGAGAATGTGCTTGCTTACAGCAACGTGCTATATGTTCTGAATGCCCGAATTGGGAATCTGTGTCAAAACTTTGTTAGGAATTATGTGATCCTTACTAGGTGGAAGTAAGGGAGATGGGGCATGAAGATATTTCTAGGAGTTGGAGACATACCATGTTTAGCTCAGTTCTGGGCATCTTTGAAAGTCCTATACAAACTTGTTCCTACATAGTATCTTGCAACTATGAATGAGAATGTGCTTGCTTACAGCAAAGTGCTATATGTTCTGAATGCCCGAATGGGGAATCTGTGTCAAAACTTTGTGAGGAATAATGTGATCCTTACTAGCTGGAAGTAAGGGAGTTGGGACATGAAGTTATTTCTAGGAGTTGGAGACATACCCACTTTAGCTCAGTTCTGGGCATCTTTGATATACCTGTACAAACTTGTTCCTACATAGTAACTTGCGACTTTGAATGAGAATGTGCTTGCTTACAGCAACGTGCTATATGTTCTGAATGCCCGAATTGAGAATCTGTGTCAAAATTTTGTTAGAAATTATGTGATCCGTACTATATGGAAGTAAGGGAGATGGGGCATGAAGTTATTTCTAGGAGTTGGAGACATACCAAGTTTAGCTCAGATCTGGGCATCTTTGAAATACCTATACAATCTTGTTCCTACATAATAACTTGCTACTTTGAATGATAATGTGCTTGCTTACAGCAACGTGCTATATGTTCTGAATGCCCGAATTGGGAATCTGTGTCAAAACATTGTTAGGAATTATGTGCTCCTTACTAGCTGGAAGTAAGGGAGTTGGGGCATCAAGATATTTCTAGGAGTTGGAGACATACCCACTTTAGCTCAGTTCTGGGCATCTTTGAAATACCTATACAAACTTGTTCCTACATAGTAACTTGCAACTTTGAATGAGAATGTGCTTGCTTACAGCAACGTGCTATATGTTCTGAATGCCCGAATTAGGAATCTGTGTCAAAACTTTGTTAGGAATTATGTGATCCTTACTAGCTGGAAGTAAGGGCGATGGGGCATGAAGTTATATCTAGGAGTTGGAGACATACCAAGTTTAGCTCAGTTCTGGGCATCTTTGAAATACCTATACAAACTTGTTCCTACATAGTAACTTGCAACTTTGAATGAGAATGTGCTTGCTTACAGCAACGTGCTCTGTGTTCTGAATGCCCGAATTGGGAATCTGTGTCAAAACTTTGTTAGAAATTATGTGATCCCTACTAGATGGAAGTAAGGGAGATGGGGCATGAAGTTATTTCTAGGAGTTGGAGACATACAACGTTTAGCTCAGTTCTGGGCATCTTTGAAATACCTATACAGACTTGTTTGTACATAGTAACTTGCAACTTTGAATGAGAATGTGCTTGCTTACAGCAACGTGCTATATGTTCTGAATGCCCGAATTGGGAATCTGTGTCAAAACTTTGTTAGAAATTATGTGATCCTTACTAGCCTGAAGTAAGGAGATGGGGCATGATGTTATTTCTATGAGTTGAAGACATAGCAAGTTTAGCTCAGTTCTGGGCATCTTTGAAAGTCCTATACAAACTTGTTCCTACATAGTAACTTGCAACTTTGAATGAGAATGTGCTTGCTTACAGCAACGTGCTATATGTTCTGAATGCCCGAATGGGGAATCTGTGTAAAAACTTTGTTAGGAATTATGTGATCCTTACTAGCTGGAAGAGAGGGAGTTGGGGCATGAAGTTATTTCTAGGAGTTGGACACATACCCACTTTAGCTCAGTTCTGGACATCTTTGAAATACCTATAGAAACTTGTTCCTACATAGTAACTTGCTACTTGGAATGAGAAAGTGCTTGCTTAAAGCAACGTGCTACATGTTCTGAATGCCCGAATTGGGAATCTGTGTCAAAACTTTGTTAGGAATTATGTGATCCTTACTAGCTGGAAGTAAGGGAGATGGGGCATGAAGTTATTTCTAGGAGTTGGAGACATACCAAGTTTAGCTCAGTTCTGGGCATCTTTGAAATTCCTATACAAACTTGTTCCTACATAGTAACTTGCAACTTTGAATGAGAATGTGCTTGCTTACAGCAACGTGCTATATGTTCTGAATGCCCGAATTGGGAATCTGTGTCAAAACTTTGTTAGAAATTATGTGATCCTTAATAGCCTGAAGTAAGGGAGATGGGTCATGAAGTTATTTCTATGAGTTAAAGACATAGCAAATTTAGCTCAGTTCTGGGCATCTTTGAAAGTCCTATACAAACTTGTTCCTGCATGGTAGCTTGCAACTTTGAAAGAGAGTGTGCTTGCTTACAGCAACGTGTTATATATTCTGAATGCCCGAATTGGGAATCTGTGTCAAAACTTTGTGAGGAATTATGTGATCCTTACTAGCTGGACGTAAGGGAGTTGGGGCATGAAGTTATTTCTAGGAGTTGTAGACATACCCACTTTAGTTCAGATCTGGGCATCTTTGAAATACTTATACAAACTTGTTCCTACATAGTAACTTGCAACTTTGAATGAGAATGTTCTTGCTTACAGCAACGTGCTATATGTTCTGAATGCCCGAATTGGGAATCTGTGTCCAAACTTTGTTAGGAATTATGTGATCCTTACTAGCTGGAAGTAAGGGAGTTGGGGCATGAAGTTATTTCTAGGAGTTGGACACATACCAAGTTTAGCTCAGTTCTGGGCATCTTTGAAATACCTATACAAACTTGTTCTTACACAGTAACTTGCAACTTTCAATGAGAATGTGCTTGCTTACAGCAACGTGCTATATGTTCTGAGTGCCCGAATTGGGAATCTGTGTCAAAACTTTGTTAGTAATTATGTGATCATTACTAGCTGGAAGTAAGGGAGTTGGGGCATGAAGTTATTTCTAGGAGTTGGACACATACCAAGTTTAGCTCAGTTCTGGGCATCTTTGAAATACCTATACAAACTTGTTCTTACATAGTAACTTGCAACTTTGAATGAGAATGTGCTTGCTTACAGCAACGTGCTATATGTTCTGAATGCACGAATTGGGACTCAGTGTCAAATCTTTGTTAGAAATAATGTGATCCTTACTAGATGGAAGTAAGTGAGATGGGGCATGAAGTTATTTCTAGGAGTTGGAGACATACCCAGTTTAGCTCAGTTCTGGGCATCTTTGAAATACCTATACAATCTTGTTCCTTCATAGTAACTTGCAACTTTGAATGAGAATGTGCTTGCTTACAGCAACGTGCTAAATGTTCTGAATGCCCGAATTGGGAATCTGTGTCAAAACTTTGTTAGGAATTATGTGATCCTTACCAGCTGGAAGTAAGGGAGATGGGGCATGAAGTTATTTCTAGGAGTTGGAGACATACCAAGTTTAGCTCAGTTCTGGGCATCTTTGAAATACCTATACAAACTTGTTCCTACATAGTAACTTGCAACTATGAATGAGAATGTGCTTGCTTAAAGCAACGTGCTATATGTTCTGAATGCCCGAATTGGAAATCTGTGTCAAAACTATGATAGGACTTATGTGATCCTAACAAGCTGGAAGTAAGGGAGTTGGGGCATGAAGTTATTTCTAGGAGTTGAAGACATACCCACTTTAGCTCAGTTCTGGGCATATTTGAAATACCTATACAAACTTGTTCTTACACAGTAACTTGCAACTTTGAATGAGAATGTGCTTGCTTACAGCAACGTGCTATATGTTCTGAGTGCCCGAATTGGGAATCTGTGTCAAAACTTTGTTAGGAATTATGTGATCCTTACTAGCTGGAAGTACGGGAGATGGGGCATGAAGTTATTTCTATGAGTTGAAGACATAGCAAATTTAGCTCAGTTCTGGGCATCTTTGAAAGTCCTATACAAACTTGTTCCAACATAGTAACTAGCAACTTTGAATGAGAGTGTGCTTTCTTACAGCAACGTGTTATATATTCTGAATGCCCGAATTGGGAATCTGTGTCAAAACTTTGTGAGGAATTATGTGATCCTTACTAGCTGGACGTAAGGGAGTTGGGGCATGAAGTTATTTCTAGGAGTTGAAGACATACCCACTTTAGTTCAGATCTGGGCATCTTTGAAATACCTATACAAACTTGTTCCTACATAGTAACTTGCAACTTTGAATGAGAATGTGCTTGCTTACAGCAACGTGCTATATGTTCTGAATGCCCGAATTTGGAATCTGTGTCAAAACTTTGTTAGGAATTATGTGATCCTTACTAGCTGGAAGTAAGGGACATGGGGCATGAAGTTATTTCTAGGAGTTGGAGACATACCAAGTTTAGCTCAGTTCTGGGCATCTTTGAAATACCTATACAAACTTGCTCCTTCATAGTAACTTGCAACTATGAATGAGAATGTGCTTGCTTAAAGCAACGTGCTATATGTTCTGAATGCCCGAATTGGGAATCTGTGTCAAAACTTTGTTAGGAATTATGTGATCCTTACTAGCTGGAAGTAAGGGAGATGGGGCATGAAGTTATTTCTAGGAGTTGGAGACATACCCACTTTAGCTCAGTTCTGGGCATCTTTGAAATACCTATACAAATTTGTTCCTACATAGAAACTTGCAACTTTGAATGAGAATGTGCTTGCTTACAGCAACGTGCTATATGTTCTGAATGCCCGAATGGGGAATCTGTGTCAAAACTTTGTTAGGAATTATGTGATCCTTACTAGCCTGAAGTAAGGAAGATGGGGCATGAAGTTATTTCTATGAGTTGAAGACATAGCAAATTTAGCTCAGTTCTGGGCATCTTTGAAAGTCCTATACAAACTTGTTCCAACATAGTAACTTGCAACTTTGAATGAGAGTGTGCTTGCTTACAGCAACGTGTTATATATTCTGAATGCCCGAATTGGGAATCTGTGTCAAAACTTTGTGAGGAATTATGTGATCCTTACTAGCTGGACGTAAGGGAGTTGGGGCATGAAGTTATTTCTAGGAGTTGAAGACATACCCACTTTAGTTCAGATCTGGGCATCTTTGAAATACCTATACAAACTTGTTCCTACATAGTAACTTGCAACTTTGAATGAGAATGTGCCTGCTTACAGCAACGTGCTATATGTTCTGAATGTCCGAATTGGGAATCTGTGTCAAAACTTTGTTAGGAATTATGTGATCCTTACTAGCTGGAAGTAAGGGAGATGGGGCATGAAGTTATTTCAAGGAGTTGGAGATATACAACGTTTAGCTCAGTTCTGGGCATCTTTGTAATACCTATACAAACTTGTTCCTACATAGTAACTTGCAACTATGAAAGAGAATGTGCTTGCTTAAAGCAACGTGCTATATGTTCTGAATGCACGAATTGGGAATCTGTGTCAAAACTTTGTTAGGAATTATGTGATCCTTACAAGCTGGAAGTAAGGGAGATGGGACATGAAGTTATTTCTAGGAGTTGGAGACATACCCACTTTAGCTCATTTCTGGGCATCTTTGAATTACCTATACAAACTTGTTCTTACACAGTAACTTGCAACTTTGAATGAGAATGTGCTTGCTTACAGCAACGTGCTATATGTTCTGAATGCCCGAATTGGGAATCTGTGTCAAAACTTTCTTAGGAATTATGTGATCCTTACTAGCTGGAAGTAAGTGAGATGAGGCATGAAGTTATTTCTAGGAGTTGGATACATACCCACTTTAGCTCAGTTTTTTGCATCTTTGAAATACCTATACAAACTTGTTCCTACATAGTAACTTGCTACTTGGAATGAGAAAGTGCTTGCTAAAGCAACATGCTATATTTTCTGAATGCCGGAATTGGGAATCTGTGTCAAAACTTTGATAGGATTTATGTGATCCTTACTAGCTGGAAGTAAGGGAGATGGGGATCAAGTTACTTCTAGGAGTTAGAGACATACCAAGTTTTGCTCTGTTCTTGGCATCTTTGAAATACCTATACAAACTTGTTCCTACATAGTATCTTGCAACTTTGAATGAGAATGTGCTTGCTTACAGCAACGTGCTTTATGTTCTGAAAGCCTGAATTGGGAATCTTTGTCAAAACTTTGTTAGGAATTATGTGATCCTTACTAGCTGGAAGTAATGGAGATGGGGCATGAAGATATTTCTAGGAGTTGGAGACATACCAAGTTTAATTCAGTTATGGGCATATTTGAAATACCTATACAAATTTGTTCCTACCTAGTAACTTGCTAATTGGAATAAGAAAGTGCTTGCTTAAAGGAACGTGCTATATGTTCTGAATGCCCGAATTGGGAATCTGTGTCAAAACTTTCTTAGGAATTATGTGATCCTTACTAGCTGGAAGTAAGGGAGATGAGGCATGAAGTTATTTCTAGGAGTTGGACACATACCAAGTTTAGCTCAGTTCTGGGTATCTTTGAAATACCTATACAAACTTCTTCCTACATAGTAACTTGCATCTTTGAATGAGAATGTGCTTGCTTACAGCAACGTGCTATATGTTCAGAATGCCCGAATTGGGAATCTGTGTCAAACTTTGTTAGGAATTATGTGACCCTTCCTAGCTGGAAGTAAGGGAGTTGGGGCATGAAGTTATTTCTAGGAGTTGGAGACATACCAAGTTTAGCTCAGTTCTGGGCATCTTTGAAAGTCCTATACAAACTTGTTCCTACATAGTAACTTGCAACTTTGAATGAGAATGTGCTTGCTTACAGCAACGTGCTACATGATCTGAATGCCCGAATTGGGAATCTGTGTCAAAACTTTGTTAGGAATTATGTGATCTTTACTAGTTGGAAGTAAGAGAGATGGGGCATGATGTTATTTCTAGGAGTTGGAGACATACCAAGTTTAGCTCAGTTCTGGGCATCTTTGAAATACCTATAGAAACTTGTTCCTACATAGTATCTTGCATCTTTGAATGAGAATGTGCCTGCTTACAGCAACGTGCTATATGTTCTGAATGCCCGAATTGGGAATCTGTGTCAAAAGTTTGTTAGGAATTATGTGATCCTTATTAGCTGGAAGTAAGGGAGATGGGGCATGAAGTTATTTCTAAGAGTTGGAGACATTCCAAGTTTAGCTCAGTTCTGGGCATCTTTGAAAGTCCTATACAAACTTGTTCTTTCATAGTAACATGCAACTTTGAATGAGAATGTGCTTGCTTACAGCAACGTGCTATATGTTTTGAATGCCCGAATTGGGAATCTGTGTCAAAACATTCTTAGGAATTATGTGATCCTTACTAGCTGGAAGTAAGGGTGATGGGCCATGAAGTTATTTCTAGGAGTTGGAGACATACCAAGTTTAGCTCAGTTCTGGGCATCTTTGAAATACCTATACAAACTTGTTCCTACATAGTAACTTGCAACTTTGAATGAGAATGTGCTTGCTAACAGCAACGTGCTATATGTTCTGAATGTCCGAATTGGGAATCTGTGTCAAAACTTTGTTAGGAATTATGTGATCCTTACTAGCTGGAAGTAAGGGAGATGGGGCATGAAGTTATTTCAAGGAGTTGGAGATATACAACGTTTAGCTCAGTTCTGGGCATCTTTGTAATACCTATACAAACTTGTTCCTACATAGTAACTTGCAACTATGAAAGAGAATGTGCTTGCTTAAAGCAACGTGCTATATGTTCTGAATGCACGAATTGGGAATCTGTGTCAAAACTTTGTTAGGAATTATGTGATCCTTACAAGCTGGAAGTAAGGGAGATGGGACATGAAGTTATTTCTAGGAGTTGGAGACATACCCACTTTAGCTCATTTCTGGGCATCTTTGAATTACCTATACAAACTTGTTCTTACACAGTAACTTGCAACTTTGAATGAGAATGTGCTTGCTTACAGCAACGTGCTATATGTTCTGAATGCCCGAATTCGGAATCTGTGTCAAAACTTTCTTAGGAATTATGTGATCCTTACTAGCTGGAAGTAAGTGAGATGAGGCATGAAGTTATTTCTAGGAGTTGGATACATACCCACTTTAGCTCAGTTTTTTGCATCTTTGAAATACCTATACAAACTTGTTCCTACATAGTAACTTGCTACTTGGAATGAGAAAGTGCTTGCTAAAGCAACATGCTATATTTTCTGAATGCCGGAATTGGGAATCTGTGTCAAAACTTTGATAGGATTTATGTGATCCTTACTAGCTGGATGTAAGGGAGATGGGGATCAAGTTACTTCTAGGAGTTAGAGACATACCAAGTTTTGCTCTGTTCTTGGCATCTTTGAAATACCTATACAAACTTGTTCCTACATAGTATCTTGCAACTTTGAATGAGAATGTGCTTGCTTACAGCAACGTGCTTTATGTTCTGAAAGCCTGAATTGGGAATCTTTGTCAAAACTTTGTTAGGAATTATGTGATCCTTACTAGCTGGAAGTAATGGAGATGGGGCATGAAGTTATTTCTAGGAGTTGGAGACATACCAAGTTTAATTCAGTTATGGGCATATTTGAAATACCTATACAAATTTGTTCCTACCTAGTAACTTGCTAATTGGAATAAGAAAGTGCTTGCTTAAAGGAACGTGCTATATGTTCTGAATGCCCGAATTGGGAATCTGTGTCAAAACTTTCTTAGGAATTATGTGATCCTTACTAGCTGGAAGTAAGGGAGATGAGGCATGAAGTTATTTCTAGGAGTTGGACACATACCAAGTTTAGCTCAGTTCTGGGTATCTTTGAAATACCTATACAAACTTCTTCCTACATAGTAACTTGCATCTTTGAATGAGAATGTGCTTGCTTACAGCAACGTGCTATATGTTCAGAATGCCCGAATTGGGAATCTGTGTCAAAACTTTGTTAGGAATTATGTGACCCTTCCTAGCTGGAAGTAAGGGAGTTGGGGCATGAAGTTATTTCTAGGAGTTGGAGACATACCAAGTTTAGCTCAGTTCTGGGCATCTTTGAAAGTCCTATACAAACTTGTTCCTACATAGTAACTTGCAACTTTGAATGAGAATGTGCTTGCTTACAGCAACGTGCTACATGATCTGAATGCCCGAATTGGGAATCTGTGTCAAAACTTTGTTAGGAATTATGTGATCTTTACTAGCTGGAAGTAAGAGAGATGGGGCATGATGTTATTTCTAGGAGTTGGAGACAGACCAAGTGTAGCTCAGTTCTGGGCATCTTTGAAGTACCTATACGAACTTGTCCTACATTGTAACTTGCATCTTTGAATGAGAATGTGCTTGCTTACATCAACGTGCTATATGTTCTGAATGCCCGAATTGGGAATCTGTGTCAAAACTTTGTTACGAATTATGTGAATCTTACTCGCTGGAAGAAAGGGAGATGGGGCATGTATTTATTTCTAGGAGTTGGAGCCATACCAAGTTTAGCTCAGTTCTGGGCATCTTTGAAATACCTATACAAACTTATTCCTACATAGTAACTTGCAACTTTGAATGAGAATGTGCTTGCTTACAGCAACGAGCTATATGTTCTGAATGCCCGAATTGGGAATCTGTGTCAAAACTTTGTTAGGAATTGTGTGATCCTTACTAGATGGAAGTAAGGGAGATGGGGAATGAAGTTATTTCTAGGAGTTGGAGACATACCCACTTTAGCTCAGTACTTGGCATCTTTGAAATACCTATAGAAACTTGTTCCTACATAGTAACATGCTACTTGGAATGAGAATGTGCTTGCTTACAGCAACGTGCTATAAGTTCTGAAAGCCCGAATTGTGAATCTGTGTCATAAATATTTTAGGAATTATGTGATCCTTACTAGCTGGAAGTAAGGAAGATGGAGCATGAAGTTATTTCTAGGAGTTGGAGACATACCCATTTTAGCTCAGTTCTGGGCATCTTTGAAATACCTATACAAACTTGTTCCTACATAGTAACTTGCAAATTTGAATGAGAATGTGCTTGCTTACAGCAACGTGCTAATGTTCTGAATGCCCGAATTGGGAATCTGTGTCAAAACTTTGTTAGGAATTATGTGATCCATACTAGCTGGAAGTAAGGGAGATGGGGCATGAGGTTATTTCTAGGAGTTGGAGACATACCCACTTTAGCTCAGTTCTGGGCATCTTTGAAATAACTATACAAACTTATTCCTTCATAGTAACTTGCACTTTTGAATGAGAATGTGCTTGCTTACAGCAACGTGCTATATGTTCTGAATGACCGAATTGGGAATCTGTGTCAAAAGTTTGTTAGGAATTATGTGATCCTTACTAGCTGGAAGTAAGGGAGTTGGGACATGAAGTTATTTCTAGGAGTTGGCGACATACCCAATTTAGCTCAGTTCTGGGCATCTTCGAAATGCCTATACAAACTTGTTCCTACATAGTAACTTGCAACTTTGAATGAGAATGTGCTTGCTTACAGCAACGTGCTATATGTTCTGAATGCCCGAATTGGGAATCTGTGTCAAAACTTTGTTAGGAATTATGTGATCCTTACTAGCTGGAAGTAAGGGAGATGGAGCATGAAGTTATTTCTAGGAGTTGGAGACAGACCAAGTGTAGCTCAGTTCTGGGCATCTTTGAAGAACCTATACGAACTTGTCCTACATTGTAACTTGCATCTTTGAATGAGAATGTGCTTGCCTATAGCAACGTGCTATATGTTCTGAATGCCCGAACTGGGAATCTGTGTCAAAACTTTGTTAGGAATTATGTGATCCTTGCTAGCTGGAAGTAAGGGAGTTGGGACATGAAGTTATTTCTAGGAGTTGGAGACATACTCACATTAGCTCAGTTCTGGGCATCTTTGTAATACCTATACAAACTTGTTCCTACATAGCAACTTGCAACTTTGAATGAGAATGTGCTTGCTTACAGCAACGTGCTACATGTTCTGAATGCCCGAATTGGGAATCTGTGTCAGAACTTTGTTAGGAATTATGTGATCCTTACTAGCTGGAAGTAAGGGACAAGGGGCATGAAGTTATTTCTAGGAGTTGGAGACATACCAAGTTTATCTCAATTCTGGGCATCTTTGAAATACCTATGCAAACTTGTTCTTACATTGTAACTTGCAACTTTGAATGAGAATGTGCTTGCTTACAGCAACGTGCTATATGTTCTGAATGCCCGAATTCGGAATCTGTGTCAAAACTTTGTTAGGAATTATGTCATCCTTACTAGATGGAAGTAAGTGAGATGGGGCATGAAGTTATTTCTAGGAGTTGGAGACACACCAAGTTTAGCTCAGTTCTGGGCATCTTTGAAATACCTATACAAACTTGTTCCTACATAGTAACTTGCAACTTTGAATGAGAATGTGCTTGCTTAAAGTAACGTGCTACATGTTCTGAATGCCCTAATTGGGAATCTGTGTCAAAATTTTGTTAGGAATTATGTGAGTCTTACTAACTGGAAGTAAGGGAGATGGGGCATGAAGTTATTTCTAGGAGGTGGAGACATACCAAGTTTAGCTCAGTTCTGGGCATCTTTGAAATACCTATACATACTCGTTCCTACAGAGTAACTTGCAACTTTGAATGAGAATGTGCTTGCTCACAGCAACGTGCTACATGTTCTGAATGCCCGAATTGGGAATCTGTGTCAAATCTTTGTTAGGGATTATGTGATCCTTACTAGATTTAAGTAAGGGAGATGGGGCATGGATTTATTACTAGGAGTTGGAGACATACCCACTTTACCTCAGTTCTGGGCATCTTTGAAATACCTATACAAACTTGTTCCTACATAGTACCTTGCTACTTGGAATGAGAATGTGCTTGCTTAAAGCAAAGTGCTATGTGTTCTGAATGCCCGAATTGGGAATCTGTCTCAAAACTTTGTTAGGAATTATGTGATCCTTACTAGCTGGAAGCAAGGGAGATGACGCATGAAGTTATTTCTTGGAGTTGGAGACATACCAAGTGAAGCTCAGTTCTGGGCATCTTTGAATTACCTATACAAACTTGTTCCTACATAGTAACTTGCAACTTTGAATGAGAATGTGCTTGCTTAAAGCAACGTGCTACATGTTCTGAATGCCCGAATTGGGAATCTGTGTCAAAACTTTGTTAGGAATTATGTGATCCTTACCAGCTGGAAGTAAAGGAGATGGGGCATGAAGTTATTTCTAGGAATTGGAGACATACCCAGTTTAGCTCAGTTCTGGGCATTTTTGAAATACCTATACAAACTTGTTCCAACATAGTAACTTGCTACTTGGAATGAGAAAGTGCTTGCTTAAAGCAACGTGCTACATGTTCTGAATGCCCGAATTGGGAATCTGTGTCAAAACTTTGTTAGAAATTATGTGATCCATACTAGTTGGAAGCAAGTGAGATGGGGCATGAAGTTATTTCTTGGAGTTGGAGACATACCAAGTTTAGATCAGTTCTGGGCATCTTTGAAATACCTATTAAAACTAGTTCCTACATAGTAACTTGCAAGATTGAATGAGAATGTGCTTGCTTACAGCAACGTGCTACAAGATCTGAATGCCCGAATTGGGAATCTGTGTCAAAACTTTGTTAGGAATTATCTGATCCTCACTAGCTGGAAGTAAGGGAGATGGGGCATGGATTTATTTCTACGTTTGGAGACATACCCACTTTACCTCAGTTCTCGGCATCTTTGAAATACCTATACAAACTTGTTCCTACATAGTAACTTGCTACTTGGAATGAGAATGTGCTTGCTTTCATCAACGTGCTATATATTCTGAATGCCCGAATTGGGAATCTGTGTCAAAACTTTGTTAGGAATTATGTGATCCTTGCTAGCTGGAAGCAAGGGAGATGGGGCATGAAGTTATTTCTTGGAGTTGGAGACATACCAAGTTTAGATCAGTTCTGGGCATCTTTGAAATACCTATACAAACTAGTTCCTACATAGTAACTTGCAACATTGAATGAGAATGTGCTTGCTTGCAGCAACGTGCTACAAGTTCTGAATGCCTGAATTGGAAATCTGTGTCAAAACTTTGTTAGGAATTATGTGATCCTCACTAGCTGGAAGTAAGGGAGATGGGGCATGGATATATTTCTAGGAGTTGGAGACGTACCCACTTTACCTCAGTTGTGAGCATCTTTGAAATACCTATACAAACTTGTTCCTACATAGTAACTTGCTACTTTGAATGAGAATGTGCTTGCTTACAGCAACGTGCTATATGTTCTGAATGCCCGAATTGGGAATCTGTGTCAAAATTTGTTAGCAATTATGTGATGCTTACTAGCTGGAAGTAAGGGAGATGGGGCATGATGTTATTTCTAGGAGTTGGAGACATACAACGTTTAGCTGAGTTCTGGGCATCTTTGAAATACCTATACAGACTTGTTCGTACATAGTAACTTGCAACTTTGAATGAGAATGTGCTTGCTTACAGCAACGTGCTATATGTTCTGAATGCCCGAATTGGGAATCTGTGTCAAAACTTTGTTAGGAATTATGTGATCCTTACTAGCCTGAAGTAAGGGAGATGGGGCATGAAGTTATTTCTAGGAGTTGAAGACATAGCAAGTTTAGCTCAGTTCTGGGCATCTTTGAAAGTCCTATACAAACTTGTTCCTGCATAGTAACTTGCAACTTTGAATGAGAATGTGCTTGCTTACAGCAACGTGCCGTATGTTCTGAATGCCCGAATTGGGAATCTGTGTCAAAACTTTGTTAGGAATTATGTGATCCTTACTAGATGGAAGTAAGCGAGATGGGGCATGAAGTTTTTTCTAGGAGTTGGAGACATAGCCACTTTACCTCAGTTCTGGGCATCTTTGAAATACCTATACAAACTTGTTCCTACATAGTAACTTGCTACTTGGAATGAAAAAGTGCTTGCTTAAATGAACGTGCCATATGTTCTGAATGCCCGAATTGGGAATCTGTGTCAAAACTTTGTTAGGAATTATGTGATCCTTACTAGCTGGAAGTAAGGGAGATGGGGCATGAAGTTATTTCTATGAGTCGGACACATACCAAGTTTAGCTCAGTTCTGGGCATCTTTGAAATACCTATACAAACTTGTTCCTACATAGTAACTTGCATCTTTGAATGATAATGTGCTTGCTTACAGCAACGTGCTATATGTTCTGAATGCCCTAATTGGGAATCTGTGTCAAAACTTTGTTAGGAATTATGTGATCCTTACTAGCTGGAAGTAAGGGAGATGGGGTATGAAGTTATTTCTAGGAGTTGGAGATATACCCACTTAGTTCAGTTCTTGCATCTTTGAAATACCTATACAAACTTGTTCCTATATAGTAACTTGCTACTTGAAAAGAGAAAGTGCTTGCTTAAAGCAACATGTTATATGTTCTGAATGCCCGAATTGGGAATCTTTGTCAAATCTTTTATAGGAATTATGTGATCCTTACTACCTGGAAGTAAGGGAGATGAGGCATGAAGTTATATCTAGGAGTTCGAGACATACCTAGTTATAGCAGTTCTGGGCATCTTTGAAATACCTATGCAAACTTGTTCCTACATAGAAACTTGCTACTTGGAATGAGATAGTGCTCATTATAAGCAACATGCTATATGTTCTGAATGCCCGAATTGGGAATCTGTCAAATCTTTGTTAGGAATTATGTGATCCTTACTAGCTGGAAGTAAGGGAGATGGGGCATGAAGTTATTTCTAGGAGTTGGAGACATACCAAGTTTAGCTCAGTTCTGGGCATCTTTGAAAGTCCTATACAAACTTGTTCCTACATAGTAACTTGCAACTTTGATTGAGAATGTGCTTGCTTACAGCAACGTGCTATATGTTCTGAATGCCCGTATTGAGAATATGTGTCAAAACTTTGTTAGGAATTATGTGATCCTTACAAGCTGGAAGTAAGGGAGATGGGGCATGAAGTTATTTCTAGGAGTTGGAGACATACACACTTTGCTTCAGTTCTGGGCATCTTTGAAATACCTATACAAACTTGTTCCTACATAGTAACTTGCAACTTTGAATGAGAATGTGCTTGCTTACAGCAACGTGCTATATGATCTGAATGCCCGAATTGGGAATCTGTGTCAAAACTTTGTTAGGAATTATGTGATCCTTACTAGCCTGAAGTAAGGGAGATGGGGCATGAAGTTATTTCTAGAAGTTGAAGACATAGCAAGTTTAGCTCAGTTCTGGGCATCTTTGAAAGTCCTATACAAACTTGTTCCTGCATGGTAAATTGCAACTTTGAATGAAAATGTGCTTGCTTACAGCAACGTGCCGTATGTTCTGAATGCCCGAATTGGGAATCTGTGTCAAAACTTTGTTAGGAAATATGTAAAACTTACTAGCTGGAAGTAAGGGAGATGGGGCATGAAGTTATTTCTAGGAGTTGGAGACATACCGAATTTACCTAAGTTCTGGGATTCTTTGAAATACCTATACAAACTTGTTCCTACATAGTAACTTGCTACTTGGAATGAAAAAGTGCTTGCTTAAAGGAACGTGCCATATATTCTGAATGCCCGAATTGGGAATCTGTGTCAAAACTTTGTTAGGAATTATGTGATCCTTACTAGCTGGAAGTAAGGGAGATGGGGCATGAAGTTATTTCTAGGAGTTGGACACATACCAAGTTTAGCTCAGTTCTGGGCATCTTTGAATTACCTATACAACCTTGTTCCTACATAGTAACTTGCAACTTTGAATGAGAATGTGCTTGCTTACAGCAACGTGCTATATGTTCTGAATGCCCGTATTGGGAATATGTGTCAAAACTTTGTTAGGAATTATGTGATCCTTACTAGCTGGAAGTAAGGGAGATGGGGCATGAAGTTATTTCTAGGAGTTGGAGACATAAAACGTTTAGCTCAGTTCTGGGCATCTTTGAAATACCTATACAAACATGTTCCTACATAGTAACTTGCAACTTTGAATGAGAATGTGCTTACTTACAGCAGCGTGCTATATGATCTGAATGCCCTAATAGGGAATCTGTGTCAAAATTTTGTTAGGAATTATGTGATCCTTACTAGATGGAAGTAAGGGAGATGGGGCATGAAGTTATTTCCAGGAGTTGGAGACATACCCTCGTTAATTCAGTTCTTTGCATCTTTGAAATACCTATACAAACCTGTTCCTACATAGTAACTTGCAACTTTGAATGAGAATGTGCTTGCTTACAGCAACGTGCTATATGTTTTGAATGCCCGAATTGGGAATCTGTGTCAAAACTTTGTTAGGAATTATGTGATCCTTACTAGCTGGAAGTAAGGGAGATGGGGCATGAAGTTATTTCTAGGAGTTGGAGACATTGCAAGTTTAGCTCAGTTCTGGGCATCTTTGAAAGTCCTATACAAACTTGCTCCTGCATGGTAACTTGCAACTTTGAATGAGAATGTGCTTGCTTACAGCAACGTGCCGTATGTTCTGAATGCCCGAATTGGGAATCTGTGTCAAAACTTTGTTAGGAATTACGTAAACCTTACTAACTGGAAGTAAGGGAGATGGGGCATGAAGTTACTTCTAGGAGTTGGAGACATACCCACTTTACCTCAGTTCTGGGCATCTTTGAAATACCTATACAAACTTGTTCCTACATAGTAAATTGCTACTTGGAATGAAAAAGTGCTTGCTTAAAGGAACGTGCCATATGTTCTAAATGCCCGAATTGGGAATCTGTGTCAAAACTTTGTTAGGAATTATGTGATCCTTACTAGCTGGAAGTAATGGAGATGGGGCATGAAGTTATTTCTAGGAGTTGGAGACAGACCAAGTTTAGCTCAGTTCTGGGCATCTTTGAAAGTCCTATACAAACTTGTTCCTACATAGTAACTTGCAACTTTGAATGAGAATGTGCTTGCTTACAGCAACATGCTATAAGTTCTGAATGCCCGTATTGGGAATATGTGTCAAAACTTTGTTAGGAATTATGTGATCCTTACTAGCTGGAAGTAAGGGAGATGGGGCATGAAGTTATTTCTAGGAGTTGGAGACATACAAAGTTTAGCTCAGTTCTGGGCATCATTGAAATACCTATACAAACTTGTTCCTACATAGTAACTTGCAACTTTGAATGAGAATGTGCTTACTTACAGCAGCGTGCTATATGATCTGAATGCCCTAATTGGGAATCTGTGTCAAAACTTTGTTAGGAATTATGTGATCCTTTCTAGATGGAAGTAAGGGAGATGGGGCATGAAGTTATTTCCAGGATTTGGAGACATACCCACATTAGTTCAGTTCTTTGCATCTTTGAAATACCTATACAAACCTGTTCCTACATAGTAACTTGCAACTTTGAATGAGAATGTGCTTGTTTACAGCAACGTGCTATATGTTCTGAATGCCCGAATTGGGAATCTGTGTCAAAACTTTGTTAGGAATTATGTGATCCTTACTAGCTGGAAGTAAGGGAGATGGGGCATGAAGTTATTTCTAGGAGTTGGAGACATTGCAAGTTTAGCTCAGTTCTGGGCATCTTTGAAAGTCCTATACAAACTTGTTCCTACATAGTAACTTGCAAATTTGAATGAGAATGTGCTTGCTTACAGCAACGTGCCATATGTTCTGAATGCCCGAATTGGGAATCTGTGTCAAAACTTTGTTCGGAATTATGTGATCCTTACTAGCTGAAAGTAAGGGAGATGGGGCATGAAGTTATTTCTAGGAGTTGGAGACATACCCACTTTGCCTCAGTTCTGGGTATCTTTGAAATACCTATACAAACTTGTTCCTACATAGTAACTTGCAACTTTGAATGAGAATGTGCTTGCTTACAGCAACGTGCTATATGTTCTGAATGCCCGAATTGGGAATCTGTGTCAAAACTTTGTTAGGAATTATGTGATCCTTACTAGCGTGAAGTAAGGGAGATGGGGCATGAAGTTATTTCTAGGAGTTGAAGACATAGCAAGTTTAGCTCAGTTCTGGGCATCTTTGAAATACCTATACAAACTTGTTCCTACATAGTAACTTGCTACTTGGAATGAGAATGTGCTTGCTTACAGCAACGTGCTATATGTTCTGAATGCCCGAATTGGGAATCTTTGTCAAATCTTTGTTAGGAATTATGTTATCCTTACTTGATGGAAGTAAGGAAGATGGGGCATGAAGTTATTTCTAGGAGTTGGAGACGTACCAAGTTTAGGTCAGTTCTGGGCATCTTTGAATTACCTATACAACCTTGTTCCTACATAGTAACTTGCAACTTTGAATGAGAATGTGCTTGCTTACAGCAACGTGCTATATGTTGTGAATGCCCTAATTGGGAATCTGTGTCAAAACTTTGTTAGGAATTATGTGATCCTTACTAGCTGGAAGAAAGGGAGATGGGGCAAGAAGTTATTTCTAGGAGTTGGAGACATACCAAGTTTAACTCAGTTACGGGCATCTTTGAAACACCTATACAAACTTGTTCCTACATAGTAACTTGCTACCTGGAATAAGAAAGTGCTTGCTTAAAGGAACGTGTTATATGTTCTGAATGCCCGAATTGGGAATCTGTGTCAAAACTTTGTTAGGAATTATGTGATCCTTACTAGCTGGAAGTAAGGGAGTTGGGGCATGAAGTTATTTCTGGAGTTGGACACATACCAAGTTTAGCTCAGTTCTGGGCATCTTTGAAATACCTATACAAACTTGTTCCTACATAGTAACTTGCCACTTTGAATGAGAATGTGCTTGCTTACAGCAACGTGCTATATGTTCTGAATGCCCGAATTGGGAATCTGTGTCAAAACTTTCTTAGGAATTATGTGATCCTTACTAGCTGGAAGTAAGGGAGATTGGGTATGAAGTTATTTCTAGGAGTTGGAGACATACCCACTTAGTTCAGTTCTTGCATCTTTGAAATACCTATACAAACTTGTTCCTATATAGTAACTTGCTACTTGAAAAGAGAAAGTGCTTGCTTAAAGCAACATGTTATATGTTCTGAATGCCCGAATTGGGAATCTTTGTCAAATCTTTTATAGGAATTATGTGATCCTTACTACCTGGAAGTAAGGGAGATGAGGCATGAAGTTATATCTAGGAGTTCGAGACATACCTAGTTATAGCAGTTCTGGGCATCTTTGAAATACCTATGCAAACTTGTTCCTACATAGAAACTTGCTACTTGGAATGAGATAGTGCTCATTATAAGCAAGATGCTATATGTTCTGAATGCCCGAATTGGGAATCTGTCAAAACTTTGTTAGGAATTATGTGATCCTTACTAGCTGGAAGTAAGGGAGATGGGGCATGAAGTTATTTCTAGGAGTTGGAGACATACCAAGTTTAGCTCAGTTCTGGGCATCTTTGAAAGTCCTATACAAACTTGTTCCTACATAGTAACTTGCAACTTTGATTGAGAATGTGCTTGCTTACAGCAACGTGCTATATGTTCTGAATGCCCGTATTGAGAATATGTGTCAAAACTTTGTTAGGAATTATGTGATCCTTACAAGCTGGAAGTAAGGGAGATGGGGCATGAAGTTATTTCTAGGAGTTGGAGACATACACACTTTGCTTCAGTTCTGGGCATCTTTGAAATACCTATACAAACTTGTTCCTACATAGTAACTTGCAACTTTGAATGAGAATGTGCTTGCTTACAGCAACGTGCTATATGTTCTGAATGCCCGAATTGGGAATCTGTGTCAAAACTTTGTTAGGAATTATGTGATCCTTACTAGCCTGAAGTAAGGGAGATGGGGCATGAAGTTATTTCTAGAAGTTGAAGACATAGCAAGTTTAGCTCAGTTCTGGGCATCTTTGAAAGTCCTATACAAACTTGTTCCTGCATGGTAACTTGCAACTTTGAATGAAAATGTGCTTGCTTACAGCAACGTGCCGTATGTTCTGAATGCCCGAATTGGGAATCTGTGTCAAAACTTTGTTCGGAATTATGTGATCCTTACTAGCTGAAAGTAAGGGACATGGGGCATGAAGTTATTTCTAGGAGTTGGAGACATACCCACTTTACCTCAGTTCTGGGATTCTTTGAAATACCTATACAAACTTGTTCCTACATAGTAACTTGCTACTTGGAATGAAAAAGTGCTTGCTTAAAGGAACGTGCCATATATTCTGAATGCCCGAATTGGGAATCTGTGTCAAAACTTTGTTAGGAATTATGTGATCCTTACTAGCTGGAAGTAAGGGAGATGGGGCATGAAGTTATTTCTAGGAGTTGGACACATACCAAGTTTAGCTCAGTTCTGGGCATCTTTGAATTACCTATACAACCTTGTTCCTACATAGTAACTTGCAACTTTGAATGAGAAAGTGCTTCCTTACAGCTGCGTGCTATATGATCTGAATGCCCTAATAGGGAATCTGTGTCAAAATTTTGTTAGGAATTATGTGATCCTTACTAGATGGAAGTAAGGGAGATGGGGCATGAAGTTATTTCCAGGAGTTGGAGACATACCCACGTTAATTCAGTTCTTTGCATCTTTGAAATACCTATACAAACCTGTTCCTACATAGTAACTTGCAACTTTGAATGAGAATGTGCTTGCTTACAGCAACGTGCTATATGTTTTGAATCCCGAATTGGGAATCTGTGTCAAAACTTTGTTAGGAATTATGTGATTCTTACTAGCTGGAAGTAAGGGTGATGGGGCATGAAGTTATTTCTAGGAGTTGGAGACATTGCAAGTTTAGCTCAGTTCTGGGCATCTTTGAAAGTCCTATACAAACTTGCTCCTGCATGGTAACTTGCAACTTTGAATGAGAATGTGCTTGCTTACAGCAACGTGCCGTATGTTCTGAATGCCCGAATTGGGAATCTGTGTCAAAACTTTGTTAGGAATTACGTAAACCTTACTAACTGGAAGTAAGGGAGATGGGGAATGAAGTTATTTCTAGGAGTTGGAGACATACCCACTTTACCTCAGTTCTGGGCATCTTTGAAATACCTATACAAACTTGTTCCTACATAGTAAATTGCTACTTGGAATGAAAAAGTGCTTGCTTAAAGGAACGTGCCATATGTTCTAAATGCCCGAATTGGGAATCTGTGTCAAAACTTTGTTAGGAAATATGTGATCCTTACTATCTGGAAGTAAGGGAGATGGGGCATGAAGTTATTTCTAGGAGTTGGAGACAGACCAAGTTTAGCTCAGTTCTGGGCATCTTTGAAAGTCCTATACAAACTTGTTCCTACATAGTAACTTGCAACTTTGAATGAGAATGTGCTTGCTTACAGCAACGTGCTATATGTTCTGAATGCCCGTATTGGGAATATGTGTCAAAACTTTGTTAGGAATTATGTGATCCTTACTAGCTGGAAGTAAGGGAGATGGGGCATGAAGTTATTTCTACGAGTTGGAGACATACAAAGTTTAGCTCAGTTCTGGGCATCATTGAAATACCTATACAAACTTGTTCCAACATAGTAACTTGCAACTTTGAATGAGAATGTGCTTACTTACAGCAGCGTGCTATATGATCTGAATGCCCTAATTGGGAATCTGTGTCAAAACTTTGTTAGGAATTATGTGATCCTTTCTAGATGGAAGTAAGGGAGATGGGGCATGAAGTTATTTCCAGGATTTGGAGACATACCCACATTAGTCTAGTTCTTTGCATCTTTGAAATACCTATACAAACCTGTTCCTACATAGTAACTTGCAACTTTGAATGAGAATGTGCTTGTTTACAGCAACGTGCTATATGTTCTGAATGCCCGAATTGGGAATCTGTGTCAAAACTTTGTTAGGAATTATGTGATCCTTACTAGCTGGAAGTAAGGGAGATGGGGCATGAAGTTATTTCTAGGAGTTGGAGACATTGCAAGTTTAGCTCAGTTCTGGGCATCTTTGAAAGTCCTATACAAACTTGTTCCAACATAGTAACTTGCTACTTGGAATGAGAATGTGCTTGCTTACAGCAACGTGCTATATGTTCTGAATGCCCGAATTGGGAATCATTGTCAAATCTTTGTTAGGAATTATGTTATCCTTACTTGATGGAAGTAAGGAAGATGGGGCATGAAGTTATTTCTAGGAGTTGGAGACGTACCAAGTTTAGGTCAGTTCTGGGCATCTTTGAATTACCTATACAACCTTGTTCCTACATAGTAACTTGCAACTTTGAATGAGAATGTGCTTGCTTACAGCAACGTGCTATATGTTGTGAATGCCCTAATTGGGAATCTGTGTCAAAACTTTGTTAGGAATTATGTGATCCTTACTAGCTGGAAGTAAGGGAGATGGGGCAAGAAGTTATTTCTAGGAGTTGGAGACATGCCAAGTTTAACTCAGTTACGGGCATCTTTGAAACACCTATACAAACTTGTTCCTACATAGTAACTTGCTACCTGGAATAAGAAAGTGCTTGCTTAAAGGAACGTGTTATATGTTCTGAATGCCCGAATTGGGAATCTGTGTCAAAACTTTGTTAGGAATTATGTGATCCTTACTAGCTGGAAGTAAGGGAGTTGGGGCATGAAGTTATTTCTGGAGTTGGACACATACCAAGTTTAGCTCAGTTCTGGGCATCTTTGAAATACCTATACAAACTTGTTCCTACATAGTAACTTGCCACTTTGAATGAGAATGTGCTTGCTTACAGCAACGTGCTATATGTTCTGAATGCCCGAATTGGGAATCTGTGTCAAAACTTTCTTAGGAATTATGTGATCCTTACTAGCTGGAAGTAAGGGAGATGGGGTATGAAGTTATTTCTAGGAGTTGGAGACATACCCACTTAGTTCAGTTCTTGCATCTTTGAAATACCTATACAAACTTGTTCCTATATAGTAACTTGCTACTTGAAAAGAGAAAGTGCTTGCTTAAAGCAACATGTTATATGTTCTGAATGCCCGAATTGGGAATCTTTGTCAAATCTTTTATAGTAATTATGTGATCCTTACTACCTGGAGGTAAGGGAGATGAGGCATGAAGTTATATCTAGGAGTTCGAGACATACCTAGTTATAGCAGTTCTGGGCATCTTTGAAATACCTATGCAAACTTGTTCCTACATAGAAACTTGCTACTTGGAATGAGATAGTGCTCATTATAAGCAACATGCTATATGTTCTGAATGCCCGAATTGGGAATCTGTCAAAACTTTGTTAGGAATTATGTGATCCTTACTAGCTGGAAGTAAGGGAGATGGGGCATGAAGTTATTTCTAGGAGTTGGAGACATACCAAGTTTAGCTCAGTTCTGGGCATCTTTGAAAGTCCTATACAAACTTGTTCCTACATAGTAACTTGCAACTTTGATTGAGAATGTGCTTGCTTACAGCAACGTGCTATATGTTCTGAATGCCCGTATTGAGAATATGTGTCAAAACTTTGTTAGGAATTATGTGATCCTTACAAGCTGGAAGTAAGGGAAATGGGGCATGAAGTTATTTCTAGGAGTTGGAGACATACACACTTTGCTTCAGTTCTGGGCATCTTTGAAATACCTATACAAACTTGTTCCTACATAGTAACTTGCAACTTTGAATGAGAATGTGCTTGCTTACAGCAACGTGCTATATGTTCTGAATGCCCGAATTGGGAATCTGTGTCAAAACTTTGTTAGGAATTATGTGATCCTTACTAGCCTGAAGTAAGGGAGATGGGGCATGAAGTTATTTCTAGAAGTTGAAGACATAGCAAGTTTAGCTCAGTTCTGGGCATCTTTGAAAGTCCTATACAAACTTGTTCCTGCATGGTAACTTGCAAGTTTGAATGAAAATGTGCTTGCTTACAGCAACGTGCCGTATGTTCTGAATGCCCGAATTGGGAATCTGTGTCAAAACTTTGTTAGGAAATATGTAAAACTTACTAGCTGGAAGTAAGGGAGATGGGGCATGAAGTTATTTCTAGGAGTTGGAGACATACCCACTTTACCTCAGTTCTGGGATTCTTTGAAATACCTATACAAACTTGTTCCTACATAGTAACTTGCTACTTGGAATGAAAAAGTGCTTGCTTAAAGGAACGTGCCATATATTCTGAATGCCCGAATTGGGAATCTGTGTCAAAACTTTGTTAGGAATTATGTGATCCTTACTAGCTGGAAGTAAGGGAGATGGGGCATGAAGTTATTTCTAGGAGTTGGACACATACCAAGTTTAGCTCAGTTCTGGGCATCTTTGAATTACCTATACAACCTTGTTCCTACATAGTAACTTGCAACTTTGAATGAGAATGTGCTTACTTACAGCAGCGTGCTATATGATCTGAATGCCCTTATAGGGAATCTGTGTCAAAATTTTGTTAGGAATTATGTGATCCTTACTAGATGGAAGTAAGGGAGATGGGGCATGAAGTTATTTCCAGGAGTTGGAGACATACCCACGTTAATTCAGTTCTTTGCATCTTTGAAATACCTATACAAACCTGTTCCTACATAGTAACTTGCAACTTTGAATGAGAATGTGCTTGCTTACAGCAACGTGCTATATGTTTTGAATCCCGAATTGGGAATCTGTGTCAAAACTTTGTTAGGAATTATGTGATTCTTACTAGCTGGAAGTAAGGGTGATGGGGCATGAAGTTATTTCTAGGAGTTGGAGACATTGCAAGTTTAGCTCAGTTCTGGGCATCTTTGAAAGTCCTATACAAACTTGCTCCTGCATGGTAACTTGCAACTTTGAATGAGAATGTGCTTGCTTACAGCAACGTGCCGTATGTTCTGAATGCCCGAATTGGGAATCTGTGTCAAAACTTTGTTAGGAATTACGTAAACCTTACTAACTGGAAGTAAGGGAGATGGGGAATGAAGTTATTTCTAGGAGTTGGAGACATACCCACTTTACCTCAGTTCTGGGCATCTTTGAAATACCTATACAAACTTGTTCCTACATAGTAAATTGCTACTTGGAATGAAAAAGTGCTTGCTTAAAGGAACGTGCCATATGTTCTAAATGCCCGAATTGGGAATCTGTGTCAAAACTTTGTTAGGAAATATGTGATCCTTACTATCTGGAAGTAAGGGAGATGGGGCATGAAGTTATTTCTAGGAGTTGGAGACAGACCAAGTTTAGCTCAGTTCTGGGCATCTTTGAAAGTCCTATACAAACTTGTTCCTACATAGTAACTTGCAACTTTGAATGAGAATGTGCTTGCTTACAGCAACGTGCTATATGTTCTGAATGCCCGTATTGGGAATATGTGTCAAAACTTTGTTAGGAATTATGTGATCCTTACTAGCTGGAAGTAAGGGAGATGGGGCATGAAGTTATTTCTACGAGTTGGAGACATACAAAGTTTAGCTCAGTTCTGGGCATCATTGAAATACCTATACAAACTTGTTCCTACATAGTAACTTGCAACTTTGAATGAGAATGTGCTTACTTACAGCAGCGTGCTATATGATCTGAATGCCCTAATTGGGAATCTGTGTCAAAACTTTGTTAGGAATTATGTGATCCTTTCTAGATGGAAGTAAGGGAGATGGGGCATGAAGTTATTTCCAGGATTTGGAGACATACCCACATTAGTCTAGTTCTTTGCATCTTTGAAATACCTATACAAACCTGTTCCTACATAGTAACTTGCAACTTTGAATGAGAATGTGCTTGTTTACAGCAACGTGCTATATGTTCTGAATGCCCGAATTGGGAATCTGTGTCAAAACTTTGTTAGGAATTATGTGATCCTTACTAGCTGGAAGTAAGGGAGATGGGGCATGAAGTTATTTCTAGGAGTTGGAGACATTGCAAGTTTAGCTCAGTTCTGGGCATCTTTGAAAGTCCTATACAAACTTGTTCCAACATAGTAACTTGCTACTTGGAATGAGAATGTGCTTGCTTACAGCAACGTGCTATATGTTCTGAATGCCCGAATTGGGAATCATTGTCAAATCTTTGTTAGGAATTATGTTATCCTTACTTGATGGAAGTAAGGAAGATGGGGCATGAAGTTATTTCTAGGAGTTGGAGACGTACCAAGTTTAGGTCAGTTCTGGGCATCTTTGAATTACCTATACAACCTTGTTCCTACATAGTAACTTGCAACTTTGAATGAGAATGTGCTTGCTTACAGCAACGTGCTATATGTTGTGAATGCCCTAATTGGGAATCTGTGTCAAAACTTTGTTAGGAATTATGTGATCCTTACTAGCTGGAAGTAAGGGAGATGGGGCAAGAAGTTATTTCTAGGAGTTGGAGACATGCCAAGTTTAACTCAGTTACGGGCATCTTTGAAACACCTATACAAACTTGTTCCTACATAGTAACTTGCTACCTGGAATAAGAAAGTGCTTGCTTAAAGGAACGTGTTATATGTTCTGAATGCCCGAATTGGGAATCTGTGTCAAAACTTTGTTAGGAATTATGTGATCCTTACTAGCTGGAAGTAAGGGAGTTGGGGCATGAAGTTATTTCTGGAGTTGGACACATACCAAGTTTAGCTCAGTTCTGGGCATCTTTGAAATACCTATACAAACTTGTTCCTACATAGTAACTTGCCACTTTGAATGAGAATGTGCTTGCTTACAGCAACGTGCTATATGTTCTGAATGCCCGAATTGGGAATCTGTGTCAAAACTTTCTTAGGAATTATGTGATCCTTACTAGCTGGAAGTAAGGGAGATGGGGTATGAAGTTATTTCTAGGAGTTGGAGACATACCCACTTAGTTCAGTTCTTGCATCTTTGAAATACCTATACAAACTTGTTCCTATATAGTAACTTGCTACTTGAAAAGAGAAAGTGCTTGCTTAAAGCAACATGTTATATGTTCTGAATGCCCGAATTGGGAATCTTTGTCAAATCTTTTATAGTAATTATGTGATCCTTACTACCTGGAGGTAAGGGAGATGAGGCATGAAGTTATATCTAGGAGTTCGAGACATACCTAGTTATAGCAGTTCTGGGCATCTTTGAAATACCTATGCAAACTTGTTCCTACATAGAAACTTGCTACTTGGAATGAGATAGTGCTCATTATAAGCAACATGCTATATGTTCTGAATGCCCGAATTGGGAATCTGTCAAAACTTTGTTAGGAATTATGTGATCCTTACTAGCTGGAAGTAAGGGAGATGGGGCATGAAGTTATTTCTAGGAGTTGGAGACATACCAAGTTTAGCTCAGTTCTGGGCATCTTTGAAAGTCCTATACAAACTTGTTCCTACATAGTAACTTGCAACTTTGATTGAGAATGTGCTTGCTTACAGCAACGTGCTATATGTTCTGAATGCCCGTATTGAGAATATGTGTCAAAACTTTGTTAGGAATTATGTGATCCTTACAAGCTGGAAGTAAGGGAAATGGGGCATGAAGTTATTTCTAGGAGTTGGAGACATACACACTTTGCTTCAGTTCTGGGCATCTTTGAAATACCTATACAAACTTGTTCCTACATAGTAACTTGCAACTTTGAATGAGAATGTGCTTGCTTACAGCAACGTGCTATATGTTCTGAATGCCCGAATTGGGAATCTGTGTCAAAACTTTGTTAGGAATTATGTGATCCTTACTAGCCTGAAGTAAGGGAGATGGGGCATGAAGTTATTTCTAGAAGTTGAAGACATAGCAAGTTTAGCTCAGTTCTGGGCATCTTTGAAAGTCCTATACAAACTTGTTCCTGCATGGTAACTTGCAAGTTTGAATGAAAATGTGCTTGCTTACAGCAACGTGCCGTATGTTCTGAATGCCCGAATTGGGAATCTGTGTCAAAACTTTGTTAGGAAATATGTAAAACTTACTAGCTGGAAGTAAGGGAGATGGGGCATGAAGTTATTTCTAGGAGTTGGAGACATACCCACTTTACCTCAGTTCTGGGATTCTTTGAAATACCTATACAAACTTGTTCCTACATAGTAACTTGCTACTTGGAATGAAAAAGTGCTTGCTTAAAGGAACGTGCCATATATTCTGAATGCCCGAATTGGGAATCTGTGTCAAAACTTTGTTAGGAATTATGTGATCCTTACTAGCTGGAAGTAAGGGAGATGGGGCATGAAGTTATTTCTAGGAGTTGGACACATACCAAGTTTAGCTCAGTTCTGGGCATCTTTGAATTACCTATACAACCTTGTTCCTACATAGTAACTTGCAACTTTGAATGAGAATGTGCTTACTTACAGCAGCGTGCTATATGATCTGAATGCCCTTATAGGGAATCTGTGTCAAAATTTTGTTAGGAATTATGTGATCCTTACTAGATGGAAGTAAGGGAGATGGGGCATGAAGTTATTTCCAGGAGTTGGAGACATACCCACGTTAATTCAGTTCTTTGCATCTTTGAAATACCTATACAAACCTGTTCCTACATAGTAACTTGCAACTTTGAATGAGAATGTGCTTGCTTACAGCAACGTGCTATATGTTTTGAATCCCGAATTGGGAATCTGTGTCAAAACTTTGTTAGGAATTATGTGATTCTTACTAGCTGGAAGTAAGGGTGATGGGGCATGAAGTTATTTCTAGGAGTTGGAGACATTGCAAGTTTAGCTCAGTTCTGGGCATCTTTGAAAGTCCTATACAAACTTGCTCCTGCATGGTAACTTGCAACTTTGAATGAGAATGTGCTTGCTTACAGCAACGTGCCGTATGTTCTGAATGCCCGAATTGGGAATCTGTGTCAAAACTTTGTTAGGAATTACGTAAACCTTACTAACTGGAAGTAAGGGAGATGGGGAATGAAGTTATTTCTAGGAGTTGGAGACATACCCACTTTACCTCAGTTCTGGGCATCTTTGAAATACCTATACAAACTTGTTCCTACATAGTAAATTGCTACTTGGAATGAAAAAGTGCTTGCTTAAAGGAACGTGCCATATGTTCTAAATGCCCGAATTGGGAATCTGTGTCAAAACTTTGTTAGGAATTATGTGATCCTTACTATCTGGAAGTAAGGGAGATGGGGCATGAAGTTATTTCTAGGAGTTGGAGACAGACCAAGTTTAGCTCAGTTCTGGGCATCTTTGAAAGTCCTATACAAACTTGTTCCTACATAGTAACTTGCAACTTTGAATGAGAATGTGCTTGCTTACAGCAACGTGCTATATGTTCTGAATGCCCGTATTGGGAATATGTGTCAAAACTTTGTTAGGAATTATGTGATCCTTACTAGCTGGAAGTAAGGGAGATGGGGCATGAAGTTATTTCTACGAGTTGGAGACATACAAAGTTTAGCTCAGTTCTGGGCATCACTGAAATACCTATACAAACTTGTTCCTACATAGTAACTTGCAACTTTGAATGAGAATGTGCTTACTTACAGCAGCGTGCTATATGATCTGAATGCCCTAATTGGGAATCTGTGTCAAAACTTTGTTAGGAATTATGTGATCCTTTCTAGATGGAAGTAAGGGAGATGGGGCATGAAGTTATTTCCAGGATTTGGAGACATACCCACATTAGTCTAGTTCTTTGCATCTTTGAAATACCTATACAAACCTGTTCCTACATAGTAACTTGCAACTTTGAATGAGAATGTGCTTGTTTACAGCAACGTGCTATATGTTCTGAATGCCCGAATTGGGAATCTGTGTCAAAACTTTGTTAGGAATTATGTGATCCTTACTAGCTGGAAGTAAGGGAGATGGGGCATGAAGTTATTTCTAGGAGTTGGAGACATTGCAAGTTTAGCTCAGTTCTGGGCATCTTTGAAAGTCCTATACAAACTTGTTCCAACATAGTAACTTGCTACTTGGAATGAGAATGTGCTTGCTTACAGCAACGTGCTATATGTTCTGAATGCCCGAATTGGGAATCATTGTCAAATCTTTGTTAGGAATTATGTTATCCTTACTTGATGGAAGTAAGGAAGATGGGGCATGAAGTTATTTCTAGGAGTTGGAGACGTACCAAGTTTAGGTCAGTTCTGGGCATCTTTGAATTACCTATACAACCTTGTTCCAACATAGTAACTTGCAACTTTGAATGAGAATGTGCTTGCTTACAGCAACGTGCTATATGTTGTGAATGCCCTAATTGGGAATCTGTGTCAAAACTTTGTTAGGAATTATGTGATCCTTACTAGCTGGAAGTAAGGGAGATGGGGCAAGAAGTTATTTCTAGGAGTTGGAGACATGCCAAGTTTAACTCAGTTACGGGCATCTTTGAAACACCTATACAAACTTGTTCCTACATAGTAACTTGCTACCTGGAATAAGAAAGTGCTTGCTTAAAGGAACGTGTTATATGTTCTGAATGCCCGAATTGGGAATCTGTGTCAAAACTTTGTTAGAAATTATGTGATCCTTACTAGCTGGAAGTAAGGGAGTTGGGGCATGAAGTTATTTCTGGAGTTGGACACATACCAAGTTTAGCTCAGTTCTGGGCATCTTTGAAATACCTATACAAACTTGTTCCTACATAGTAACTTGCCACTTTGAATGAGAATGTGCTTGCTTACAGCAACGTGCTATATGTTCTGAATGCCCGAATTGGGAATCTGTGTCAAAACTTTCTTAGGAATTATGTGATCCTTACTAGCTGGAAGTAAGGGAGATGGGGTATGAAGTTATTTCTAGGAGTTGGAGACATACCCACTTAGTTCAGTTCTTGCATCTTTGAAATACCTATACAAACTTGTTCCTATATAGTAACTTGCTACTTGAAAAGAGAAAGTGCTTGCTTAAAGCAACATGTTATATGTTCTGAATGCCCGAATTGGGAATCTTTGTCAAATCTTTTATAGTAATTATGTGATCCTTACTACCTGGAGGTAAGGGAGATGAGGCATGAAGTTATATCTAGGAGTTCGAGACATACCTAGTTATAGCAGTTCTGGGCATCTTTGAAATACCTATGCAAACTTGTTCCTACATAGAAACTTGCTACTTGGAATGAGATAGTGCTCATTATAAGCAACATGCTATATGTTCTGAATGCCCGAATTGGGAATCTGTCAAAACTTTGTTAGGAATTATGTGATCCTTACTAGCTGGAAGTAAGGGAGATGGGGCATGAAGTTATTTCTAGGAGTTGGAGACATACCAAGTTTAGCTCAGTTCTGGGCATCTTTGAAAGTCCTATACAAACTTGTTCCTACATAGTAACTTGCAACTTTGATTGAGAATGTGCTTGCTTACAGCAACGTGCTATATGTTCTGAATGCCCGTATTGAGAATATGTGTCAAAACTTTGTTAGGAATTATGTGATCCTTACAAGCTGGAAGTAAGGGAAATGGGGCATGAAGTTATTTCTAGGAGTTGGAGACATACACACTTTGCTTCAGTTCTGGGCATCTTTGAAATACCTATACAAACTTGTTCCTACATAGTAACTTGCAACTTTGAATGAGAATGTGCTTGCTTACAGCAACGTGCTATATGTTCTGAATGCCCGAATTGGGAATCTGTGTCAAAACTTTGTTAGGAATTATGTGATCCTTACTAGCCTGAAGTAAGGGAGATGGGGCATGAAGTTATTTCTAGAAGTTGAAGACATAGCAAGTTTAGCTCAGTTCTGGGCATCTTTGAAAGTCCTATACAAACTTGTTCCTGCATGGTAACTTGCAAGTTTGAATGAAAATGTGCTTGCTTACAGCAACGTGCCGTATGTTCTGAATGCCCGAATTGGGAATCTGTGTCAAAACTTTGTTAGGAAATATGTAAAACTTACTAGCTGGAAGTAAGGGAAATGGGGCATGAAGTTATTTCTAGGAGTTGGAGACATACCCACTTTACCTCAGTTCTGGGATTCTTTGAAATACCTATACAAACTTGTTCCTACATAGTAACTTGCTACTTGGAATGAAAAAGTGCTTGCTTAAAGGAACGTGCCATATATTCTGAATGCCCGAATTGGGAATCTGTGTCAAAACTTTGTTAGGAATTATGTGATCCTTACTAGCTGGAAGTAAGGGAGATGGGGCATGAAGTTATTTCTAGGAGTTGGACACATACCAAGTTTAGCTCAGTTCTGGGCATCTTTGAATTACCTATACAACCTTGTTCCTACATAGTAACTTGCAACTTTGAATGAGAATGTGCTTACTTACAGCAGCGTGCTATATGATCTGAATGCCCTTATAGGGAATCTGTGTCAAAATTTTGTTAGGAATTATGTGATCCTTACTAGATGGAAGTAAGGGAGATGGAGCATGAAGTTATTTCCAGGAGTTGGAGACATACCCACGTTAATTCAGTTCTTTGCATCTTTGAAATACCTATACAAACCTGTTCCTACATAGTAACTTGCAACTTTGAATGAGAATGTGCTTGCTTACAGCAACGTGCTATATGTTTTGAATGCCCGAATTGGGAATCTGTGTCAAAACTTTGTTAGGAATTATGTGATCCTTACTAGCTGGAAGTAAGGGAGATGGGGCATGAAGTTATTTCTAGGAGTTGGAGACATTGCAAGTTTAGCTCAGTTCTGGGAATCTTTGAAAGTCCTATACAAACTTGCTCCTGCATGGTAACTTGCAACTTTGAATGAGAATGTGCTTGCTTACAGCAACGTGCCGTATGTTCTGAATGCCCGAATTGGGAATCTGTGTCAAAACTTTGTTAGGAATTACGTAAACCTTACTAAATGGAAGTAAGGGAGATGGGGCATGAAGTTATTTCTAGGAGTTGGAGACATACCCACTTTACCTCAGTTCTGGGCATCTTTGAAATACCTATACAAACTTGTTCCTACATAGTAAATTGCTACTTGGAATGAAAAAGTGCTTGCTTAAAGGAACGTTCCATATGTTCTAAATGCCCGAATTGGGAATCTGTGTCAAAACTTTGTTAGGAATTATGTGATCCTTACTAACTGGAAGTAAGGGAGATGGGGCATGAAGTTATTTCTAGGAGTTGGAGACAGACCAAGTTTAGCTCAGTTCTGGGCATCTTTGAAAGTCCTATACAAACTTGTTCCTACATAGTAACTTGCAACTTTGAATGAGAATGTTCTTACTTACAGCAGCGTGCTATATGATCCGAATGCCCTAATTGGGAATCTGTGTCAAAACTTTGTTAGGAATTATGTGATCCTTTCTAGATGGAAGTAAGGGAGATGGGGCATGAAGTTATTTCCAGGATTTGGAGACATACCCACTTTAGTTCAGTTCTTTGCATCTTTGAAATACCTATACAAACCTGTTCCTACATAGTAACTTGCAACTTTGAATGAGAATGTGCTTGTTTACAGCAACGTGCTATATGTTCTGAGTGCCCGAATTGGGAATCTGTGTCAAAACTTTGTTAGGAATTATGTGATCCTTACTAGCTGGAAGAAAGCGAGATGGGGCATTAAGTTATTTCTAGGAGTTGGAGACATTGCAAGTTTAGCTCAGTTCTGGGCATCTTTGAAAGTCCTATACAAACTTGTTCCTACATAGTAACTTGCAAATTTGAATGAGAATGTGCTTGCTTACAGCAACGTGCCATATGTTCTGAATGCCCGAATTGGGAATCTGTGTCAAAACTTTGTTCGGAATTATGTGATCCTTACTAGCTGAAAGTAAGGGAGATGGGGCATGAAGTTATTTCTAGGAGTTGGAGACATACCCACTTTGCCTCAGTTCTGGGTATCTTTGAAATACCTATACAAACTTGTTCCTACATAGTAACTTGCAACTTTGAATGAGAATGTGCTTGCTTACAGCAACGTGCTATATGTTCTGAATGCCCGAATTGGGAATCTGTGTCAAAACTTTGTTAGGAATTATGTGATCCTTACTAGCGTGAAGTAAGGGAGATGGGGCATGAAGTTATTTCTAGGAGTTGAAGACATAGCTAGTTGAGCTCAGTTTTGGGCATCTTTGAAATACCTATACAAACTTGTTCCTACATAGTAACTTGCTACTTGGAATGAGAATGTGCTTGCTTACAGCAACGTGCTATATGTTCTGAATGCCCGAATTGGGAATCTTTGTCAAATCTTTGTTAGGAATTATGTTATCCTTACTTGATGGAAGTAAGGAAGATGGGGCATGAAGTTATTTCTAGGAGTTGGAGACGTACCAAGTTTAGGTCAGTTCTGGCCATCTTTGAATTACCTATACAACCTTGTTCCTACATAGTAACTTGCAACTTTGAATGAGAATGTGCTTGCTTACAGCAACGTGCTATATGTTGTGAATGCCCTAATTGGGAATCTGTGTCAAAACTTTGTTAGGAATTATGTGATCCTTACTAGCTGGAAGTAAGGGAGATGGGGCAAGAAGTTATTTCTAGGAGTTGGAGACATACCAAGTTTAACTCAGTTACGGGCATCTTTGAAACACCTATACAAACTTGTTCCTACATAGTAACTTGCTACCTGGAATAAGAAATTGCTTGCTTAAAGGAACGTGTTATATGTTCTGACTGCCCGAATTGGGAATCTGTGTCAAAACTTTGTTAGGAATTATGTGATCCTTACTAGCTGGAAGTAAGGGAGTTGGGGCATGAAGTTATTTCTGGAGTTGGACACATACCAAGTTTAGCTCAGTTCTGGGCATCTTTGAAATACCTATGCAAACTTGTTCCTACATAGTAACTTTCCACTTTGAATGAGAATGTGCTTGCTTACAGCAACGTGCTACATGTTCTGAATGCCCGAATTGGGAATCTGTGTCAAAACTTTGTTAGGAATTATGTGATCCTACTAGTTGGAAGTAAGGGAGATGGGGCATGAAGTTATTTCTAGGAGTTGGAGACATACCCACTTTAGCTCAGTTCTGGGCATCATTGAAATACCTATATAAACTTCTTCCTACATAGTAACTTGCAACTTGGAATGAGAATGTGCTTGCTTACAGCAACGTGCTACATGTTCTGAATGCCCGAATTGGGAATCTGTGTCAAAACTTTGTTAGGAATTATGTGATCCTACTAGTTGGAAGTAAGGGAGATGGGGCATGAAGTTATTTCTAGGAGTTGGAGACATACCCACTTTAGTTCAGTTCTGGGCATCTTTGAAATACCTATACAAACTTGTTCCTACATAGTAACTTGCTGCTTGTAATGAGAAAGAGCTTGCTTAAAGCAACGTGCTACATGTTCTGAATGCCCGAATTGGGAATCTGTGTCAAAACTTTGTTAGGAATTATGTGATCCTTACTAGCTGGAAGTAAGGGAGATGGGGCATGAAGTTATTTCTAGGAGTTGGAGACATACCAAATTTAGCTCAGTTCTGGGCATCTTTGAAATACCTATACTAACTTGTTCCTACATAGTAACTTGCAACTTTGAATGAGAATGTGCTTGCTTACAGCAACGTGCTATATGTTCTGAATGCCCGAATTGGGAATCTGTGTCAAAACTTTGTAAGGAATTAGGTGATCCTTACTAGCTGGAAGTAAGGGAGTTGCGGCATGAAGATATTTCTAGGAGTTGGACACATACTAAGTTTAGCTCAGTTCTGTGCATCTTTGAAATACCTATACAAACTTGTTCCTACATAGTAGCTTGCAGCATTGAATGAGAATGTGCTTAGTTACAGCAAGGTGCTATATGTTCTGAATGTTCGAATTGGGAATCTGTGTCAAAACTTTGTTAGGAATTATGTGATCCTTACTAGCTGGAAGCAAGTGAGATGGGGCATGAAGTTATTTCTAGGAGTTGGAGACATACCCACTTTAGTTCAGTTCTGGGCATCTTTGATATACCTATACAAACTTGTTCCTACATAGTAACTTGCAACTTGGAACGAGAATGTGCTTTCTTACAGCAATGTGCTATATGTTCTGAATGCCCGAATTGGGAATCTGTGTCAAAACTTTGTTAGGAATTATGTGATCCTTACTAGCTGGAAGTAAGGGAGATGGGGCATGAAGTTATTTCTAGGAGTTGGAGACATACCAAGTTTAGCTGAGTTCTGGGCATCTTTGAAAGACCTATACAAACTTGTTCCTACATAGTAACTTGCAACTTTGAATGAGAATGTGCTTGCTTACAGCAACGTGCTATATGTTCTGAATGCCCGAATTGGGAATCTGTGTCAAAACTTTGTTAGGAATTATGTGATCCTTACTAGATGAAAGTAAGTGAGTTGCAGCATGAAGTTATTTCTAGGAGTTGGACACATCCCAAGTTCAGCTCAGTTCTGGGCATCTTTGAAAGTCCTATACAAACTTGTTCCTACATAGCAACTTGCTAATTCGAATGAGAAAGTGCTTGCTTAAAGCAACGTACTGTATGTTCTGAATGCCTGAATTGGGAATCTGTGTCAAATCTTTGTTAAGAATTATGTGATCCTTACTAGATGGAAGTAAGGGAGATGGGGCATGAAGTTATTTCTAGGATTTGGTGACATACGAAGTTTAGCTCAGTTCTGGGCATCTTTGAAATACCTATACAAACTTGTTCCTACATAGTAACTTGCAACTTTGAATGAGAATGTGCTTGCTTACAGCAACATGCTATATGTTCTGAATGCCCGAATTGGGAATCGTGTCAAAACATTGTTAGGAATTATGTGATCCTTACTAGATGGAAGTAAGGGAGATGGGGCATGAAGTTATTTCTAGGAGTTGGAGACATACCAAGTTTAGCTCAGTTCTGGGCATCTTTGAAAGTCCTATACAAACTTGTTCCTACATAGTAACTTGCATCTTTGAATGAGAATGTGCTTGCTTACAGCAACGTGCTATATGTTCTGAATGCCCGAATTGGGAATCTGTGTCAAAACTTTGTTAGGAATTATATGATCCTTACTAGCTTTAAGTAAGGGAGATGTGGCATGAAGTTATTTCTAGGAGTTGGAGACATACCAAGTTTAGCTCAGTTCTGGGCATCTTTGAAATAGCTATACAAACTTGTTCCTACATAGTAACTTGCTACTTGGAATGAGATAGTGCTTTCTTAAAGCAACGTGCTAAATGCTCTGAATGCTCGAATGGGAATCTGTGTCAAAACTTTGTTAGGCATTATGTGATCCTTACTAGCTGTAAGTAAGGGAGATGGGGCAGGAAGTTATTTCTAGGAGTTGGAGACATACCAAGTTTAGCTCAGTTCTGGGCATCTTTGAAATACCTATACAAACTTGTTCCTACATAGTTACTTGAATCTTTGAATGAGAAAGTGCTTGCTTACAGCAACGTGCTATATGTTCTGAAACACCGAATTGGGAATCTGTGTCAAATCTTTGTTAGGAATTATGTGATCCTTACTAGCTGGAAGTAAGGGAGATGGGGCATGAAGATATTTCTTGGAGTTGGAGACATACCCACTTTAGCTCAGTTCTGGGCATCTTTGAAATACCTATAGAAACTTGGTCCTACATAGTAACTTGCTACTTGGAATGAGAAAGTGCTTGCTTAAAGCAACGTGCTACATGTTCTGAATGCCCGAATTGGGAATCTGTGTCAAAACTTTGTTAGGAATTATGTGATCCTTACTAGCTGGAAGTAATGGAGATGGGGCATGAAGTTATTTCTAGGAGTTGGAGACATACCAAGTTTAGCTCAGTTCTGGGCATCTTTGAAAGACCTATACAAACTTGTTCCTACATAGTAACTTGCAACTTTGAATGATAATGTGCTTGCTTACAGCAACGTGCTGTATGTTCTGAATGCCCGAATTGGGAATCTGTGTCAAAACATTGTTAGGAATGATGTGATCCTTACTAGCTGGAAGTAAGTGAGATGGCGCATGAAGTTATTTCTAGGAGTTGGAGACATACCCACTTTAGCTCAGTTCTGGGCATCTTTGAAATACCTATACAAACTTGTTCCTACATAGTAACTTGCTACTTGGAATGAGAAACTGCTTGCTTAAAGCAACGTGCTATGTGTTCTGAATGCCCGAATTGGGAATCTGTGTCAAAACTTTGTTAGGAATTATGTGATCCTTATTAATTGGAAGTTAGGGAGATGGGGAATGAAGTTTTTTCTAGGAGTTGGAGACATACCAAGATTAGCTCAATTCTGGGCATCTTTGAAATACCTATACTAACTTGTTCCTACATAGTAACTTGCAACTTTCAATGAGAATGTGCTTGCTTACAGCAACGTGCTATATGTTCTGAATGCCCGAATTTGGAATCTGAGTCAAAACTTTGTTAGGAATTATGTGATCCTTACTAGCTGGAAGTAAGGGAGATGGGGCATGAAGTTATTTCTAGGAGTTGGAAACATACCAAGTTTAGCTCAGTTCTGGGCATCTTTGAAATACCTATACAAACTTGTTCCTACATTGTAACTTGCTACTTGGAATGAGAAAGTGCTTGCTTAAAGGAACGTGCTATATGTTAAGAATGCCCGAATTGGGAATCTGTGTCAAATCTTTGTTAGGAATTATGTGATCCTTACTAGCTGGAAGTAAGGGAGATGGGGCATGAAGTTATTTCTAGGAGTTGGAGACATACCCACTTTAGCTCAGTTCTGGGCATCTTTGAAATACCTGTACAAACTTGTTCCTACATAGTAACTTGCTACTTGGAATGAGAAAGTGCTTGCTTAAAGCAACGTGCTAAATGTTCTGAATGCCCGAATTGGAAATCTGTGTCAAATATTTGTTAGGAATTATGTGATGCTTACTAGCTGGAAGTAAGGGAGATGGGGCATGATGATATTTCTAGGAGTTGGAGACATACCAAGTTTAGCTCAGTTCTGGGCATCTTTGAAATACCTATACAAACTTGTTCCTACATAGTAACTTGCAACTTTGAAGCAGAATGTGCTTGCTTACAGCAACGTGCTATATGTTCTGCATGCCCGAATTGGGAATCTGTGTCAAAACTTTGTTAGGAATTATGTGATCCTTACTAGCTGAAAGTAAGGGAGATGGGGCATGAAGTTATTTCTAGGAGTTGGAGACATACCAAGTTTAGCTCAGTTCTGGGCATCTTTGAAAGTCCTATACAAACTTGTTCCTACATAGTAACTTGCAACTTTGAAAGAGAATTTGCTTGCTTACAACAACGTGCTATATGTTCTGAATCCCAGAATTGGGAATCTGTGTCAAAACTTTGTTAGGAATTATGAGATCCTTACTACCTGGAAGTAAGGGAGATGGGGCATGAAGTTATTTCTAGGAGTTGGAGACATACCCACTTTAGCTCAGTTCTGAGCATCTTTGAAACTCCTATACAAACTTGTTCCTACATAGTAACTTGCAACATTGAATGAGAATGTGCTTGCTTACAGCAACGTGCTATATGTTCTGAATGCCCGAATTGGGAATCTGTGTCAAAACTTTGTTAGGAATTATGTGATCCTTACTACATGGAAGTAAGAGAGTTTCGGCATGAAATTTTTTCTAGGAGTTGGACACATACCAGGTTTGGCTCAGTTCTGGGCATCTTTGAAATACCTATACAAACTTGTTCCTACATAGTAACTTGCAACTTTGAATGAGAATGTGCTTACTTACAGCAACGTGCTATATATTCCGAATGCCCGAATTGGGAATCTGTGTCAAAACTTTGTTAGGAATTATGTGATCCTTACTAGCTGGAAGTAAGGGAGTTGGGGCATGAAGTTATTTCTAGGAGTTGGAGACATAACAAGTTTAGCTCAGTTCTGGGCATCTTTGAAATACCTATACAAACTTGTTCCTACATAATAACTTGCAACATTGAATGAGAATGTGCTTGCTTACAGCAACGTGCTATATGTTCTGAATGCCCGAATTGGGAATCTGTGTCAAAACTTTGTAAGAAATGATGTTATCCTTACTAGCTGGAAGTAAGGGAGATGGGGCATGAAGTTATTTCTAGGAGTTGGAGACATACCCACTTTAGCTCAGTTCTGGGCATCTTTGAAATACCTATACAAACTTGTTCCTACATAGTAACTTGCAACTTTGAATGAGAAAGTGCTTGCTTAAAGCACGGTGCTACATGTTCTGAATGCCCGAATTGGGAATCTGTGTCAAAGCTTTGTTAGAAATTATGTGATCCTTACTAGCTGGAAGTAAGGGAGATGGGGCATGAAGTTATTTCTAGGAGTTTGAGACATACCAAGTTTAGCTCAGTTCTGGGCATCTTTGAAATAGCTATACAAACTTGTTCCTATATAGTAACTTGCAACTTTGAATGAGAATGTGCTTGCTTAAAGCAACGTGCTATATGTTCTGAATGCCCGAATTAGGAATCTGTGTCAAAACTTTGTTAGGAATCATGTGATCCTCACTAGCTGGAAGTAAGGGAGATGGGGCATCAAGTTATTTCTAGGAGTTCGAGACATACCAAGTTTAGCTCAGTTCTGGGCATCGTAGAAATACCTATACAAACTTGTTCCTACATAGTAACTTGCAACTTTCAATGAGAATGTGCTTGCTTAAAGCAACGTGCTACATGTTCTGAATGCCCGAATTGGAAATCTGTGTCAAAACATTGTTAGGAATTATGTGATCCTTACTAGCTGGAAGAAAGGGAGTTGGGGCTTGAAGTTATATCTAGGAGTTGGAGACATACCCACTTTAGCTCAGTTCTGGGAATCTTTGAAAGTCCTATACAAACTTGTTCTTACATAGTAACTTGCATCTTTGAATGAGAATGTGCTTGCTTACAGCAACGTGGTATATGTTCTGAATGCCCGAATTGGGAATCTGTGTCAAAGCTTTGTTAGGAATTATGTGATCCTTAGTAGCTGAAAGTAAGGGAGATGGGGCATGAAGTTATTTCTAGGAGTTGGAGACATACCAAGTTTAGCTCAGTTCTGGGCATCTTTGAAAGTCCTATACAAACTTGTTCCTACATAGTAACTTGCAAATTTGAATGAGAATGTGCTTGCTTACAACAACGTGCTATATGTTCTGAATCCCCGAATTGGGAATCTGTGTCAAAACTTTGTTAGGAATTATGAGATCCTTACTACCTGGAAGTAAGGGAGATGGGGCATGAAGTTATTTCTAGGAGTTGGAGACATACCCACTTTAGCTCAGTTCTGGGCATCTTTGAAACTCCTATACAAACTTGTTCCTACATAGTAACTTGCAACTTTGAATGAGAATGTGCTTGCTTACAGCAACGTGCTATATGTTCTGAATGCCCGAATTGGGAATCTGTGTCAAAACTTTGTTAGGAATTATGTGATCCTTACTACATGGAAGTAAGAGAGTTTCGGCATGAAATTTTTTCTAGGAGTTGGACACATACCAAGTTTAGCTCAGTTCTGGGCATCTTTGAAATACCTATACAAACTTGTTCCTACATAGTAACTTGCAACTTTGAATGAGAATGTGCTTACTTACAGCAACGTGCTATATATTCCGAATGCCCGAATTGGGAATCTGTGTCAAAACTTTGTTAGGAATTATGTGATCCTTACTAGCTGGAAGTAAGGGAGTTGGGGCATGAAGTTATTTCTAGGAGTTGGAGACATAACAAGTTTAGCTCAGTTCTGGGCATCTTTGAAATACCTATACAAACTAGTTCCTACATAATAACTTGCAACATTGAATGAGAATGTGCTTGCTTACAGCAACGTGCTATATGTTCTGAATGCCCGAATTGGGAATCTGTGTCAAAACATTGTAAGGAATGATGTTATCCTTACTAGCTGGAAGTAAGGGAGATGGGGCATGAAGTTATTTCTAGGAGTTGGAGACATACCAAGTTTAGCTCAGTTCTGGGCATCTTTGAAATACCTATACAAACTTGTTCCTACATAGTAACTTGCAACTTTGAATGAGAAAGTGCTTGCTTAAAGCACGGTGCTACATGTTCTGAATGCCCGAATTAGGAATCTGTGTCAAAACTTTGTTAGGAATCATGTGATCCTCACTAGCTGGAAGTAAGGGAGATGGGGCATCAAGTTATTTCTAGGAGTTGGAGACATACCAAGTTTAGCTCAGTTCTGGGCATCGTAGAAATACCTATACAAACTTGTTCCTACATAGTAACTTGCAACTTTGAATGAGAATGTGCTTGCTTACAGAAAAGTGCTACATGTTCTGAATGCCCGAATTGGGAATCTGTGTCAAAACTTTGTTAGGAATTATGTGATTCTTATTAGCTGGAAGTAAGGGAGTTGGGGCATGAAGTTATTTCTAGGAGATGGACACATACCAAGTTTAGCTCAGTTCTGGGCATCTTTGAAATACCTATACAAACTTGTTCCTACATAGTAAATTGCAACTTTGAATGAGAATGTGCTTGCATACAGCAACGTGCTATATGCTCTGAATGCCCGAATTGGGAATCTGTGTCAAAACTTTGTTAAGAATTATGTGATCCTTACTAGCTGGAAGTAATGGAGTTGGGACTTGAAGTTATTTCTAGGAGTTGGTGACATACCCACTTTAGCTCAGTTCTGGGCATCTTTGAAATACCTATACAAACTTCTTCCTACATAGTAACTTGCAACTTTGAATGAGAATGTGCTTGCTTACAGCAACGTGTTATATGTTCTGAATGCCCGAATTGGGAATGTGTGTCAAAACTTTGTTAGAAATTATGTGATCCTTGGTAGATTGAAGCAAGGGAGATGGGTCATGAAGTTATTTCTAGGTGTTGGAGACATTCAACGTTTAGCTCAGTTCTGGGCATCTTTGAAATACCTATACAAATTTGTTCCTACATAGTAACTTGCAACTTTGAATGAGAATGTGCTTGCTTACAGCAACGTGCTATATGTTCTGAATGCCCGATTTGGGAATCTTTGTAAAACTTTGTTAGGAATTATGTGATGCTTACTAGCTGGAAGTAAGGGAGATGGGGCATGAAGGTATTTCTAGGAGTTGGACATATACCAAGTTTAGCTCAGTTCTCGGCATCTTTGAAATACCTATACAACCTTGTTCCTACATAGTAACTTGCTACTTGGAATGAGAAAGTGCTTGCTTAAAGGAACGTGCTATATGTTCTGAATGCCCGAATTGGGAATCTGTGTCAAAACTTTGTTAGGAATTATGTGATCCTTACTAGCTGGAAGTAAGGGAGATGGGGCATGAAGTTATTTCTAGGAGTTGGAGACATACAAAGTTTAGCTCAGTTCTGGGCATCTTTGAAATACCTATACAAACTTGTTCCTACATAGTAACTTGCAACTTTGAATGAGAATGTGCTTGTTTACAGCAACGTGTTATATGTTCTGAATGCCCGAATTGGGAATCTGTGTCAAATCTTTGTTAGGAATTATGTGATCCTTACTAGCTGGAAGTAAGTGAGATGGGGCATGAAGATATTTGTAGGAGTTGGAGACATACCAAGTTTAGCTCAGTTCTGGGCATCTTTGAAATACCTATACAAACTTGTTCCTACATAGTAACTAGCAATTTTGAATGAGAATGTGCTTACTTACAGCAACGTGCTATATGTTCTGAATGCCCGAATTGGGAATCTGTGTCAAAACTTTGTTAGGAATTATGTGATCCTTACTAGTTGGAAGTAAGGGAGATGGGGCATGAAGTTATTTCTAGGAGTTGGAGACATACCCACTTTAGCTCCGTTCTGGGCATCTTTGAAATACCTATACATACTTGTTCCTACATAGTAACTTGCTACTTGGAATGAGAAAGTGCTTGCTGAAAGCAACGTGCTACATGTTCTGAATGCCCGAATTGGGAATCTGTGTCAAAACTTTGTTAGGAATTATGTGATCCTTACTAGCTGAAGTAAGGGAGATGGGGCATGAAGTTATTTCTAGGAGTTGGAGACATACCCACTTTAGCTCAGTTCTGGGCATCTTTGAAATACCTATAGAAACTTGTTCCTACAAAGTAACTTGCAACTTTGAATGAGAATGTGCTTGCTTACAGCAACGTGCTATATGTTCTGAATGCCCGAATTGGGAATCTGTGTCAAAACTTTGTTAGCAATTATGTGATCCTTACTAGATGGAAGTAATGGAGTTGGGACTTGAAGTTATTTCTAGGAGTTGGTGACATACCCACTTTAGCTCAGTTCTGGGCATCTTTGAAATACCTATACAAACTTCTTCCTACATAGTAACTTGCAACTTTGAATGAGAATGTGCTTGCTTACAGCAACGTGCTATATGTTCTGAATGCCCGAATTGGGAATCAGTGTCAAAACATTGTTAGGAATTATGTGATCCTTACTAGCTGTAAGTAAGGGAGATGGGGCATGAAGTTCTTTCTAGGAGTTTAGACATACCCACTTTAGCTCAGTTCTGGGCATCTTTGAAATACCTATACAAACTTGTTCCTACATAGTAACTTGCAACTTTGAATGAGAATGTGCTTGCTTACAGCAACGTGTTATATGTTCTGAATGCCCGAATTGGGAATGTGTGTCAAAACTTTGTTAGAAATTATGTGATCCTTGGTAGATTGAAGTAAGGGAGATGGGTCATGAAGTTATTTCTAGGTGTTGGAGACATACAACGTTTAGCTCAGTTCTGGGCATCTTTGAAATACCTATACAAACTTGTTCCTACATAGTAACTTGCAACTTTGAATGAGAATGTGATTGCTTACAGCAACGTGCTATATGTTCTGAATGCCCGAATTGGGAATCTTTGTAAAACTTTGTTAGGAATTATGTGATCCTTACTAGCTGGAAGTAAGTGAGTTGGGGCATGAAGGTATTTCTAGGAGTTGGACATATACCAAGTTTAGCTCAGTTCTCGGCATCATTGAAATACCTATACAACCTTGTTCCTACATAGTAACTTGCTACTTGGAATGAGAAAGTGCTTGCTTAAAGGAACGTGCTATATGTTCTGAATGCCCGAATTGGGAATCTGTGTCAAAACTTTGTTAGGAATTATGTGATCCTTACTAGCTGGAAGTAAGGGAGATGGGGCATGAAGTTATTTCTAGGAGTTGGAGACATACAAAGTTTAGCTCAGTTCTGGGCATCTTTGAAATACATATACAAACTTGTTCCTACATAGTAACTTGCAACTTTGAATGAGAATGTGCTTGTTTAAAGCAACGTGCTATATGTTCTGAATGCCCGAATTGGGAATCTGTGTCAAATCTTTGTTAGGAATTATGAGATCCTTACTACCTGGAAGTAAGGGAGATGGGGCATGAAGTTATTTCTAGGAGTTGGAGACATACCCACTTTAGCTCAGTTCTGGGCATCTTTGAAACTTCTATACAAACTTGTTCCTACATAGTAACTTGCAACTTTGAATGAGAATGTGCTTGCTTACAGCAACATGCTATATGTTCTGAATGCCCGAATTGGGAATCTGTGTCAAAACTTTGTAAGGAATGATGTTATCCTTACTAGCTGGAAGTAAGGGAGATGGGGCATGAAGTTATTTCTAGGAGTTGGAGACATACCCACTTTAGCTCAGTTCTGGTCATCTTTGAAATACCTATACAAACTTGTTCCTACATAGTAACTTGCAATTTTGAATGAGAAAGTGCTTGCTTAAAGCACGGTGCTACATGTTCTGAATGCCCGAATTGGGAATCTGTGTCAAAACTTTGTTAGGCATTATGTGATCCTTACTAGCTGGAAGTAAGGGAGATGGGGCATGAAGTTATTTCTAGGAGTTGGAGACATACCAACTTTAGCTCAGTTCTGGGCATCTTTGAAATAGCTATACAAAATTGTTCCTATATAGTAACTTGCAACTTTGAATGAGAATGTGCTTGCTTAAAGCAACGTGCTATATGTTCTGAATGCCCGAATTAGGAATCTGTGTCAAAACTTTGTTAGGAATCATGTGATCCTCACTAGCTGGAAGTAAGGGAGATGGGGCATCAAGTTATTTCTAGGAGTTCGAGACATACCAAGTTTAGCTCAGTTCTGGGCATCGTAGAAATACCTATACAAACTTGTTCCTACATAGTAACTTGCAACTTTCAATGAGAATGTGCTTGCTTAAAGCAACGTGCTACATGTTCTGAATGCCCGAATTGGAAATCTGTGTCAAAACATTGTTAGGAATTATGTGATCCTTACTAGCTGGAAGAAAGGGAGTTGGGGCTTGAAGTTATATCTAGGAGTTGGAGACATACCCACTTTAGCTCAGTTCTGGGAATCTTTGAAAGTCCTATACAAACTTGTTCTTACATAGTAACTTACATCTTTGAATGAGAATGTGCTTGCTTATACCAATGTGCTATATGTTCTGAATGCCCGAATTGGGAATCTGTGTCAAAACTTTGTTAGAAATTATGTGATCCTTACTAGCTGGAAGTAAGGGAGATGGGATATGAAGTTCTTTCTAGGAGTTGGAGACATACTCACTTTAGCTCAGTTCTGGGCATCTTTGAAATACCTATACAAACTTGTTCCTACATAGTAACTTGCTACTTCGAATGAGAAAGTGCTTGCTTATAGCAACGTACTGTATGTTCTGAATGCCTGAATTGGGAATCTGTGTCAAATCTTTGTTAAGAATTATGTGATCCTTACTAGATGGAAGTAAGGGAGATGGGGCATGAAGTTATTTCTAGGATTTGGTGACATACGAAGTTTAGCTCAGTTCTGGGCATCTTTGAAATACCTATACAAACTTGTTCCTACATAGTAACTTGCAACTTTGAATGAGAATGTGCTTGCTTACAGCAACATGCTATATGTTCTGAATGCCCGAATTGGGAATCGTGTCAAAACATTGTTAGGAATTATGTGATCCTTACTAGATGGAAGTAAGGGAGATGGGGCATGAAGTTATTTCTAGGAGTTGGAGACATACCAAGTTTAGCTCAGTTCTGGGCATCTTTGAAAGTCCTATACAAACTTGTTCCTACATAGTAACTTGCATCTTTGAATGAGAATGTGCTTGCTTACAGCAACGTGCTATATGTTCTGAATGCCCGAATTGGGAATCTGTGTCAAAACTTTGTTAGGAATTATATGATCCTTACTAGCTTTAAGTAAGGGAGATGTGGCATGAAGTTATTTCTAGGAGTTGGAGACATACCAAGTTTAGCTCAGTTCTGGGCATCTTTGAAATACCTATACAAACTTGTTCCTACATAGTAACTTGCTACTTGGAATGAGATAGTGCTTTCTTAAAGCAACGTGCTAAATGCTCTGAATGCTCGAATGGGAATCTGTGTCAAAACTTTGTTAGGCATTATGTGATCCTTACTAGCTGTAAGTAAGGGAGATGTGGCAGGAAGTTATTTCTAGGAGTTGGAGACATACCAAGTTTAGCTCAGTTCTGGGCATCTTTGAAATACCTATACAAACTTGTTCCTACATAGTAACTTGCAACTTTGAATCAGAATGTGCTTGCTTACAGCAACGTGCTATATGTTCTGAATGCCCGAATTGGGAATCTGTGTCAAAACTTTGTTAGGAATTATGTGATCCTTACTAGCTGAAAGTAAGGGAGATGGGGCATGAAGTTATTTCTAGGAGTTGGAGACATACCAAGTTTAGCTCAGTTCTGGGCATCTTTGAAATACCTATACAAACTTCCTCCTACATAGCAACTTGAAACTTGGAATGAGAATGTGCTTGCTTACAGCAACGTGCTACATGTTCTGAATGCCCGAATTGGGAATCTGTGTCAAAACTTTGTTAGGAATTATGTGATCCTACTAGTTGAAAGTAAGGGAGATGGGGCATGAAGTTATTTCTAGGAGTTGGAGACATACCCACTTTAGCTCAGTTCTGGGCATCATTGAAATACCTATAAAAACTTCTTCCTACATAGTAACTTGCAACTTGGAATGAGAATGTGCTTGCTTACAGCAACGTGCTACATGTTCTGAATGCCCGAATTGGGAATCTGTGTCAAAACTTTGTTAGGCATTATGTGATCCTACTAGTTGGAAGTAAGGGAGATGGGGCATGAAGTTATTTCTAGGAGTTGGAGACATACCCACTTTAGTTCAGTTCTGGGCATCTTTGAAATACCTATACAAACTTGTTGCTACATAGTAACTTGCTACTTGGAATGAGAAAGAGCTTGCTTAAAGCAACGTGCTACATGTTCTGAATGCCCGAATTGGGAATCTGTGTCAAAACTTTGTAAGGAATTATGTGATCCTTACTAGCTGGAAGTAAGGGAGATGGGGCATGAAGTTATTTCTAGGAGTTGGAGACATACCAAGTTTAGCACAGTTCTGGGCATCTTTGAAATACCTATACAAACTTGTTCCTACATAGTAACTTGCAACTTTGAATGAGAATGTGCTTGCTTACAGCAACGTGCTATATGTTCTGAATGCCCGAATTGGGAATCTGTGTCAAAACTTTGTAAGGAATTAGGTGATCCTTACTAGCTGGAAGTAAGGGAGTTGCGGCATGAAGATATTTCTAGGAGTTGGACACATACTAAGTTTAGCTCAGTTCTGTGCATCTTTGAAATACCTATACAAACTTGTTCCTACATAGTAGCTTGCAGCATTGAATGAGAATGTGCTTAGTTACAGCAAGGTGCTATATGTTCTGAATGCTCGAATTGGGAATCTGTGTCAAAACTTTGTTAGGAATTATGTGATCCTTACTAGCTGGAAGCAAGTGAGATGGGGCATGAAGTTATTTCTAGGAGTTGGAGACATACCCACTTTAGTTCAGTTCTGGGCATCTTTGATATACCTATACAAACTTGTTCCTACATAGTAACTTGCAACTTGGAATGAGAATGTGCTTTCTTACAGCAATGTGCTATATGTTCTGAATGCCCGAATTGGGAATCTGTGTCAAAACTTTGTTAGGAATTATGTGATCCTTACTAGCTGGAAGTAAGGGAGATGCGGCATGAAGTTATTTCTTGGAGTTGGAGACAATCCCACTTTAGCTCAGTTCTGGGCATCTTTGAAATTCCTATAGAAACTTGGTCATACATAGTAACTTGCTACTTGGAATGAGAAAGTGCTTTCTTAAAGCAACGTGCTACATGTTCTGAATGCCCGAATTGGGAATCTGTGTCAAAACTTTGTTAGGAATTATGTGATCCTTACTAGCTGGAAGTAAGGGAAATGGGGCATGAAGTTATTTCTAGGAGTTGGAGACATACCAAGTTTAGCTGAGTTCTGGGCATCTTTGATATACCTATACAAACTTGTTCCTACATAGTAACTTGCAACTTTGAATGAGAATGTGCTTGCTTACAGCAACGTGCTATATGTTCTGAATGCCCGAATTGGGAATCTGTGTCAAAACTTTGTTAGGAATTATGTGATCCTTACTAGATGGAAGTAAGTGAGTTGCAGCATGAAGTTATTTCTAGGAGTTGGACACATCCCAAGTTCAGCTCAGTTCTGGGCATCTTTGAAAGTCCTATACAAACTTGTTCCTACATAGTAACTTGCAACTTTGAATGAGAATGTGCTTGCTTACAGCAACGTGCTAAATATTCTGAATGCCCGAATTGGGAATCTGTGTCAAATCTTTGTTAGGAATTATGTGATCCTTACTAGCTGGAAGTAAGGGAGATGGGGCATGAAGTTTTTTCTAGGAGTTGGAGACATACCAAGTTTAGCTCTGTTCTGGTCATCTTTGAAATACCTATACAAACTTGTTCCTACATAGTAACTTGCAACTTTGAATCAGAATGTGCTTGTTTAAAGCAACGTGTTATATGTTCTGAATGCCCGAATTGGGAATCTGTGTCAAAATTTTGTTAGGAATTATGTGATCCTTACTAGCTGAAAGTAAGGGAGATGGGGCATGAAGTTATTTCTAGGAGTTGGAGACATACCAAGTTTAGCTCAGTTCTGGGCATCTTTGAAATCCTATACAAACTTGTTCCTACATAGTAACTTGCAACTTTGAATGAGAATGTCCTTGCTTACAGCAACGTGCTATATGTTCTGAATGCCCGAATTGGGAATCTGTGTCAAATCTTTGTTAGGAATTATGAGATCCTTACTACCTGGAAGTAAGGGAGATGGGGCATGAAGTTATTTCTAGGAGTTGGACACATACCAAGTTTAGCTCAGTTCTGGGCATCTTTGAAATACCTATACAAACTTGTTCCTACATAGTAACTTGCATCTTTGAATGAGAATGTGCTTGCTTACAGCAACGTGCTATATGTTCTGAATGCCCGAATTGGGAATCTCTGTCAAAACTTTGTTAGGAATTATGTGATCCTTACTAGCTGGAAGTAAGTGAGATTCAGCATGAAATTTTTTCTAGGAGTTGGACACATACCAATTTTAGCTCAGTTCTGGGCATCTTTGAAATACCTATACAAACTTCCTCCTTCATAGCAACTTGAAACTTGGAATGAGAATGTGCTTGCTTACAGCAATGTGCTATATGTTCTGAATGCCCGAATTGGGAATCTGTGTCAAATCTTTGTAAGGAATTAGGTGATCCTTACTAGCTGGAAGTAAGGAAGTTGCGGCATGAAGATATTTCTTGGAGTTGGACACATACTAAGTTTATCTCAGTTCTGGGCATCTTTGAAATACCTATACAAACTTGTTCCTACATAGTAACTTGCAACTTGGAATGAGAATGTGCTTTCTTACAGCAATGTGCTATATGTTCTGAATGCCCGAATTGGGAATCTGTGTCAAAACTTTGTTAGGAATTATGTGATCCTTACTAGCTGGAAGTAAGGGAGATGGGGCATGAAGATATTTCTTGGAGTTGGAGACATACCCACTTTAGCTCAGTTCTGGGCATCTTTGAAATACCTATAGAAACTTGGTCCTACATAGTAACTTGCTACTTGGAATGAGAAAGTGCTTGCTTAAAGCAACGTGCTACATGTTCTGAATGCCCGAATTGGGAATCTGTGTCAAAACTTTGTTAGGAATTATGTGATCCTTACTAGCTGGAAGTAATGGAGATGGGGCATGAAGTTATTTCTAGGAGTTGGAGACATACCAAGTTTAGCTCAGTTCTGGGCATCTGTGAAAGACCTATACAAACTTGTTCCTACATAGTAACTTGCAACTTTGAATGAGAATGTGCTTGCTTACAGCAACGTGCTATATGTTCTGAATGCCCGAATTGGGAATCTGTGTCAAAACATTGTTAGGAATGATGAGATCCTTACTAGCTGGAAGTAAGTGAGATGGGGCATGAAGTTATTTCTAGGAGTTGGAGACATACCCACTTTAGCTCAGTTCTGGGCATCTTTGAAATACCTATACAAACTTGTTCCTACATAGTAACTTGCTACTTGGAATGAGAAATTGCTTGCTTAAAGCAACGTGCTATATGTTCTGAATGCCCGAATTGGGAATCTGTGTCAAAACTTTGTTAGGAATTATGTGATCCTTATTAATTGGAAGTTAGGGAGATGGGGAATGAAGTTTTTTCTAGAAGTTGGAGACATACCAAGATTAGCTCAATTCTGGGCATCTTTGAAATACCTATACAAACTTGTTCCTACATAGTAACTTGCATCTTGGAATGAGAATGTGCTTGCTTACAGCAACGTGCTATATGTTCTGAATGCCCGAATTTGGAATCTGAGTCAAAATTTTGTTAGGAATTATGTGATCCTTACTAGCTGGAAGTAAGGGAGATGGGGCATGAAGTTATTTCTAGGAGTTGGAAACATACCAAGTTTAGCTCAGTTCTGGGCATCTTAGAAATACCTATACAAACTTGTTCCTACATAGTAACTTGCTACTTGGAATGAGAAAGTGCTTGTTTAAAGGAACGTGCTATATGTTAAGAATGCCCGAATTGGGAATCTGTGTCAAAACTTTGTTAGGAATTATGTGATCCTTACTAGCTGGAAGTAAGGGAGATGGGGCATGAAGTTATTTCTAGGAGTTGGAGACATACCCACTTTAGCTCAGTTCTGGGCATCTTTGAAATACCTGTACAAACTTGTTCCTACATAGTAACTTGCTACTTGGAATGAGAAAGTGCTTGCTTAAAGCAACGTGCTAAATGTTCTGAATTCCCGAATTGGGAATCTGTGTCAAATATTTGTTAGGAATTATGTGATGCTTACTAGCTGGAAGTAAGGGAGATAGGGCATGAAGTTATTTCTAGGAGTTGGAGACATACCAAGTTTAGCTCAGTTCTGGGCATCTTTGAAAAACCTATACAAACTTGTTCCTACATAGTAACTTGCAACTTTGAATCAGAATGTGCTTGCTTACAGCAACGTGCTATATGTTCTGAATGCCCGAATTGGGAATCTGTGTCAAAACTTTGTTAGGAATTATGAGATCCTTACTACCTGGAAGTAAGGGAGATGGGGCATGAAGTTATTTCTATGAGTTGGAGACATACCCACTTTAGCTCAGTTCTGGGCATCTTTGAAACTCCTATACAAACTTGTTCCTACATATTAACTTGCAACTTTGAATGAGAATGTGCTTGCTTACAGCAACGTGCTATATGTTCTGAATGCCCGAATTGGGAATCTGTGTCAAAACTTTGTTAGGAATTATGTGATCCTTACTACATGGAAGTAAGTGAGTTTCGGCATGAAATTTTTTCTAGGAGTTGGACACATACCAAGTTTAGCTCAGTTCTGGGCATCTTTGAAATACCTATACAAACTTGTTCCTACATAGTAACTTGCAACTTTGAATGAGAATGTGCTTACTTACAGCAACGTGCTATATGTTCCGAATGCCCGAATTGGGAATCTGTGTCAAAACTTTGTTAGGAATTATGTGATCCTTACTAGCTGGAAGTAAGGGAGTTGGGGCATGAAGTTATTTCTAGGAGTTGGAGACATAACAAGTTTAGCTCAGTTCTGGGCATCTTTGAAATACCTATACAAACTTGTTCCTACATAATAACTTGCAACATTGAATGAGAATGTGCTTGCTTACAGCAACGTGCTATATGTTCTGAATGCCCGAATTGGGAATCTGTGTCAAAACTTTGTAAGGAATGATGTTATCCTTACTAGCTGGAAGTAAGGGAGATGGGGCATGAAGTTATTTCTAGGAGTTGGAGACATACCCACTTTAGCTCAGTTCTGGGCATCTTTGAAATACCTATACAAACTTGTTCCTACATAGTAACTTGCAATTTTGAATGAGAAAGTGCTTGCTTAAAGCACGGTGCTACATGTTCTGAATGCCCGAATTGGGAATCTGTGTCAAAACTTTGTTAGGCATTATGTGATCCTTACTAGCTGGAAGTAAGGGAGATGGGGCATGAAGTTATTTCTAGGAGTTGGAGACATACCAAGTTTAGCTCAGTTCTGGGCATCTTTGAAATAGCTATACAAAATTGTTCCTATATAGTAACTTGCAACTTTGAATGAGAATGTGCTTGCTTAAAGCAACGTGCTATATGTTCTGAATGCCCGAATTAGGAATCTGTGTCAAAACTTTGTTAGGAATCATGTGATCCTCACTAGCTGGAAGTAAGGGAGATGGGGCATGAAGTTATTTCTAGGAGTTGGAGACATACAACGTTTAGCTCAGTTCTGGGCATCTTTGAAATACCTATACAAACTTGTTCCTACATAGTAACTTGCCACTTTGAATGAGAATGTGCTTGCTTACAGCAACGTGCTGCATGTTCTAAATGCCCGAATTGGGAATCTGTGTCAAAACTTTGTTAGAAATTATGTGATCCTTACTAGCTGGAAGTAAGGGAGATGGGACATGAAGTTCTTTCTAGGAGTTGGAGACATACTCACTTTAGCTCAGTTCTGGGCATCTTTGAAATACCTATACAAACTTGTTCCTACATAGTAACTTGCTACTTCGAATGACAAAGTGCTTGCTTAAAGAAACGTACTGTATGTTCTGAATGCCTGAATTGGGAATCTGTGTCAAATCTTTGTTAAGAATTATGTGATCCTTACTAGATGGAAGTAAGGGAGATGGGGCATGAAGTTATTTCTAGGATTTGGTGACATACGAAGTTTAGCTCAGTTCTGGGCATCTTTGAAATACCTATACAAACTTGTTCCTACATAGTAACTTGCAACTTTGAATGAGAATGTGCTTGCTTACAGCAACATGCTATATGTTCTGAATGCCCGAATTGGGAATCGTGTCAAAACATTGTTAGGAATTATGCGATCCTTACTAGATGGAAGTAAGGGAGATGGGTCATGAAGTTATTTCTAGGAGTTGGAGACATACCAATTTTAGCTCAGTTCTGGGCATCTTTGAAAGTCCTATACAAACTTGTTCCTACATAGTAACTTGCATCTTTGAATGAGAATGTGCTTGCTTACAGCAACGTGCTATATGTTCTGAATGCCCGAATTGGGAATCTGTGTCAAAACTTTGTTAGGAATTATATGATCCTTACTAGCTTTAAGTAAGCGAGATGTGGCATGAAGTTATTTCTATGAGTTGGAGACATACCAAGTTTAGCTCAGTTCTGGGCATCTTTGAAATACCTATACAAACTTGTTCCTACATAGTAACTTGCTACTTGGAATGAGATAGTGCTTTCTTAAAGCAACGTGCTAAATGCTCTGAATGCTCGAATGGGAATCTGTGTCAAAACTTTGTTAGGCATTATGTGATCCTTACTAGCTGTAAGTAAGGGAGATGGGGCAGGAAGTTATTTCTAGGAGTTGGAGACATACCAAGTTTAGCTCAGTTCTGGGCATCTTTGAAATACCTATACAAACTTGTTCCTACATAGTTACTTGAATCTTTGAATGAGAAAGTGCTTGCTTACAGCAACGTGCTATATGTTCTGAAAGCCCGAATTGGGAATCTATGTCAAATCTTTGTTAGGAATTATGTGATCCTTACTAGCTGGAAGTAAGGGAGATGGGGCATGAAGATATTTCTAGGAGTGGAGACATACCCACTTTAGCTCAGTTCTGGGCATCTTTGAAATACCTATACAAACTTGTTCCTACATAGTAACTTGCTACTTGGAATGAGAAACTGCTTGCTTAAAGCAACGTGCTATATGTTCTGAATGCCCGAATTGGGAATCTGTGTCAAAACTTTGTTAGGAATTATGTGATCCTTATTAATTGGAAGTTAGGGAGATGGGGAATGAAGTTTTTTCTAGGAGTTGGAGACATACCAAGATTAGCTCAATTCTGGGCATCTTTGAAATACCTATACAAACTTGTTCCTACATAGTAACTTGCATCTTGGAATGAGAATGTGCTTGCTTACAGCAACGTGCTATATGTTCTGAATGCCCGAATTTGGAATCTGAGTCAAAACTTTGTTAGGAATTATGTGATCCTTACTAGCTGGAAGTAAGGGAGATGGGGCATGAAGTTATTTCTAGGAGTTGGAAACATACCAAGTTTAGCTCAGTTCTGGGCATCTTTGAAATACCTATACAAACTTCTTCCTACATAGTAACTTGCTACTTGGAATGAGAAAGTGCTTGCTTAAAGGAACGTGCTACATGTTCTGAATGCCCGAATTGGAAATCTGTGTCAAAACATTGTTAGGAATTATGTGATCCTTACTAGCTGGAAGAAAGGGAGTTGGGGCTTGAAGTTATATTTAGGAGTTGGAGACATACCCACTTTAGCTCAGTTCTGGGCATCTTTGAAATACCTGTACCAACTTGTTCCTACATAGTAACTTGCTACTTGGAATGAGAAAGTGCTTGCTTAAAGCAACGTGCTAAATGTTCTGAATGCCCGAATTGGGAATCTGTGTCAAATATTTGTTAGGAATTATGTGATGCTTACTAGCTGGAAGTAAGGGAGATGGGGCATGAAGATATTTCTAGGAGTTGGAGACATACCAAGTTTAGCTCAGTTCTGGGCATCTTTGATATACCTATACAAACTTGTTCCTACATAGTAACTTGCAACTTTGAATCAGAATGTGCTTGCTTACAGCAACGTGCTATATGTTCTGAATGCCCGAATTGGGAATCTGGGTCAAAACTTTGTTAGGAATTATGTGATCCTTACTAGCTGAAAGTAAGGGATATGGGGCATGAAGTTATTTCTAGGAGTTGGACACATACCAAGTTTAGCTCAGTTCTGGGCATCGTAGAAATACCTGTACAAACATGTTCCTACATAGTAACTTGCAACTTTCAATGAGAATGTGCTTGCTTAAAGCAACGTGCTACATGTTCTGAATGCCCGAATTGGAAATCTGTGTCAAAACATTGTTAGGAATTATGTGATCCTTACTAGCTGGAAGAAAGAGGGAGTTGGGGCTTGAAGTTATATTTAGGAGTTGGAGACATACCCACTTTAGCTCAGTTCTGGGAATCTTTGAAAGTCCTATACAAACTTGTTCTTACATAGTAACTTGCATCTTTGAATGAGAATGTGCTTGCTTACAGCAACGTGCTATATGTTCTGAATGCCCGAATTGGGAATCTGTGTCAAAACTTTGTTAGGAATTATGTGATCCTTACTAGCTGAAAGTAAGGGAGATGGGGCATGAAGTTATTTCTAGGAGTTGGAGACATACCAAGTTTAGCTCAGTTCTGGGCATCTTTGAAAGTCCTATACAAACTTGTTCCTACATAGTAACTTGCAACTTTGAATGAGAATGTGCTTGCTTACAACAACGTGCTATATGTTCTGAATCCCTGAATTGGAAATCTGTGTCAAAACTTTGTTAGGAATTATGAGATCCTTACTACCTGGAAGTAAGGGAGATGGGGCATGAAGTTATTTCTAGGAGTTGGAGACATACCCACTTTAGCTCAGTTCTGGGCATCTTTGAAACTCCTATACAAACTTGTTCCTACATAGTAACTTGCAACATTGAATGAGAATGTGCTTGCTTACAGCAACGTGCTATATGTTCTGAATGCCCGAATTGGGAATCTGTGTCAAAACTTTGTTAGGAATTTTGTGATCCTTACTACATGGAAGTAAGAGAGTTTCGGCATGAAATTTTTTCTAGGAGTTGGACACATACCAAGTTTAGCTCAGTTCTGGGCATCTTTGAAATACCTATACAAACTTGTTCCTACATAGTAACTTGCAACTTTGAATGAGAATGTGCTTAATTACAGCAACGTGCTATAAATTCCGAATGCCCGAATTGGGAATCTGTGTCAAAACTTTGTTAGGAATTATGTGATCCTTACTAGCTGGAAGTAAGGGAGTTGGGGCATGAAGTTATTTCTAGGAGTTGGAGACATAACAAGTTTAGCTCAGTTCTGGGCATCTTTGAAATACCTATACAAACTTGTTCCTACATAATAAGATGCAACATTGAATGAGAATGTGCTTGCTTACAGCAACGTGCTATATGTTCTGAATGCCCGAATTGGGAATCTGTGTCAAAACTTTGTAAGGAATGATGTTATCCTTACTAGCTGGAAGTAAGGGAGATGGGGCATGAAGTTATTTCTAGGAGTTGGAGACATACCCACTTTAGCTCAGTTCTGGGCATCTTTGAAATACCTATACAAACTTGTTCCTACATAGTAACTTGCAACTTTGAATGAGAAAGTGCTTGCTTAAAGCACGGTGCTACATGTTCTGAATGCCCGAATTGGGAATCTGTGTCAAAAATTTGTTAGGCATTATGTGATCCTTACTAGCTGGAAGTAAGGGAGATGGGGCATGAAGTTATTTCTAGGAGTTGGAGACATACCAAGTTTAGCTCAGTTCTGGGCATCTTTGAAATAGCTATACAAACTTGTTCCTATATAGTAACTTGCAACTTTGAATGAGAATGTGCTTGCTTAAAGCAACGTGCTATATGTTCTGAATGCCCGAATTAGGAATCTGTGTCAAAACTTTGTTAGGAATCATGTGATCCTCACTAGCTGGAAGTAAGTGAGATGGGGCATCAAGTTATTTCTAGGAGTTCGAGACATACCAAGTTTAGCTCAGTTCTGGGCATCGTAGAAATACCTATACAAACATGTTCCTACATAGTAACTTGCAACTTTGAATGAGAATGTGCTTGCTTACAGCAAAGTGCTACATGTTCTGAATGCCCGAATTGGGAATCTGTGTCAAAACTTTGTTAGGAATTATGTGATTCTTACTAGCTGGAAGTAAGGGAGTTGGGGCATGAAGTTATTTCTAGGAGATGGACACATACCAAGTTTAGCTCAGTTCTGGGCATCTTTGAAATACCTATAGAAACTTGTTCCTACATAGTAAATTGCAACTTTGAATGAGAATGTGCTTGCATACAGCAACGTGCTATATGTTCTGAATTCCCGAATTGGGAATCTGTGTCAAAACTTTGTTAAGAATTATGTGATCCTTACTAGCTGGAAGTAATGGAGTTGGGACTTGAAGTTATTTCTAGGAGTTGGTGACATACCCACTTTAGCTCAGTTCTGGGCATCTTTGAAATACCTATACAAACTTCTTCCTACATAGTAACTTGCAACTTTGAATGAGAATGTGCTTGCTTACAGCAACGTGCTATATGTTCTGAATGCCCGAATTGGGAATCAGTGTCAAAACATTGTTAGGAATTATGTGATCCTTACTAGCTGTAAGTAAGCGAGATGGGGCATGAAGTTCTTTCTAGGAGTTGGAGACATACCCACTTTAGCTCAGTTCTGGGCATCTTTGAAATACCTATACAAACTTGTTCCTACATAGTAACTTGCAACTTTGAATGAGAATGTGCTTGCTTACAGCAACGTGTTATATGTTCTGAATGCCCGAATTGGGAATGTGTGTCAAAACTTTGTTAGAAATTATGTGATCCTTGGTAGATTGAAGTAAGGGAGATGGGTCATGAAGTTATTTCTAGGTGTTGGAGACATACAACGTTTAGCTCAGTTCTGGGCATCTTTGAAATACCTATACAAACTTGTTCCTACATAGTAACTTGCAACTTTGAATGAGAATGTGCTTGCTTACAGCAACGTGCTATATGTTCTGAATGCCCGATTTGGGAATCTTTGTAAAACTTTGTTAGGAATTATGTGATCCTTACTAGCTGGAAGTAAGGGAGATGGGGCATGAAGGTATTTCTAGGAGTTGGACATATACCAAGTTTAGCTCAGTTCTCAGCATCTTTGAAATACCTAGACAACCTTGTTCCTACATAGTAACTTGCTACTTGAATGAGAAAGTGCTTGCTTAAAGGAACGTGCTATATGTTCTGAATGCCCGAATTGGAAATCTGTGTCAAAACTTTGTTAGGAATTATGTGATCCTTACTAGCTGGAAGTAAGGGAGATGGGGCATGAAGTTATTTCTAGTAGTTGGAGACATACAAAGTTTAGCTCAGTTCTGGGCATCTATGAAATACCTATACAAACTTGTTCCTACATAGTAACTTGCAACTTTGAATGAGAATGTGCTTGTTTACAGCAACGTGTTATATGTTCTGAATGCCCGAATTGGGAATCTGTGTCAAAACTTTGTTAGGAATTATGTGATCCTTACTAGCTGGAAGTAAGTGAGATGGGGCATGAAGATATTTGTAGGAGTTGGAGACATACCAAGTTTAGCTCAGTTCTGGGCATCTTTGAATACCTATACAAACTTGTTCCTACATAGTAACTAGCAATTTTGAATGAGAATGTGCTTACTTACAGCAACGTGCTATATGTTCTGAATGCCCGAATTGGGAATCTGTGTCAAAACTTTGTTAGGAATTATGTGATCCTTACTAGATGGAAGTAAGGGAGATGGGGCATGAAGTTATTTCTAGGAGTTGGAGACATACCCACTTTAGCTCAGTTCTGGGCATCTTTGAAATACCTATACATACTTGTTCCTACATAGTAACTTGCTACTTGAAATGAGAAAGTGCTTGCTTAAAGCAACGTGCTACATGTTCTGAATGCCCGAATTGGGAATCTGTGTCAAAACTTTGTTAGGAATTATGTGATCCTTACTAGCTGAAGTAAGGGAGATGGGGCATGAAGTTATTTCTAGGAGTTGGAGACATACCCACTTTAGCTCAGTTCTGGGAATCTTTGAAATACCTATAGAAACTTGTTCCTACATAGTAACTTGCTACAGGAATGAGAAAGTGCTTGCTTAAAGCAACGTGCTACATGTTCTGAATGCTCGAATTGGGAATCTGTGTCAAATATTTGTTAGAAATTATGTGATCCTTACTAGCTGGAAGTAAGGGAGATGGGGCATGAAGTTATTTCTAGGAGTTGGAGACATACCAAGTTTAGCTCAGTTCTGGGCATCTTTGAAATACCTATAGAAACTTGTTCCTACAAAGTAACTTGCAACTTTGAATGAGAATGTGCTTGCTTACAGCAACGTGCTACATGTTCTGAATGCCCGAATTGGGAATCTGTGTCAAAACTTTGTTAGGAATTATGTGATCCTTACTAGCTGGAAGTAAGGGAGATGGGGCATGAAGTTATTTCTAGAAGTTGGAGACATACCAAGTTTAGCTCAGTTCTGGCCATCTTTGGAATACCTATACAAACTTGTTCCTACATAGTAACTTGCATCTTTGAATGAGAATGTGCTTGCTTACAGCAACGTGCTACATGTTCTAAATGCTCGAATTGGGAATTTGTGTCAAAACTTTGTTAGGAATTATGTGATCCTTACTAGCTGGAAGTAAGGGAGATGGGGCATGAAGGTATTTCTAGGAGTTGGACATATACCAAGTTTAGCTCAGTTCTCGGCATCTTTGAAATACCTATACAAACTTGTTCCTACATAGTAACTTGCAACTTTGAATGAGAATGTGCTTGCTTAAAGGAACGTGCTATATGTTCTGAATGCCCGAATTGGGAATCTGTGTCAAAACTTTGTTAGGAATTATGTGATCCTTACTAGCTGGATGTAAGGGAGATGGGGCATGAAGTTATTTCTAGGATTTGGAGACATACAAAGTTTAGCTCAGTTCTGGGCATCTTTGAAATACCTATACAAACTTGTTCCTACATAGTAACTTGCAACTTTGAATGAGAATGTGCTTGTTTACAGCAACGTGCTATATGTTCTGAATGCCCGAATTGGGAATCTGTGTCAAAACTTTGTTAGGAATTATGTGATCCTTACTAGCTGAAGTAAGGGAGATGGGGCATGAAGTTATTTCTAGGAGTTGGAGACATACCCACTTTAGCTCAGTTCTGGGCATCTTTGAAATACCTATAGAAACTTGTTCCTACATAGTAACTTGCTACAGGAATGAGAAAGTGCTTGCTTAAAGCAACGTGCTACATGTTCTGAATGCCCGAATTGGGAATCTGTGTCAAATATTTGTTAGGAATTATGTGATCCTTACTAGCTGAAAGTAAGGGAGATGGGGCATGAAGTTATTTCTAGGAGTTGGACACATACCAAGTTTAGCTCAGTTCTGGGCATCGTAGAAATACCTATACAAACTTGTTCCTACATAGTAACTTGCAACTTTGAATGAGAATGTGCTTACTTACAGCAACGTGCTATATATTCCGAATGCCCGAATTGGGAATCTGTGTCAAAACTTTGTTAGGAATTATGTGATCCTTACTAGCTGGAAGTAAGGGAGTTGGGGCATGAAGTTATTTCTAGGAGTTGGAGACATAACAAGTTTAGCTCAGTTCTGGGCATCTTTGAAATACCTATACAAACTTGTTCCTACATAATAAGTTGCAACATTGAATGAGAATGTGCTTGCTTACAGCAACGTGCTATATGTTCTGAATGCCCGAATTGGGAATCTGTGTCAAAACTTTGTAAGGAATGATGTTATCCTTACTAGCTGGAAGTAAGGGAGATGGGGCATGAAGTTATTTCTAGGAGTTGGAGACATACCCACTTTAGCTCAGTTCTGGGCATCTTTGAAATACCTATACAAACTTGTTACTACATAGTAACTTGCAACTTTGAATGAGAATGTGCTTGCTTACAGCAACGTGCTATATGTTCTGAATGCCCGATTTGGGAATCTTTGTAAAACTTTGTTAGGAATTATGTGATCCTTACTAGCTGGAAGTAACGGAGATGGGGCATGAAGGTATTTCTAGGAGTTGGACATATACCAAGTTTAGCTCAGTTCTCGGCATCTTTGAAATACCTATACAACCTTGTTCCTACATAGTAACTTGCTACTTGAATGAGAAAGTGCTTGCTTAAAGGAACGTGCTGTATGTTCTGAATGCCCGAATTGGGAATCTGTGTCAAAACTTTGTTAGGAATTATGTGATCCTTACTAGCTGGAAGTAAGGGAGATGGGGCAGGAAGTTATTTCTAGTAGTTGGAGACATACAAAGTTTAGCTCAGTTCTGGGCATCTATGAAAAACCTATACAAACTTGTTCCTACATAGTAACTTGCAACTTTGAATGAGAATGTGCTTGTTTACAGCAACGTGTTATATGTTCTGAATGCCCGAATTGGGAATCTGTGTCAAAACTTTGTTAGGAATTATGTGATCCTTACTAGCTGGAAGTAAGGGAGATGGGGCATGAAGTTATTTCTAGGAGTTGGAGACATACAAAGTTTAGCTCAGTTCTGGGCATCTTTGAAATACCTATACAAACTTGTTCCTACATAGTAACTTGCAGCTTTGAATGAGAATGTGCTTGTTTACAGCAACGTGCTATATGTTCTGAATGCCCGAATTGGGAATCTGTGTCAAAACTTTGTTAGGAATTATGTGATCCTTACTAGATGGAAGTAAGAGAGATGGGGCATGAAGTTATTTCTAGGATTTGGAGACATACCCACTTTAGCTCAGTTCTGGGCATCTTTGAAATACCTATACATACTTGTTCCTACATAGTAACTTGCTACTTGAAATGAGAAAGTGCTTGCTTAAAGCAACGTGCTACATGTTCTGAATGCCCGAATTGGGAATCTGTGTCAAAACTTTGTTAGGAATTATGTGATCCTTACTAGCTGAAGTAAGGGAGATGGGGCATGAAGTTATTTCTAGGAGTTGGAGACATACCCACTTTAGCTCAGTTCTGGGAATCTTTGAAATACCTATAGAAACTTGTTCCTACATAGTAAGTTGCTACAGGAATGAGAAAGGGCTTGCTTAAAGCAACGTGCTACATGTTCTGAATGCCCGAATTGGGAATCTGTGTCAAATATTTTTTAGAAATTATGTGATCCTTACTAGCTGGAAGAAAGGGAGATGGGGCATGAAGTTATTTCTAGGAGTTGGAGACATACCAAGTTTAGCTCAGTTCTGGGCATCTTTGAAATACCTATAGAAACTTGTTCCTACAAAGTAACTTGCAACTTTGAATGAGAATGTGCTTGCTTACAGCAACGTGCTACATGTTCTGAATGCCCGAATTGGGAATCTGTGTCAAAACTTTGTTAGGAATTATGTGATCCTTACTAGCTGGAAGTAAGGGAGATGGGGCATGAAGTTATTTCTAGAAGTTGGAGACATACCAAGTTTAGCTCAGTTCTGGGCATCTTTGGAATACCTATACAAACTTGTTCCTACATAGTAACTTGCAACTTTGAATGAGAATGTGCTTGCTTACAGCAACGTGCTACATGTTCTAAATGCTCGAATTGGGAATTTGTGTCAAAACTTTGTTAGGAATTATGTGATCCTTACTAGCTGGAAGTAAGGGAGATGGGGCATGAAGGTATTTCTAGGAGTTGGACATATACCAAATTTAGCTCAGTTCTCGGCATCTTTGAAATACCTATACAAACTTGTTCCTACATAGTAACTTGCAACTTTGAATGAGAATGTGCTTGCTTAAAGGAACGTGCTATATGTTCTGAATGCCCGAATTGGGAATCTGTGTCAAAACTTTGTTAGGAATTATGTGATCCTTACTAGCTGGATGTAAGGGAGATGGGGCATGAAGTTATTTCTAGGAGTTGGAGACCTACAAAGTTTAGCTCAGTTCTGGGCATCTTTGAAATACCTATACAAACTTGTTCCTACATAGTAACTTGCAACTTTGAATGAGAATGTGCTTGTTTACAGCAACGTGCTATATGTTCTGAATGCCCGAATTGGGAATCTGTGTCAAAACTTTGTTAGGAATTATGTGATCCTTACTAGCTGGAAGTAAGTGAGATGGGGCATGAAGATATTTGTAGTAGTTGGAGACATACCAAGTTTAGCTCAGTTCTGGGCATCTTTGAAATACCTATACAAACTTGTTCCTACATAGTAACTAGCAATTTTGAATGAGAATGTGCTTACTTACAGCAACGTGCTATATGTTCTGAATGCCCGAATTGGGAATCTGTGTCAAAACTTTGTTAGGAATTATGTGATCCTTACTAGCTGGAAGTAAGGGAGATGGGGCATGAAGTTATTTCTAGGAGTTGGAGACATACCCACTTTAGCTCAGTTCTGGGCATCTTTGAAATACCTATACATACTTGTTCCTACATAGTAACTTGCTACTTGGAATGAGAAAGTGCCTGCTTAAAGCAACGTGCTACATGTTCTGAATGCCCGAATTGGGAATCTGTGTCAAAACTTTGTTAGGAATTATGTGATCCTTACTAGCTGAAGTAAGGGAGATGGGGCATGAAGTTATTTCTAGGAGTTGGAGACATACCCACTTTAGCTCAGTTCTGGGCATCTTTGAAATACCTATAGAAACTTGTTCCTACATAGTAACTTGCTACAGGAATGAGAAAGTGCTTGCTTAAAGCAACGTGCTACATGTTCTGAATGCCCGAATTGGGAATCTGTGTCAAAACTTTGTTAGGAATTATGTGATCCTTACTACCAGGAAGTAAGGGAGTGGGGACATGTAGTTATTTCTAGGAGTTGGAGACAAACCAAGTTTAGCTCAGTTCTGGGCATCTTTGCAATACCTATACAAACTTGTTCCTACATAGTAACTTGCAACTTTGAATGAGAATGTGCTTACTTACAGCAACGTGCTACATGTTCTGAATGCCCGAATTGGGAATCTGTGTCAAAAATTTTGTTAGGAATTATGTGATCCTTACTAGCTGGAAGTAAGGGAAATGGGGCATGAAGTTATTTCTAGGAGTTGGAGACATACCAAGTTTAGCTCAGTTCTGGGCATCTTTGAAATATCTATACAAACATGTGCCTACATAGTAACTTGCAATTTTGAATGAGAATGTGCTTGCTTACAGCAACGTGCTATATGTTCTAAATGCCTGAATTCGGAATCTGTTTCAAAACATTGTTAGGAATTATGTGATCCTTACTAGCTGGAAGTAAGGGAGATGAAGCATGAAGTTATTTCTAGGAGTTGGAGACATACCAAGTTTAGCTCAGTTCTGGGCATCTTTGAAATACCTATACAAACTTGTTACTACATAGTAACTTGCAACTTTGAATGAGAATGTGCTTGCTTACAGCAACGTGCTATATGTTCTGAATGCCCGAAGTGGGAATCTGTGTCAAAACTTTGTTAGCACTTTTGTGATCCTTACAAGCTGGAGGTAAGGGAGTTGGGGCATGAAGTTATTTCTAGGAGTTGGAGACATACCAAGTTTAGCTCAGTTCTGGGCATCTTTGAAATACCTATACAAACTTGTTCCTACATAGTAAATTGCAACTTTGAATGAGAATGTGCTAGCTTACAGCAACTTGCTATATGTTCTGAATGCCCAAATTGGGAATCTGTTTCAAAACTTTGTTAGGAATTTTGTGATCCTTACTAGCTGGAAGTAAGGGAGATGGGGCATGAAGTTATTTCTCGGAGTTGGAGACATACAACGTTTAGCTCAGTTCTGGGCATCTTTGAAATACCTATACAAACTTGTTCCACCATAGTAACTTACCACTTTGAATGAGAATGTGCTTACTTACAGCAACGTGCTATATGTTCTGAATGCCCGAATTGGGAACCTGTGTCAAAACTTTGTTAGGAATTATGTGATCATTACTAGCTGGAAGTAAGGGAGATGGGGCATGAAGTTATTTCTCGGAGTTGGAGACATACCAAGTTTAGCTCAGTTCTGGGGATCTTTGAAATACCTATACCAACTTGTTGTTACATAGTAACTTGCAACTTTGAATGAGAATGTGCTTGCTTACAGCAATGTGCTATATGTTCTGAATGCCCGAATTGGGAATCTGTGTCAAAACTTTGTTACCACTTATGTGATCCTTACAAGCTGGAGGTAAGGGAGTTGGGGCATGAAGTTATTTCTAGGAGTTGGAGACATACCAAGTTTAGCTCAGTTCTGGGCATCTTTGAAATACCTATACAAACTTGTTCCTACATAGTAACTTGCAACTTTGAATGAGAATGTGCTTGCTTACAGCAACGTGCTATATGTTCTGTATGCCCGAATTGGGAATCTGTGTCAAAATTTGTTAGGAATTTTGTCATCCTTACAAGCTGGAAATAAGGGAGATGGGGTATGAAGATATTTCTAGGAGTTGGAAACATACCCACATTAGCTCAGTTCTGGGCATCTTTGAAAAACCTATACAAACTTGTTCCTGCATAGTAACTTGCCACTTTGAATGAGAATGTGCTTGCTTACAGCAACGTGCTATATGTTCTGAATTCCCGAATTGGGAATCTGTGTCAAAACTTTGTTAGGAATTAGGTGATCCTTACTAGCTGGAAGCACGGAAGATGGGGCATGAAGTTATTTCTCGGAGTTGGAGACATACAACGTTTAGCTCAGTACTGGGCATCTTTGAAATACCTATACAAACTTGTTCCTACATAATAACTTGCAACTTTGAATGAGAATGTGCTTGCTTACAGCAACGTGCTATATGTTCTGTATGCCCGAATTGGGGTCTGTGTCAAATCTTTGTTAGGAATTATGTGATCCTTACTAGATGGAAGTAAGGGAGATGGGGCATGAAGTTATTTCTAGGTGTTGGAGACATACCAAGTTTAGCTCAGTTCTGGGCATCTTTGAAATACCTATAGAAATTTCTTCCTACATATTAAGTTGCTACTTGGAATGAGAATGTGCTTGCTTAAAGCAACGTGCTACATGTTCCGAATGCTCGAATTGGGAATCTGTGTCAAAACTTTGTTAGGAATTATGTGATCCTTACTAGCTGGAAGTATGGGAGATGGGGTATGAAGATATTTCTAGGGTTTGGAGACATACCCACTTTAGCTCAGTTCTGGGCATCTTTGAAATACCTAGAGAAACTTCATCCTACATAGTAACTTGCCTCTTGGAATGAGAAAGTGCTTGCTTAAAGCAACGTGCTACATGTTCTGAATGCCCGAATTGGGAATCTGTGTCAAAACTTTTTTGGGAATTATGTGATCCTTACTAGCTGGAATTAAGGGAGATGGGGCATGAAGTTATTTCTAGGAGTTAGAGACATACCAAGTTTAGCTCAGTTCTGGGCATCTTTGAAATACCTATACAAACTTGTTCCTACATAGTAACTTGCCACTTTGAATGAAAATGTGCTTGCTTACAGCAACGTGCTATATGTTCTGAATGCCCGAATTGGGAATCTGTGTCAAAACTTTGTTAGGAATTATGTGATCCTTACTAGCTGGAAGTAAGGGAGATGGGGCATGAAGTTTTTTTTAGGAGTTGGAGACATACCAAGTTTAGCTCCGTTCTAGGCATATTTGAAATACCTATACAAACTTGTTCCTACATAGTAACTTGCAACTTTGAATGAGATTGTGCTTGCTTACAGCAACGTGCTATATATTCTGAATGCCCGAATTGGGAATCTGTGTCAAAACTTTGTTAGGAATTATGTGATCCTTACTAACTGGAAGTATGGGAGATGGGGTATGAAGATATTTCTAGGAGTTGGAGACATACTCACTTTAGCTCAGTTCTGGGCATCTTTGAAATACCTATACAAACTTGTACCTACATAGTAACTTGCCACTTTGAATGAGAATGTGCTTGCTTACAGCAACGTGCTATATGTTCTGAATGCCCGAATTGGGAATCTGTGTCAAAATTTTGTTAGAAATTCTGTGATCCTTACTAGCTGGAAGTAAGGGAGATGGGGCATGAAGTTATTTCTAGGAGTTGGAGACATACGGACTTTAGCTCAGATCTGGGCATCTTTGAAATACCTTTAGAAACTTCTTCCTACATAGTAACTTGCTACTTGGAATGAGAAAGTGCTTGCTTACAGCAACGTGCTACATGTTCTGAATGCCCGAATTGGAAATCTGTGTCAAAATTTTGTTAGGAATTATGTGATCCTTACTACCTGGAAGTAAGGGAGATGGGGCATGAAGTTATTTCTAGGAGTTGGAGACATACCAAGTTTAGCTCAGTTCTGGGCATCTTTGAAATACCTATACAAACTTGGTCCTACATAGTAACTTGCAACTTTGAATGAGAATGTGCTTGCTTACAGCAACGTGCTATATGTTCTGAATGCACGAATTGGGAATCTGTGTCAAAACTTTGTTAGAAATTATGTGATCCTTACTAGATGGAAGTAAGGGAGATGGGGCATGAAGTTATTTTTAGGAGTTGGAGACATACAACGTTTAGCTCAGGTTCTGGGCATCTTTGAAATACCTAAACAAACTTGTTCCTACATAGTAACTGGCAACTTTGTATGAGAATGTGCTTGCTTACAGCAACGTGCTATATGTTCTGAATGCCGGAATTGGGAATCTCTGTCAAAACTTTGTTAGGAATTATGTGATCCTTACTAGATGGAAGTAAGGGAGATGTGGCATGAAGTTATTTCTAGGAGTTGGAGACATAGCCACTTTAGCTCAGTTCTGGGCATCGTTGAAATACCTATAGAAACTACTTCCTACACAGTAACTTGCTACTTGGAATGAGAAAGTGCTTGCTTAAAGCAACGTGCTACAGGTTCTGAATGCCCGAATTGGGAATCTGTGTCAAAACTTTGTTAGGAATTATGTGATCCTTACTAGCTGGAAGTAAGGGAGATGGGACATGAAGTTATTTCTAGGAGTTGGAGTCATACCAAGTTTAGCTCAGTTCTGGGCATCTTTGTAATACCTATACAAACTTGTTCCTACATAGTAACTTGCAACTTTGAATGAGATTGTGCTTGCTTACAGCAACGTGTTATATGTTCTGAATGCCCGAATTGGGAATTTGTGTCAAAACTTTGTTAGGAATTATGTGATCCTTACTAGCTGGAAGTAAGGGAGATGGGGCATGAAGTTATTTCTAGGAGTTGGACACATACCAAGTTTAGCTCAGTTCTGGGAATCTTTGAAATACCTATACAAACTTGTTCCTCCACAGTAAATTGCAACTTTGAATGAGAATGTGCTTGCTTACAGCAATGTGCTACATGTTCTGAATGCCCGAACTGGGAATCTGTGCCAAAAATTTTGTTAGGAATTATGTGATCCTTAGTAGCTGGAAGTAAGGGAGATGGGGCATGAAGTTATTTCTAGGAGTTGGAGACATACCAAGATTAGCTCAGTTCTGGGCATCCTTGAAATACCTAAACAAACTTGTTCCTGCATAGTAACTTGCAACTTTAAATGAGAATGTGCTTGCTTACAGCAACGTGCTATATGTTCTGAATGCCCGAATTGGGAATCTGTGTCAAAACTTTGTTAGGAATTATGTGATCCTTACTAGCTGGAAGTAAGGGAGATGGGGCATGAAGTTATTTCTAGGAGTTGGAGACATACCAAGTTTAGCTCAGTTCTGGGCATTTTTGAAATACCTATACAAACTTGTTCCTACATAGTTACTTGCCACTTTGTATGAGAATGTGCTTGCTTACAGCAACGTGCTATATGTTCTGAAAGACCGAATTGGGAATCTGTGTCAAAATTTTTTTAGGAATTATGTGATCCTTACTAGCTGGAAGTAAGGGAGATGGGGCATGAAGTTATTTCTCGAAGTTGGAGACATACAATGTTTAGCTTAGATCTGGACATCTTTGAAATACCTATACAAACTTGTTCCTACATAGTAACTTGCAACTTTGAATGAGAATGTGCTTGCAACAGCAACGTGCTATATGTTCTGAATGCCCGAATTGGGAATCTGTGTCAAAACTTTGTTAGGCATTTTGTGATCCTTAGTAGACGGAAGTAAGGGAGATGGGGCATGAAGTTATTTCTGGGAGTTGGAGACATACCCACTTTAGCTCAGTTCTGGGCATCTTTGAAATACCTATAGAAACTTCTTCCTACATAGTAGCTTGCTACTTGGAATGAGAAAGTGCTTGCTTAAAGCAACGTGCTACATGTTCTGAATACCCGAATTGGGAATCTGTGTCAAAACTTTGTTAGGAATTATGTGATCCTTACTAGCTGGAAGTATGGGAGATGGGGTATGAAGATATTTCTAGGAGTTGGAGACATACCCACTTTAGCTCAGTTCTGGGCATATTTGAAATACCTATACAAACTTGTTCCTACATAGTAACTTGCCACTTTGAATGAGAATGTGCTTGCTTACAGCAACGTGCTATATGTTCTGAATGCCCGAATTGGGAATCTGTGTCAAATCTTTGTTAGGAATTATGTGATCCTTACTAGCTGGAAGTAAGGGAGTTGGGGCATGAAGTTATTTCTAGGAGTTGGAAACATACCCACTTTAGCTCAGTTCTGGGCATCTTTGAAATACCTAAAGAAACTTCTTCCTACATAGTAACTTGCAACTTTGAATGAGAATGTGCTTGCTTACAGCAACGTGCTATATGTTCTGAATGCCCGAATTGGGTTCTGTGTTAAAACTTTGTTAGGAATTATGTGATCCTTAATAGCTGGAAGTTAGGGAGATGGGGCATGAAGTTATTTCTAGGAATTGGAGACATCACAAGTTTAGCTCAGTTCTGGGCATCTTTGAAAGTCCTATACAAACTTGTTCCTACATAGTAACTTGCAACTTTGAATGAGAATGTGCTTTCTTACAGCAACGTGCTATATGTTCTGAATGTCCGAATTGGGAATCTGTGTCAAAACTTTGTTAGGAATTATGTGATCCTTACTAACAGGAAGAAAGGGAGTTGGGGCATGAAGTTATTTCTAGGAGTTGGACACATAACAAGTTTAGCACAGTTCTGGGCATCTTTGAAATACCTATACAGACTTGTTCCTACATAGTAACTTGCAACTTTGAATGAGAATGTGCTTGCTTACAGCAACGTGCTATATGTTCTGAATGCCCGAATTGGGAATCTGTGTCAAAACTATGTTAGGAATTATGTGATCCTTACTAGCTGGAAGTAAGTGAGATGGGGCATGAAGTTATTTCTAGGAGTTCGAGACATAGCAAGTTTAGCTCAGCTCTGAGCATCTTTGAAATACCTATAAAACTTGTTCCTACATAGTAACTTGCAACTTTGAATGAAAATGTGCTTGCTTACTCAAATTTCTATATGTTCTGAATGTCCGAATTGGGAGTCTGTGTCAAAACTTTGTTAGGAATTATGTGATCCTTACTAGCTGGAAGTAAGGGAGATGGGGCATGAAGTTATTTCTAGGAGTTGGAGACATACAACGTTTAGCTCAGTTCTGGGCATCTTTGAAATACCTATACAAACTTGTTACTACATAGCAACTTGCGTCTTTGAAAGAGAATGTGCTTGCATACAGCAACGTGCTATATGGTCTGAATACCCGAATTGGGAATCTGTGTCAAAACATTGTTAGGAATTATGTGATCCTTACTAGCTGGATGCAAGGGAGATTGGACATGAAGTTATTTCTAGGAGTTCGACACATACCAAGTTTAGCTCAGTTCTGGGCATCTTTGAAAGTCCTATACAAACTTGTTCCTACATAGTAACTTGCAACTTTGAATGTGAATGTGCTTGCTTACAACAACGTGCTATATGTTCTGAATGCCCGAATTGGGAATCTGTGTCAAAATATTGTTAGGAATTATGTGATCCTTACTAGCTGGAAGTAAGGGAGATGGGGCATGAAGTTATTTCTAGGAGTTGGAGACATACCAAGTTAGCTCAGTTCTGGGCATCTTTGAAATACCTATAAAAACTTGTTGCTACATAGTAACTTGCAACTTTGAATGAGAATGTGCTTGCTTACAGCAACGTGCTATATGTTCTGAATGCCCGAATTGGGAATCTGTGTCAAAACTTTGTTAGGAGTTATGTGATCCTTACTAGCTGGAAGTAAGTGAGATGGGGCATGAAGTTATTACTAGGAGTTGGAGACATACGCACTTTAGCTCAGTTCTGGGCATCTTTGAAATACCTATATAAACTTGTTCCTACATAGTAACTTGCAACTTTGAATGAGAATGTGCTTGCTTACTGCAACATGCTATATGTTCTGAATACCCGAATTGGGAATCTGTGTCAAAACTTTGTTAGGAATTATGTGATCCTTACTAGCTGGAAGTAAGGGAGATGGAGCATGAAGTTATTTCTAGGAGTTGGAGACATACCCACTTTTGCTCAGTTCTGTGCATCTTTGCAATACCTATACAAACTTGTTCCTACATAGTAACTTGCAACTTTGAATGAGAATGTGCTTGCTTACAGCAACTTGCTATATGTTCTGAATGCCCGAATTCGGAATCTGTGTCAATACTTTGTTAGGAATTATGTGATCCTTACTAGCTGGAAGTAAGGGAGATGGGGCTTGAAATTATTTCTAGGAGTTGGAGACATACCCACTTTAGCTCAGTTCTGGGCATCTTTGAAATACCTATACAAACTTGTTCCTACATAGTAACTTGCAACTTTTAATGAGAATGTGCTTGCTTACAGCAACGTGCTATATGTTCTGAATGCCCGAATTGGGAATCTGTGTCAAAACTTTGTTAGGAATTATGTGATTCTTACTAGCTGGAAGTTAGGGAGATGGGGCATGAAGTTATTTCTAGGAGTTGGAGACATAGCCACTTTAGCTCAGTTCTGGGCATCATTGAAATACCTATACAAACTTGTTCCTACATAGTAACTTGCAACTTTGAATGAGAATGTGCTTGCTTACAGCAACGTGCTATATGTTCTGAATGCCCGAATTCGGAATCTGTGTCAAAACTTTGTTAGGAATTATGTGATCCTTACTAGCTGGAAGTAAGGGAGATGGGGCTTGAAGTTATTTCTAGGAGTTGGAGACATACCCACGTTAGCTCAGTTCTGGGCATCTTTGAAATACCTATACAAACTTGTTCCTACATAGTATCTTGCAACTTTGAATGAGAATGTGCTTGCTTACAGCAACGTGCTATATGTTCTGAATGCCCGAATTGGGAATCTGTGTCAAAACTTTGTTAGGAATTATGTGATCCTTAGTAGCTGGAAGTTAGGGAGATGGGGCATGAAGTTATTTCTAGGGGTTGGAGACATACAACGTTTAGCTCAGTTCTGGGCATCTTTGAAATACCTATACAAACTTGTTCCTACATAGTAACTTGCAACTTTGAATGAGAATGTGCTTGCTTGCAGCAACGTGCTACATGTTCTGAATGCCCGAATTGGGAATCTGTGTCAAAACTATGTTAGGAATTATGTGATCCTTACTAGCTGGAAGTTAGGGAGATGGGGCATGAAGTTATTTCTAGAAGTTGGAGACAGACCCACTTTAGCTCAGTTCTGGGCATCTTTGAAATACCTATACAAACTTGTTCCTACATAGTAACTTGCAACTTTGAATGAGAATGTGCTTGCTTACAGCAACGTGCTACATATTCTGAATGCCCGAATTGGGAATCTGTGTCAAAAGTTTGTTATGAATTATGTGATCCTTACTAGCTGGAAGTAAGGGAGATGGTGCATGAAGTTATTTCTAGGAGTTGGAGACATACAACGTTTAGCTCAGTTCTGGGCATCTTTGAAATACCTATACAAACTTGTTCCTACATAGTAACTTGCAACTTTGAATGAGAATGTGCTTGCTTAAAGCAACGTGCTATATGTTCTGAATGCCCGAATTGGGAATCTGTGTCAAAACTTTCTTAGAAATTATGTGATCCTTACTAGATGGAAGTAAGGGAGATAGGGCATGAAATTATTTCTAGGAGTTGGAGACATACCAAGTTTAGCTCAGTTCTGGGCATCTTTGAAATACCTATACAAACTTGTTCCTACATAGTAACTTGCAACTTTGAATGAGAATGTGCTTGCTTACAGCAACGTGCTATATGTTCTGAATGCCCGAATTGGGAATCTGTGTCAAAACTTTCTTAGGAATTATGTGATCCTTACTAGATGGAAGTAAGGGAGATGGGGCATGAAGTTATTTCCAGGAGTTGGAGACATACAACGTTTAGCTCAGTTCTGGGCATCTTTGAAATACCTATACAAACTTGTTCCTTCATAGTAACTTGCAACTTTGCATGAGAATGTGCTTGCTTACAGCAACGTGCTATATGTTCTGAATGCCCGAATTGGGAATCTGTGTCAAAACTTTGTTAGGAATTATGTGATCCTTACTAGATGGAAGTAATGGAGATGGGGCATGAAGTTATTTCTAGGAGTTGGAGACATACAACGTTTAGCTCAGTTCAGGGTATCTTTCAAATACCTATACAAACTTGTTCCTACATAGTAACTTGCAACTTTGAATGAGAATGTGCTTGCTTACAGCAACGTGCTATATGTTCTGAATGCCCGAATTGAGAATCTGTGTCAAAACTTTGTTAGGAATTATGTGATCCTTACTAGCTGGAAGTAAAGGAGATGGAGCATGAAGTTATTTCTAGGAGTTGGAGACATACCCACTTTAGCTCAGTTCTGGGCATCTTTGAAATACCTATACAAACTTGTTCCTACATAGTAACTTGCAACTTTGAATGAGAATGTGCTTGCTTACAGTAACGTGCTACATGTTCTGAATGCCCGAATTGGGAATCTGTGTCAAAACTTTGTTAGGAATTATGTGATCATTACTAGCTGGAAGTAAGGGAGATGGGGCATGAAGTTATTTCTAGGAGTTGGAGACATACCAAGTTTAGCTCAGTTCTGGGCATCTTTGAAATACCTATACAAACTTGTTCCTACATAGTAACTTGCAACTTTGAATGAGAATGTGCTTGCTTACAGCAACGTGCTACATGTTCTGAATGCCCGAATTGGGAATGTGTGTCAAAACTTTGTTAGGAATTATGTGATCCTTACTAGCTGGAAGTAAGGGAGATGAGGCATGAAGTTATTTCTAGGAGTTGGAGACTTACCAAGGTTAGCTCAGTTTTGGGCATTTTTAAAATACCTATACAAACATGTTCCTACATAGTAACTTGCAACATTGAATGAGAATATGCCGCTTACAGCAACGTGCTATATTTTCTGAATGCCCGAATTGGGAATCTGTGTCAAAACATTCTTAGAAATTATGTGATCCTTACTATATGGAAGTATGTGAGATGGGGCATGAAGTTATTTCTAGGAGTTGGAGACATGCAACGTTTAGCTCAGTTCTGGGCATCTTTGAAATACCTATACAAACTTATTCCTACATAGTAACTTGCAACTTTGAATGAGAATGTGCTTGCTTACAGCAACGTGCTATATGTTCTGAATGCCCGAATTGGGAATCTGTGTCAAAACTTTGTTAGAAATTATGTGATCCTTACTAGCTGGAAGTAAGGGAGATGGGGCATGAAGTTATTTCTAGGAGTTGGAGACATACCAAGTTTAGCTCAGTTCTGGGCATCTTTGAAATACCTATACAAACTTGTTCCTACATAGTAACTTGCAACTTTGAATGAGAATGTGCTTGCTTACAGCAACGTGCTATATGTTCTGAATGCCCGAATTGGGAATCTGTGTCAAAACTTTCTTAGGAATAATGTGATCCTTACTAGATGGAAATAAGGGAGATGGGGCATGAAGTTATTTCCAGGATTGGAGACATACAACGTTTAGCTCAGTTCTGGGCATCTTTGAAATACCTATACAACCCTGTTTCTATATAGTAACTTGCAATTTTGAATGAGAATGTGCTTGCTTACAGCAACGTGCTATATGTTCTGAATGCCCGAATTGGAAATCTGTGTCAAAACTTTGTTAGGAATTATGTGATCCTTACTAGCTGGAAGTAAGGGAGATGGGGCATGAAGTTATTTCTAGGAGTTGGAGACATACAACGTTTAGCTCAGTTCTGGGCATCTTTGAAATACCTATACAAACTTGTTCCTACATAGTAACTTGCAACTTTGAATGAGAATGTGCTTGCTTACAGCAACGTGCTATATGTTCTGAATGCCCGAATTGGGAATCTGTGTCAAAACTTTCTTAGAAATTATGTGATCCTTACTAGATGGAAGTAAGGGAGATGGGGCATGAAGTTATTTCTAGGAGTTGGAGACATACCAAGTTTAGCTCAGTTCTGGGCATCTTTGAAATACCTATACAAACTTGTTCCTACATAGTAACTTGCAACTTTGAATGAGAATGTGCTTGCTTACAGCAACGTGCTACATGTTCTGAATGCCCGAATTGGGAATCTGCGTCAAAACTTTCTTAGGAATTATGTGATCCTTACTAGATGGAAGTAAGGGAGATGGGGCATGAAGTTATTTCCAGGAGTTGGAGACATACAACGTTTAGCTCAGTTCTGGGCATCTTTGAAATACCTATACAACCCTGTTTCTATATAGTAACTTGCAACATTGAATGAGAATGTGCTTCCTTACAGCAACGTGCTATATGTTCTGAATGCCCGAAATGGGAATCTGTGTTAAAACTTTGTTAGGGATTATGTGATCCTTACTAGCTGGAAGTAAGGGAGATGGGGCATGAAGTTATTTCTAGGAGTTGGAGACATACCAAGTATAGCTCAGTTCTGGGCTTCTTTGAAATACCTATACAAACTTGTTCCTACATACTAACTTGCAACTTTGAATGAGAATGTGCTTGCTTACAGCAACGTGCTATATGTTCTGAATGCCCGAATTGGCAATCTGTGTCAAAACTTTGTTAGGAATTATGTGATCCTTACTAGATGGAAGTAAGGGAGATGGGGCATGAAGTTATTTCTAGGAGTTGGAGACATACAACGTTTAGCTCAGTTCTGGGCATCTTTGAAATACCTATACAAACTTGTTCCTACATAGTAACTTGCAACTTTGAATGAGAATGTGCTTGCTTACAGCAACGTGCTATATGTTCTGAATGCCTGAATTGGGAATCTGTGTCAAAACTTTCTTAGAAATTATGTGATCCTTACAAGATGGATGTAAGGGCGATGGGGCATAAGTTATTTCTAGGAGTTGGAGACATACAACATTTCGCTAAGTTCGGGGCATCTTTGAAATACCTATACAAACTTGTTCCTACATAGTAACTTGCAACTATGAATGAGAATGTGCTTCCTTACAGCAACGTGTTACATGTTCTGAATGCCCGAATTGGGAATCTGTGACAAAACTTTGTTAGGAATTATGTGATCCTTACTAGCTGGAAGTAAGTGAGATGGGGCATGAAGTTATTTCTAGGAGTTGGAGACATAACCACTTAGGCTCAGTTCTGGGCATCTTTTAAATACCTATACAAACTTGTTCCTACATAGTAACTTGCAACTTTGAATGAGAATGTGCTTGCTTACAGCAACGTGTTATATGTTCTGAATGCCCGAATTGGGAATGTGTGTCAAAACTTTGTTAGGAATTATGTGATCCTTACTAGCTGGAAGTAAGGGTTACGGGGCATGAAGTTATTTCTAGGAGTTGGAGACATACCAAGTTTAGCTCAGTTCTGGGCATCTTTGAAATACATATACAAACTTGTTCCTACGTAGTAACTTGCAACTTTGAATGAGAATGTGTCGCTTACAGCAACGTGCTACAAGTTCTGAATGCCCGAATTGGGAATGTGTGTCAAAACTTTGTTAGGAATTATGTGATCCTTACTAGCTGGAAGTAAGGGAGATGAGGCATGAAGTTATTTCTTGGAGTTGGAGACATACCTACTTTAGCTCAGATCTTTGCATCATTGAAATACCTATACAAACTTTTTCCTACATAGTAACTTACAACTTTGAATGAGAATGTGTTTGCTTAAAGCTACGTGCTATATGTTCTGAATGCCCGAATTGGGAATCTGTGTCAAAACTTTGTTAGGAATTATGTGATCCTTACTAGCTGGAAGTAAGGGAGATGGGGCATGAAGTTATTTCTAGGAGTTGGAGACATACCAAATTTAGCTCAGTTCTGGGCATCTTTGAAAGTCCTATACAAACTTGTTCTTACATAATAACTTGCAACTTTGAATGACAATGTGCTTGCTTACAGGAACGTGCTATATATTCTCAACGCCGGAATTGGGAATCTGTGTCAAAACTTTGTTAGAATTATGTGATCCTTACTAGCTGGAAGTAACAGAGTTGGTGCATGAAGTTATTTCTAGTAGTTGGACATATACCAAGTTTAGCTCAGTTTTGGGCATCTTTGAAATACCTATACAAACTTGTTTCTACATAGTAACTTGCAACTTTGAAGGAGAATGTGCTTACTTACTGCAACGTGCTATATGTTCTGAATGCCCGAATTGGGAATCTGTGTCAAAACTTTGTTAGGAATTATGTGATCCTTTCTAGATGGAAGTAAGGGAGATGGGGCGTGAAGTTATTTCTAGGAGTTGGAGACATTCCCACTTTAGCTCAGTTCTGGGCATCTTTGAAATACCTATACAAACTTGTTCATACATAGTAACTTGATACTAGGAATGAGAAAGTGCTTGCTTAAAGCAACGTGCTATATCTTCTGAATGCCCGAATTGGGAATCTGTGTCAAATCTGTGTTAGGAATTATGTGATCCTTACAAGCTGGAAGTAAGGGAGAAGGGGCGGGTAGTTATTTCTAGGAGTTGGAGACATACCAAGTTTAGCTCAGTTCTGGGCATCTTTGAAAGTCCTATACAAACTTGTTCCTACATAGTAACTTGCTACTTGTAATGACAAAGAGCTTGCTTAAAGCAACGTGCTATAAATTCTGCATGCCCAAATTGGGAATCTGTGTCAAAACATTGTTAGGAATTATGTGATCCTTACTAGCTGGAAGTCATGGAGATGGGGCATGAAGTTATTTCTAGGAGTTGGAGACATACCAAGTTTAGCTCAGTTCTGGGCATCTTTGAAATACCTGTACAAACTTGTTCCCACATAGTAACTTGCAACTTTGAATGAGAATGTGCAAGCTTACAGCGCGTGCTACGTGTTCTGAATGCCTGAATTGGGAATCTGTGTCAAAACTTTGTTAGGAATTATGTGATCCTTACTAGGTGGAAGTAAGGGAGATGGGGCATGAAGTTATTTCTAGCAGTTGGAGACAGCCCACTTTAGCTCAGTTCTTTGCATCTTTGAAATACCTATAGAAACTTGTTCCAACATAGTAACTTGCTACTTGGAATGAGAAAGTGCTTGCTTAAAGCAACGTGCTATATCTTCTGAATGCCCGAATTGGGAATCTGTGTCAAATCTGTGTTAGGAATTATGTGATCCTTACAAGCTGGAAGTAAGGGAGAAGGGGCGGGTAGTTATTTCTAGGAGTTGGAGACATACCAAGTTTAGCTCAGTTCTGGGCATCTTTGAAAGTCCTATACAAACTTGTTCCTACATAGTAACTTGCTACTTGTAATGACAAAGAGCTTGCTTAAAGCAACGTGCTATAAATTCTGCATGCCCAAATTGGGAATCTGTGTCAAAACATTGTTAGGAATTATGTGATCCTTACTAGCTGGAAGTCATGGAGATGGGGCATGAAGTTATTTCTAGGAGTTGGAGACATACCAAGTTTAGCTCAGTTCTGGGCATCTTTGAAATACCTGTACAAACTTGTTCCCACATAGTAACTTGCAACTTTGAATGAGAATGTGCAAGCTTACAGCGCGTGCTACGTGTTCTGAATCCCTGAATTGGGAATCTGTGTCAAAACTTTGTTAGGAATTATGTGATCCTTACTAGGTGGAAGTAAGGGAGATGGGGCATGAAGTTATTTCTAGCAGTTGGAGACAACCCACTTTAGCTCAGTTCGTTGCATCTTTGAAATACCTATAGAAACTTGTTCCTACATAGTAACTTGCTACTTGGAATGAGAAAGTGCTTGCTTAAAGCAACGTGCTATATGTTCTGAATGCCCGAATTGGGAATCTGTGTCAAAACTTTGTTAGGAATTATGTGATCCTTACTAGCTGGAAGTAATTGAGAAGGGGCGGGTAGTTATTTCTAGGAGTTGGAGACATACCAAGTTTAGCTCAGTTCTGGGCATCTTTGAAAGTCCTATACAAACTTGTTCCTACATAGTAACTTGCTACTTGGAATGAGAAAGAGCTTGCTTAAAGCAACGTGCTATATATTCTGCATGCCCAAATTGGGAATCTGAGTCAAATCTTTGTTAGGAATTATGTGATCCTTACTAGCTGGAAGTCATGGAGATGGGGCATGAAGTTATTTCTAGGAGTTGGAGACATACCAAGTTTAGCTCAGTTCTGGGCATCTTTGAAATACCTGTACAAACTTGTTCCCACATAGTAACTTGCAACTTTGAATCAGAATGTGCAAGCTTACAGCGCGTGCTACGTGTTCTGAATGCCTGAATTGGGAAACTGTGTCAAAACTTTGTTAGGAATTATGTGATCCTTACCAGCTGGAAGTAAGGGACATGGGGCATGAAGTTATTTCTAGGAGTTTGAGACATACCCACTTTAGCTCAGTTCGGGGCATCTTTGAAATACCTATACAAACTTGTTCCTACATAGTAACTTGCAACTTTGAATGAGAATGTGCTTGCTTACAGCAACGTGCTATATGTTCTGAATTCCCGAATTGGGAATCTGTGTCAAAACTTTGTTAGGAATTATGTGATCCTTACTAGCTGGAAGTAAGGGAGATGGGGCATGAAGTTATTTCTAGGAGTTGGAGACATACCCACTTTAGCTCAGGTCTGGCCTTCTTTGAAATACCTATACAAACTTGTTCCTACATAGTAACTTGCTACTTGGAATGAGAAAGTGCTTTCTTAAAGCAACGTGCTATATGTTCTGCATGCCCAAATTGGGAATCTGTGTCAAAACTTTGTTAGGAATTATGTGATCCTTACTAGCTGGAAGTAGGGGAGATGGGGCATGAAGTTATTTCTAGGAGTTGGAGACATACCAAGTTTAGCTCAGTTCTGGGCATCTTTGAAAGTCCTATACAAACTTGTTCCTACATAGTAACTTGCAACTTGGAATGAGAATGTGCTTGCTTACAGCAACATGCTATATGTTGTGTATGCCCGAATTGGGAATCTGTGTCAAATCTTTGTTAGGAATCATGTGATCCTTACTAGCTGGAAGTAAGGGAGATGGGGCATGAAGTTATTTCTAGGAGTTGGACACATACCAAGTTTAGCTCAGTTCTGGGCATCTATGAAATACCTATACAAACTTGTTCCTACATAGTAACTTGCAACTTTGAATGAGAATGTGCTTGCTTACAGCAACGTGATATATGTTCTGAATGCCCGAATTGGGAATCTGTGTCAAATCTTTGTGAGACATTATGTGATCCTTACAACCTGGAAATAAGGGAGTTGTGACATGAAGTTATTTCTAGGAGTTGGAGACATACCCAATTTAGCTCAGTTCTGGGCATCTTTGAAATACCTATACAAACTTGTTCCTACATAGTAACTTGCAACTTTGATTGAGAATGTGCATGCTTACAGCAACGTGCTATATGTTCTGAATGCCCGAATTGGGAATCTGTGTCAAAACTTTGTTAGGAATTATGTGATCCTTTCTAGATGAAAGTAAGGGAGATGGGGCGTGAAGTTATTTCTAGGAGTTGGAGACATTCCCACTTTAGCTCAGTTCTGGGCATCTTTGAAATACCTATACAAACTTATTCCTACATAGTAACTTGCTACTTGGAATGAGAAAGTGCTTGCTTAAAGCAACGTGCTATATCTTCTGAATGCCCGAATTGGGAATCTGTGTCAAATCTTTGTTAAGAATTATGTGATCCTTACTAGCTGGAAGTAACGGAGATGGGGCGGGTAGTTATTTCTAGGAGTTGGAGACATACCAAGTTTAGCTCAGTTCTGGGCATCTTTGAAAGTCCTATACAAACTTGTTCCTACATAGTAACTTGCAACTTTGAATGAGAATGTGCTTGCTTACAGCAACATGCTATATATTCTGAATGCCCGAATTGGGATTCTGTGTCAAAACTTTGTTAGGAATTATGTGATCCTTACCAGCTGGAAGTAAGGGAGATGGGGCATGAAGTTATTTCTAGGAGTTGGAGACATACCCACTTTAGCTCAGTTCTGGGCATCTTTGAAATACCTATACAAACTTGTTCCTACATAGTAACTTGCAACTTTGAATGAGAATGTGCTTGCTTACAGCAACGTGCTATAAGTTCTGAATGCCCGAATTGGGAATCTGTGTCAAATCTTTGTTAGGAATTATGTGATCCTTACTAGCTGGAAGTAAGGGAGATGGGGCATGAAGTTATTTCTAGGAGTTGGAGACATACCCACTTTAGATCAGTTCTGGGCATCTTTGAAATACCTATAGAAACTTGTTTCTACATAGTAAATTGTTACTTGGAATGAGAAAGTGCTTGCTTACAGCAACTTGCTATATGTTCTGAATGCCCGAATTGGGAATCTGTGTCAAAACTTTGTTAGGAATTATGTGATTCTTACCAGCTGGAAGTAAGGGAGCTGGGGCATGAAGTTATTTCTAGGAGTTGGAGACATACCAAGTTTAGCTCAGTTCTGGGCATCTTTGAAATACCTATACAAACTTGTTCCGACATAGTAACTTGCTACTTGGAATGAGAAAGTGCTTGCTTAAAGCAACGTGCTATATGTTCTGCATGCCCAAATTGGGAATCTGTGTCAAATATTTGTTAGGAATTATGTGATCCTTACTAGCTGGAAGTAAGGGAGATGGGGCATGAAGTTATTTCTAGGAGTTGGAGACATACCCACTTTAGATCAGTTCTGGGCATCTTTGAAATACCTATAGAAACTTGTTTCTACATAGTAAATTGTTACTTGGAATGAGAAAGTGCTTGCTTACAGCAACGTGCTATATGTTCTGAATGCCCGAATTGGGAATCTGTGTCAAAACTTTGTTAGGAATTATGTGATCCTTACTAGCTGGAAGTAAGGGAGATGGGGCATGAAGTTATTTCTAGGAGTTGGAGACATACCCACTTTAGCTCAGTTCTTTGCATCTTTGAAATACCTATACAAACTTGTTCCTATATAGTAACTTGCTACTTGGAATGAGAAAGTGCTTGCTTAAAGCAACGTGCTTTATGATCTGAATGACAGAATTGGGAATCTGTGTCAAAACTTTGTTAGGAAATATGTGATCCATACTAGCTGGAAGTAAGGGAGATGGGGCATGAACTTATTTCTAGGAGTTGGAGACAGACCCACTTTAGTTCAGTTATGAGCATCTTTGAAATACCTATACAAACTTGTGCCTACATAGTAACTTGCAACTTTGAATGAGAATTTGCTTCCTTACAGCAACGTGCTATATGTTCTGAATGCCCGAATTGGGAATCTGTGTCAAAACTTTGTTAGGAATTATGTGATCCTTATTAGCTGGAAGTAAGAGAGATGGGGCATGAAGTTATTTCTAGGATTTGGAGACATACCCACTTTAGCTCAGTTCTGGGCATCTTTGAAATACCTATACAAACTTGTTCCTACATAGTAATTTGCTACTTGGAATGAGAAAGTGCTTGCTTAAAGCAACGTGCTAAATGTTCTGAATGCCCGAATTGGGAATCTGTGTCAAAACGTTGTTAGGAAATATGTGATCCTTACTAGCTGGAAGTAAGGGAGATGGGGCGTGAAGTTATTTCTAGGAGTTGGAGACATACCAAGTTTAGCTCAGTTCTGGGCATCTTTGAAATACCTATACAATCTTGTTCCTATATAGTAACTTGCAACATTGAATGAGAATGTGCTTGCTTACAGCAACGTGCTATATGTTCTGAATGCCCGAATTGGGAATCTGTGTCAAAAATTTGTTAGGAATTATTTAATCCTTACTAGCTGGAAGTAAGGGAGATGGGGCATGAAGTTATTTCTAAGAGTTGGAGACATACCCTCTTTACCTCAGTTCTGTTCATCTTTGAAATACCTATACAAAATTGTTCCTACATAGTAACTTGCTACTTGGAATGAAAAAGTGCTTGATTAAAGGAACGTGCCATATGTTTTGAATGCCCAAATTGGGAATCTGTGTCAAAACTTTGTTAGGAATTATGTGATCCTTACTAGCTGGAAGTAAGGGAGATGGGGCATGAAGATATTTCTAGGAGTTGGAGACATACCAAGTTTAGCTCAGTTCTGGGCACCTTTGAAATACCTATACAAACTTGTTCCTACGTAGTAACTTGCAACTTTGAATGAGAAAGTGCTTGCTTATAGCAACGTGCTATATGTTCTGAATGCCCGAATTGGGAATCTGTGTCAAATCTTTGTTAGGAATTATGTGATCCTTACTAGCTGGAAGTAAGGGAGATGGGGCATGAAGTTATTTCTAGGAGTTGGAGACATACCCACTTTAGATCAGTTCTGGGCATCTTTGAAATACCTATAGAAACTTGTTTCTACATAGTAAATTGTTACTTGGAATGAGAAAGTGCTTGCTTACAGCAACGTGCTATATGTTCTGAATGCCCGAATTGGGAATCTGTGTCAAAACTTTGTTAGGAATTATGTGATCCTTACTAGCTGGAAGTAAGGGAGATGGGGCATGAAGTTATTTCTAGGAGTTGGAGACATACCTACTTTAGCTCAGTTCTTTGCATCTTTGAAATACCTATACAAACTTGTTCCTATATAGTAACTTGCTACTTGGAATGAGAAAGTGCTTGCTTAAAGCAACGTGCTTTATGATCTGAATGACAGAATTGGGAATCTGTGTCAAAACTTTGTTAGGAATTATGTGATCCATACTAGCTGGAAGTAAGGAAGATGGGGCATGATGTTATTTCTAGGAGTTGGAGAAATACCAAGTTTAGCTCAGTTCTGGGCATCTTTGAAATACCTATACAAACTTGTTCCTACATAGTAACTTGCTACTTGGAATGAGAAAGTGCTTGCTTAAAGCAACGTGCTACATGTTCTGAATGCCTGAATTGGGAAACTGTGTGAAAACTTTGGTAGGCATTATGTGATCCTTACTAGCTGGAAGTAAGGGAGATGGGGCATGAACTTATTTCTAGGAGTTGGAGACAGACCCACTTTAGTTCAGTTATGAGCATCTTTGAAATACCTATACAAACTTGTGCCTACATAGTAACTTGCAACTTTGAATGAGAATTTGCTTCCTTACAGCAACGTGCTATATGTTCTGAATGCCCGAATTGGGAATCTGTGTCAAAACTTTGTTAGGAATTATGTGATCCTTATTAGCTGGAAGTAAGAGAGATGGGGCATGAAGTTATTTCTAGGATTTGGAGACATACCCACTTTAGCTCAGTTCTGGGCATCTTTGAAATACCTATACAAACTTGTTCCTACATAGTAATTTGCTACTTGGAATGAGAAAGTGCTTGCTTAAAGCAACGTGCTAAATGTTCTGAATGCCCGAATTGGGAATCTGTGTCAAAACGTTGTTAGGAAATATGTGATCCTTACTAGCTGGAAGTAAGGGAGATGGGGCGTGAAGTTATTTCTAGGAGTTGGAGACATACCAAGTTTAGCTCAGTTCTGGGCATCTTTGAAATACCTATACAAACTTGTTCCTATATAGTAACTTGCAACATTGAATGAGAATGTGCTTGCTTACAGCAACGTGCTATATGTTCTGAATGCCCGAATTGGGAATCTGTGTCAAAAATTTGTTAGGAATTATTTAATCCTTACTAGCTGGAAGTAAGGGAGATGGGGCATGAAGTTATTTCTAAGAGTTGGAGACATACCCTCTTTACCTCAGTTCTGTTCATCTTTGAAATACCTATACAAAATTGTTCCTACATAGTAACTTGCTACTTGGAATGAAAAAGTGCTTGATTAAAGGAACGTGCCATATGTTTTGAATGCCCGAATTGGGAATCTGTGTCAAAACTTTGTTAGGAATTATGTGATCCTTACTAGCTGGAAGTAAGGGAGATGGGGCATGAAGATATTTCTAGGAGTTGGAGACATACCAAGTTTAGCTCAGTTCTGGGCACCTTTGAAATACCTATACAAACTTGTTCCTACGTAGTAACTTGCAACTTTGAATGAGAAAGTGCTTGCTTATAGCAACGTGCTATATGTTCTGAATGCCCGAATTGGGAATCTGTGTCAAAACTTTGTTAGGAATTATGTGATCCTTACTAGCTGCAAGCAGGGAGATGGGGCATGAAGTTATTTCTAGGAGTTGGAGACATACCCATTTTAGCTCAGTTCTGGGCATCTTTGAAATACCTATACAAACTTGTTCCTACATAGTAAGTTGCTACTTGGAATGAGAAAGTGCTTGCTTAAAGCAGCGTGCTACATGATCTGAATGCCCGAATTGGGAATCTGTGTGAAAACTTTGGTAGGCATTATGTGATCCTTACTAGCTGGAAGTAAGGGAGATGTGGCATGAACTTATTTCTAGGAGTTGAAGACAGACCCACTTTAGCTCAGTTATGAGCATCTTTGAAATACCTATACAAACTTTTGCCTACATAGTAACTTACAACTTTGAATGAGAATGTGCTTCCTTACAGCAACGTGCTATATGTTCTGAATGCCCGAATTGGGAATCTGTGTCAAAACTTTGTTAGGAATTATGTGATCCTTATTAGCTGGAAGTAAGAGAGATGGGGCATGAAGTTATTTCTAGGAGTTGGAGACATACAAGGTTTAGCTCAGTTCTGGGCATCTTTGAAATACCTATACAAACTTGTTCCTACATAGTAACTTGCTACTTGGAATGAGAAAGTGCTTGCTTAAAGCAACGTGCTAAATGTTCTGAATGCCCGAATTGGGAATCTGTGTCAAAACGTTGTTAGGAATTATGTGATCCTTACTAGCTGGAAGTAAGGGAGATGGGGCATGAAGTTATTTCTAAGAGTTGGAGACATACCCTCTTTACCTCAGTTCTGTTCATCTTTGAAATACCTATACAAACTTGTTCCTACATAGTAACTTGCAACTTTGAATGAGAATGTGCTTGCTTACAGCAACGTGCTATATGTTCTGAATGCCTGAATTGGGAATCTGTGTCAAAACTTTCTTAGAAATTATGTGATCCTTACAAGATGGATGTAAGGGCGATGGGGCATAAGTTATTTCTAGGAGTTGGAGACATACAACATTTCGCTAAGTTCGGGGCATCTTTGAAATACCTATACAAACTTGTTCCTACATAGTAACTTGCAACTATGAATGAGAATGTGCTTCCTTACAGCAACGTGTTACATGTTCTGAATGCCCGAATTGGGAATCTGTGACAAAACTTTGTTAGGAATTATGTGATCCTTACTAGCTGGAAGTAAGGGAGATGGGGCATGAAGTTATTTCTAGGAGTTGGAGACATAACCACTTAGGCTCAGTTCTGGGCATCTTTTAAATACCTATACAAACTTGTTCCTACATAGTAACTTGCAACTTTGAATGAGAATGTGCTTGCTTACAGCAACGTGTTATATGTTCTGAATGCCCGAATTGGGACTCTGTGTCAAAACTTTGTTAGGAATTATGTGATCCTTACTAGCTGGAAGTAAGGGTTACGGGGCATGAAGTTATTTCTAGGAGTTGGAGACATACCAAGTTTAGCTCAGTTCTGGGCATCTTTGAAATACATATACAAACTTGTTCCTACATAGTAACTTGCAACTTTGAATGAGAATGTGTCGCTTACAGCAACGTGCTACAAGTTCTGAATGCCCGAATTGGGAATGTGTGTCAAAACTTTGTTAGGAATTATGTGATCCTTACTAGCTGGAAGTAAGGGAGATGAGGCATGAAGTTATTTCTTGGAGTTGGAGACATACCTACTTTAGCTCAGATCTTTGCATCATTGAAATACCTATACAAACTTTTTCCTACATAGTAACTTACAACTTTGAATGAGAATGTGTTTGCTTAAAGCTACGTGCTATATGTTCTGAATGCCCGAATTGGGAATCTGTGTCAAAACTTTGTTAGGAATTATGTGATCCTTACTAGCTGGAAGTAAGGGAGATGGGGCATGAAGTTATTTCTAGGAGTTGGAGACATACCAAATTTAGCTCAGTTCTGGGCATCTTTGAAAGTCCTATACAAACTTGTTCTTACATAATAACTTGCAACTTTGAATGACAATGTGCTTGCTTACAGGAACGTGCTATATATTCTCAACGCCGGAATTGGGAATCTGTGTCAAAACTTTGTTAGAATTATGTGATCCTTACTAGCTGGAAGTAACAGAGTTGGTGCATGAAGTTATTTCTAGTAGTTGGACATATACCAAGTTTAGCTCAGTTTTGGGCATCTTTGAAATACCTATACAAACTTGTTTCTACATAGTAACTTGCAACTTTGAAGGAGAATGTGCTTACTTACTGCAACGTGCTATATGTTCTGAATGCCCGAATTGGGAATCTGTGTCAAAACTTTGTTAGGAATTATGTGATCCTTTCTAGATGGAAGTAAGGGAGATGGGGCGTGAAGTTATTTCTAGGAGTTGGAGACATTCCCACTTTAGCTCAGTTCTGGGCATCTTTGAAATACCTATACAAACTTGTTCATACATAGTAACTTGATACTAGGAATGAGAAAGTGCTTGCTTAAAGCAACGTGCTATATCTTCTGAATGCCCGAATTGGGAATCTGTGTCAAATCTGTGTTAGGAATTATGTGATCCTTACAAGCTGGAAGTAAGGGAGAAGGGGCGGGTAGTTATTTCTAGGAGTTGGAGACATACCAAGTTTAGCTCAGTTCTGGGCATCTTTGAAAGTCCTATACAAACTTGTTCCTACATAGTAACTTGCTACTTGTAATGACAAAGAGCTTGCTTAAAGCAACGTGCTATAAATTCTGCATGCCCAAATTGGGAATCTGTGTCAAAACATTGTTAGGAATTATGTGATCCTTACTAGCTGGAAGTCATGGAGATGGGGCATGAAGTTATTTCTAGGAGTTGGAGACATACCAAGTTTAGCTCAGTTCTGGGCATCTTTGAAATACCTGTACAAACTTGTTCCCACATAGTAACTTGCAACTTTGAATGAGAATGTGCAAGCTTACAGCGCGTGCTACGTGTTCTGAATGCCTGAATTGGGAATCTGTGTCAAAACTTTGTTAGGAATTATGTGATCCTTACTAGGTGGAAGTAAGGGAGATGGGGCATGAAGTTATTTCTAGCAGTTGGAGACAGCCCACTTTAGCTCAGTTCTTTGCATCTTTGAAATACCTATAGAAACTTGTTCCAACATAGTAACTTGCTACTTGGAATGAGAAAGTGCTTGCTTAAAGCAACGTGCTATATCTTCTGAATGCCCGAATTGGGAATCTGTGTCAAATCTGTGTTAGGAATTATGTGATCCTTACAAGCTGGAAGTAAGGGAGAAGGGGCGGGTAGTTATTTCTAGGAGTTGGAGACATACCAAGTTTAGCTCAGTTCTGGGCATCTTTGAAAGTCCTATACAAACTTGTTCCTACATAGTAACTTGCTACTTGTAATGACAAAGAGCTTGCTTAAAGCAACGTGCTATAAATTCTGCATGCCCAAATTGGGAATCTGTGTCAAAACATTGTTAGGAATTATGTGATCCTTACTAGCTGGAAGTCATGGAGATGGGGCATGAAGTTATTTCTAGGAGTTGGAGACATACCAAGTTTAGCTCAGTTCTGGGCATCTTTGAAATACCTGTACAAACTTGTTCCCACATAGTAACTTGCAACTTTGAATGAGAATGTGCAAGCTTACAGCGCGTGCTACGTGTTCTGAATCCCTGAATTGGGAATCTGTGTCAAATCTTTGTTAGGAATTATGTGATCCTTACTAGGTGGAAGTAAGGGAGATGGGGCATGAAGTTATTTCTAGCAGTTGGAGACAACCCACTTTAGCTCAGTTCGTTGCATCTTTGAAATACCTATAGAAACTTGTTCCTACATAGTAAATTGCTACTTGGAATGAGAAAGTGCTTGCTTAAAGCAACGTGCTATATGTTCTGAATGCCCGAATTGGGAATCTGTGTCAAAACTTTGTTAGGAATTATGTGATCCTTACTAGCTGGAAGTAATTGAGAAGGGGCGGGTAGTTATTTCTAGGAGTTGGAGACATACCAAGTTTAGCTCAGTTCTGGGCATCTTTGAAAGTCCTATACAAACTTGTTCCTACATAGTAACTTGCTACTTGGAATGAGAAAGAGCTTGCTTAAAGCAACGTGCTATATATTCTGCATGCCCAAATTGGGAATCTGAGTCAAATCTTTGTTAGGAATTATGTGATCCTTACTAGCTGGAAGTCATGGAGATGGGGCATGAAGTTATTTCTAGGAGTTGGAGACATACCAAGTTTAGCTCAGTTCTGGGCATCTTTGAAATACCTGTACAAACTTGTTCCCACATAGTAACTTGCAACTTTGAATCAGAATGTGGAAGCTTACAGCGCGTGCTACGTGTTCTGAATGCCTGAATTGGGAAACTGTGTCAAAACTTTGTTAGGAATTATGTGATCCTTACCAGCTGGAAGTAAGGGACATGGGGCATGAAGTTATTTCTAGGAGTTTGAGACATACCCACTTTAGCTCAGTTCGGGGCATCTTTGAAATACCTATACAAACTTGTGCCTACATAGTAACTTGCAACTTTGAATGAGAATTTGCTTCCTTACAGCAACGTGCTATATGTTCTGAATGCCCGAATTGGGAATCTGTGTCAAATCTTTGTGAGACATTATGTGATCCTTACAACCTGGAAATAAGGGAGTTGTGACATGAAGTTATTTCTAGGAGTTGGAGACATACCCAATTTAGCTCAGTTCTGGGCATCTTTGAAATACCTATACAAACTTGTTCCTACATAGTAACTTGCAACTTTGATTGAGAATGTGCATGCTTACAGCAACGTGCTATATGTTCTGAATGCCCGAATTGGGAATCTGTGTCAAAACTTTGTTAGGAATTATGTGATCCTTTCTAGATGAAAGTAAGGGAGATGGGGCGTGAAGTTATTTCTAGGAGTTGGAGACATTCCCACTTTAGCTCAGTTCTGGGCATCTTTGAAATACCTATACAAACTTATTCCTACATAGTAACTTGCTACTTGGAATGAGAAAGTGCTTGCTTAAAGCAACGTGCTATATCTTCTGAATGCCCGAATTGGGAATCTGTGTCAAAATTTTGTTAAGAATTATGTGATCCTTACTAGCTGGAAGTAACGGAGATGGGGCGGGTAGTTATTTCTAGGAGTTGGAGACATACCAAGTTTAGCTCAGTTCTGGGCATCTTTGAAAGTCCTATACAAACTTGTTCCTACATAGTAACTTGCAACTTTGAATGAGAATGTGCTTGCTTACAGCAACATGCTATATATTCTGAATGCCCGAATTGGGAATCTGTGTCAAAACTTTGTTAGGAATTATGTGATCCTTACCAGCTGGAAGTAAGGGAGATGGGGCATGAAGTTATTTCTAGGAGTTGGAGACATACCCACTTTAGCTCAGTTCTGGGCATCTTTGAAATACCTATACAAACTTGTTCCTACATAGTAACTTGCAACTTTGAATGAGAATGTGCTTGCTTACAGCAACGTGCTATAAGTTCTGAATGCCCGAATTGGGAATCTGTGTCAAATCTTTGTTAGGAATTATGTGATCCTTACTAGCTGGAAGTAAGGGAGATGGGGCATGAAGTTATTTCTAGGAGTTGGAGACATACCCACTTTAGATCAGTTCTGGGCGTCTTTGAAATACCTATAGAAACTTGTTTCTACATAGTAAATTGTTACTTGGAATGAGAAAGTGCTTGCTTACAGCAACGTGCTATATGTTCTGAATGCCCGAATTGGGAATCTGTGTCAAAACTTTGTTAGGAATTATGTGATTCTTACCAGCTGGAAGTAAGGGAGCTGGGGCATGAAGTTATTTCTAGGAGTTGGAGACATACCAAGTTTAGCTCAGTTCTGGGCATCTTTGAAATACCTATACAAACTTGTTCCGACATAGTAACTTGCTACTTGGAATGAGAAAGTGCTTGCTTAAAGCAACGTGCTATATGTTCTGCATGCCCAAATTGGGAATCTGTGTCAAATATTTGTTAGGAATTATGTGATCCTTACTAGCTGGAAGTAAGGGAGATGGGGCATGAAGTTATTTCTAGGAGTTGGAGACATACCCACTTTAGATCAGTTCTGGGCATCTTTGAAATACCTATAGAAACTTGTTTCTACATAGTAAATTCTTACTTGGAATGAGAAAGTGCTTGCTTACAGCAACGTGCTATATGTTCTGAATGCCCGAATTGGGAATCTGTGTCAAAACTTTGTTAGGAATTATGTGATCCTTACTAGCTGGAAGTAAGGGAGATGGGGCATGAAGTTATTTCTAGGAGTTGGAGACATACCCAATTTAGCTCAGTTCTTTGCATCTTTGAAATACCTATACAAACTTGTTCCTATATAGTAACTTGCTACTTGGAATGAGAAAGTGCTTGCTTAAAGCAACGTGCTTTATGATCTGAATGACAGAATTGGGAATCTGTGTCAAAACTTTGTTAGGAATTATGTGATCCATACTAGCTGGAAGTAAGGAAGATGGGGCATGATGTTATTTCTAGGAGTTGGAGAAATACCAAGTTTAGCTCAGTTCTGGGCATCTTTGAAATACCTATACAAACTTGTTCCTACATAGTAACTTGCTACTTGGAATGAGAAAGTGCTTGCTTAAAGCAACGTGCTACATGTTCTGAATGCCTGAATTGGGAAACTGTGTGAAAACTTTGGTAGGCATTATGTGATCCTTACTAGCTGGAAGTAAGGGAGATGGGGCATGAACTTATTTCTAGGAGTTGGAGACAGACCCACTTTAGTTCAGTTATGAGCATCTTTGAAATACCTATACAAACTTGTGCCTACATAGTAACTTGCAACTTTGAATGAGAATTTGCTTCCTTACAGCAACGTGCTATATGTTCTGAATGCCCGAATTGGGAATCTGTGTCAAAACTTTGTTAGGAATTATGTGATCCTTATTAGCTGGAAGTAAGAGAGATGGGGCATGAAGTTATTTCTAGGATTTGGAGACATACCCACTTTAGCTCAGTTCTGGGCATCTTTGAAATACCTATACAAACTTGTTCCTACATAGTAATTTGCTACTTGGAATGAGAAAGTGCTTGCTTAAAGCAACGTGCTAAATGTTCTGAATGCCCGAATTGGGAATCTGTGTCAAAACGTTGTTAGGAAATATGTGATCCTTACTAGCTGGAAGTAAGGGAGATGGGGCGTGAAGTTATTTCTAGGAGTTGGAGACATACCAAGTTTAGCTCAGTTCTGGGCATCTTTGAAATACCTATACAAACTTGTTCCTATATAGTAACTTGCAACATTGAATGAGAATGTGCTTGCTTACAGCAACGTGCTATATGTTCTGAATGCCCGAATTGGGAATCTGTGTCAAAAATTTGTTAGGAATTATTTAATCCTTACTAGCTGGAAGTAAGGGAGATGGGGCATGAAGTTATTTCTAGGAGTTGGAGACATAACCACTTAGGCTCAGTTCTGGGCATCTTTTAAATACCTATACAAACTTGTTCCTACATAGTAACTTGCAACTTTGAATGAGAATGTGCTTGCTTACAGCAACGTGTTATATGTTCTGAATGCCCGAATTGGGACTCTGTGTCAAAACTTTGTTAGGAATTATGTGATCCTTACTAGCTGGAAGTAAGGGTTACGGGGCATGAAGTTATTTCTAGGAGTTGGAGACATACCAAGTTTAGCTCAGTTCTGGGCATCTTTGAAATACATATACAAACTTGTTCCTACATAGTAACTTGCAACTTTGAATGAGAATGTGTCGCTTACAGCAACGTGCTACAAGTTCTGAATGCCCGAATTGGGAATGTGTGTCAAAACTTTGTTAGGAATTATGTGATCCTTACTAGCTGGAAGTAAGGGAGATGAGGCATGAAGTTATTTCTTGGAGTTGGAGACATACCTACTTTAGCTCAGATCTTTGCATCATTGAAATACCTATACAAACTTTTTCCTACATAGTAACTTACAACTTTGAATGAGAATGTGTTTGCTTAAAGCTACGTGCTATATGTTCTGAATGCCCGAATTGGGAATCTGTGTCAAAACTTTGTTAGGAATTATGTGATCCTTACTAGCTGGAAGTAAGGGAGATGGGGCATGAAGTTATTTCTAGGAGTTGGAGACATACCCAATTTAGCTCAGTTCTTTGCATCTTTGAAATACCTATACAAACTTGTTCCTATATAGTAACTTGCTACTTGGAATGAGAAAGTGCTTGCTTAAAGCAACGTGCTTTATGATCTGAATGACAGAATTGGGAATCTGTGTCAAAACTTTGTTAGGAATTATGTGATCCATACTAGCTGGAAGTAAGGAAGATGGGGCATGATGTTATTTCTAGGAGTTGGAGAAATACCAAGTTTAGCTCAGTTCTGGGCATCTTTGAAATACCTATACAAACTTGTTCCTACATAGTAACTTGCTACTTGGAATGAGAAAGTGCTTGCTTAAAGCAACGTGCTACATGTTCTGAATGCCTGAATTGGGAAACTGTGTGAAAACTTTGGTAGGCATTATGTGATCCTTACTAGCTGGAAGTAAGGGAGATGGGGCATGAACTTATTTCTAGGAGTTGGAGACAGACCCACTTTAGTTCAGTTATGAGCATCTTTGAAATACCTATACAAACTTGTGCCTACATAGTAACTTGCAACTTTGAATGAGAATTTGCTTCCTTACAGCAACGTGCTATATGTTCTGAATGCCCGAATTGGGAATCTGTGTCAAAACTTTGTTAGGAATTATGTGATCCTTATTAGCTGGAAGTAAGAGAGATGGGGCATGAAGTTATTTCTAGGATTTGGAGACATACCCACTTTAGCTCAGTTCTGGGCATCTTTGAAATACCTATACAAACTTGTTCCTACATAGTAATTTGCTACTTGGAATGAGAAAGTGCTTGCTTAAAGCAACGTGCTAAATGTTCTGAATGCCCGAATTGGGAATCTGTGTCAAAACGTTGTTAGGAAATATGTGATCCTTACTAGCTGGAAGTAAGGGAGATGGGGCGTGAAGTTATTTCTAGGAGTTGGAGACATACCAAGTTTAGCTCAGTTCTGGGCATCTTTGAAATACCTATACAAACTTGTTCCTATATAGTAACTTGCAACATTGAATGAGAATGTGCTTGCTTACAGCAACGTGCTATATGTTCTGAATGCCCGAATTGGGAATCTGTGTCAAAAATTTGTTAGGAATTATTTAATCCTTACTAGCTGGAAGTAAGGGAGATGGGGCATGAAGTTATTTCTAGGAGTTGGAGACATAACCACTTAGGCTCAGTTCTGGGCATCTTTTAAATACCTATACAAACTTGTTCCTACATAGTAACTTGCAACTTTGAATGAGAATGTGCTTGCTTACAGCAACGTGTTATATGTTCTGAATGCCCGAATTGGGACTCTGTGTCAAAACTTTGTTAGGAATTATGTGATCCTTACTAGCTGGAAGTAAGGGTTACGGGGCATGAAGTTATTTCTAGGAGTTGGAGACATACCAAGTTTAGCTCAGTTCTGGGCATCTTTGAAATACATATACAAACTTGTTCCTACATAGTAACTTGCAACTTTGAATGAGAATGTGTCGCTTACAGCAACGTGCTACAAGTTCTGAATGCCCGAATTGGGAATGTGTGTCAAAACTTTGTTAGGAATTATGTGATCCTTACTAGCTGGAAGTAAGGGAGATGAGGCATGAAGTTATTTCTTGGAGTTGGAGACATACCTACTTTAGCTCAGATCTTTGCATCATTGAAATACCTATACAAACTTTTTCCTACATAGTAACTTACAACTTTGAATGAGAATGTGTTTGCTTAAAGCTACGTGCTATATGTTCTGAATGCCCGAATTGGGAATCTGTGTCAAAACTTTGTTAGGAATTATGTGATCCTTACTAGCTGGAAGTAAGGGAGATGGGGCATGAAGTTATTTCTAGGAGTTGGAGACATACCAAATTTAGCTCAGTTCTGGGCATCTTTGAAAGTCCTATACAAACTTGTTCTTACATAATAACTTGCAACTTTGAATGACAATGTGCTTGCTTACAGGAACGTGCTATATATTCTCAACGCCGGAATTGGGAATCTGTGTCAAAACTTTGTTAGAATTATGTGATCCTTACTAGCTGGAAGTAACAGAGTTGGTGCATGAAGTTATTTCTAGTAGTTGGACATATACCAAGTTTAGCTCAGTTTTGGGCATCTTTGAAATACCTATACAAACTTGTTTCTACATAGTAACTTGCAACTTTGAAGGAGAATGTGCTTACTTACTGCAACGTGCTATATGTTCTGAATGCCCGAATTGGGAATCTGTGTCAAAACTTTGTTAGGAATTATGTGATCCTTTCTAGATGGAAGTAAGGGAGATGGGGCGTGAAGTTATTTCTAGGAGTTGGAGACATTCCCACTTTAGCTCAGTTCTGGGCATCTTTGAAATACCTATACAAACTTGTTCATACATAGTAACTTGATACTAGGAATGAGAAAGTGCTTGCTTAAAGCAACGTGCTATATCTTCTGAATGCCCGAATTGGGAATCTGTGTCAAATCTGTGTTAGGAATTATGTGATCCTTACAAGCTGGAAGTAAGGGAGAAGGGGCGGGTAGTTATTTCTAGGAGTTGGAGACATACCAAGTTTAGCTCAGTTCTGGGCATCTTTGAAAGTCCTATACAAACTTGTTCCTACATAGTAACTTGCTACTTGTAATGACAAAGAGCTTGCTTAAAGCAACGTGCTATAAATTCTGCATGCCCAAATTGGGAATCTGTGTCAAAACATTGTTAGGAATTATGTGATCCTTACTAGCTGGAAGTCATGGAGATGGGGCATGAAGTTATTTCTAGGAGTTGGAGACATACCAAGTTTAGCTCAGTTCTGGGCATCTTTGAAATACCTGTACAAACTTGTTCCCACATAGTAACTTGCAACTTTGAATGAGAATGTGCAAGCTTACAGCGCGTGCTACGTGTTCTGAATGCCTGAATTGGGAATCTGTGTCAAAACTTTGTTAGGAATTATGTGATCCTTACTAGGTGGAAGTAAGGGAGATGGGGCATGAAGTTATTTCTAGCAGTTGGAGACAGCCCACTTTAGCTCAGTTCTTTGCATCTTTGAAATACCTATAGAAACTTGTTCCAACATAGTAACTTGCTACTTGGAATGAGAAAGTGCTTGCTTAAAGCAACGTGCTATATCTTCTGAATGCCCGAATTGGGAATCTGTGTCAAATCTGTGTTAGGAATTATGTGATCCTTACAAGCTGGAAGTAAGGGAGAAGGGGCGGGTAGTTATTTCTAGGAGTTGGAGACATACCAAGTTTAGCTCAGTTCTGGGCATCTTTGAAAGTCCTATACAAACTTGTTCCTACATAGTAACTTGCTACTTGTAATGACAAAGAGCTTGCTTAAAGCAACGTGCTATAAATTCTGCATGCCCAAATTGGGAATCTGTGTCAAAACATTGTTAGGAATTATGTGATCCTTACTAGCTGGAAGTCATGGAGATGGGGCATGAAGTTATTTCTAGGAGTTGGAGACATACCAAGTTTAGCTCAGTTCTGGGCATCTTTGAAATACCTGTACAAACTTGTTCCCACATAGTAACTTGCAACTTTGAATGAGAATGTGCAAGCTTACAGCGCGTGCTACGTGTTCTGAATCCCTGAATTGGGAATCTGTGTCAAATCTTTGTTAGGAATTATGTGATCCTTACTAGGTGGAAGTAAGGGAGATGGGGCATGAAGTTATTTCTAGCAGTTGGAGACAACCCACTTTAGCTCAGTTCGTTGCATCTTTGAAATACCTATAGAAACTTGTTCCTACATAGTAAATTGCTACTTGGAATGAGAAAGTGCTTGCTTAAAGCAACGTGCTATATGTTCTGAATGCCCGAATTGGGAATCTGTGTCAAAACTTTGTTAGGAATTATGTGATCCTTACTAGCTGGAAGTAATTGAGAAGGGGCGGGTAGTTATTTCTAGGAGTTGGAGACATACCAAGTTTAGCTCAGTTCTGGGCATCTTTGAAAGTCCTATACAAACTTGTTCCTACATAGTAACTTGCTACTTGGAATGAGAAAGAGCTTGCTTAAAGCAACGTGCTATATATTCTGCATGCCCAAATTGGGAATCTGAGTCAAATCTTTGTTAGGAATTATGTGATCCTTACTAGCTGGAAGTCATGGAGATGGGGCATGAAGTTATTTCTAGGAGTTGGAGACATACCAAGTTTAGCTCAGTTCTGGGCATCTTTGAAATACCTGTACAAACTTGTTCCCACATAGTAACTTGCAACTTTGAATCAGAATGTGGAAGCTTACAGCGCGTGCTACGTGTTCTGAATGCCTGAATTGGGAAACTGTGTCAAAACTTTGTTAGGAATTATGTGATCCTTACCAGCTGGAAGTAAGGGACATGGGGCATGAAGTTATTTCTAGGAGTTTGAGACATACCCACTTTAGCTCAGTTCGGGGCATCTTTGAAATACCTATACAAACTTGTGCCTACATAGTAACTTGCAACTTTGAATGAGAATTTGCTTCCTTACAGCAACGTGCTATATGTTCTGAATGCCCGAATTGGGAATCTGTGTCAAATCTTTGTGAGACATTATGTGATCCTTACAACCTGGAAATAAGGGAGTTGTGACATGAAGTTATTTCTAGGAGTTGGAGACATACCCAATTTAGCTCAGTTCTGGGCATCTTTGAAATACCTATACAAACTTGTTCCTACATAGTAACTTGCAACTTTGATTGAGAATGTGCATGCTTACAGCAACGTGCTATATGTTCTGAATGCCCGAATTGGGAATCTGTGTCAAAACTTTGTTAGGAATTATGTGATCCTTTCTAGATGAAAGTAAGGGAGATGGGGCGTGAAGTTATTTCTAGGAGTTGGAGACATTCCCACTTTAGCTCAGTTCTGGGCATCTTTGAAATACCTATACAAACTTATTCCTACATAGTAACTTGCTACTTGGAATGAGAAAGTGCTTGCTTAAAGCAACGTGCTATATCTTCTGAATGCCCGAATTGGGAATCTGTGTCAAAATTTTGTTAAGAATTATGTGATCCTTACTAGCTGGAAGTAACGGAGATGGGGCGGGTAGTTATTTCTAGGAGTTGGAGACATACCAAGTTTAGCTCAGTTCTGGGCATCTTTGAAAGTCCTATACAAACTTGTTCCTACATAGTAACTTGCAACTTTGAATGAGAATGTGCTTGCTTACAGCAACATGCTATATATTCTGAATGCCCGAATTGGGAATCTGTGTCAAAACTTTGTTAGGAATTATGTGATCCTTACCAGCTGGAAGTAAGGGAGATGGGGCATGAAGATATTTCTAGGAGTTGGAGACATACCAAGTTTAGCTCAGTTCTGGGCACCTTTGAAATACCTATACAAACTTGTTCCTACGTAGTAACTTGCAACTTTGAATGAGAAAGTGCTTGCTTATAGCAACGTGCTATATGTTCTGAATGCCCGAATTGGGAATCTGTGTCAAATCTTTGTTAGGAATTATGTGATCCTTACTAGCTGGAAGTAAGGGAGATGGGGCATGAAGTTATTTCTAGGAGTTGGAGACATACCCACTTTAGATCAGTTCTGGGCATCTTTGAAATACCTATAGAAACTTGTTTCTACATAGTAAATTGTTACTTGGAATGAGAAAGTGCTTGCTTACAGCAACGTGCTATATGTTCTGAATGCCCGAATTGGGAATCTGTGTCAAAACTTTGTTAGGAATTATGTGATTCTTACCAGCTGGAAGTAAGGGAGCTGGGGCATGAAGTTATTTCTAGGAGTTGGAGACATACCAAGTTTAGCTCAGTTCTGGGCATCTTTGAAATACCTATACAAACTTGTTCCGACATAGTAACTTGCTACTTGGAATGAGAAAGTGCTTGCTTAAAGCAACGTGCTATATGTTCTGCATGCCCAAATTGGGAATCTGTGTCAAATATTTGTTAGGAATTATGTGATCCTTACTAGCTGGAAGTAAGGGAGATGGGGCATGAAGTTATTTCTAGGAGTTGGAGACATACCCACTTTAGATCAGTTCTGGGCATCTTTGAAATACCTATAGAAACTTGTTTCTACATAGTAAATTGTTACTTGGAATGAGAAAGTGCTTGCTTACAGCAACGTGCTATATGTTCTGAATGCCCGAATTGGGAATCTGTGTCAAAACTTTGTTAGGAATTATGTGATCCTTACTAGCTGGAAGTAAGGGAGATGGGGCATGAAGTTATTTCTAGGAGTTGGAGACATACCCACTTTAGCTCAGTTCTTTGCATCTTTGAAATACCTATACAAACTTGTTCCTATATAGTAACTTGCTACTTGGAATGAGAAAGTGCTTGCTTAAAGCAACGTGCTTTATGATCTGAATGACAGAATTGGGAATCTGTGTCAAAACTTTGTTAGGAATTATGTGATCCATACTAGCTGGAAGTAAGGAAGATGGGGCATGATGTTATTTCTAGGAGTTGGAGAAATACCAAGTTTAGCTCAGTTCTGGGCATCTTTGAAATACCTATACAAACTTGTTCCTACATAGTAACTTGCTACTTGGAATGAGAAAGTGCTTGCTTAAAGCAACGTGCTACATGTTCTGAATGCCTGAATTGGGAAACTGTGTGAAAACTTTGGTAGGCATTATGTGATCCTTACTAGCTGGAAGTAAGGGAGATGGGGCATGAACTTATTTCTAGGAGTTGGAGACAGACCCACTTTAGTTCAGTTATGAGCATCTTTGAAATACCTATACAAACTTGTGCCTACATAGTAACTTGCAACTTTGAATGAGAATTTGCTTCCTTACAGCAACGTGCTATATGTTCTGAATGCCCGAATTGGGAATCTGTGTCAAAACTTTGTTAGGAATTATGTGATCCTTATTAGCTGGAAGTAAGAGAGATGGGGCATGAAGTTATTTCTAGGATTTGGAGACATACCCACTTTAGCTCAGTTCTGGGCATCTTTGAAATACCTATACAAACTTGTTCCTACATAGTAATTTGCTACTTGGAATGAGAAAGTGCTTGCTTAAAGCAACGTGCTAAATGTTCTGAATGCCCGAATTGGGAATCTGTGTCAAAACGTTGTTAGGAAATATGTGATCCTTACTAGCTGGAAGTAAGGGAGATGGGGCGTGAAGTTATTTCTAGGAGTTGGAGACATACCAAGTTTAGCTCAGTTCTGGGCATCTTTGAAATACCTATACAAACTTGTTCCTATATAGTAACTTGCAACATTGAATGAGAATGTGCTTGCTTACAGCAACGTGCTATATGTTCTGAATGCCCGAATTGGGAATCTGTGTCAAAAATTTGTTAGGAATTATTTAATCCTTACTAGCTGGAAGTAAGGGAGATGGGGCATGAAGTTATTTCTAAGAGTTGGAGACATACCCTCTTTACCTCAGTTCTGTTCATCTTTGAAATACCTATACAAAATTGTTCCTACATAGTAACTTGCTACTTGGAATGAAAAAGTGCTTGATTAAAGGAACGTGCCATATGTTTTGAATGCCCGAATTGGGAATCTGTGTCAAAACTTTGTTAGGAATTATGTGATCCTTACTAGCTGGAAGTAAGGGAGATGGGGCATGAAGATATTTCTAGGAGTTGGAGACATACCAAGTTTAGCTCAGTTCTGGGCACCTTTGAAATACCTATACAAACTTGTTCCTACGTAGTAACTTGCAACTTTGAATGAGAAAGTGCTTGCTTATAGCAACGTGCTATATGTTCTGAATGCCCGAATTGGGAATCTGTGTCAAAACTTTGTTAGGAATTATGTGATCCTTACTAGCTGCAAGCAGGGAGATGGGGCATGAAGTTATTTCTAGGAGTTGGAGACATACCCATTTTAGCTCAGTTCTGGGCATCTTTGAAATACCTATACAAACTTGTTCCTACATAGTAAGTTGCTACTTGGAATGAGAAAGTGCTTGCTTAAAGCAGCGTGCTACATGATCTGAATGCCCGAATTGGGAATCTGTGTGAAAACTTTGGTAGGCATTATGTGATCCTTACTAGCTGGAAGTAAGGGAGATGTGGCATGAACTTATTTCTAGGAGTTGAAGACAGACCCACTTTAGCTCAGTTATGAGCATCTTTGAAATACCTATACAAACTTTTGCCTACATAGTAACTTACAACTTTGAATGAGAATGTGCTTCCTTACAGCAACGTGCTATATGTTCTGAATGCCCGAATAGGGAATCTGTGTCAAAACTTTGTTAGGAATTATGTGATCCTTATTAGCTGGAAGTAAGAGAGATGGGGCATGAAGTTATTTCTAGGAGTTGGAGACATACAAGGTTTAGCTCAGTTCTGGGCATCTTTGAAATACCTATACAAACTTGTTCCTACATAGTAACTTGCTACTTGGAATGAGAAAGTGCTTGCTTAAAGCAACGTTCTAAATGTTCTGAATGCCCGAATTGGGAATCTGTGTCAAAACGTTGTTAGGAATTATGTGATCCTTACTAGCTGGAAGTAAGGGAGATGGGGCATGAAGTTATTTCTAAGAGTTGGAGACATACCCTCTTTACCTCAGTTCTGTTCATCTTTGAAATACCTATACAAACTTGTTCCTACATAGTAACTTGCTACTTGGAATGAAAAAGTGCTTGATTAAAGGAACGTGCCATATGTTTTGAATGCCCGAATTGGGAATCTGTGTCAAAACTTTGTTAGGAATTATGTGATCCTTACTAGCTGGAAGTAAGGGAGATGGGGCATGAAGTCATTTCTAGGAGTTGGAGACATACAACGTTTAGCTCAGTTCTGGGCATCTTTGAAATATCTATACAAACTTGTTCCTACATAGTAACTTGCTACTTGGAATGAGAAAGTGCTTGCTTAAAGCAACGTGCTAAATGTTCTGCATGCCCGAATTGTGAATGTGTGTCAAAACTTTGTTAGAAATTATGTTATCCTTACTAGCTGGAAGTAAGGGAGATGGAGCATGAAGATATTTCTAGGAGTTGGAGACATACCAAGTTTAGTTCAGTTCTGGACATCTTTGAAATACCTGTACAAACTTGTTCCTACATAGTAACTTGCAACTTTGAATGAGAATGTGCAAGCTTACAGCGCGTGCTACATGTTCTGAATGCCTGAATTGGGAATCTGTGTCAAAACTTTGTTAGGAATTATGTGATCCTTACTAGGTGGAAGTAAGGGAGATGGGGCATGAAGTTATTTCTAGGAGTTGGAGGCATTCCCACTTTAGCTCAGTTCTTTGCATCTTTGAAATACCTATACAAACTTGTTCCTACATAGTAACTTGCAACTTTGAATGAGAATGTGCTTAGTTACAGCAACGTGCTATATGTTCTGAATGCCCGAATTGGGAATCTGTGTCAAATCTTTGTTAGGAATTATGTGATTCTTACGAGCTGAAAGTAAGGGAGTTGGGGCATGAAGTTATTTATAGGAGTTGGAGACGTACCAAGTTTAGCTCAGTTCTGGGCATCTTTGAAATACCTATACAAACTTGTTCCTACATAGTGACTTGCAACTTGGAATGAGAATGTGCTTGCTTTCAGCAACGTGCTATATGTTCTGAATGCCCGAATTGGGAATCTGTGTCAAAAATTTGTTAGGAATTATGTGATCCTTACTAGCTGGAAGTAAGGGAGATGGGGCATGAAGTTATTTCTAGGAGTTGGAGACATACCCACTTTACCTCAGTTCTGTTCATCTTTGAAATACCTATACAAACTTGTTCCTACATAGTAACTTGCTACTTGGATAGAAAAAGTGCTTGATTAAAGGAACGTACCATATGTTCTGAATGCCCGAATTGGGAATCTGTGTCAAAACTTTGTTAGGAATTATGTGATCCTTAATAGCTAGAAGTAAGGGAGATGGGGCATGAAGTTATTTCTAGGAGTTGGAGACATACCAAGTTTAGCTCAATTCTGGGCATCTTTGAAAGTCCTATACAAACTTGTTCTTACATAGTAACTTGCAACTTTGAATGAGAAAGTGCTTGCTTACAGCAACGTGCTATATGTTCTGAATGCCCTAATTGGGAATCTGTGTCAAAACTTTATTAGGAATTATGTGATCCTTACTAGCTGGAAGTAAGGGAGATGGGGCATGAAGTTATTTCTAGGAGTTGGAGACATACCCACTTTAGCTCAGTTCTGGGCATCTTTGAAATACCTATACAAACTTGTTCCTACATAGTAACTTGCAACATTGAATGAGATTGTGCTTGCTTACAGCAACATACTAAATGTTCTGAATGCCCGAATTGGGAATCTGTGTCCAAACGTTGTTAGGAATTATGTGATCCTTACTAGCTGGAAGTAAGGGAGATGGGGCATGAAGTTATTTCTAGGAGTTGGAGAAATACCAAGTTTAGCTCAGTTCTGGGCATCTTTGAAATACCTATACAAACTTGTTCCTACATAGTAACTTGCAACTTTGAATGAGAATGTGCTTGCTTAAAGCAACGTGCTATATGTTCTGAATGCCCGAATTGGGAATCTGTGTCAACACTTTGTTAGGAATTATGTGATCCTTACTAGCTGGAAGTAAGGGAGATGGGGCATGAAGTTATTTCTAGGAGTTGGAGACATAGCAAGTTTAGCTCGGTTCTGGGCATCTTTGAAATTCCTATACAAACTTGTTCCTAGATAGTAACTTGCAACTATGAATGAGAATGTGCTTGCTTGCAGCAACGTGCTATATGTTCTGAATGCAAGAATTGGGAATCTGTGTCAAAACTTTGTTAGGAATTATGTGATCCTTACTAGCTGGAAGTAAGGAAGTCGGGGCATGAAGTTATTTCTAGGAGTTGGAAAAATACCAAGTTTAGCTCAGTTCTGGGCATCTTTGAAATACCTATACAAACTTGTTCCTACATAGTAACTTGCAACTTGGAATGAGAATGTGCTTGCTTACAGCAACGTGCTATATGTTCTGAATGCCAGAATTGGGAATCTGTGTCAAAAATTTGTTAGGAATTATGTGATCCTTACTAGCTGGAAGTAAGGGAGATGGGGCATGAAGTTATTTCTAAGAGTTGGAGACCTACCCACTTTACCTCAGTTCTGTTCATCTTTGAAATACCTATACAAACTTGTTCCTACATAGTAACTTGCTTGTTGGAATGAGAAAGTGCTTACTTAAAGCAACGTGCTACATGTTCTGAATGCCCGAATTGGGAATCTGTGTCAAAACTTTGTTAGGAATTATGTGATCCTTACTAGCTGGAAGTAAGGGAGATGGAGCACGAAGTTTTTTCTAGGAGTTGGAGACACACCCACTTTAGCTCAGTTCTGGGCATCTTAGAAATACCTATACAAACTTGTTCCTACATAGTAACTTGCTACTTGGAATGAGAAAGTGCTTGCTTAAAGCAACATGCTATATGTTCTGAATGACCGAATTGGAAATCTGTGTCAAAACTTTGTTAGGAATTATGTGATCCTTACTAGCTGGAAGTAACGGAGATGGGGCATCAAGTTATGTCTAGCAGTTGGAGACATACCAAGTTTAGCTCTGTTCTGGGCATCTTTGAAATACCTATACAAACTTGTTCCTACATAGTAACTTGCAACTTTGAATGAGAATGTGCTTGCTTACAGCAACGTGCTATATGTTCTGAATGCCCAAATTGGGAATCTGTGTCAAAACTTTGTTAGGAATTATGTGATCCTTACTAGCTGGAAGTAAGGGAGATGGGGCATGAAGTTATTTCTAGGAGTTGGAGACATAGCAAGTTTAGCTCGGTTCTGGGCATCTTTGAAAATCCTATACAAACTTGTTCCTAGATAGTAACTTGCAACTATGAATGAGAATGTGCTTGCTTGCAGCAACGTGCTATATGTTCTGAATGCCCGAATTGGGAATCTGTGTCAAAACTTTGTTAGGAATTATGTGATCCTTACTAGCTGGAAGTAAGGAAGTCGGGGCATGAAGTTATTTCTAGGAGTTGGAAAAATACCAAGTTTAGCTCAGTTCTGGGCATCTTTGAAATACCTATACAAACTTGTTCCTACATAGTAACTTGCAACTTGGAATGAGAATGTGCTTGCTTACAGCAACGTGCTATATGTTCTGAATGCCAGAATTGGGAATCTGTGTCAAAACTTTGTTAGGAATTATGTGACCCTTACTAGCTGGAAGTAAGTGAGATGGGGCATGAAGTTATTTCTAAGAGTTGGAGTCCTACCCACTTTACCTCAGTTCTGTTCATCTTTGAAATACCTATACAAACTTGTTCCTACATAGTAACTTGCTTGTTGGAATGAGAAAGTGCTTACTTAAAGCAACGTGCTACATGTTCTGAATGCCCGAATTGGGAATCTGTGTCAAAACTTTGTTAGGAATTATGTGATCCTTACTAGCTGGAAGTAAGGGAGATGGAGCACGAAGTTTTTTCTAGGAGTTGGAGACACACCAACTTTAGCTCAGTTCTGGGCATCTTTGAAATACCTATACAAACTTGTTCCTACATAGTAACTTGCTACTTGGAATGAGAAAGTGCTTGCTTAAAGCAACATGCTATATGTTCTGAATGACCGAATTGGAAATCTGTGTCAAAACTTTGTTAGGAATTATGTGATCCTTACTAGCTGGAAGTAACGGAGATGGGGCATCAAGTTATGTCTAGCAGTTGGAGACATACCAAGTTTAGCTCTGTTCTGGGCATCTTTGAAATACCTATACAAACTTGTTCCTACATAGTAACTTGCAACTTTGAATGAGAATGTGCTTGCTTACAGCAACGTGCTATATGTTCTGAATGCCCGAATTGGGAATCTCTGTCAAACCTTTGTTAGGAATTATGTGATCCTTACTAGCTGGAATTAAGGGAGATGGAGCATGAAGTTATTTCTAGGAGTTGGAGACATACCCACTTTAGCTCAGTTCTGGGCATCTTTGAAATACCTATACAAACTTGTTCCTACATAGTAACTTGCAATTTTGAATGAGAATGTGCTTACTTACAGCAACGTGCTATATGTTCCGAATGCCCGAATTCGGAATCTGTGTCAAAACTTTGTTAGGAATTATGTGATCCTTACTAGCTGGAAGTAAGGGAGATGGGGCATGAAGTTATTTCTAGGAGTTGGAGACATACCCACTTTACCTCAGTTCTGGGCATCTTTGAAAGTCCTATACAAACTTGTTCCTACATAGAAACTTGCAACATTGAATGAGAATTTGCTTGCTTACAGCAACGTGCTATATGTTCTGAATGCCCGAATTGGGAATCTGTGTCAAAACTTTGTTAGGAATTATGTGATCCTTACTAGCTGGAAGTAAGGGAGATGGGGCATGAAGTTATTTCTAGGAGTTGGAGACATACCCACTATAGCTCAGTTCTGGGCATCTTTGAAATACCTATACATACTTGTTCCTACATAGTAATTTTGATCTTTGAATGAGAATGTGCTTGCTTAAATCCACATGCTAAATGTTCTGAATGCCAGAATTGGGAATCTGTGTCAAAACTTTGTTAGGAATTATGTGATCCTTACTAGCTGGAAGTAATAGAGATGGGGCATGAAGTTATTTCTAGGAGTTGGAGACATACCAAGTTTAGCTCAGTTCTGGGCATCTTTGAAATACCTATACAAACTAGTTCCTACATAGTGACTTGCAACTTGGAATGAGAATGTGCTTGCTTTCAGCAACGTGCTATATGTTCTGAATGCCCGAATTGGGAATCTGTGTCAAAAATTTGTTAGGAATTATGTGATCCTTACTAGCTGGAAGTAAGGGAGATGGGGCATGAAGTTTTTTCTAAGAGTTGGAGACATACCCACTTTACCTCAGTTCTGTTCATCTTTGAAATACCTATACAAACTTGTTCCTACATAGTAACTTGCTACTTGGATAGAAAAAGTGCTTGATTAAAGGAACGTGCCATATGTTCTGAATGCCCGAATTGGGAATCTGTGTCAAAACTTTGTTAGGAATTATGTGATCCTTAATAGCTGGAAGTAAGTGAGATGGGGCATGAAGTTATTTCTAGGAGTTGGAGACATACCAAGTTTAGCTCAGTTCTGGGCATCTTTGAAATAAAATACAAACTTGTTCCTACATAGTAAATTGCAACTTGGAATGAGAATGTGCTTGCTTACAGCAACGTGCTATATGTTCTGAATGCCAGAATTGGGAATCTGTGTCAAAAATTTGTTAGGAATTATGTGATCCTTACTAGCTGGAAGTAAGGGAGATGGGGCATGAAGTTATTTCTAAGAGTTGGAGACATACCCACTTTACCTCAGTTCTGTTCATCTTTGAAATACCTATACAAACTTGTTCCTACATAGTAATTTGCTTGTTGGAATGAGAAAGTGCTTACTTAAAGCAACGTGCTACATGTTCTGAATGCCCGAATTGGGAATATGTGTCAAAACTTTGTTAGGAATTATGTGATCCTTACTAGCTGGAAGTAAGGGAGATGGAGCACGAAGTTTTTTCTAGGAGTTGGAGACACACCCACTTTAGCTCACTTCTTTGCATCTTAGAAATACCTATATAAACTTGTTCCTACATAGTAACCTGCTACTTGGAATGAGAAAGTGCTTGCTTAAAGCAACATGCTATATGTTCTGAATGACCGAATTGGAAATCTGTGTCAAAACTTTGTTAGGAATTATGTGATCCTTACTAGCTGGAAGTAACGGAGATGGGGCATCAAGTTATGTCTAGCAGTTGGAGACATACCAAGTTTAGCTCTGTTCTGGGCATCTTTGAAATACCTATACAAACTTGTTCCTACATAGTAACTTGCAACTTTGAATGAGAATGTGCTTGCTTACAGCAACGTGCTATATGTTCTGAATGCCCGAATTGGGAATCTCTGTCAAACCTTTGTTAGGAATTATGTGATCCTTACTAGCTGGAAGTAAGGGAGATGGGGCATGAAGTTATTTCTAGGAGTTGGAGACATACCCACTTTAGCTCAGTTCTGGGCATCTTTGAAATACCTATACAAACTTGTTCCTACATAGTAACTTGCAATTTTGAATGAGAATGTGCTTGCTTACAGCAACGTGCTATATGTTCTGAATGCCCGAATTGGGAATCTGTGTCAAAACTTTGTTAGGAATTATGTGATCCTTACTAGCTGGAAGTAAGGGAGATGGGGCATGAAGTTATTTCTAGGAGTTGGAGACATACCCACTTTACCTCAGTTCTGGGCATCTTTGAAAGTCCTATACAAACTTGTTCCTACATAGAAACTTGCAACATTGAATGAGAATGTGCTTGCTTACAGCAACGTGCTATATGTTCTGAATGCACGAATTGGGAATCTGTGTCAAAACTTTGTTAGGAATTTTGTGATCCTTACTAGCTGGAAGTAAGGGAGTTGGGGCATGAAGTTATTTCTAGGAGTTGGAGACATACCCACTATAGCTCAGTTCTGGGCATCTTTGAAATACCTATACATACTTGTTCATACATAGTAATTTTGATCTTTGAATGAGAATGTGCTTGCTTAAATCCACGTGCTATATGTTCTGAATGCCCGAATTGGGAATCTGTGTCAAAACTTTGTTAGGAATTATGTGATCCTTACTAGCTGGAAGTAAGGGAGATGGGGCATGAAGTTATTTCTAGGAGTTGGAGACATACCAAGTTTAGCTCAGTTCTGGGCATCGTTGAAAGTCCTATACAAACTTGTTCCTACATAGTAACTTGGAACTTTGAATGAGAAAGTGCTTGCTTACAGCAACGTGCTATATGTTCTGAATGCCAGAATTGAGAATCTGTTTCAAAACTTTGTTAGGAATTATGTGATCCTTACTAGCTGGAAGTAAGGGAAATGGGGCATGAAGTTATTTCTAGGAGTTGGAGACATACCCACTTTAGCTCAGTTCTGGGCATCTTTGAAATACCTATACAAACCTGTTCCTAAATAGTAACTTGTTACTTGGAATGAGAAAGTGCTAGCTTACAGCAACGTGCTAAATGTTCTGAATGCCCGAATTTGAAATCTGTGTCAAAACTTTGTGAGGAATTATGTGATCCTTACTAGGTGGAAGTAAGGGAGATGGGGCATGAAGTTATTTCTAGGAGTTGGAGACATACCAAGTTTAGCTCAGTTCTGGGCATCTTTGAAATACCTATACAAATTTTTTCCTACATAGTGACTTGCAACTTGGAATGAGAATGTGCTTGCTTTCAGCAACGTGCTATATGTTCTGAATGCCCGAATTGGGAATCTGTGTCAAAAATTTGTTAGGAATTATGTGATCCTTACTAGCTGGAAGTAAGGGAGATGGGGCATGAAGTTATTTCTAAGAGTTGGAGACATACCCACTTTATCTCAGTTCTGTTCATCTTTGAAATACCTATACAAACTTGTTCCTACATAGTAACTTGCTACTTGGATAGAAAAAGTGCTTGAATAAAGGAACGTGCCATATGTTCTGAATGCCCGAATTGGGAATCTGTGTCAAAACTTTGTTAGGAATTATGTGATCCTTAATAGCTGGAAGTAAGGGAGATGGGGCATGAAGTTATTTCTAGGAGTTGGACACATACCAAGTTTAGCTCAGTTCTGGGCATCTTTGAAAGTCCTATACAAACTTGTTCTTACATAGTAACTTGCAACTTTGAATGAGAAAGTGCTTGCTTACAGCAACGTGCTATATGTTCTGAATGCCCTATTTGGGAATCTGTGTCAAAACTTTATTAGGAATTATGTGATCCTTACTAGCTGGAAGTAAGGGAGATGGGGCATGAAGTTATTTCTAGGAGTTGGAGACATACCCACTTTAGCTCAGTTCTGGGCATCTTTGAAATACCTATACAAACTTGTTCCTACATAGTAACTTGCAACTTTGAATGAGATTGTGCTTGCTTACAGCAACGTACTAAATGTTCTGAATGCCCGAATTAGGAATCTGTGTCCAAACTTTGTTAGGAATTATGTGATCCTTACTAGCTGGAAGTAAGGGAGATGGGGCATGAATTTATTTCTAGGAGTTGGAGAAATACCAAGTTTAGCTAGGTTCTGGGCATCTTTGAAAGTCCTATACAAACTTGTTCCTACATAGTAACTTGCAACTATGAATGAGAATGTGCTTGCTTGCAGCAACGTGCTATATGTTCTGAATGCCCGAATTGGGAATCTGTGTCAAAACTTTGTTAGGAATCATGTGATCCTTACTAGCTGGAAGTAAGGAATTCGGGGCATGAAGTTATTTCTAGGAGTTGGAAACATACCAAGTTTAGCTCAGTTCTGGGCATCTTTGAAATACCTATACAAACTTGTTCCTACATAGTAACTTGCAACTTTGAATGAGAATGTGCTTAGTTACAGCAACGTGCTATATGTTCTGAATGCCCGAATTGGGAATCTGTGTCAAAACTTTGTTAGGAATTATGTGATTCTTACGAGCTGGAAGTAAGGGAGTTGGGACATGAAGTTATTTCTAGGAGTGGGAGACATACCAAGTTTAGCTCAGTTCTGGGCACCTTTGAAATACCTATACAAACTTGTTCCTACGTAGTAACTTGCAACTTTGAATGAGAATGTGCTTGCTTACAGCAACGTGCTATATGTTCTGAATGCCCGAATTGGGAATCTGTGTCAAAACTTTGTTAGGAATTATGTGATCCTTACTAGCTGGAAGCAGGGAGATGGGGCATGAAGTTATTTCTAGGAGTTGGAGACATACCCACTTTAGCTCAGATCTGGGCATCTTTGAAATACCTATACAAACTTGTTCCTACATAGTAACTTGCTAATTGGAATGAGAAAGTGCTTGCTTAAAGCAGCGTACTACATGTTCTGAATGCCCGAATTGGGAATCTGTGTGAAAACTTTGGTAGGCATTATGTGATCCTTACTAGCTGGAAGTAAGGGAGATGGGGCATGAACTTATTTCTAGGAGTTGAAGACAGACCCAATTTAGCTCAGTTATGAGCATCTTTGAAATACCTATACAAACTTGTTCCTACATAGTAACTTGCTACTTGGAATGAGAAAGTGCTTGCTTAAAGCAACGTGCTAAATGTTCTGAATGCCCGAATTGGGAATCTGTGTCAAAACGTTGTTAGGAATTATGTGATCCTTACTAGCTGGAAGTAAGGGAGATGGGGCATGAAGTTATTTCTACGAGTTGGAGACATACCAAGTTTAGCTCAGTTCTGGGCATCTTTGAAATACAAATACAAACTTGTTCCTACATAGTAAATTGCAACTTGGAATGAGAATGTGCTTGCTTACAGCAACGTGCTATAGGTTCTGAATGCCCGAATTGGGAATCTGTGTCAAAAATTTGCTAGGAATTATGTGATCCTTACTAGCTGGAAGTAAGGGAGATGGGGCATGAAGTTATTTCTAAGAGTTGGAGACATACCCTCTTTACCTCAGTTCTGTTCATCTTTGAAATACCTATACAAACTTGTTCCTACATAGTAACTTGCTACTTGGAATGAAATAGTGCTTGATTAAAGGAACGTGCCATATGTTTTGAATGCCCGAATTGGGAATCTGTGTCAAAACTTTGTTAGGAATTATGTGATCCTTACTAGCTGGAAGTAAGGGAGATGGGGCATGAAGTTATTTCTAGGAGTTGGAGACATACCAAGTTTATTTCAGTTCTGGGCATCTTTGAAATACCTATACAAACTTGTTCCTACATAGTATCATGCTACTTGGAATGAGAAAGTGCTTGCTTAAAGCAACGTGCTACATGTTCTGAATGCCCGAATTGGGAATCTGTGTCAAATCTTTGGTAGGCATTATGTGATCCTTACTAGCTGGAAGTAAGGGAGATGGGGCATGAACATATTTCTAGGAGTTGGAGACATACCAAGTTTAGCTCAGTTCTGGGCATCTTTGAAATACCTATACAAACTTGTTCCTACATAGTAACTTGCAACTTTGAATGAGAATGTGCTTGCTTAAAGCAACGTGCTATATGATCTGAATGCCCGAATTGGGAATCTGTGTCAAAACTTTGTTAGGAATTATGTGATCCTTACAAGATGGAAGTAAGTGAGATGGGGCATGAAGTTATTTCTAGGAGTTGGAGACATACCAAGTTTAGCTCAGTTCTGGGTATCTTTGAAATACCTATACAAACTTGTTCCTACATAGTAACTTGCTACTTGGAATGAGAAAGTGCTTGCTTAAAGCAACGTGCTACATGTTCTGCATGCCCGAATTGTGAATGTGTGTCAAAACTTTGTTAGGAATTATGTTATCCTTACTAGCTGGAAGTAAGGGAGATGGAGCATGAAGTTATTTCTAGGAGTTGGAGACATAGCAAGTTTAGCTTTTCTGGACATCTTTGAAATAACTGTACAAACTTGTTCCTACATAGTAACTTGCAACTTTGAATGAGAATGTGCAAGCTTACAAGGCGTGCTACATGTTCTGAATGCCTTAATTGGGAATTTGTGTGAAAACTTTGGTAGGCATTATGTGATCCTTACTAGTTGGAAGTAAGGGAGATGGGGCATGAACTTATTTCTAGGAGTTGGAGACATACCAAGTTTAGCTCAGTTCTGGGCATCTTTGAAATACCTATACAAACTTGTGCCTACATAGTAACTTGCAACATTGAATGAGAATGTGCTTACTTAAAGCAACGTGCTATATGATCTGAATGCCCGAATTGGGAATCTGTGTCAAAACTTTGTTAGGAATTATGTGATCCTTACTAGCTGGAAGTAAGAGAGATGGGGCATGAACTTATTTCAAGGAGTTGGAGACAACCCACTTTAGCTCAGTTCTGGGCATCTTTGAAATACCTTTACAAACTTGTTCCTACATAGTAACTTGCTACTTGGAATGAGAAAGTGCTTGCTTAAAGCAACGTGCTAAATGTTCTGAATGCCAGAATTGGGAATCTGTGTCAAAACGTTGTTAGGAATTATGTGATCCTTACTAGCTGGAAGTAAGGGAGATGGGGCATGAAGTTATTTCTAGGAGTTCGAGACATACCAAGTTTAGCTAGTTCTGGGCATCTTTGAAATACCTATACAAACTTGTTCCTACTTAGTAACTTGCAACTTTGAATGAGAATGTGCTTGCTTACAGCAAAGTGCTATATGTTCTGAATGCCCGAAAAGGGAATCTGTGTCAAAACTTTATTAGGAATTATGTGATTCTTACGAACTGGAAGAAAGGGAGTTGGGATATGAAGTTATTTCTAGGAGTTGGAGACATACCAAGTTTAGCTCAGTTCTGGGCACCTTTGAAATACCTATACAAACTTGTTCCTACGTAGTAACTTGCAACTTTGAATGAGAATGTGCTTGCTTAAAGCAACGTGCTATATGTTCTGAATGCCCGAATTGGGAATCTGTGTCAAAACTTTGTTAGGCATTATGTGATCCTTACTAGCTGGAAGTATGGGAGATGGAGCATGAAGTTATTTCTAGGAGTTGGAGACATACCCACTTCACCTCAGTTCTGGGTATCTTTGAAATACCTGTACAAACTTGGTCCTACATGGTAACTTGCAACTTTGAATGAGAATGTGCAAGCTTACAGAGCCTGCTACATGTTCTGAATGCCCGAATTGGGAATCTGTGTCAAAACGTTGTTAGGAAATATGTGATCCATACTAGCTGGAAGTAAGGGAGATGGGGCATGAAGTTATATCTAGGAGTTGGACACATACCAAGTTTAGCTCAGATCTGGGCATCTTTGAAATACCTATACAAACTTGTTCCTACATAGTAAATTGCAATTTTGAATGAGAATGTGCTTGCTTACAGCAACGTGCTATATGTTCTGAATGCCCGAATTGGGAATCTGTGTCAAAACTTTGTTAGGAATTATGTGATCCTTACTAGCTGGAAGTAAGAGAGATGGGGCATGAAGTTATTTCTAGGAGTTGGAGACATACCCACTTTAGCTCAGTTCTGGGCATCTTTGAAATACCTATACAAACTTGTTCCTACATAGTAACTTGCTACTTGGAATGAGAAAGTGCTTGCTTAAAGAAACGTGCTACATGTTCTGAATGCCCGAATTGGGAATCTGTGTCAAAACTTTGTTAGGAATTATGTGATCCTTACTAGCTGGAAGTAGGGAGATGGGGCATGAAGATATTTCTTGGAATTGGAGACATACCCACTTTAGCTCAGTTCTTGGCATCTTTGAAATACCTATACAAACTTGTTCCTACATAGTAACTTGCTACTTGGAATGAGAAAGTGCTTGCTTAAAGCAACGTGCTGTATGTTCTGAATGCCCGAATTGGGAATCTGTGTGAAAACTTTGGTAGGCATTATGTGATCCTTACTAGCTGGAAGTAAGGGAGATGGGGCATGAACTTATTTCTAGGAGTTGGAGACATACCGAGTTTAGCTCAGTTCTGGGCATCTTTGAAATACCTATACAAACTTGTTCCTACATAGTAACTTGCAACATTGAATGAGAATGTGCTTACTTAAAGCAACGTGCTATATGTTCTGAATGCCCGAATTGGGAATCTGTGTCAAAACTTTGTTAGGAATTATGTGATCCTTACTAGCTGGAAGTAAGAGAGATGGGGCATGAACTTATTTCAAGGAGTTGGAGACAACCCACTTTAGCTCAGTTCTGGGCATCTTTGAAATACCTTTACAAACTTGTTCCTACATAGTAACTTGCTACTTGGAATGAGAAAGTGCTTGCTTAAAGCAACGTGCTAAATGTTCTGAATGCCAGAATTGGGAATCTGTGTCAAAACGTTGTTAGGAATTATGTGATCCTTACTAGCTGGAAGTAAGGGAGATGGGGCATGAAGTTATTTCTAGGAGTTCGAGACATACCAAGTTTAGCTAGTTCTGGGCATCTTTGAAATACCTATACAAACTTGTTCCTACTTAGTAACTTGCAACTTTGAATGAGAATGTGCTTGCTTACAGCAAAGTGCTATATGTTCTGAATGCCCGAAAAGGGAATCTGTGTCAAAACTTTATTAGGAATTATGTGATTCTTACGAACTGGAAGAAAAGGAGTTGGGATATGAAGTTATTTCTAGGAGTTGGAGACATACCAAGTTTAGCTCAGTTCTGGGCACCTTTGAAATACCTATACAAACTTGTTCCTACGTAGTAACTTGCAACTTTGAATGAGAATGTGCTTGCTTAAAGCAACGTGCTATATGTTCTGAATGCCCGAATTGGGAATCTGTGTCAAAACTTTGTTAGGCATTATGTGATCCTTACTAGCTGGAAGTATGGGAGATGGAGCATGAAGTTATTTCTAGGAGTTGGAGACATACCCACTTCACCTCAGTTCTGGGTATCTTTGAAATACCTGTACAAACTTGGTCCTACATGGTAACTTGCAACTTTGAATGAGAATGTGCAAGCTTACAGAGCCTGCTACATGTTCTGAATGCCCGAATTGGGAATCTGTGTCAAAACGTTGTTAGGAAATATGTGATCCATACTAGCTGGAAGTAAGGGAGATGGGGCATGAAGTTATTTCTAGGAGTTGGAGACATACCAAGTTTAGCTCAGTTCTGGGCATCTTTGAAATACCTAAGCAAACTTGTTCCTACATAGTAACTTGCAACTTTAAATGAGAATGTGCTTGCTTACAGCAACGTGCTATATGTTCTGAATGCCCGAATTGGGAATCTGTGTCAAAACTTTGTTAACAATTATGTGATGCTTACTAGCTGGAAGTAGGGAGATGGGGCATGAAGTTATTTCTGGGAGTTGGAGACATACCCACTTTAGCTCAGTTCTGTGCATCTTTGAAATACCTATACAAACTTGTTCCTACATAGTATCTTGCTACTTGGAATGAGAAAGTGCTTGCTTAAAGCAGCGTGCTGTATGTTCTGAATGCCCGAATTGGGAATGTGTGAAAACTTTGGTAGGCATTATGTGATCCTTACTAGCTGGAAGTAAGGGAGATGGGGCATGAACTTATTTCTAGGAGTTGGAGACATACCAAGTTTAGCTCAGTTCTGGGCATCTTTGAAATACCTATACAAACTTGTTTCTACATAGTAACTTGCAACTTTGAATGAGAAAGTGCTTGCTTAAAGCAACGTGCTATATGTTCTGAATGCCCGAATTGGGAATCTGTGTCAAAACTTTGTTAGGAGTTATGTGATACTTACTAGGTGGAAGTAAGGGAGATGTGGCATGAAGTTATTTCTATGAGTTGCAGACATACCCACTTTAGCTCAGTTCTTTGCATCTTTGAAATACCTATAGAAACTTCTTCCTACATAGTAACTTGCTACTTGGAATGAGAAAGTGCTTGCTTAAAGCAACGTCCTACATGTTCTGAATGCCCGAATTGGGAATCTGTGTCAAAACTTTGTTAGGAATTATGTGATCCTTACGAGCTGGAAGTAAGGGAGTTGGTGCATGAAGTTATTTCTAGGAGTTGGAGAAATACCAAGTTTAGCTCAGTTCTGGGCATCTTTGAAATACCTATACAAACTTGTTCCTACATAGTAACTTGCAACTTTGAATGAGAATATGCTTGCTTACAGCAACGTGCTATATGTTCTGAATGCCCGAATTGAGAATATGTGTCAAAACTTTGTTAGGAATTATGTGATCCTTACTAGCTGGAAGCAGGGAGATGGGGCATGAAGATATTTCTAGGAGTTGGAGACATACCCACTTTAGCTCAGTTCTGGGCATCTTTGAAATACCTATACAAACTTGTTCCTACATAGTAACTTGCTACTTGGATAGAGAAAGTGCTTGCTTAAAGCAACGTGCTACATGTTCTGAATGTCCGAATTGGGAATCTGTGTCAAAACTTTGTTAGGCATTATGTGATCCTTACTAGCTGGAAGTAAGGGAGATGGAGCATGAAGTTATTTCTAGGAGTTGGAGACATACCCACTTTAGCTTAGTTCTGGGCATCTTTCAAATACCTATAGAAACTTGTTCCTACATAGTAACTTGCTACTTGGAATGAGAAAGTGCTTGCTTAAAGCAACGTGCTACATGTTCTGAATGCCCAAATTGGGAATCTGTGTGAAAACTTTGGTAGGCATTATGTGATCCTTACTAGCTGGAAGTAAGGTAGATGGGGCATGAAGTTATTTCTAGGAGTTGGAGACATACCAAGTTTAGCTCAGTTCTGGGCATCTTTGAAATACCTATACAAACTTGTGCCTACATAGTAACTTGCTACTTGGAATGAGAAAGTGCTTGCTTAAAGCAACGTGCTACATGTTCTGCATGCCCGAATTGTGAATGTGTGTCAAAACTTTGTTAGGAATTATGTTATCCTTACTAGCTGGAAGTAAGGGAGATGGAGCATGAAGTTATTTCTAGGAGTTGGAGACATAGCAAGTTTAGCTCAGTTCTGGACATCTTTGAAATAACTGTACAAACTTGTTCCTACATAGTAACTTGCAACTTTGAATGAGAATGTGCAAGCTTACAAGGCCTGCTACATGTTCTGAATGCCTGAATTGGGAATTTGTGTGTAAACTTTGGTAGGCATTATGTGATCCTTACTAGTTGGAAGTAAGGGAGATGGGGCATGAACTTATTTCTAGGAGTTGGAGACATACCAAGTTTAGCTCAGTTCTGGGCATCTTTGAAATACCTATACAAACTTGTGCCTACATAGTAGCTTGCAACATTGAATGAGAATGTGCTTACTTAAAGCAACGTGCTATATGTTCTGAATGCCCGAATTGGGAATCTGTGTCAAAACTTTGTTAGGAATTATGTGATCCTTACTAGCTGGAAGTAAGAGAGATGGGGCATGAACTTATTTCAAGGAGTTGGAGACAACCCACTTTAGCTCAGTTCTGGGCATCTTTGAAATACCTTTACAAACTTGTTCCTACATAGTAACTTGCTACTTGGAATCAGAAAGTGCTTGCTTAAAGCAACGTGCTAAATGTTCTGAATGCCAGAATTGGGAATCTGTGTCAAAACGTTGTTAGGAATTATGTGATCCTTACTAGCTGGAAGTAAGGGAGATGGGGCATGAAGTTATTTCTAGGAGTTGGAGACATACCAAGTTTAGCTAGTTCTGGGCATCTTTGAAATACCTATACAAACTTGTTCCTACTTAGTAACTTGCAACTTTGAATGAGAATGTGCTTGCTTACAGCAAAGTGCTATATGTTCTGAATGCCCGAAAAGGGAATCTGTGTCAAAACTTTATTAGGAATTATGTGATTCTTACGAACTGGAAGAAAGCGAGTTGGGATATGAAGTTATTTCTAGGAGTTGGAGACATACCAAGTTTAGCTCAGTTCTGGGCACCTTTGAAATACCTATACAAACTTGTTCCTACGTAGTAACTTGCAACTTTGAATGAGAATGTGCTTGCTTAAAGCAACGTGCTATATGTTCTGAATGCCCGAATTGGGAATCTGTGTCAAAACTTGTTAGGCATTATGTGATCCTTACTAGCTGGAAGTATGGGAGATGGAGCATGAAGTTATTTCTAGGAGTTGGAGACATACCCACTTCACCTCAGTTCTGGGTATCTTTGAAATACCTGTACAAACTTGGTCCTACATGCTAACTTGCAACTTTGAATGAGAATGTGCAAGCTTACAGAGCCTGCTACATGTTCTGAATGCCCGAATTGGGAATCTGTGTCAAAACGTTGTTAGGAAATATGTGATCCATACTAGCTGGAAGTAAGGGAGATGGGGCATGAAGTTATATCTAGGAGTTGGACACATACCAAGTTTAGCTCAGATCTGGGCATCTTTGAAATACCTATACAAACTTGTTCCTACATAGTAACTTGCAATTTTGAATGAGAATGTGCTTGCTTACAGCAACGTGCTATATGTTCTGAATGCCCGAATTGGGAATCTGTGTCAAAACTTTGTTAGGAATTATGTGATCCTTACTAGCTGGAAGTAAGAGAGATGGGGCATGAAGTTATTTCTAGGAGTTGGAGACATACCCACTTTAGCTCAGTTCTGGGCATCTTTGAAATACCTATACAAACTTGTTCCTACATAGTAACTTGCTACTTGGAATGAGAAAGTGCTTGCTTAAAGAAACGTGCTACATGTTCTGAATGCCCGAATTGGGAATCTGTGTCAAAACTTTGTTAGGAATTATGTGATCCTTACTAGCTGGAAGTAGGGAGATGGGGCATGAAGATATTTCTTGGATTTGGAGACATACCCACTTTAGCTCAGTTCTTGGCATCTTTGAAATACCTATACAAACTTGTTCCTACATAGTAACTTGCTACTTGGAATGAGAAAGTGCTTGCTTAAAGCAACGTGCTGTATGTTCTGAATGCCCGAATTGGGAATCTGTGTGAAAACTTTGGTAGGCATTATGTGATCCTTACTAGCTGGAAGTAAGGGAGATGGGACATGAAGTTATTTCTAGGAGTTGGAGACATACCGAGTTTAGCTCAGTTCTGGGCATCTTTGAAATACCTATACAAACTTGTTCCTACATAGTAACTTGCAACTTTGAATGAGAATGTGCTTGCTTAGAGCAACGTGCTATATGTTCTGAATGCCCGAATTGGGAATCTGTGTCAAAAATTTGTTAGGAATTATGTGATCCTTACTAGCTGGAAGCAGGGAGATGGGGCATGAAGTTATTTCTAGGAGTTGGAGACATCCCCACTTTAGCTCAGTTCTGGGCATCTTTGAAATACCTATACAAACTTGTTCCTACATAGTAACTTGCTACTTGGAATGAGAAAGTGCTTGCTTAAAGCAACGTGCCACATGTTCTGAATGCCCTAATTGGGAATCTGTGTGAAAACTTTGGTAGGCATTATGTGATCCTTACTAGCTGAAAGTAAGGGAGATGGGGCATGAACTTATTTCTAGGAGTTGGAGACATACGAAGTTTAGCTCAGTTCTGGGCATCTTTGAAATACCTATACAAACTTGTTCCTACTTAGTTACTTGCAACTTTGAATGAGAATGTGCTTGCTTACAGCAACGTGCTATATGTTCTGAATGCCCGAAAAGGGAATCTGTGTCAAAACTTTGTTAGGAATTATGTGATCCTTACTAGCTGGAAGTAAGGGAGATGGGGCATGAAGTTATTTCTAGGAGTTGGAGACATACCCACTTTACCTCAGTTCTGGTTACCTTTGAAATACCTATACAAACTTGGTCCTACATAGTAACTTGCTACTTGGAATGAAAAAGTGCTTGATTTAAGGAACGTGCCACATGTTCTTAATGCCCGAATTGGGAATGTGTGTCAAAACTTTGTTAGGAATTATGTGATCCTTACTAGCTGGAAGTAAGGGAGATGGGGCATGAAGTTATTTCTAGGAGTTGGAGACATACCAAGTTTAGCTCAGTTCTGGGCATCTTTGAAATACCTAAGCAAACTTGTTCCTACATAGTAACTTGCAACTTTGAATGAGAATGTGCTTGCTTACAGCAACGTGCTATATGTTCTGAATGCCCGAATTGGGAATCTGTGTCAAAACTTTGTTAGCAATAATGTGATCCTTACTAGGTGGAAGTAAGGGAGATGGGGCATGAAGTTATTTCTGGGAGTTGGAGACATACCAAGTTTAGCTCAGTTCTGGGCATCTTTGAAATACCTATAGAAACTTGTTCCTACATAGTAACTTGCTACTTGGAATGAGAAAGTGCTTGCTTAAAGCAACGTCCTACATGTTCTGAATGCCCGAATTGGGAATCTGTGTCAAAACTTTGTTAGGAATTATGTGATCCTTACTAGCTGGAAGTAAGGGAGATGGAGCATGAAGATATTTCTAGGAGTTGGTGACATACCAAGTTTAGCTCTGTTCTGGGCATCTTTGAAATACCTGTACAAACTTGTTCCCACATAGTAACTTGCAACTTTGAATGAGAATGTGCAAGCTTACAGCGCGTGATACGTGTTCTGAATGCCTGAATTGGGAATCTGTGTCAAAATTTTGTTAGGAATTATGTGATCCTTACTAGGTGGAAGTAAGTTAGATGGGGCATGAAGTTATTTCTAGCAGTAGGAGACAACCCACTTTAGCTCAGTACTTTGCATCTTTGAAATACCTATAGATACTTGCTCATACATAGTAACATGCTACTTGGAATGAGAAAGTGCTTGCTTAAAGCAACGTGCTATATGTTCTGAATGCCCGAATTGGAAATCTGTGTCAAAACTTTGTTAGGAATTATGTGATCCTTACTAGCTGGAAGTAACGGAGTTGGTGCATGAAGTTATTTCTAGGATTTGGACACATACCAAGTTTAGCTCAGTTCTGGGCATCTTTGCAATACCTACACAAACTTGTTCCTACATAGTAACTTGCAACTTTGAATGAGAAGGTGCTTACTTACAGCAACGTGCTATATGTTCTGAATGCCCGAATTGGGAATCTGTGTGAAAACTTTGTTAGGAATTATGTGATCCTTACTAGCTGGAAATAAGGGAGTTGGGACATGAAGTTATTTCTAGGAGTTGGAGACATACCCAATTTAGCTCAGTTCTAGGCATCTTTGAAATACCTATACAAACTTGTTCCTACATAGTAACTTGCAACTTTGAATGAGAATGTGCATGCTTACAGCAACGTGCTATATGTTCTGAATGCCCGAATTGGGAATCTGTGTCAAAATTTTGTTAGGAATTATGTGATCCTTTCTAGATGGAAGTAAGGGAGATGGGGCGTGAAGTTTTTTCTAGGAGTTGGAGACATTCCCACTTTAGCTCAGTTCTGGGCATCTTTGACATACCTATACAAACTTGTTCCTACATAATAACTTGCTACTTGGAATGAGAAAGTGCTTGCTTAAAGCAACGTGCTATATCTTCTGAATGCCCGATTTGGGAGTCTGTGTCAAATCTTTGTTAGGAAATATGTGATCCTTACTAGCTGGAAGTAAGGGAGATGGGGCATTAAGTTATTTCTAGGAGTTGGAGACATACCAAGTTTAGCTCAGTTCTGCGCATCTTTGAAATACCTATACAAACTTGTTCCTACATAGTAACTTGCAACTTTGAATGAGAATGTGCAAGCTTACAGCGTGTGCTACATGTTCTTTATGCCTGAATTGGGAATCTGTGTCAAAACTTTGTTAGCAATTATGTGATCCTTACTAGGTGGAAGTAAGGGAGATGGGGCATGAAGTTATTTCTAGGAGTTGGAGACATACCAAATTTAGCTCAGTTCTGGGCATCATTGAAATACCTATACAGACTTGTTCCTACATAGTAACTTGCTACTTGGAATGAGAAAGTGCTAGCTTAAAGCAACGTGCTACATGTTCTGAATGCTCGAATTGGGAATCTGTGTCAAAACTTTGTAAGGCATTAAATGATCCTTACTAGCTGGAAGTAAGGGAGAAGTTGCATGAAGATATTTCTAGGAGTTGGAGAAATACCAAGTTCAGCTCACTTCTGGGCATCTTTGAAATACCTATACAAACTTGTTCCTACATAGTAACTTGCATCTTTGAATGAGAATGTGCTTGCATACAGCAACGTGCAATATGTTCTGAATGCCGGAAGTGGGAATCTGTGTCAAAATTTTATTAGGAATTCTGTGATCCTTACTAGCTGGAAATAAGGGAGATGGGGCATGATGTCATTTCTAGGAGTTGGAGACATACCAAGTTTAGCTCAGTTCTGGGCATCTTTGAAATACTTATACAAACTTGTTCCTACATAGTAACTTGCAACATTGAATGAGAATGTGCTTGCTTACAGCAACGTGCTATATGTTCTGAATGCCTCAATTGGGAATCTGTGTCAAAACTTTGTTAGGAATTATGTGATCCTTACTAGCTGGAAGTAAGGGAGTTGGGTCATGAAGTTATTTTTAGAAGTTGGACACATACCAAGTTTAGCTCAGTTCTTTGCATCTTTGAAAAACCTATACAAACTTGTTCCTGCATAGTAACTTGCATCTTTGAATGAGAATGTGCTTGCTTACAGCAACGTGCTATATGTTCTGAATGCCCTAATTGGGAATCTGTGTCAAAACTTTGTTAGGGATTATGTGATATTTACTAGCTGGAATTAAGGGAGTTGAGACATGAAGTTATTTCTAGGATTTGGAGACATACCCACTTTAGCTCAGTTCAGGGCATCTTTGAAATACCTATACAAACTTGGTCCTACATAGTAACTTGCTACTTGGAATGAGAAAGTGCTTGCTTAAAGCAACGTGCTATATGTTCTGAATGCCCGAATTGGGAATCTGTGTCAAAACTTTGTTAAGAATTATGTGATCCTTACTAGCTGAAAGTAAGGGAGATGGAGCATGAAATTATTTCTAGGAGTTGGAGACATACCCACTTTAGCTCAGTTCTGGGCATCTTTGAAATACCTATACAAACTTGTTCCTACATAGTTACTTGCAACTTTGAATGAGAATGTGCTTGCTTACAGCAACGTTCTATATGTTCTGAATACCCGAATTGGGAATCTGTGTCAAAACTTTGTTAGGAATTATGTGATCCTTACTAGATGGAAGTAAGGGAGATGGGGCATGACGTTATATCTAGGAGTTGGAGATATACGGACTTTAGCTCAGTTCCGGGCATCTTTGAAAGTCCTATACAAACTTGTTCCTACATAGTAACTTGCAACATGGAATGAGAATGTGCTTGCTTACAGCAACGTGCTATATGTTCTGAATGCCCGAATTGGGAATCTGTGTCAAAACTTTGTTAGGAATTATGTGATCCTTACTAGCTGGAAGTAAGGGAGTTGGGGCATGAAGTTATTACTAGGATTTGTAAACATACCAAGTTTAGCTCACTTCTGGGCATCTTTGAAATACATATACAAACTTGTTCCTACATAGTAACTTGCAATTTGAATGAGAATGTGCTTAATTACAGCAACGTGCTATATGTTTTGAATGACCGAATTGAGAATCTGTGTCAAAACATTGTTAGAAATGATGTGATCCTTACTAGATGGAAGTAAGGGAGTTGGGACATGAAGTTATTTCTAGGAGTTGGAGACATACCCACTTTAGCTCAGTTCTGGGCATCTTTGAAATACGTATACAAACTTGTTCCTACATAGTAACTTGCAACATTGAATGAGAATGTGCTTGCTTACAGCAACGTGCTATATGTTCTGAATGCCCGAATTGGGAATCTGTGTCAAAACTTTGTTAGGAATTATGTGATCCTTACCAGCTGGATGTAAGGGAGTTGGGGCATGAAGTTATTTCTAGGAGTTGGAGACATACCCACCTTAGCTCAGTTCTGGGCATCTTTGAAATACCTATACAGACTTGTTCCTACATAGTAACTTGCTACTTTGAATGATAAAGTGCTTGCTTAAAGCAACGTGCTATATGTTCTGAATGCTCGAATTGGGAAGCTGTCAAAACTTTGTTGAGAATTATGTGATCCTTACTAGCTGGAAGTAAGGGAGATGGGGCATGAAGTTATTTCTTGGAGTTGGAGACATACACACTTTAGCTCAGTTCTGGGCATCTTTGAAATACCTATACAAACTTCTTCCTACATAGTAACTTGCATCTTTGAATGAGAATGTGCTTGCTTAGAGCAACGTGCTATATGTTCTGAATGCCCGAATTGGGTATCTGTGTCAAAATTTTGTTAGGAATTATGTGATCCTTACTATATGGAAGTAAGGCAGATGGGGTATGAAGATATTTCTAGATGTTGGAGACATAGCAAGTTTAGCTCAGTTCTGGGCATCTTTGAAATACCTATACAAACTTGTTCCTACATAGTAACTTGCAACTTTGAATGAGAATGTGCTTACTTACAGCAACGTGCTATATGTTCTGAATGCCCGAATAGGCAATCTGTGGCAAAACTTTGTTAGGATTTATGTGATCCTTACTAGCTGGAAGTAAGGGAGTTGGGGCATGAAGTTATTTCTAGGAGTTGGAGACATACCCACTTTAGCTCAGTTCTGGGCATCTTTGAAATACCTTTACAAACTAGTTCCTACATAGTATCTTGCTACTTGGAATGAGAAAGTGCTTGCTTAAAGCAACGTGCTACATGTTCTGAATGCCCGAATTGGAAATCTGTGTCAAAATTTTGTTAAGAATTATGAGATCCTTACTAGCTGGAAGTAAGGAGATGGGGCATGAAGTAATTTCTAGGAGTTCGAGACATACCCACTTTAGCTCAGTTCTGGGCATCTTTGAAATACCTATACAAACATGTTCCTACATAGTAACTTGCAACTTTGAATGAGAATGTGCTTGCTTACAGCATCGTGCTATATGTTCTGAATGCCCGAATTGGGAATCAGTGTCAAAACATTGTTAGGAATTATGTGATCCTTGCATGCTGGAAGTAAGAGAGATGGGGCATGAAGTTATTTCTAGGAGTTGGAGACATACCAAGTTTAGCTCAGTTCTGGGCATCTTTGAAAGTCCTATACAAACTTGTTCTTACATAGTAACTTGCAACTTTGAATGAGAAAGTGCTTGCTTACAGCAACGTGCTATATGTTCTGAATGCCCTAATTGGGAATCTGTGTCAAAACTTTATTAGGAATTATGTGATCCTTACTAGCTGGAAGTAAGGGAGATGGGGCATGAAGTTATTTCTAGGAGTTGGAGACATACCCACTTTAGCTCAGTTCTGGGCATCTTTGAAATACCTATACAAAATTGTTCCTACATAGTAACTTGCAACTTTGAATGAGATTGTGCTTGCTTACAGCAACGTACTAAATGTTCTGAATGCCCGAATTGGGAATCTGTGTCAAAACTTTGTTAGGAATTATGTGATCCTTACTAGCTGGAAGGAAGGGAGATGGGGCATGAAGTTATTTCTAGGAGTTGGAGACATACCCACTTGAGTTCAGTTCTTTGCATCTTTGAAATACCTATACATACTTGTTCCTACATAGTAACTTGCTACATGGAATGAGAAAGTGCTTGCTTAAAGCAACGTGCTAAATGTTCTGAATGCCCGAATTGGGAATCTGTGTCAAAACTTTGTTAGGAATTATGTGATCCTTACTAGCTGGAAGTAAGGGAGATGGGGCATGAAGTTATTTCTAGGAGTTGGAGACATAACCACTTTAGCTCAGTTCTGGGCATCTTTGAAATACCTATACAAACTTGTTCCTACATAGTAACTTGCTTGTTGGAATGAGAAAGTGCTTACTTAAATCAACGTGCTACATGTTCTGAATGCCCGAATTGGGAAACTGTGTCAAAACTTTGTTAGGAATTATGTGGTCCTTACTAGCTGGAAGTAAGGGAGATGGAGCACGAAGTTTTTTCTAGGAGTTGGAGACACACCCACTTTAGCTCAGTTCTTTGCATCTTAGAAATACCTATACAAACTTGTTCCTACATAGTAACTTGCTTCTTGGAATGAGAAAGTGCTTGCTTAAAGCAACATGCTATATATTCTGAATGACCGAATTGGAAATCTGTGTCAAAACTTTGTTAGGAATTATGTGATCCTTACTAGCTGGAAGTAAGGGAGATGGGGCATCAAGTTATTTCTAGGAGTTGGAGACATACCAAGTTTAGCTCTGTTCTGGGCATCTTTGAAATACCTATACAAACTTGTTCCTACATAGTAACTTGCAACTTTGAATGAGAATGTGCTTGCTTACAGCAACGTGCTATATGTTCTGAATGCCCGAATTGGGAATCTCTGTCAAACCTTTGTTAGGAATTATGTGATCCTTACTAGCTGGAAGTAAGGGAGATGGGGCATGAAGTTATTTCTAGGAGATGGAGACAAACCCACTTTACCTCAGTTCTGGGCATCTTTGAAATACCTATAAAAACTTATTCCTACATAGTAACTTGCAACTTTGAATGAGATTGTCCTTGCTTACAGCAACGTACTAAATGTTATGAATGCCCGAATTGGGAATCTGTGTCAAAACTTTGTTAGGAATTATGTGATCCTTACTAGCTGGAAGGAAGGGAGATGGGGCATGAATTTATTTCTAGGAGTTGGAGACATACCCACTTTAGTTCAGTTCTTTGCATCTTTGAAATACCTATACATACTTGTTCCTACATAGTAACTTGCTACTTGGAATGAGAAAGTGCTTGCTTAAAGCAACGTGACAAATGTTCTGAATGCCCGAATTGGGAATCTGTGTCAAAACTTTGTTAGGAATTATGTGATCCTTACTAGCTGGAAGTAAGGGAGATGGGGCATGAAGTTATTTCTAGGAGTTGGAGACATACCCACTTTAGCTCAGTTCTGGGCATCTTTGAAATACCTATACAAACTTGTTCCTACATAGTAACTTGCAATTTTGAATGAGAATGTGCTTACTTACAGCAACGTTCTATATGTTCCGAATGCCCGAATTGGGAATCTGTGTCAAAACTTTGTTAGGAATTATGTGATCCTTACTAGCTGGAAGTAAGGGAGATGGGACATGAAGTTATTTCTAGGAGTTGGAGACATACCAAGTTTAGCTCAGTTCTGGGCATCTTTGAAATACCTATACAAACCTGTTCCTACATAGTAACTTGCAACTTTGAATGAGAATGTGCTTACTTACACCAACGTGCTATATGTTCTGAATGCCCGAATTGGGAATCTGTGTCAAAACTTTATTAGGAATTTTGTGATCCTTACTAGCTGGAAGTAAGGGAGATGGGGCATGATGTTATTTTTAGGAGTTGGAGACATACCAAGTTTATCTCAGTTGTGGGCATCTTTGATATACCTATACAAACTTGTTCCTACATAGTAACTTGTAACTTTGAATGAGAATGTGCTTGCTAACAGCAACGTGCTATATGTTCTGAATGCCCGAATTGGGAATCTGTGTCAAAACATTGTTAGCAATTATGTGATCCTTACTAGGTGGAAGTAAGGGAGATGGGGCAAGAAAATATTTCTAGGAGTTGGAGACATACGAAATTTAGCTCAGTTCTGGTCATCTTTGAAATACCTATACCAACTTGTTCCTACATAGTAACTTGCAACTTTGAATGAGAATGTGCTTGCTTAAAGCAACGTGCTATGTGTTCTGAATGCCCGAATTGGGATTCTGTGTCAAAACTTTGTTAGGACTTATGTGATCCTTACTAGCTGGAAGTAAGGGAGATGGGGCATGAAGTTATTTCTAGGAGTTGGAGACATACCAAGTTTAGCTCAGTTCTGGGCATCTTTGAAATTCCTATACAAACTTGTTCCTACATAGTAACTTGCAACTTTGAATGAGAATGTGCTTGCTTACAGCAACGTGCTACATGTTCTGAATGCCCGAATTGGGAATCTGTGTCAAATTTTGTTAGGAATTATGTGATCCTTACTAGCTGGAAGTAAGGGAGAAGGGGCATGAAGTTATTTCTTGGAGTTGGAGACATACCCACTTTCGCTCAGTTCTGGGCATCTTTGAAAGTCCTATATAAACTTGTGCCTACATAGTAACTTGCAACTTTGAATGAGAATGTGCTTGCTTACAGCAATGTGCCATATGTTCTGAATGACAGAATTGGGAATCTGTGTCAAACCTTTGTTAGGAATTATGTGACCCTTACTAGCTGGAAGTAATGGAGTTGGGGCATGAAGTTATTTCTAGGAGTTGGAGACATACCCACTTTAGCTCAGTTCTGGGCATCTATGAAATACCTATACAAACTTGTTCCTACATAGTAAATTGCTTCTTGGAATGAGAAAGTGCTTGCTTAAAGCAATGTGCTATATGTTTTGAATGCCAGAATTGGGAATCTGAGTCAAAACTTTGTTAGGAATTATGTGATCCTTACAAGCTGGAAGTAAGGGAGATGGGGCATGAAGTTATTTCTAGGAGTTGGAGACATACCAAGTTTAGCTCAGTTCTGGGCATCTTTGAAATACCTATACAAACTTCTTCCTTCATAGTACCTTGCTACTTTGTATGAGAATGTGCTTGCTTACAGCAACGTGCTATATGTTCTGAATGCCCGAATTGGGAATCTGTGTCAAAACTTTGTTAGGAATTATGTGATCCTTACTACCTGGAAGTAATGGAGTTGGGACATGTAGTTATTTCTAGGAGTTGGAGACATACCAAATTTAGCTCAGTTCTGGGCATCTTTGAAATACCTATACAAACTTGGTCCTACATAGTAACTTGCAACTTTGAATGAGAATGTGCTTACTTACATCAACGTGCTATATGTTCTGAATGCCCGAATTGGGAATCTGTGTCAAAACTTTGTTAGGAATTATGTGATCCTTACTAGCTGGAAGTAAGGGAGATGCGGCATGAAATTATTTCTAGGAATGGGAGACATACCCACTTATGCTCAGATCTTTGCATCTTTGAAATACCAATACAAACTTGCTCCTACATAGTAACTTGCTACTTGGAATGAGAAAGTGCTTGCTTAAAAGAACGTGCTATATGTTCTGAATGCCCGAATTGGGAATCTGTGTCAAAACTTTGTTAGGAATTATGTGATCCTTACTAGCTGGAAGTAAGGGAGATGGGGCATGAAGTTATTTCTAGGAGTTGGAGACAAACCAAGTTTAGCTCAGTTCTGGGCATCTTTGAAATACCTATACAAACTTGTTCCTACATAGTAACTTGCAACTTTGAATGAGAATGTGCTTGCTTACAGCAACATGCTATATGTTCTGAATGACCGAATTGGGAATCTGTGTCAAAACTTTGTTAGAAATTATGTGATCCATACTAGCTGGAAGTAAGGGAGTTGGGACATGATGTTATTTCCAGGAGTTGGAGACATACCCACTTTAGCTCAGTTCTGGGCATCTTTGAAATACCTATACAAACTTGTTCCTACATAGTAACTTGCAACTTTGAATGAGAATGTGCTTGCTTACAGCAACGTCCTAAATGTTCTGAATGCCCTAATTGGGAATCTGTGTCAAATCTTTGTTAGGACTTACGTGATCCTTACTAGCTGGAAGGAAGGGAGATGGGGCATGAAGTTATTTCTAGGAGTTGGAGACATACCAAGTTTAGCTCAGTTCTGGGCATCTTTGAAATACCTATACAAACTTGTTCCTACATAGTAACTTGCAACTTTGAATGAGAATGTGCTTCCTTACAGCAACGTGCTATATGTTCTGAAAGCCCGAATTGGGAATCTGTGTCAAAACTTTGTTAGGAATTATGTGATCCTTACTAGCTGGAAGTAAGGGAGATGGAGCATGAAGTTATTTCTAGGAGTTGGAGACATACCCACTTTAGCTCAGTTCTGGGCATCTTTGAAATACCTATGCAAACTTGTTCCTACATAGTAACTTGCAACTTTGAATGAGAATGTGCTTGCTTACAGCAACGTGCTAAATGTTCTCAATGCTCGAATTGGGAATCTGTGTCAAAACTTTGTTAGGAATTATGTGATCCTTACTAGCTGGAAGTAAGGGAGATGGGGCATGAAGTTATTTCTAGTAGTTGGAGACATACAAACTTCAGCTCAGTTCTGGGCATCTTTGAAAGTCCTATACAAACTTGTTCCTACATAGTAACTTGCATCTTTGAATGAGAATGTGCTTGCTTACAGCAACGTGCTATATGTTCTGAATGCCCGAATTGGGAATCTGTGTCAAAACTTTGTTAGGAATTATGTGATCCTTACTAGCTTGAAGTAAGAGAGATTGGGCATGCAGTTATTTCTAGGAGTTGGAGACATACCCACTTTAGCTCAGTTCTGGGCATCTTTGAAATACCTATGCAAACTTGTTCCTACATAGTAACTTTCAACTTAGAATGAGAATGTGCTTGCTTACAGCAACGTGCTATATGTTCTGAAAGCCAGAATTGGGAATCTGTGTCAAAACTTTGTTAGGAATTATGTGATCCTTTCTAGCTGGATGTAAGGGATTTGGGACATAAAGTTATTTCCAGGAGTTGGAGACATACCCACCTTAGCTCAGTTCTGGGCATCTTTGAAATACCTATACAAACTTGTTCCTACATAGTAACTTGCTACTTGGAATGAGAAAGTGCTTGCTTAAAGTAATGTGCTATATGTTCTGAATGCCCGAATTGGGAATCTGTGTCAAAACTTTGTTAGGAATTATGTGATCCTTACTAGCTGGAAGTAAGGGAGATGGGGCATGAAGTTGTTTCTAGGAGTTGGAGACACACCAAGTTTATCTCAGTTCTGGGCATCGTTGAAATACCTATATAAACTTGTTCCTACATAGTAACTTGCAACTTTGAATGAGAATGTGCTTGCTTACAGCAGCGTGCTATATGTTCTGAATGACCAAATTGGGAATCTGTGTCAAAATTTTGTTAGAAATTATGTGATCCTTACTAGATGGAAGTAAGGGAGATGGGGCATGAAGTTATTTCTAGGAGCTGGAGACATAGCCACTTTAGCTCAGATCTGGGAATCTTTGAAATACCTATACAAACTTGTTCCTACATAGTAACTTGCAACTTTGAATGAGAATGTGCTTGCTTACAGCAACGTGCTAAATGTTCTGAATGCCCGAATTGGGAATCTGTGTCAAAACTTTGTTAGGAAATATGTGATCCTTACTAGCTGGAAGTAAGGGAGATGGGGCATGAAGTTATTTCTAGTAGTTGGAGACATACAAACTTCAGCTCAGTTCTGGGCATCTTTGAAAGTCCTATACAAACTTGTTCTTACATAGTAACTTGCATCTTTGAATGAGAATGTGCTTGCTTACAGCAACGTGCTATATGTTCTGAATGCCCGAATTCGGAATCTGTGTCAAAACTTTGTTAGGAATTATGTGATCCTTACTAGCTTGAAGTTAGGGAGATGGGGCATGCAGTTATTTCTAGGATTTGGAGACATACAACGTTTAGCTCAGTTCTGGGCATCTTTGAAATACCTATACAAACTTGTTCCTACATAGTAACTTGCAACTTTGAATGAGAATGTGCTTGCTTACAGCAACGTGCTATATGTTCTGAATGCCCGAATTGGGAATCTGTGTCAAAACTTTGTTAGGAATTATGTGATCCTTACTAGATGGAAGTAAGGGAGATGGGGCATGAAGTTATTTCTAGGAGTTGGAGACATACCCACTTTACCTCAGTTCTGGGCATCTTTGAAATACGTATACAAACTTGTTCCTACATAGTAACTTGCTACATGGACTGAGAAAGTGCTTGCTTAAAGCAACGTGCTATATGTTCTGAATGCCCAAATTGGGAATCTGTGTCAAATCTTTGTTAGCAATTATGTGATCCTTACTAGCTGGAAGTAAGTGAGATGGGGCATGAAGTTATTTCTAGGAGTTGGAGACATACCCACTTTAGCTCAGTTCTGGGCATGATTGAAATACCTATTCAAATTGTTCCTACATAGTAACTTGCATCTTGGAGTGAGAATGTGCTTGCTTACAGCAACGTGCTATATGTTCTGAATGCCCGAATTGGGAATATGTGTCAAAACTTTGTTAGGAATTATGTGATCCTTACTAGCTGGAAGTAAGGGAGTTGGGACATGAAGTTATGTCTAGGAGTTGGAGACATACCAAGTTTAGCTCAGTACTGGGGATCTTTGAAAGTCCTATACAAACTTGTTCCTACATAGTAACTTGCAACTTTGAATGAGAATGTGCTTACTTACAGCAACGTGCTATATGTTCAGAATGCCCGAATTGGGAATATGTGTCAAAACTTTGTTAGGAATTATGTGATCCTTACTAGCTGGAAGTAAGGGAGATGGGGCATGAAGTTATTTCTAGGAATTGGAGACATACCCACTTAACCTCAGTTCTTGGCATCTTTGAAATACCTATACAAACTTGTTCCTACATTGTAACTTGCTACTTGTAATGAGAAAGTGCTTGCTTAAAGGAGCGTGGTATATGTTCTGAATGCCCGAATTTGGAATCTGAGTCAAAACTTTGTTAGAAATTATGTGATCCTTACTAGATGGAAGTAAGTGAGATGGGGCATGAAGTTATTACTAGGAGTTGGAGACATACCCACTTTAGCTCAGTTCTGGGCATCTTTGAAATACCTATAGAAACTTGTTCCTACATAGTAACTTGCTACTTGGAAAGAGAAAGTGCTTGCTTAAAGCAACGTGCTACATGTTCTGAATGCCCGAATTGGGAATCTGTGTTAAAACTTTGTTAGGAATTATGCGATCCTTACTAGCTGGAAGTAAGGGAGTTGGGACATGAAGTTATTTACAGGAGGTGGAGACATACCCACTTTAGCTCAGTTCTTGGCATCTTTGAAATACTTATACAAACTTGTTTCTACATAGTAACTTGCAACTTTGAATCAGAATGTGCCTGCTTACAGCAACGTGCTATATGTTCTGAATGGCCGAATTGGGAATCTGTGTCAAAACTTTGTTAGGAATCATGTGATCCTTACTAGCTGGAAGTAAGTGAGATGGGGCATGAAGTTATTTCTAGGAGTTGGAGACATACCCACTTTACCTCAGTTCTGGGCATCTTTGAAATACGTATACAAACTTGTTCCTACATAGTAACTTGCTACTTGGACTGAGAAAGTGCTTGCTTAAAGCAACGTGCTATATGTTCTCAATGCCCGAATTGGGAATCTGTGTCAAAACTTTTTTAGGAATTATGTGATCCTTACTAGCTGGAAGTAAGTGAGATGGGGCATGAAGTTATTTCTAGGAGTTGGAGACATACCCACTTTAGCTCAGTTCTGGGCATCTTTGAAATACCTATTCAAATTGTTCCTACATAGTAACTTGTATCTTGGAATGAGAATGTGCTTGCTTACAGCAACGTGCTATATGTTCTGAATGCCCGATGTGGGAATATGTGTCAAAACTTTGTTAGGAATTATGTGATCCTTACTAGCTGGAAGTAAGGGAGTTGGGACATGAAGTTATTTCTAGGAGTTGGAGACATACCAAGTTTAGCTCAGTTCTGGGCATCTTTGAAATACCTATACAAACTTGGTCCTACATAGTAACTTGCAACTTTGAATGAGAATGTGCTTACTTACAGCAACGTGCTATATGTTCTGAATGCCCGAATTGGGAATCTGTGTCAAAACTTTGTTAGGAATTATGTCATCCTTACTAGCTGGAAGAAAGGGAGATGGGGCATGAAGTTATTTCTAGGAATTGGAGACATACCCACTTAACCTCAGTTCTTGGCATCTTTGAAATACCTATAAAACTTGTTCCTACATCGTAACTTGCTACTTGGAATGAGAAAGTGCTTGCTTAAAGGAACGTGCTATAGGTTCTGAATGCCCGAATTTGGAATCTGAGTCAAAACTTTGTTAGGAATTATGTGATCCTTACTAGCTGGAAGCAAGGGAGATGGGGCATGAAGTTATTTCTAGGAGTTGGAGACATACCAAGATTAGCTCAGTTCTGGGCATCTTTGAAAGTCCTATACAAACTTGTTCCTACATAGTAACTTGCAACTTTGAATGAGAATGTGCTTGCTCACAGCAACGTGCTATATGTTCTGAATGCCCGAATTGGGAATCTGTGTCAAAACATTGTTAGGAATTATGTGATCCTTACTAGCTGGAAGTAAGGGAGATGGGGCATGAAGTTGTTTCTAGGAGTTGGAGACATACCAATTTATCTCAGTTCTGGGCATCTTTGAAATACCTATACAAACTTGTTCCTACATAGTAACTTGCAACATTGAATGAGAATGTGCTTGCTTACAGCAACGTGCTATATGTTCTGAATGACCAAATAGGGAATCTGAGTCAAAACTTTGTTAGAGATTATGTGATCCTTACTAGATGGAAATAAGGGAGATGGGGCATGAAGTTATTTCTAGGAGTTGGAGACATCCCAAGTTTACCTCAGTTCTGGGCATCTTTGAAATACCTATACGAACTTGTTCCTACATAGTAACTTGCAACTTTGAATGAGAATGTGCTTGCTTAGAGCAACGTGCTATATGTTCTGAAAGCCCGAGTTGGGAATCTTTGTCAAAACTTTGTTAGGAATTATGTGATCCTTACTAGCTGGAAGTAAGGGAGTTGGAGCATGAAGTTATTTCTAGGAGTTGGAGACATAGCCACTTTAGATCAGTTCTGGGCATCTTTGAAATACCTATACAAACTTGTTCCTACATAGTAACTTGCAACTTTGAATGAGAATGTGCTTGCTTACAGCAACGTGCTATATGTTCTGAATGGCCGAATTGGGAATCTGTGTCAAAACTTTGTTAGGAATTATGTGATCCTTACTAGCTGGAAGTAAGTGAGATGGGGCATGAAGTTATTTCTAGGAGTTGGAGACATACCCACTTTAGCTCAGTTCCGGGTATCATTGAAATACCTATTCAAATTTTTCCTACATAGTAACTTGCATCTTGGAATGAGAATGTGCTTGCTTACAGCAACGTGCTATATGTACTGAATGCCCGAATTGGGAATATGTGTCAAAACTTTGTTAGGAATTATGTGATCCTTACTAGCTGGAAGTAAGGGTGTTGGGACATGAAGTTATTTCTAGGAGTTGGAGACATACCAAGTTTAGCTCAGTTCTGGGCATCTTTGAAATACCTATACAAACTTGGTCCTACATAGTAACTTGCAACTTTGAATGAGAATGTGCTTACTTACAGCAACGTGCTATATGTTCTGAATGCCCGAATTGGGAATCTGTGTCAAAACTTTGTTAGGAATTATGTGATCCTTACTAGCAGGAAGTAAGGGAGATGGGCATGAAGTTTTTTCTAGGAATTGGAGACATATCCACTTAAAGTCAGTTCTTGGCATCTTTGAAATTCCTATACAAACTTGTTCCTACATTGTAACTTGCTACTTGGAATGAGAAAGTGCTTGCTTAAAGGAACGTGCTACATGTTCTGAATGCCCGGATTTGGAATCTGAGTCAAAACTTTGATAGGAATTATGTGATCCTTACTAGATGGAAGTAAGGGAGATGAGGCATGAAGTTATTTCTAGGAGTTGGAGACATACCCACTTTAGCTCAGTTCTGGGCATCTTTGAAATACCTATACAAACTTGTTCCTACATAGTAACTTGCTACTTGAAATGAGAAAGTGCTTGCTTAACACAACGTGCTACATGTTCTGAAAGCCCGAAATGGGAATCTGTGTCAAAACTTTGTTAGGAATTATGTGATCCTTACTAGCTGGAAGTAAGGGAATGGGGCATGAATTTATTTCTAGGAGTTGGAGACATACCCACTGTAGCTCAGTTCTGTGCATCTTTGAAACACCTATACAAGCTTGTTCCTACATAGTAACATGCAACTTTGAATGAGAATGTGCTTGCTTACAACAACGTGCTAAATGTTCTGAATGCCCGAATTGGGATTCTGTGTCAAAACTTTGTTAGGAATTATGTGATCCTTACTAGCTGGAAGTAAGGGAGTTGCGACATGAAGTTATTTCCAGGAGTTGGAGACATACCCACTGTAGCTCAGTTCTGGGCATCTTTGAAACACCTATACAAGCTTGTTCCTACATAGTAACATGCAACTTTGAATGAGAATGTGCTTGCTTACAGCAACGTGCTATATGTTCTGAATGCCCGAATTGGGAATCTGTGTCAAAATTTGTTAGGAATTATGTGATCCTTACTAGCTGGAAGTAAGGTAGATGGAGCATGAAGTTATTTCTAGGAGTAGGAGACATACCAAGTTTAGCTCAGTTCTGGGCATCTTTGAAATACCTATACGAACTTGGTCCTACATAGTAACTTGCATTTTTGAATGAGAATGTGCTTGCTTACAGCAACGTGCTTAATGTTCTGAATGACCGAATTGGGAATCAGTGTCAAAGCTTTGTTAGGAATTATGTGATCGTTACTAGCTGGAAGTAAGGGAGTTGGGACATGAAGTTATTTGTAGGAGTTGGAGACATACACACTTTAGCTCAGTTCTGGGCATCTTTGAAATACCTATACAAACTTGTTCCTACATAGTAACTGGCAACTTTGAATGAGAATGTGCTTGCTTACAGCAACGTGCTATATGTTCTGAAAGCCCGAATTGGAAATCTGTGTCAAAACTTTGTTAGGAATTATGTGATCCTTACTAGCTGGAAGTAAGGGAGAGGGAGCATGAAGTTATTTGTAGGAGTTGGAGACATAGACACTATAGCTCAGTTCTGGGCATCTTTGAAATACCTATACAAACTTGTTCCTACATAGTATCTTGCAACTTTGAATGAGAATGTGCTTGCTTACAGCAACGTGCTACATGTTCTGAATGCCCGAATTGGGAATCAGTGTCAAAGCTTTGTTAGGAATTATGTGATCGTTACTAGCTGGAAGTAAGGGAGTTGGGGCATGAAGTTATTTCCAGGAGTTGGAGACATACCCACTTTAGCTCAGTTCTGGGCATTTTTGAAATACCTATACAAACTTTTTCCTACATAGTAACTTGCAACTTTGAATGGGAATGTGCTTGCTTACAGCAACGTGCTATATGTTCTGAATGCCCGAATTGGGAATCTGTGTCAACACTTTGTTAGAAATTATGTGATCCTTACAAGCTGGAAGTAAGGGAGAGGGAGCATGAAGTTATTTCTAGGAGTTGGAGACATAGCCACTATAGCTCAGTTCTGGGCATCTTTGAAATACCTATACAAACTTGTTCCTACATAGTAACTTGCAACTTTGAATGAGAATGTGCTTGCTTACAGCAACGTGCTACATGTTCTGAATGCCCGAATTGGGAATCTGTGTCAAAAATTTGTTAGGAAGTATGTGATCCTTAACACTGGAAGTAAGGGACATGGAGCATGAAGTTATTTCTAGGAGTTGGAGACATAACCACTTTAGCTCAGTTCTGGGCATCTTTGAAATACCTATACAAACTTGTTCCTACACAGTAACTTGCAACTTTGAATGGGAATGTGCTTGCTTACAGCAACGTGCTATATGTTCTGAATGACCTAATTGGGAATCTGTGTCAAAACTTTGTTAGGAATTATGTGATCCTTACTAGCTGGAAGCAAGGGAGATGGGGCATGAAGTTATTTCTAGGAGTTGGACACATACCAAGTTTAGCTCAGTTCTGGGCATCTTTGAAATACCTATACAAACTTGTTCCTACACAGTAACTTGCAACTTTGAATGAGAATGAGCTTGCTTAGAGCAACGTGCTATATGTTCTGAAAGCCCGAATTAGGAATCTGTGTCAAAACGTTGTTAGTAATTATGTGATCCTTACTAGGTGGAAGTAAGAGAGATGGGTCATGAAGTTATTTCTAGGAGTTGGAGACATACCAAGTTTAGCTCAGTTCTGGGCATCTTTGAAATACCTATACAAACTTGGTCTTACATAGTAACTTGCAACTTTGAATGAGAATGTGCTTACTTACAGCAACGTGCTATATGTTCTGAATGCCCGAATTGGGAATCTGTGTCAAAACTTTGTTAGGAATTATGTCATCCTTACTCTCAGGAAGTAAGGGAGATGGGCATGAAGTTGTTTCTAGGAATTGGAGACATATCCACTTAAAGTCAGTTCTTGGCATCTTTGAAATTCGTATACAAACTTGTTCCTACATTGTAACTTGCTACTTGGAATGAGAAAGTGCTTGCTTAAAGGAACGTGCTATATGTTCTGAATGCCCGGATTTGGAATCTGAGTCAAAACTTTGATAGGAATTATGTGATCCTTACTAGATGGAAGTAAGGGAGATGAGGCATGAAGTTATTTCTAGGAGTTGGAGACATACCCACTTTAGCTCAGTTCTGGGCATCTTTGAAATACCTATAGAAACTTGTTCCTACATAGTAACTTGCTACTTGAAATGAAAAGTGCTTGCTTAACGCAACGTGCTACATGTTCTGAAAGCCCGAATTGGGAATCTGTGTCAAAACTTTGTTAGGAATTATGTGATCCTTACTAGATGGAAGTAAGGGAGATGGGGCATGAAGTTATTTCTAGGAGTTGGAGACATACTCACTGTAGCTCAGTGCTGTGCATCTTTGAAACACCTATACAAGCTTGTTCCTACATAGTAACATGCAACTTTGAATGAGAATGTGCTTGCTTACAGCAACGTGCTAAATGTTCTGAATGCCCGAATTGGGAATCTGTGTCAAAACTTTGTTAGGAATTATGTGATCCTTACTAGCTGGAAGTAAGGGAGTTGCGACATGAAGTTATTTCCAGGAGTTGGAGACATACCCACTGTAGCTCAGTTCTGGGCATCTTTGAAATACCTATACAAGCTTGTTCCTACATAGTAACATGCAACTTTGAATGAGAATGTGCTTGCTTACAGCAACGTGCTATATGTTCTGAATGCCCGAATTGGGAATCTGTGTCAAAATTTGTTAGGAATTATGTGATCCTTACTAGCTGGAAGTAAGGGAGATGGAGCATGAAGTTATTTCTAGGAGTAGGAGACATACCAAGTTTAGCTCAGTTCTGGGCATCTTTGAAATACCTATACAAACTTGTTCCTACATAGTAACTTGCATCTTTGAATGAGAATGTGCTTGCTTACAGCAACGTGCTTAATGTTCTGAATGCCCGAATTGGAATCTGTGTCAAAACTTTGTTAGGAATTATGTGATCGTTACTAGCTGGAAGTAAGGGAGTTGGGGCATGAAGTTATTTCCAGGAGTTGGAGACATACCCACTTTAGCTCAGTTCTGGGCATTTTTGAAATACCTATACAAACTTTTTCCTACATAGTAACTTGCAACTTTGAATGGGAATGTGCTTGCTTACAGCAACGTGCTATATGTTCTGAATGCCCGAATTGGGAATCTGTGTCAACACTTTGTTAGAAATTATGTGATCCTTACAAGCTGGAAGTAAGGGAGAGGGAGCATGAAGTTATTTCTAGGAGTTGGAGACATAGCCACTATAGCTCAGTTCTGGGCATCTTTGAAATACCTATACAAACTTGTTCCTACATAGTAACTTGCAACTTTGAATGAGAATGTGCTTGCTTACAGCAACGTGCTACATGTTCTGAATGCCCGAATTGGGAATCTGTGTCAAAAATTTGTTAGGAAGTATGTGATCCTTAACACTGGAAGTAAGGGAGATGGAGCATGAAGTTATTTCTAGGAGTTGGAGACATAACCACTTTAGCTCAGTTCTGGGCATCTTTGAAATACCTATACAAACTTGTTCCTACACAGTAACTTGCAACTTTGAATGGGAATGTGCTTGCTTACAGCAACGTGCTATATGTTCTGAATGACCTAATTGGGAATCTGTGTCAAAACTTTGTTAGGAATTATGTGATCCTTACTAGCTGGAAGCAAGGGAGATGGGGCATGAAGTTATTTCTAGGAGTTGGACACATACCAAGTTTAGCTCAGTTCTGGGCATCTTTTAAAGTCCTATACAAACTTGTTCCTACATAGTAACTTGCAACTTTGAATGAGAATGTGCTTACTTACAGCAACGTGCTATATGTTCTGAATGCCCGAATTGGGAATCTGTGTCAAAACTTTGTTAGGAATTATGTCATCCTTACTCTCAGGAAGTAAGGGAGATGGGCATGAAGTTGTTTCTAGGAATTGGAGACATATCCACTTAAAGTCAGTTCTTGGCATCTTTGAAATTCGTATACAAACTTGTTCCTACATTGTAACTTGCTACTTGGAATGAGAAAGTGCTTGCTTAAAGGAACGTGCTATATGTTCTGAATGCCCGGATTTGGAATCTGAGTCAAAACTTTGATAGGAATTATGTGATCCTTACTAGATGGAAGTAAGGGAGATGAGGCATGAAGTTATTTCTAGGAGTTGGAGACATACCCACTTTAGCTCAGTTCTGGGCATCTTTGAAATACCTATAGAAACTTGTTCCTACATAGTAACTTGCTACTTGAAATGAAAAGTGCTTGCTTAACGCAACGTGCTACATGTACTGAAAGCCCGAATTGGGAATCTGTGTCAAAACTTTGTTAGGAATTATGTGATCCTTACTAGCTGGAAGTAAGGGAGATGGGGCATGAAGTTATTTCTAGGAGTTGGAGACATACTCACTGTAGCTCAGTTCTGTGCATCTTTGAAACACCTATACAAGCTTGTTCCTACATAGTAACATGCAACTTTGAATGAGAATGTGCTTGCTTACAGCAACGTGCTAAATGTTCTGAATGCCCGAATTGGGAATCTGTGTCAAAACTTTGTTAGGAATTATGTGATCCTTACTAGCTGGAAGTAAGGGAGTTGCGACATGAAGTTATTTCCAGGAGTTGGAGACATACCCACTGTAGCTCAGTTCTGGGCATCTTTGAAATACCTATACAAGCTTGTTCCTACATAGTAACATGCAACTTTGAATGAGAATGTGCTTGCTTACAGCAACGTGCTATATGTTCTGAATGCCCGAATTGGGAATCTGTGTCAAAATTTGTTAGGAATTATGTGATCCTTACTAGCTGGAAGTAAGGGAGATGGAGCAAGAAGATATTTCTAGGAGTAGGAGACATACCAAGTTTAGCTCAGTTCTGGGCATCTTTGAAATACCTATACAAACTTGTTCCTACATAGTAACTTGCATCTTTGAATGAGAATGTGCTTGCTTACAGCAACGTGCTTAATGTTCTGAATGCCCGAATTGGAATCTGTGTCAAAACTTTGTTAGGAATTATGTGATCGTTACTAGCTGGAAGTAAGGGAGTTGGTACATGAAGTTATTTGTAGGAGTTGGAGACATACCCACTTTAGCTCAGTTCTGGGCATCTTTGAAATACCTTTACAAACTTGGTCCTCCATAGTAACTTGCTACTTGGAATGAGAAAGTGATTGCTTAAAGGAACGTTCTATATGTTCTGAATGCCCGAATTGGGAATCGGTGTCAAAACTTTGTTAGGAATTATGTGATCCTTACTAGCTGGAAGTAAGGGAGATGGGACATGAAGTTACTTCTAGGAGTTGGAAACATACCAAGTTTAGCTCAGTTCTGGGTATCATTGAAATACCTATACAAACTTGTTCCTACATAGTAACTTGCATCTTTGATTGAGAATGTGCTTGCTTAAAGCAACGTGCTATATGTTCTGAATGCCCGAATTGGGAATCTGTGTCAAAATTTGTTAGGAATTATGTGATCCTTAATAGCTGGAAGCAAAGGAAATGGGGCATGAAGTTATTACTAGGAGTTGGAGACATACCAAGTATAACTCAGTTCTGGGCATCTTTGAAAGTCCTATACAAACTTGTTCCTACATAGTAACTTGCAACTTTGAATGAGAATGTGCTTACTTACAGCAACGTGCTATATGTTCTGAATGCCGGAATTGGGAATCTGTGTCAAAACTTTGTTAGGAATTATGTGATCCTTACTAGATGGAAGTAAGGGAGTTGCGGCCTGAAGTTATTTCTAGGAGTTGGACTCATCTCAAATTTAACTCAGTTCTGGGCATCTTTGAAATAGCTATACAAACTTGTTCCTACATAGTAACTTGCAACTTTGAATGAGAATGTGCTTTCTTACAGCAACGTGCTATATGTTCTGAAAGCCCGAATAGGGAATCTGTGACAAAACTTTGTTAGGAATTATGTGATCCTTACTAGCTGGAAGTAAGGGAGATGGGGCATGAAGTTATTTCTAGGAGTTGGAGACATAGCCACTTTAGCTCAGTTCTGGGCATCTTTGAAATAGCTATACAAACTTGTTCCTACGTAGTAACTTGCAACTTTGAATGAGAATGTGCTTGCTTACAGCAACGTGCTACATGTTCTGAATGCCCGAATTGGGAATCTGTGTCAAAACTTTGTTAGGAATTATGTGATCCTTACTAGCTGGAAGTAAGGGAGTTGCAGCATGAAGTTATTTCTAGGAGTTGGAGACATACCAAGTTTAGCTCAGTTCTGGGCATCTTTGAAATACCTATACAAACTTGTTCCTACATAGTAACTTGCAACTTTTAATGAGAATTTGCTTGCTTACAGCAACGTGCTATATGTTCTGAATGCGCGAATTGGGAATCTGTGTCAAAACTTTGTTAGGAATTATGTGATCCTTACTAGCTGGAAGTAAGGGAGATGGGGCATGAAGTTATTTCTAGGAGTTGGTGACATACCAAGTTTAGCTCAGTTCTGGGCATCTTTGAAATACCTATACAAACTTGTTCCTACATAGTAACTTGCATCTTTGAATGAGAATCTGCTTGCTTACATCAACGTGCTATATGTTCTGAAGGCCCGAATTGGGAATCTGTGCAAATCTTTGTTAGGAATTATGTGATCCTTACTAGCTGGAAGCAAGGGAGATGGGGCATGAAGTTATTTCTAGGAGTTGGAGACATACCAAGTTTAGCTCAGTTCTGGGCATCTTTGAAAGTCCTATACAAACTTGTTCCTACATAGTAACTTGCAACTTTGAATGAGAATGTGCTTGCTCACAGCAACGTGCTATATGTTCTGAATGCCCGAATTGGGAATCTGTGTCAAAACATTGTTAGGAATTATGTGATCCTTACTAGCTGGAAGTAAGTGAGATGGGGCATGAAGTTATTTCTAGGAGTTGGAGACATACCCACTTTACCTCCGTTCTGGGCATCTTTGAAATACCTATACAAACTTGTTCCTACATAGTAACTTGCTACTTGGAATGAGAAAGTGCTTGCTTAAATAACGTGCAATATGTTCTGAATGCCCGAATTGGGAATCTGTCTCAAAACTTTGTTAGGAATTATGTGATCCTTACCAGCTGGAAGTAAGGGAGATGGGGCATGAAGTTGTTTCTAGGAGTTGGAGACATACCAATTTATCTCAGTTCTGGGCATCTTTGAAATACCTATACAAACTTGTTCCTACATAGTAACTTGCAACTTTGAATGAGAATGTGCTTGCTTACAGCAACGTGCTATATGTTCTGAATGACCAAATAGGGAATCTGAGTCAAAACTTTGTTAGAGATTATGTGATCCTTACTAGATGGAAGTAAGGGAGATGGGGCATGAAGTTATTTCTAGGAGTTGGAGACATACTCACTTCACCTCAGTTCTTGGCATCTTTGAAATACATTTACAAACATGTTCCTACATAGTAACTTGCTACTTGGAATGAGAATGTGCTTGCTTACAGCAACGTGCTATATGTTCTGAATGCCGGAATTGGGAATCTGTGTCAAAACTTTGTTAGGAATTATCTGATCCTTACTAGCTGGAAGTAAGGGAGATGGGGCATGAAGTTATTTCTAGGAGTTGGAGACATACCAAGTTTAGCTAAGTTCTGGGCATCTTTGAAATACCTATACAAACTTGTTCCTACATAGTAACTTGCAACTTTGAATGAGAATGTGCTTACTTACAGCAACGTGTTATATGTTCTGAATGCCCGAATTGGGAATCTGTGTCAAAATTTATTAGGAATTATGTGATACTTACTACCTGGAAGTAAATGAGTTGGGACATGAAGTTATTTCTAGAGGTTGGAGACATACCAAGTTTACCTCAGTTCTGGGCATCTTTGACATACCTATACAAACATGTTCCTTCATAGTAACTTGCGTCTTTGAATGAGAATGTGCTTGCTTACAGCAACGTGCTATATGTTCTAAATGACCGAATTGGGAATCTGTGTCAAAACATTGTTAGGAAATATGTGATCCTTACTAGCTGGAAGTAAGTGAGTTGGGACATGAAGTTATTTCTAGGAGTTGAAGACATAGCAAGTTTAGCTCACTTCTGGGCATCTTTGAAATACCTTTACAAATTTGTTCCTCCATAGTAAATTGCTACTTGGAATGAGAAAGTGCTTGCTTACAGCAACGTTCTATATGTTCTGAATGCCCGAATTGGGAATCTGTGTCAAAACTTTGTTAGGAATTATGTGATCCTTAATAGCTGGAAGCAAAGGAGATGGGGCATGAAGTTATTACTAGGAGTTGGAGACATACCAAGTATAACTCAGTTCTGGGCATTTTGAAAGTCCTATACAAACTTGTTCCTACATAGTAACTTGCAACTTTGAATGAGAATGTGCTTGCTTACAGCAACGTGCTATATGTTCTGAATGCCGGAATTGGGAATCTGTGTCAAAACATTGTTAGGAATTATGTGATCCTTACTAGCTGGAAGTAAGGGAGAAGGGGCATGAAGTTATTTCTAGGAGTTGAAGACATAGCAAGTTTACCTCAGTTCTTGGCATCTTTGAAATACCTTTACAAACTTGGTCCTCCATAGTAACTTGCTACTTGGAATGAGAAAGTGCTTGCTTAAAGGAACGTTCTATATGTTCTGAATGCCCGAATTGGGAATCTGTGTCAAAACTTTGTTAGGAATTGTGTGATCCTTACTAGCTGGAAGTAAGGGAGATGGGACATGAAGTTACTTCTAGGAGTTGGAGACATACCAAGTTTAGCTCAGTTCTGGGTATCATTGAAATACCTATACAAACTTGTTCCTACATAGTAACTTGCATCTTTGATTGAGAATGTGCTTGCTTAAAGCAACGTGCTATATGTTCTGAATGCCCGAATTGGGAATCTGTGTCAAAACTTTGTTAGGAATTATGTGATCCTTAATAGCTGGAAGCAAAGGAGATGGGGCATGAAGTTATTACTAGGAGTTGGAGACATACCAAGTATAACTCAGTTCTGGGCATCTTTGAAAGTCCTATACAAACTTGTTCCTACATAGTAACTTGCAACTTTGAATGAGAATGTGCTTGCTTACAGCAACGTGCTATATGTTCTGAATGCCGGAATTGGGAATCTGTGTCAAAACTTTGTTAGGAATTATGTGATCCTTACTAGATGGAAGTAAGGGAGTTGCGGCCTGAAGTTATTTCTAGGAGTTGGACTCATCTCAAATTTAACTCAGTTCTGGGCATCTTTGAAATAGCTATACAAACTTGTTCCTACATAGTAACTTGCAACTTTGAATGAGAATGTGCTTGCTTACAGCAACGTGCTATATGTTCTGAAAGCCCGAATAGGGAATCTGTGACAAAACTTTGTTAGGAATTATGTGATCCTTACTAGCTGGAAGTAAGGGAGATGGGGCATGAAGTTATTTCTAGGAGTTGGAGACATAGCCACTTTAGCTCAGTTCTGGGCATCTTTGAAATAGCTATACAAACTTGTTCCTACGTAGTAACTTGCAACTTTGAATGAGAATGTGCTTGCTTACAGCAACGTGCTACATGTTCTGAATGCCCGAATTGGGAATCTGTGTCAAAACTTTGTTAGGAATTATGTGATCCTTACTAGCTGGAAGTAAGGGAGTTGCAGCATGAAGTTATTTCTAGGAGTTGGAGACATACCAAGTTTAGCTCAGTTCTGGGCATCTTTGAAATACCTATACAAACTTGTTCCTACATAGTAACTTGCAACTTTTAATGAGAATTTGCTTGCTTACAGCAACGTGCTATATGTTCTGAATGCGCGAATTGGGAATCTGTGTCAAAACTTTGTTAGGAATTATGTGATCCTTACTAGCTGGAAGTAAGGGAGATGGGGCATGAAGTTATTTCTAGGAGTTGGTGACATACCAAGTTTAGCTCAGTTCTGGGCATCTTTGAAATACCTATACAAACTTGTTCCTACATAGTAACTTGCATCTTTGAATGAGAATCTGCTTGCTTACATCAACGTGCTATATGTTCTGAAGGCCCGAATTGGGAATCTGTGCAAATCTTTGTTAGGAATTATGTGATCCTTACTAGCTGGAAGCAAGGGAGATGGGGCATGAAGTTATTTCTAGGAGTTGGAGACATACCAAGTTTAGCTCAGTTCTGGGCATCTTTGAAAGTCCTATACAAACTTGTTCCTACATAGTAACTTGCAACTTTGAATGAGAATGTGCTTGCTCACAGCAACGTGCTATATGTTCTGAATGCCCGAATTGGGAATCTGTGTCAAAACATTGTTAGGAATTATGTGATCCTTACTAGCTGGAAGTAAGTGAGATGGGGCATGAAGTTATTTCTAGGAGTTGGAGACATACCCACTTTACCTCCGTTCTGGGCATCTTTGAAATACCTATACAAACTTGTTCCTACATAGTAACTTGCTACTTGGAATGAGAAAGTGCTTGCTTAAATAACGTGCAATATGTTCTGAATGCCCGAATTGGGAATCTGTCTCAAAACTTTGTTAGGAATTATGTGATCCTTACCAGCTGGAAGTAATGGAGATGGGGCATGAAGTTGTTTCTAGGAGTTGGAGACATACCAATTTATCTCAGTTCTGGGCATCTTTGAAATACCTATACAAACTTGTTCCTACATAGTAACTTGCAACTTTGAATGAGAATGTGCTTGCTTACAGCAACGTGCTATATGTTCTGAATGACCAAATAGGGAATCTGAGTCAAAACTTTGTTAGAGATTATGTGATCCTTACTAGATGGAAGTAAGGGAGATGGGGCATGAAGTTATTTCTAGGAGTTGGAGACATACTCACTTCACCTCAGTTCTTGGCATCTTTGAAATACATTTACAAACATGTTCCTACATAGTAACTTGCTACTTGGAATGAGAAAGTGCTTGCTTAAAGGAACGTTCTATATGTTCTGAATGCCCGAATTGGGAATCTGTGTCAAAACTTTGTTAGGAATTATCTGATCCTTACTAGCTGGAAGTAAGGGAGATGGGGCATGAAGTTATTTCTAGGAGTTGGAGACATACCAAGTTTAGCTAAGTTCTGGGCATCTTTGAAATACCTATACAAACTTGTTCCTACATAGTAACTTGCAACTTTGAATGAGAATGTGCTTACTTACAGCAACGTGTTATATGTTCTGAATGCCCGAATTGGGAATCTGTGTCAAAATTTATTAGGAATTATGTGATACTTACTACCTGGAAGTAAATGAGTTGGGACATGAAGTTATTTCTAGAGGTTGGAGACATACCAAGTTTACCTCAGTTCTGGGCATCTTTGACATACCTATACAAACATGTTCCTTCATAGTAACTTGCGTCTTTGAATGAGAATGTGCTTGCTTACAGCAACGTGCTATATGTTCTAAATGACCGAATTGGGAATCTGTGTCAAAACTTTGTTAGGAAATATGTGATCCTTACTAGCTGGAAGTAAGTGAGTTGGGACATGAAGTTATTTCTAGGAGTTGAAGACATAGCAAGTTTAGCTCACTTCTGGGCATCTTTGAAATACCTTTACAAATTTGTTCCTCCATAGTAAATTGCTACTTGGAATGAGAAAGTGCTTGCTTACAGCAACGTTCTATATGTTCTGAATGCCCGAATTGGGAATCTGTGTCAAAACTTTGTTAGGAATTATGTGATCCTTAATAGCTGGAAGCAAAGGAGATGGGGCATGAAGTTATTACTAGGAGTTGGAGACATACCAAGTATAACTCAGTTCTGGGCATTTTGAAAGTCCTATACAAACTTGTTCCTACATAGTAACTTGCAACTTTGAATGAGAATGTGCTTGCTTACAGCAACGTGCTATATGTTCTGAATGCCGGAATTGGGAATCTGTGTCAAAACTTTGTTAGGAATTATGTGATCCTTACTAGCTGGAAGTAAGGGAGAAGGGGCATGAAGTTATTTCTAGGAGTTGAAGACATAGCAAGTTTACCTCAGTTCTTGGCATCTTTGAAATACCTTTACAAACTTGGTCCTCCATAGTAACTTGCTACTTGGAATGAGAAAGTGCTTGCTTAAAGGAACGTTCTATATGTTCTGAATGCCCGAATTGGGAATCTGTGTCAAAACTTTGTTAGGAATTGTGTGATCCTTACTAGCTGGAAGTAAGGGAGATGGGACATGAAGTTACTTCTAGGAGTTGGAGACATACCAAGTTTAGCTCAGTTCTGGGTATCATTGAAATACCTATACAAACTTGTTCCTACATAGTAACTTGCATCTTTGATTGAGAATGTGCTTGCTTAAAGCAACGTGCTATATGTTCTGAATGCCCGAATTGGGAATCTGTGTCAAAACTTTGTTAGGAATTATGTGATCCTTAATAGCTGGAAGCAAAGGAGATGGGGCATGAAGTTATTACTAGGAGTTGGAGACATACCAAGTATAACTCAGTTCTGGGCATCTTTGAAAGTCCTATACAAACTTGTTCCTACATAGTAACTTGCAACTTTGAATGAGAATGTGCTTGCTTACAGCAACGTGCTATATGTTCTGAATGCCGGAATTGGGAATCTGTGTCAAAACTTTGTTAGGAATTATGTGATCCTTACTAGATGGAAGTAAGGGAGTTGCGGCATGAAGTTATTTCTAGGAGTTGGACTCATCTCAAGTTTAACTCAGTTCTGGGCATCTTTGAAATAGCTATACAAACTTGTTCCTACATAGTAACTTGCAACTTTGAATGAGAATGTGCTTGCTTACAGCAACGTGCTATATGTTCTGAAAGCCCGAATTGGGAATCTGTGACAAAACTTTGTTAGGAATTATGTGATCCTTACTAGCTGGAAGTAAGGGAGATGGGGCATGAAGTTATTTCTGGGAGTTGGAGACATAGCCACTTTAGCTCAGTTCTGGGCATCTTTGAAATAGCTATACAAACTTGTTCCTACGTAGTAACTTGCAACTTTGAATGAGAATGTGCTTGCTTACAGCAACGTGCTATATGTTCTGAATGCCGGAATTGGGAATCTGTGTCAAAACTTTGTTAGGAATTATGTGATCCTTACTAGATGGAAGTAAGGGAGTTGCGGCCTGAAGTTATTTCTAGGAGTTGGACTCATCTCAAATTTAACTCAGTTCTGGGCATCTTTGAAATAGCTATACAAACTTGTTCCTACATAGTAACTTGCAACTTTGAATGAGAATGTGCTTGCTTACAGCAACGTGCTATATGTTCTGAAAGCCCGAATAGGGAATCTGTGACAAAACTTTGTTAGGAATTATGTGATCCTTACTAGCTGGAAGTAAGGGAGATGGGGCATGAAGTTATTTCTAGGAGTTGGAGACATAGCCACTTTAGCTCAGTTCTGGGCATCTTTGAAATAGCTATACAAACTTGTTCCTACGTAGTAACTTGCAACTTTGAATGAGAATGTCCTTGCTTACAGCAACGTGCTACATGTTCTGAATGCCCGAATTGGGAATCTGTGTCAAAACTTTGTTAGGAATTATGTGATCCTTACTAGCTGGAAGTAAGGGAGTTGCAGCATGAAGTTATTTCTAGGAGTTGGAGACATACCAAGTTTAGCTCAGTTCTGGGCATCTTTGAAATACCTATACAAACTTGTTCCTACATAGTAACTTGCAACTTTTAATGAGAATTTGCTTGCTTACAGCAACGTGCTATATGTTCTGAATGCGCGAATTGGGAATCTGTGTCAAAACTTTGTTAGGAATTATGTGATCCTTACTAGCTGGAAGTAAGGGAGATGGGGCATGAAGTTATTTCTAGGAGTTGGTGACATACCAAGTTTAGCTCAGTTCTGGGCATCTTTGAAATACCTATACAAACTTGTTCCTACATAGTAACTTGCATCTTTGAATGAGAATCTGCTTGCTTACATCAACGTGCTATATGTTCTGAAGGCCCGAATTGGGAATCTGTGCAAATCTTTGTTAGGAATTATGTGATCCTTACTAGCTGGAAGCAAGGGAGATGGGGCATGAAGTTATTTCTAGGAGTTGGAGACATACCAAGTTTAGCTCAGTTCTGGGCATCTTTGAAAGTCCTATACAAACTTGTTCCTACATAGTAACTTGCAACTTTGAATGAGAATGTGCTTGCTCACAGCAACGTGCTATATGTTCTGAATGCCCGAATTGGGAATCTGTGTCAAAACATTGTTAGGAATTATGTGATCCTTACTAGCTGGAAGTAAGGGAGTTGCGGCATGAAGTTATTTCTAGGAGTTGGAGACATACCAAGTTTAGCTTAGTTCTGGGCATCATTGAAATACCTATACAAACTTGTTCCTACATAGTAACTTGCAACTATGAATGAGAATGTGCTTGCTTACAGCAACGTGCTATATGTTCTGAATGCCCGAATTGGGAATCTGTGTCAAAACTTTGTTAGGAATTATGTGATCCTTACTATCTGAAAGTATGGGAGATGGGGCATGAAGTTACTTCTAGGAGTTGGAGACGTAGCAAGTTTAGCTCAGTTCTGGGCATCTTTGAAATACCTATACAAACTTGTTCCTACATAGTAACTTGCATCTTTGAATGAGAATGTGCTTGCTTACAGCAACGTGCTTAATGTTCTGAATGACCGAATTGGGAATCAGTGTCAAAGCTTTGTTAGGAATATGTGATCGTTACTAGCTGGAAGTAAGGGAGTTGGGACATGAAGTTATTTGTAGGAGTTGGAGACATACCCGCTTTAGCTCAGTTCTGGGCATCTTTGAAATACATTTATAAACATGTTCCTACATAGTATCTTGCAACTTGGAATGAGAAAGTGCTTGCTTAAAGGAACGTTCTATATGTTCTGAATGCCCGAATTGGGAATCTGTGTCAAAACTTTCTTAGGAATTATGTGATCCTTACTAGCTGGAAGTAAGGGAGATGGGGCATGAAGTTATTTCTAGGAGTTGGAGACATACCAAGTTTAGCTCAGTTCTGGGCATCTTTGAAATACCTATACAAACTTGTTCCTACATAGTAACTTGCAACTTTGAATGAGAATGTGCTTACTTACAGCAACGTGTTATATGTTCTGAATGCCCGAATTGGGAATCTGTGTCAAAACTTTGTTAGGAATTATGTGATACTTACTACCTGGAAGTAAGTGAGTTGGGACATGAAGTTATTTCTAGAGGTTGGAGACATACCAAGTTTAGCTCAGTTCTGGGCATCTTTGAAATACCTATACAAACTTGTTCCTACATAGTAACTTGCAAATTTGATTGAGAATCTGCTTGCTTACAGCAACGTGCTATATGTTCTGAATGCCCGAATTGGGAATCTGTGTCAAAACATTTTTAGGAATTATGTGATCCTTACTAGCTGGAAGTAAGGGAGATGGGCCATGAAGTTATTTCTAGGAGTTGGAGACATACCAAGTTTACCTCAGTTCTTGGCATCTTTGAAATACCTATACAAACTTGTTCCTTAATAGTAAATTGCATCTATGAATGAGAATGTGCTTGCTTACAGCAACGTGCTATATGTTCTGAATGCCGGAATTGGGAATCTGTGTCAAAACTTTGTTAGGAATTATGTGATCCTTACTAGATGGAAGTAAGGGAGTTGCGGCCTGAAGTTATTTCTAGGAGTTGGACTCATCTCAAGTTTAACTCAGTTCTGGGCATCTTTGAAATAGCTATACAAACTTGTTCCTACATAGTAACTTGCAACTTTGAATGAGAATGTGCTTGCTTACAGCAACGTGCTACATGTTCTGAATGCCCGAATTGGGAATCTGTGACAAAACTTTGTTAGGAATTATGTGATCCTTACTAGCTGGAAGTAAGGGAGATGGGGCATGAAGTTATTTCTAGGAGTTGGAGACATAGCCACTTTAGCTCAGTTCTGGGCATCTTTGAAATAGCTATACAAACTTGTTCCTACGTAGTAACTTGCAACTTTGAATGAGAATGTGCTTGCTTACAGCAACGTGCTACATGTTCTGAATGCCCGAATCGGGAATCTGTGTCAAAACTTTGTTAGGAATTATGTGATCCTTACTAGCTGGAAGTAAGGGAGTTGCAGCATGAAGTTATTTCTAGGAGTTGGAGACATACCAAGTTTAGCTCAGTTCTGGGCATCTTTGAAATACCTATACAAACTTGTTTCTACATAGTAACTTGCATCTTTGAATGAGAATCTGCTTGCTTACATCAACGTGCTATATGTTCTGAAGGCCCGAATTGGGAATCTGTGCAAATCTTTGTTAGGAATTATGTGATCCTTACTAGCTGGAAGTAAGGGAGACGGGGCATAAAGTTGTTTCTAGTAGTTGGAGACATACCAAGTTTAGCACAATTCTGGGCATCTTTGAAATACCTATACAAACTTGTTCCTACATAGTAACTTGCATCTTTGAATGAGAATGTGCTTGCTTACAGCAACGTGCTACATATTCTGAATGCCCGAATTGGGAAACTGTGTCAAAACTTTGTTAGGAATTATGTGATCCTTACTAGCTGGAAGTAAGGGAGATTGGGCATGAAGTTGTTTCTAGGAGTTGGATACATACCCACTTTAGCTCAGTACTGGGCATCTTTGAAATACCTATACAAACTTGTTCCTACATAGTAACTTGGAACTATGAATGAGAATGTGCTTGCTTAAAGCAACGTGCTATATGTTCTGAATGCCCGAATTGGGAATCTGTGTCATAACTTTGTTAGGAATTATGTGATCCTTACTAGCTGGAGGTAAGGGAGATGGGGCATGAAGTTATTTCTAGGAGTTGGAGACATACCAAGTTTAGCTCAGTTCTGGGCATCTTTGAAATACCTATACAAACTTGTTCCTACATAGTAACTTGCAACTTTGAATGAGAATGTGCTTGCTTACCGCAACGTGCTATATGTTCTGAATGCCCGAATTGGGAAACTGTGTCAAAATTTTGTTAGGAATTATGTGATCCTTACTAGCTGGAAGTAAGGGAGTTGGGGCATGAAGTTATTTCTAGGAGTTGGAGACATACCCAATTTAGCTCAGATCTGGGCATCTTTGAAATACCTATACAAACTTCTTCCTACATAGTAACTTGCAACTTTGAATGAGAATATGCTAGCTTACAGCAACGTGCTATATGTTCTGAATGCCCGAATGGGGAATCTGTGTCAAAACTTTGTTAGGAATTATGTGATCCTTACTAGCTTGAAGTAATGGAGATGGGGCATGAAGATATTTCTAGGAATTTAACACATACCAAATTTAGCTAAGTTCTGGGCATCTTTGAAATACCTATACAAACCTGTTCCTACATAGTAACTTGCTACTTTGAATGAGAATGTGCATGCTTACAGCAACGTGCTATATGTTCTGAATGTCCGAATTGGGAATCTGTGTCAAAACTTTGTTAGGAATTATGTGATCCTTACTAGCTGGAAGCAAGGGAGATGGGGCATGAAGTTATTTCTAGGAGTTGGACACATACCAAGTTTAGCTCAGTTCTGGGCATCTTTGAAATACCTATACAAACTTGTTCCTACATAGCAACTTGGAACTTTGAATGAGAATGTGCTTACATACAGCAACGTGCTATATGTTCTGAATGCCCGAATTGGGAATCTGTGTCAAAACTTTGTTAGGAATTATGTGATCCTTACTAGCTGGAAGTAAGGGAGATGGGGAATGAAGTTATTTCTAGGAGTTGGAGACATACCCACTTTACCTCAGTTCTTGGCATCTTTGAAATACATTTACTAACATGTTCCTACATAGCAACTTGCTACTTAGAATGAGAAAGTGCTTGCTTAAAGGAACGTTCTATATGTTCTGAATGCCCGAATGGGGAATCTGTGTCAAAACTTTGTTAGGAATTATGTGATCCTTAATAGCTGGAATTAAGGGAGATTGGGCATGAAGTTATTTCTAGGAGTTGGAGACATACCAACTTTAGCTCAGTTCTGGGCATCTTTGAAATACCTATACAAACTTCTTCCTAAATAGTAACTTGCAACTTTGAATGAGAATGTGCTTGCTTACAGCAACGTGCTATATGTTCTGAATGCCCGAATTGGGAATCTGTGTCAAAAGTTTGTTAGGAATTATGTGATCCTTACTAGCCTGAAGTAAGGGAGATGGGGCATGAAGTTATTTCTATGAGTTGAAGACATAGCAAGTTTAGCTCAGTTCTGGGCATCTTTAAAAGTCCTATACAAACTTGTTCCTGCATAGTAACTTGCAACTTTGAATGAGAGTGTGCTTGCTTACAGCAACGTGCCGTATGTTCTGAATGCCCGAATTGGGAATCTGTGTCAAAACTTTGTTAGGAATTATGTGATCCTTACTAGCTGGAAGTAAGAGAGATGGGGCATGAAGTTATTTCTAGGAGTTGGAGACATACCATGTTTAGCTCAATTCTGGGCATCTTTGAAATACCTATACAAACTTGCTCCTACATAGTAACTTGCAACTATGAATGAGAATGTGCTTCCTTAAAGCAACGTGCTATATGTTCTGAATGCCCGTATTGGGAATCTGTGTCAAAACTTTGTTAGGAATTACGTGATCCTTACTAGCTGGAAGTAAGGGAGATGGGGCATGAAGTTATTTCTAGGAGTTGGACACATACCCACTTTAGCTCTGTTCTAGACATCTTTGAAATACCTATAGAAACTTGTTCCTACATAGTAACTTGCTACTTGGAATGAGAAAGTGCTTGCTTAAAGCAACGTGCTACATGTTCTGAATGCCCGAATTGGGAATCTGTGTCAAAACTTTGTTAGGAATTATGTGATCCTTACTAGCTGGAAGTAAGGGAGATGGGGCATGAAGTTATTTCTAGGAGTTGGAGACATACCCACTTTAGCTCAGTTCTGGGCATCTTTGAAATACCTATACAAACTTGTTTCTACATAGTAACTTGCAACTTTGAATGAGAATGTGCTTGCTTACAGCAACGTGCTATATGTTCTGAATGCCCGAATGGGGAATCTGTGTCAAAACTTTGTTAGGAATTATGTGATCCTTACTAGCTAAAAGTAAGGGAGATGGGGCATGAAGTTATTTCTGGGAGTTGGAGACATACCCACTTTAGTTCAGTTCTTTGCATCTTTGAAATACCAATACAAACTTGTTCCTACATAGTAACTTGCTACTTGGAATGAGAAAGTGCTTGCTTAAAGCAACGTGCTAAATGTTCTGAATGCCCGAATTGGGAAGCTGTGTCAAAATCTTCTTAGGAATTATGTGATCCTTACTAGCTGGAAGTAAGGGAAATGCGGCATGAAGTTATTTCTAGGAGTTGAAGACATAGCAAGTTTAGCTCAGTTCTGGCCATCTTTGAAAGTCCTATACAAACTAATTCCTGCATAGTAACTTGCAATATGAATGAGAATGTGCTTGCTTACTGCAACGTGCTATATGTTCTGAATGCCCGAATTGGGAATCTGTGTCAAAACTTTGTTAGGAATCATGTTATCCTTACTAGCTGGAAGTAAGGGAGATGGGGCATGAAGTTATTTCTAGGAGTAGGAGACATACCAAGTTTAGCTCCGTTCTGCGCATCTTTGAAGTACCTATACAAACTTGTTCCTACATAGTAACTTGCAACTTTGAATGAGAATGTGCTTGCTTACAGCCACGTGCTACATGTTCTGAATACCCGTATTGGGAATCTGTGTCAAAACTTTGTTAGGAATTATGTGATCCTTACTAGCTGGATGTAAGGGAGATGGGGCATGAAGTTGTTTCTAGGAGTTGGAGACATACCCATTTTACCTCAGTTCTGGGCATCTTTGAAATACCTATACAAACTTGTTCCTACATAGTAACTTGCAACTTTGAATGAGAATGTGCTTGCTTACAGCAACGTGCTATATGTTCTGAATGCCCGGATTGGGAATCTGTGTCAAAACTTTGTTAGGAATTATGTGATCCTTACTAGCTGGAAGTAATTGAGTTGGGGAATGAAGTTATTTGTAGGAGTTGGAGACATACAAGGTTTTGCTCAGTTCTGGGCATCTTTGAAATATCTATACAAACTTGTTCCTACATAGTAACTTGCAACTTTGAATGAGAATGTGCTTGCTTACAGCAACGTGCTATATGTTCTGAATGCCCGAATTGGGAATCTGTGTCAAAACTTTGTTAGCAATTATGTGATCCTTACTAGCTGGAAGTAAGGGAGATGGGACATGAAGTTATTTCTAGGAGTTGTACACATACCAAGTTTAGCTCAGTTCTGGGCATCTTTGAAATACCTATACAAACTTGTTCCTACATAATAACTTGCAACTTTGAATGAGAATGTGCTTGCTTACAGCAACGTGCTATATGTTCTGAATGCCCGAATTGGGAATGTGTGCCAAATCTTTGTTTTGAATTATGTGATCCTTACTAGCTGAAAGTAAGGGAGATGGGGCATGAAGATATTTCTAGGAGTTTGAAACATACCAAGTTTAGCTCAGTTCTGGGCATCTTTGAAATACCTATACAAACTTGTTCCTACATAGTAACTTGCAACTTTGAATGAGAATGTGCTTGCTTACAGCAACGTGCTATATGTTCTGAATGCCCGATTGGGAATCTGTGTCAAAACTTTGTTAGGAATTATGTGATCCTTACTAGCTGGAAGTAAGGGAGATGGGGCATGAAGTTATTTCTAGGAGTTGGAGACATACAACGTTTAGCTCAGTTCTGGGCATCTTTGAAATACCTATACAAACTTGTTCCTACATAGTAACTTGCAACTTTGAATGAGAATGTGCTTGCTTACAGCAACGTGCTACATGTTCTGAATTCCCGAATTGGGAATCTGTGCCAAAACTTTGTTAGGAATTATGTGATCCTTACTAGCTGGAAGTAAGGGAGATGGGGCATGAAGTTATATCTGGGAGTTGGAGACATACAACGTTTAGCTCAGTTCTGGGCATCTTTGAAATACCTATACAAACTTGTTCCTACATAGTAACTTGCAACTTTGAATGAGAATGGGCTTGCTTACAGCAACGTGCTATATGTTCTGAATGCCCGAATTGGGAATCTGTGTCAAAACTTTGTTAGGAATTATGTCATCCTAACTAGCTGGAGTAAGGGAGATGGGGCATGAAGTTATTTCTAGGAGTTGGAGACATACAAGGTTTGGCTCAGTTCTGGGCATCTTAGAAATAACTATACAAACTTATTCCTACATAGTAACTTGCAACTTTGAATGAGAATGTGCTTGCTTACAGCAACGTGCTATATGTTCTGAATGCCCGAATTGGGAATCTGTGTCAGAACTTTGTTAGGAATTATGTGATCCTTACTAGCTGGAAGTAAGTGAGATGGGGCATGAAGTTATTTCTAGGAGTTGGAAACATACCAAGTTTAGCTCAGTTCTGGGCATCTTTGAAATACCTATACAAACTTGTTCCTACATAGTAACTTGCAACTTCGAATGAGAATGTGCTTGCATACAGCAACGTGCTATATGTTCGGAATGCCCGAATTGGGAATCTGTGTCAAATCTTTCTTAGAAATTATGTGATCCTTACTAGCTGGAAGTAAGGGAGATGGGGCATGAAGTTATTTCTAGGAGTTGGAGACATACAACGTTTAGCCCAGTTCTGGGCATCTTTGAAATACCTATACAAACTTGTTCCTACATAGTAACTTGCAACTTTGAATGAGAATGTGCTTGCTTACAGAAACGTGCTATATGTTCTGAATGCCCGAATTGGGAATCTGTGTCAAAACTTTGTTAGGAATTATGTGATCCTTACTACCTGGAAGTAAGGGAGATGGGGCTTGAAGTTATTTCTAGGAGTTGTACACATACCAAGTTACCTCAGTTCTGGACATCTTTGAAATACCTATACAAAACTTGTTCCTACATAGTAACTTGCAACTTTGAATGAGAATGTGCTTGCTTACACCAACGTGCTATATGTTCTGAATGCCCGAATTGGGAATGTGTGCCAAAATTTTGTTAGGAATTATGTGATTCTTACTAGCTTAAAGTAAGGGAGATGGGGCATGAAGTTATTTCTAGGAGTTTGAAACATACCAAATTTAGCTCAGTTCTGGGCATCTTTGAAATACCTATACAAACTTGTTCCTACATAATAACTTGCAACTTTGAATGAGAATGTGCTTGCTTACAGCAACGTGCTACATGTTCTGAATGCCCGAATTGGGAATCTGTGTCAAAACTTTGTTAGGAATTATGTGATCCTTACTAGCTGGAAGTAAGTGAGATGGGGCATGAAGTTATATCTGGGAGTTGGAGACATACAACGTTTAGCTCAGTTCTGGGCATCTTTAAAATAAATATACAAACTTGTTCCTACATAGTAACTTGCAACTTTGAATGAGAATGTGCTTGCTTACAGCAACGTGCTATATGTTCTGAATCCCCGAATTGGGAATCTGTGTCAAAAATTTGTTAGTAATTATGTGATCCTTACTAGCTGGAGTAAGGGAGATGGGGCATGAAGTTATTTCTAGGAGTTGGAGACATACAACGTTTAGCTCAGTTCTGGGCATATTTGAAATACCTATACAAACTTGTTCCTACATAGTAACTTGCAACTTTCAATGAGAATGTGCTTGCTTACAGCAACGTGCTATATGTACTGAATGCCCGATTTGGGAAGCTGTGTCAAAACATTGTTAGGAATTTGTGATCCTTACTAGCTGGAAGTAAGGGAGATGGGGCATGCAGTTATTTCTAGGAGTTGGAAACATACCAAGTTTAGCTCAGTTCTGGGCATCTTTGAAATACCTATACAAACTTGTTCCTACATAGTAACTTGCAACTTTGAATGAGAATGTGCTTGCTTACAGCAACGTGCTATATGTTCTGAATGCCCGAATTGGGAATCTGTGTCAAAACTTTGTTAGGAATTATGTGATCCTTACTAGCTGGAAGTAAGGGAGATGGGGCATGAAGTTATTTGTAGGAGTTGGAGACATACAACGTTTAGCTCAGTTCTGGGCATCTTTGAAATACCTATACAAACTTGTTCCTACATAGTAACTTGCAACTTTGAATGAGAATGTGCTTGCTTACAGCAACGTGCTATAAGTTCTGAACGCCCGAATTGGGAATCTGTGTCAAAACATTGTTAGGAATTTGTGATCCTTACTAGCTGGATGTAAGGGAGATGGGGCATGAAGTTATTTCTAGGAGTTGGAAACATACCAAGTTTAGCTCAGTTCTGGGCATCTTTGAAATACCTATACAAACTTGTTCCTACATAGTAACTGGCAACTTTGAATGAGAATGTGCTTGCTTACAGCAACGTGCTATATGTTCTGAATGCCCGAATTGGGAATCTGTGTCAAAACTTTGCTAGAAATTATGTGATCCTTACTAGCTGGAAGTAAGGGAGATGGGGCATGATGTTATTTGTAGGAGTTGGAGACATACAACGTTTAGCTCAGTTCTGGGCATCTTTGAAATACCTATACAAACTTGTTCCTACATAGTAACTTGCAACTTTGAATGAGAATGTGCTTGCTTACAGCAACGTGCTATAATTTCTGAACGCCCGAATTGGGAATCTGTGTCAAAACTTTGTTAGGAATTATGTGATCCTAACTAGCTGGAGTAAGGGAGATGGGGCATGAAGTTATTTCCAGGAGTTGGAGACATACAACTTTTGGCTCAGTTCTGGGCATCTTAGAAATAACTATACAAACTTGTTCCTACATAGTAAATTGCAACTTTGAATGAGAATGTGCTTGCTTACAGCAACGTGCTATATGTTCTGAATGCCCGAATTGGGAATCTGTTTCAAAACTTTGTTAGGAATTATGTGATCGTTACTAGCTGGAAGTAAGGGAGATGGGGCATGAAGTTATTTCTAGGAGTTGTACACATACCAAGTTTAGCTCAGTTCTGGGCATCTTTGAAATACCTATACAAAACTTGTTCCTACATAATAACTTGCAACTTTGAATGAGAATGTGCTTGCTTACAGCAACGTGCTATATGATCTGAATGCCCGAATTGGGAATCTGTGTCAAAACTTTGTTAGGAATTATGTGATCCTTACTAGCTGGAGTAAGGGAGATGGGGCATGAAGTTATTTCTAGGAGTTGGAGACATACCAAGTTTAGCTCAGTTCTGGGCATCTTTGAAATACCTATACAAACTTGTTCCTACATGGTAACTTGCAACTTTCAATGAGAATGTGCTTGCTTACAGCAACGTGCTATATGTACTGAATTCCCGAATTGGGAATCTGTGTCAAAACTTTGTTAGGAATTATGTGATCCTTACTAGCTGGAAGTAAGTGAGATGGGGCATGAAGTTATTTCTAGGAGTTGGAAAAATACCAAGTTTAGCTCAGTTCTGGGCATCTTTGAAATACCTATACAAACTTGTTCCTACATAGTAACTTGCAACTTTGAATGAGAATGTGCTTGCTTACAGCAACGTGCTATATGTTCTGAATGCCCGAATTGGAAATCTGTGTCAAAACTTTGTTAGGAATTATGTGATCCTTACTAGCTGGAGTAAGGGAGATGGGGCATGAAGTTATTTCTAGGAGTTGGAGACATACAACTTTTAGCTCAGTTCTGGGCATCTTTGAAATACCTATACAAACTTGTTCCTACATAGTAACTTGCAACTTTCAATGAGAATGTGCTTGCTTACAGCAACGTGCTATATGTACTGAATGCCCGAATTGGGAATCTGTGTCAAAACATTGTTAGGAATTTGTGATCCTTACTAGCTGGATGTAAGGGAGATGGGGCATGAAGTTATTTCTAGGAGTTGGAAACATACCAAGTTTAGCTCAGTTCTGGGCATCTTTGAAATACCTATTCAAACTTGTTCCTACATAGTAACTGGCAACTTTGAATGAGAATGTGCTTGCTTACAGCAACGTGCTATATGTTCTGAATGCCCGAATTGGGAATCTGTGTCAAAACTTTGTTAGAAATTATGTGATCCTTACTAGCTGGAAGTAAGGGAGATGGGGCATGATGTTATTTTGTAGGAGTTGGAGACATACAACGTTTAGCTCAGTTCTGGGCATCTTTGAAATACCTATACAAACTTGTTCCTACATAGTAACTTGCAACTTTGAATGAGAATGTGCTTGCTTACAGCAACGTGCTATAAGTTCTGAACGCCCGAATTGGGAATCTGTGTCAAAACTTTGTTAGGAATTATGTGATCCTAACTAGCTGGAGTAAGGGAGATGGGGCATGAAGTTATGTCCAGGAGTTGGAGACATACAACTTTTGGCTCACTTCTGGGCATCTTAGAAATAACTATACAAACTTGTTCCTACATAGTAAATTGCAACTTTGAATGAGAACGTGCTTGCTTACAGCAACGTGCTATATGTTCTGAATGCCCGAATTGGGAATCTGTGTCAAAACTTTATTAGGAATTGTGTGATCCTTACTAGCTGGAAGTAAGGGACATGGGGCATGAAGTTATTTCTAGGAGTTGGAAACATACCAAGTTTAGCTCAGTTCTGGGCATCTTTGAAATACCTATACAAACTTGTTCCTACATAGTAACTTGCAACTTTGAATGAGAATGTGCTTGCTTACAGCAACGTGCTATATGTTCGGAATTCCCGAATTGGGAATCTCTGTCAAAACTTTGTTAGAAATTATGTGATCCTTACTAGATGGAAGTAAGGGAGATAGGGCATGAAGTTATTTCTAGGAGTTGGAGACATACAACGTTTAGCTCAGTTCTGGGCATCTTTGAAATACCTATACAAACTTGTTCCTACATAGTAACTGGCAACTTTGAATGAGAATGTGCTTGCTTACAGCAACGTGCTATATGTTCTGAATGCCCGAATTGGGAATCTGTGTCAAAACTTTGTTAGGAATTATGTGATCATTACTAGCTGGAAGTAAGGGAGATGGGGCATGAAGTTATTTCTAGGAGTTGGAGACATACCAAGTTTAGCTCAGTTCTGGGCATCTTTGAAATACCTATACAAACTTGTTCCTACATTGTAACTTGCAACTTTGAATGAGAATGTGCTTGCTTACAGCAACGTGCTATATGTTCTGAATGCCCGAATTGGGAATCTGTGTCAAAACTTTGTTAGGAATTATGTGATCCTTACTAGCTGGAAGTAAGAGAGATGGGGCATGAAGTTATTTCTAGGAGTTGGAGACATACCAAGTTTAGCTCAGCTCTGGGCATCTTTGAAATACCTATACAAACTTGTTCCTACATAGTAACTTGCAACTTTGAATGAGAATGTGCTTGCTTACAGCAACATGCTATATGTTTTGAATGCCCGAATTGGGAATCTGTGTCAAAACTTTGTTAGGAATTATGTGATCCTTACCAGCTGGAAGTAAGGGACATGGAGCATGAAGTTATTTCTAGGAGTTGGAGACATACAACGTTTAGCTCAGTCTGGGCATCTTTGAAATACCTATACAAACTTGTTCCTACATAGTAACTTGCAACTTTGAATGAGAATGTGCTTGCTTACAGCAACGTGCTATATGTTCTGAATGCCTGAATTGGGAATCTGTGTCAAAACTTTGTTAGGAATTATGTGATCCTTACGAGCAGGATGTAAGGGAGATGGGGCATGAAGTTATTTCTAGGAGTTGGAGACATACCAAGTTTAGCTCAGTTCTGGGCATCTTTGAAATACCTATACAAACTTGTTCCTACATAGTAACTTGCAACTTTGAATGAGAATGTGCTTGCTTACAGCAACGTGCTATATGTTCTGAATGCCCGAATTGGGAATCTGTGTCAAAACTTTGTTAGGAATTATGTGATCCTTACTAGCCGGAAGTAAGGTAGATGGGGCATGAACTTATTTCTAGGAGTTGGAGACATACCAAGTTTAGCTCAGTTCTTGGCATCTTTGAAATACCTATACAAACTTGTTCCTACATAGTAACTTGCAACTTTGAATGAGAATGTGCTTGCTTACAGCAACGTGCTATATGTTCTGAATGCCCGAATTGGGAATCTGTGTCAAAACATTGTTAGGAATTATGTGATCCTTACAAGCTGGAAGTAAGGGAGATGGGGCATGAAGTTATTTCTAGAAGTTGGAGACATACCAAGTTTAGGTCAGTTCTGGGCATCTTTGAAATACCTATACAAACATGTTCCTACATAGTAACTTGCAACTTTGAATGATAATGTGCTTGCTTACAGCAACGTGCTATATGTTCTGAATGCCCGAATTGGGAATCTGTGTCAAAACTTTGTTAGGAATTATGTGATCCTTACTAGATGAAAGTAATGGAGATGGGGCATGAAGTTATTTCTAAGAGTTGGAGACATACCAAGTATAGCACAGTTCTGGGCATCTTTGAAATACCTATGCAAACTTGTTCCTACATAGTAACTTGCAACTTTGAATGAGAATGTGCTTGCTTACAGCAACGTGCTATATGTTCTGAATGCCCGAATTGGGAATCTGTGTCAAAACTTTCTTAGAAAATATGTGATCCTTACTAGCTGGAAGTAAGGGAGATGGGGCATGAAGTTATTTCCAGGAGTTGGAGACATACAACGTTCAGCTCAGTTCTGGGCATCTTTGAAATACCTATACAAACTAGTTCCTACATAGTAACTTGCAACTTTGAATGAGAATGTGCTTGCTTTCAGCAACGTGCTATATGTTCTGAATGACCGAATTGGGAATCTGTGTCAAAACTTTGTTCGAATTATGTGATCCTTACTAGCTGGAAGTAAGGGAGATGGGGCATGAAGTTATTTCTAGGAGTTGGACACATACCAAGTTTAGCACAGTTCTGGGCATCTTTGAAATACCTATACAAACTTGTTCCTACATAGTAACTTGCAACTTTGAATGAGAATGTGCTTGCTTACAGCAACGTGCTATATGTTCTGAATGCCCGAATTGGGAATCTGTGTCAAAACTTTGTTAGGAATTATGTGATCCTTACTAGATGGAAGTAAGGGAGATGGGGCATGAAGTTATTTCCAGGAGTTGGAGACATACAACGTTTAGCTCAGTTCTGGGCATCTTTGAAATACCTATACAAACTTGTTCCTACATAGTAACTTGCAACTTTGAATGAGAATGTGCTTGCTTACAGCAACGTGTTATATGTTCTGAATGCCCGAATTGGGAATCTGTGTCAAATCTTTGTTAGGAATTATGTAATCCTTACTAGCTGGAAGTAAGGGAGATGGGGCATGAAGTTATTTCTAGGAGTTGGAGACATACCCACTTTAGCTCAGTTCTGGGCATCTTTGAAATACCTATACAAACTTGTTCCTACATAGTAACTTGCAACTTTGAATGAGAATGTGCTTGCTTACAGCAACGTGCTATATGTTCTGAATGCCCGAATTGGGAATCTGTGTCAAATCATTCTTAGAAATTATGTGATCCTTACTAGATGGAAGTAAGGGAGATGGGGCATGAAATTATTTCTAGGAGTTGGAGACATACCAAGTTTAGCTCAGTTCTGGGCATCTTTGAAATACCTATACATACTTGTTCCTACATAGTAACTTGCAACTTTGAATGAGAATGTGCTTGCTTACACCAACGTGCTATATGTTCTGAATGCCCGAATTGGGAATCTGTGTCAAAACTTTCTTAGGAATTATGTGATCCTTACTAGATGGAAGTAAGGGAGATGGGGCATGAAGTTATTTCCAGGAGTTGGAGACATACAACGTTTAGCTCAGTTCTGGGCATCTTTGAAATACCTATACAATCTTGTTCCTACATAGTAACTTGCAACTTTGAATGATAATGTGCTTGCTTACAGCAACGTGCTATATGTTCTGAATGCCCGAATTGGGAATCTGTGTCAAAACTTTGTTAGGAATTATGTGATCCTTACTAGATGGAAGTAATGGAGATGGGGCATGAAGTTATTTCTAAGAGTTGGAGACATAGCAAGTTTAGCACAGTTCTGGGCATCTTTGAAATACCTATGCAAACTTGTTCCTACATAGTAACTTGCAACTTTGAATGAGAATGTGCTTGCTTACAGCAACGTGCTATATGTTCTGAATGCCCGAATTGGGAATCTGTGTCAAAACTTTCTTAGAAAATATGTGATCCTTACTAGCTGGAAGTAAGGGAGATGGGGCATGAAGTTATTTCCAGGATTTGGAGACATACAACGTTTAGCTCAGTTCTGGGCATCTTTGAATTACCTATACAAACTAGTTCCTACATAGTAACTTGCAACTTTGAATGAGAATGTGCTTGCTTTCAGCAACGTGCTATATGTTCTGAATGACCGAATTGGGAATCTGTGTCAAAACTTTGTTCGAATTATGTGATCCTTACTAGCTGGAAGTAAGGGAGATGGGGCATGAAGTTATTTCTAGGAGTTGGACACATACCAAGTTTAGCACAGTTCTGGGCATCTTTGAAATACCTATACAAACTTGTTCCTACATAGTAACTTGCAACTTTGAATGAGAATGTGCTTGCTTACAGCAACGTGCTATAAGTTCTGAACGCCCGAATTGGGAATCTGTGTCAAAACATTGTTAGGAATTTGTGATCCTTACCAGCTGGATGTAAGGGAGATGGGGCATGAAGTTATTTCTAGGAGTTGGAAACATACCAAGTTTAGCTCAGTTCTGGGCATCTTTGAAATACCTATACAAACTTGTTCCTACATAGTAACTGGCAACTTTGAATGAGAATGTGCTTGCTTACAGCAACGTGCTATATGTTCTGAATGCCCGAATTGGGAATCTGTGTCAAAACTTTGCTAGAAATTATGTGATCCTTACTAGCTGGAAGTAAGGGAGATGGGGCATGATGTTATTTGTAGGAGTTGGAGACATACAACGTTTAGCTCAGTTCTGGGCATCTTTGAAATACCTATACAAACTTGTTCCTACATAGTAACTTGCAACTTTGAATGAGAATGTGCTTGCTTACAGCAACGTGCTATAATTTCTGAACGCCCGAATTGGGAATCTGTGTCAAAACTTTGTTAGGAATTATGTGATCCTAACTAGCTGGAGTAAGGGAGATGGGGCATGAAGTTATTTCTAGGAGTTGGAGACATACAACTTTTGGCTCAGTTCTGGGCATCTTAGAAATAACTATACAAACTTGTTCCTACATAGTAAATTGCAACTTTGAATGAGAATGTGCTTGCTTACAGCAACGTGCTATATGTTCTGAATGCCCGAATTGGGAATCTGTTTCAAAACTTTGTTAGGAATTATGTGATCGTTACTAGCTGGAAGTAAGGGAGATGGGGCATGAAGTTATTTCTAGGAGTTGTACACATACCAAGTTTAGCTCAGTTCTGGGCATCTTTGAAATACCTATACAAAACTTGTTCCTACATAATAACTTGCAACTTTGAATGAGAATGTGCTTGCTTACAGCAACGTGCTATATGATCTGAATGCCCGAATTGGGAATCTGTGTCAAAACTTTGTTAGGAATTATGTGATCCTTACTAGCTGGAGTAAGGGAGATGGGGCATGAAGATATTTCTAGGAGTTGGAGACATACCAAGTTTAGCTCAGTTCTGGGCATCTTTGAAATACCTATACAAACTTGTTCCTACATGGTAACTTGCAAATTTCAATAGGAATGTGCTTGCTTACAGCAACGTGCTATATGTACTGAATTCCCGAATTGGGAATCTGTGTCAAAACTTTGTTAGGAATTATGTGATCCTTACTAGCTGGAAGTAAGTGAGATGGGGCATGAAGTTATTTCTAGGAGTTGGAAAAATACCAAGTTTAGCTCAGTTCTGGGCATCTTTGAAATACCTATACAAACTTGTTCCTACATAGTAACTTGCAACTTTGAATGAGAATGTGCTTGCTTACAGCAACGTGCTATATGTTCTGAATGCCCGAATTGGAAATCTGTGTCAAAACTTTGTTAGGAATTATGTGATCCTTACTAGCTGGAGTAAGGGAGATGGGGCATGAAGTTATTTCTAGGAGTTGGAGACATACAACTTTTAGCTCAGTTCTGGGCATCTTTGAAATACCTATACAAACTTGTTCCTACATAGTAACTTGCAACTTTCAATGAGAATGTGCTTGCTTACAGCAACGTGCTATATGTACTGAATGCCCGATTTGGGAAGCTGTGTCAAAACATTGTTAGGAATTTGTGATCCTTACTAGCTGGAAGTAAGGGAGATGGGGCATGCAGTTATTTCTAGGAGTTGGAAACATACCAAGTTTAGCTCAGTTCTGGGCATCTTTGAAATACCTATACAAACTTGTTCCTACATAGTAACTTGCAACTTTGAATGAGAATGTGCTTGCTTACAGCAACGTGCTATATGTTCTGAATGCCCGAATTGGGAATCTGTGTCAAAACTTTGTTAGGAATTATGTGATCCTTACTAGCTGGAAGTAAGGGAGATGGGGCATGAAGTTATTTGTAGGAGTTGGAGACATACAACGTTTAGCTCAGTTCTGGGCATCTTTGAAATACCTATACAAACTTGTTCCTACATAGTAACTTGCAACTTTGAATGAGAATGTGCTTGCTTACAGCAACGTGCTATAAGTTCTGAACGCCCGAATTGGGAATCTGTGTCAAAACATTGTTAGGAATTTGTGATCCTTACTAGCTGGATGTAAGGGAGATGGGGCATGAAGTTATTTCTAGGAGTTGGAAACATACCAAGTTTAGCTCAGTTCTGGGCATCTTTGAAATACCTATACAAACTTGTTCCTACATAGTAACTGGCAACTTTGAATGAGAATGTGCTTGCTTACAGCAACGTGCTATATGTTCTGAATGCCCGAATTGGGAATCTGTGTCAAAACTTTGCTAGAAATTATGTGATCCTTACTAGCTGGAAGTAAGGGAGATGGGGCTTGATGTTATTTGTAGGAGTTGGAGACATACAACGTTTAGCTCAGTTCTGGGCATCTTTGAAATACCTATACAAACTTGTTCCTACATAGTAACTTGCAACTTTGAATGAGAATGTGCTTGCTTACAGCAACGTGCTATAATTTCTGAACGACCGAATTGGGAATCTGTGTCAAAACTTTGTTAGGAATTATGTGATCCTAACTAGCTGGAGTAAGGGAGATGGGGCATGAAGTTATTTCCAGGAGTTGGAGACATACAACTTTTGGCTCAGTTCTGGGCATCTTAGAAATAACTATACAAACTTGTTCCTACATAGTAAATTGCAACTTTGAATGAGAATGTGCTTGCTTACAGCAACGTGCTATATGTTCTGAATGCCCGAATTGGGAATCTGTTTCAAAACTTTGTTAGGAATTATGTGATCGTTACTAGCTGGAAGTAAGGGAGATGGGGCATGAAGTTATTTCTAGGAGTTGTACACATACCAAGTTTAGCTCAGTTCTGGGCATCTTTGAAATACCTATACAAAACTTGTTCCTACATAATAACTTGCAACTTTGAATGAGAATGTGCTTGCTTACAGCAACGTGCTATATGATCTGAATGCCCGAATTGGGAATCTGTGTCAAAACTTTGTTAGGAATTATGTGATCCTTACTAGCTGGAGTAAGGGAGATGGGGCATGAAGTTATTTCTAGGAGTTGGAGACATACCAAGTTTAGCTCAGTTCTGGGCATCTTTGAAATACCTATACAAACTTGTTCCTACATAGTAACTTGCAACTTTGAATGAGAATGTGCTTGCTTACAGCAACGTGCTATATGTTCTGAATGCCCGAATTGGGAATCTGTGTCAAAACTTTGTTAGGAATTATGTGATCCTTACTAGATGGAAGTAAGGGAGATGGGGCATGAAGTTATTTCCAGGAGTTGGAGACATACAACGTTTAGCTCAGTTCTGGGCATCTTTGAAATACCTATACAAACTTGTTCCTACATAGTAACTTGCAACTTTGAATGAGAATGTGCTTGCTTACAGCAACGTGCTATATGTTCTGAATGCCCGAATTGGGAATCTGTGTCAAATCTTTGTTAGGAATTATGTAATCCTTACTAGCTGGAAGTAAGGGAGATGGGGCATGAAGTTATTTCTAGGAGTTGGAGACATACCCACTTTAGCTCAGTTCTGGGCATCTTTGAAATACCTATACAAACTTGTTCCTACATAGTAACTTGCAACTTTGAATGAGAATGTGCTTGCTTACAGCAACGTGCTATATGTTCTGAATGCCCGAATTGGGAATCTGTGTCAAATCATTCTTAGAAATTATGTGATCCTTACTAGATGGAAGTAAGGGAGATGGGGCATGAAATTATTTCTAGGAGTTGGAGACATACCAAGTTTAGCTCAGTTCTGGGCATCTTTGAAATACCTATACATACTTGTTCCTACATAGTAACTTGCAACTTTGAATGAGAATGTGCTTGCTTACAGCAACGTGCTATATGTTCTGAATGCCCGAATTGGGAATCTGTGTCAAAACTTTCTTAGGAATTATGTGATCCTTACTAGATGGAAGTAAGGGAGATGGGGCATGAAGTTATTTCCAGGAGTTGGAGACATACAACGTTTAGCTCAGTTCTGGGCATCTTTGAAATACCTATACAATCTTGTTCCTACATAGTAACTTGCAACTTTGAATGAGAATGTGCTTGCTTACAGCAACGTGCTATATGTTCTGAATGCCCGAATTGGGAATCTGTGTCAAAACTTTGTTAGGAATTATGTGATCCTTACTAGATGGAAGTAATGGAGATGGGGCATGAAGTTATTTCTAAGAGTTGGAGACATAGCAAGTTTAGCACAGTTCTGGGCATCTTTGAAATACCTATGCAAACTTGTTCCTACATAGTAACTTGCAACTTTGAATGAGAATGTGCTTGCTTACAGCAACGTGCTATATGTTCTGAATGCCCGAATTGGGAATCTGTGTCAAAACTTTCTTAGAAAATATGTGATCCTTACTAGCTGGAAGTAAGGGAGATGGGGCATGAAGTTATTTCCAGGATTTGGAGACATACAACGTTTAGCTCAGTTCTGGGCATCTTTGAATTACCTATACAAACTAGTTCCTACATAGTAACTTGCAACTTTGAATGAGAATGTGCTTGCTTTCAGCAACGTGCTATATGTTCTGAATGACCGAATTGGGAATCTGTGTCAAAACTTTGTTCGAATTATGTGATCCTTACTAGCTGGAAGTAAGGGAGATGGGGCATGAAGTTATTTCTAGGAGTTGGACACATACCAAGTTTAGCACAGTTCTGGGCATCTTTGAAATACCTATACAAACTTGTTCCTACATAGTAACTTGCAACTTTGAATGAGAATGTGCTTGCTTACAGCAACTTGCTATATGTTCTGAATGCCCGAATTGGGAATCTGTGTCAAAACTTTGTTAGGAATTATGTGATCCTTACTAGATGGAAGTAAGGGAGATGGGGCATAAAGTTATTTCCAGGAGTTGGAGACATACAACGTTTAGCTCAGTTCTGGGTATCTTTCAAATACCTATACAAACTTGTTCCTACATAGTAACTTGCAACTTTGAATGAGAATGTGCTTGCTTACAGCAACGTGCTATATGTTCTGAATGCCCGAATTGGGAATCTGTGTCAAAACTTTGTTAGGAATTATGTGATCCTTACTAGCTGGAAGTAAAGGAGATGGGGCATGAAGTTATTTCTAGGAGTTGGAGACATACCCACTTTAGCTCAGTTCTGGACATCTTTGAAATACCTATACAAACTTGTTCCTACATAGTAACTTGCAACTTTGAATGAGAATGTGCTTGCTTACAGCAACGTGCTATATGTTCTGAATGCCCGAATTGGGAATCTGTGTCAAATCTTTGTTAGGAATTATGTGATCCTTACTAGCTGGAAGTAAGGGAGATGGGTATGAAGTTATTTCTAGGAGTTGGAGACATACAACGTTTAGCTCAGTTCTGGGCATCTTTGAAATACCTATACAAACTTGTTCCTACATAGTAACTTGCAACTTTGAATGAGAATGTGCTTGCTTACAGCAACGTGCTATATGTTCTGAATGCCCGAATTGGGAATCTGTGTCAAAACTTTCTTAGAAATTATGTGATCCTTACTAGATGGAAGTAAGGGAGATGGGGCATGAAGATATTTCTAGGATTGGAGACATACAACGTTTAGCTCAGTTCTGGGCATCTTTGAAATACCTATACAAACTTGTTCCTACATAGTAACTTGCATCTTTGAATGAGAATGTGCTTGCTTACAGCAACGTGCTATATGTTCTGAATGCCCGAATTGGGAATCTGTGTCAAAACTTTCTTAGAAATTATGTGATCCTTACTAGATGGAAGTAAAGGAGATGGGCCATGAAGTTATTTCTAGGAGTTGGAGACATACCAAGTTTAGCTCAGTTCTGGGCATCTTTGAAATACCTATACAAACTTGTTCCTACATAGTAACTTGCAACTTTGAATGAGAATGTGCTAGCTTACAGCAACGTGCTATATGATCTGAATGCCCGAATTGGGAATCTGTGTCAAAACTTTGTTTTGAATTATGTGATCCTTACTAGCTGGAAGTAAGGGAGATGGGGCATGAAGTTATTTCTAGGAGTTAGAGACATACAACGTTTAGCTCATTTCTGGGCATCTTTGAAATACCTATACAAACTTGTTCCTACATAGTAACTTGCAACTTTGAATGAGAATGTGCTTGCTTACAACAACGTGCTATATGTTCTGAATGCCCGAATTGGGAATCTGTGTCAAAACTTTGTTAGGAATTTTGTGATCCTTACTAGCAGGAAGTAAGGGCGATGGGGCATGAAGTTATTTCTAGGAGTTGGAGACATACAAAGTTTAGCTCAGTTCTGGGCATCTTTGAAATACCTATACAAACTTGTTCCTACATAGTAACTTGCCACTTTGAATGAGAATGTGCTTGCTTACAGCAACGTGCTATATGTTCTGAATGCCCGAATTGGGAATCTGTGTCAAAACTTTCTTAGAAATTATGTGATCCTTACTAGCTGGAAGTAAGGGAGATGGGGCATGAAGTTATTTCTAGGAGTTGGAGACATACAACGTTTAGCTCAGTTCTGGGCATCTTTGAAATTCCTATACCAACTTGTTCCTACGTAGTACCTTGCAACTTTGAATGAGAATGTGCTTGCTTACAGCAACGTGCTATATGCTCTGAATGCCCGAATTGGGAATCTGTGTCAAAACTTTCTTAGGAATTATGTGATCCTTACTAGCTGGAAGTAAGGGAGATGGGGCATGAAGTTATTTCTAGGAGTTGGAGACATACCCACTTTAGCTCTGTTCTGGGCATCTTTGAAATACCTATACAAACTTCTTCCTACATAGTAACTTGCAACTTTGAATGAGAATGTGCTTGCTTACAGCAACGTGCTACATGTTCTGAATGCCCGAATTGGGAATCTGTGTCAAAACTTTGTTAGGAATTATGTGATCCTTACTAGCTGGAAGTAAGGGAGATGGGGCATGAAGTTATTTCTAGGAGTTGGAGACATACCCACTTTAGCTCAGTTCTGGGCATCTTTGCAATACCTATACAAACTTGTTTCTACATTGTAACTTGCAACTTTGAATGAGAATGTGCTTGCTTACAGCAACGTGCTACATGTTCTGAATGCCCGAATTGGGAATCTGTGTCAAAACTTTGTTAGGAATTATGTGATCCTTACTAGCTGGAAGTAAGGGAGATGGGGCATGAAGATATTTCTAGGAGTTGGAGACATACCCACTTTAGCTCAGTTCTGGGCATCTTTGAAATACCTATACAAACTTGTTCCTACATAGTAACTTGCAACTTTGAATGAGAATGTGCTCGCTAACAGCAACGTGCTATATGTTCTGAATGCCCGAATTGGGAATCTGTGTCAAAAGTTTGTTATGAATTATGTGACCTTTACTACCTGGAAGTAAGGGAGATGGGGCATGAAGTTATTTCTAGGAGTTGGAGACATACAACGTTTAGCTCAGTTCTGGGCATCTTTGAAATACCTATACAAACTTGTTCCTACATAGTAACTTGCAACTTTGAATGAGAATGTGATTGCTTACAGCAACGTGCTATATGTTCTGAATGCCCGAATTGGGAATCTGTGTCAAAAGTTTGTTAGGAATTATGTGATCCTTACTAGCTGGAAGTAAGGGAGATGGGGCATGAAGTTATTTCTAGGAGTTGGAGACATACAACGTTTAGCTCAGTTCTGGGGATCTTTCAAATACCTATACAAACTTGTTCCTACATAGTAACTTGCAACTTTGAATGAGAATGTGCTTGCTTACAGCAACGTGCTATATGTTCTGAATGCCCGAATTGAGAATCTGTGTCAAAACTTTGTTAGGAATTATGTGATCCTTACTAGCTGGAAGTAAATGACATGGGGCATGAAGTTATTTCTAGGAGTTGGAGACATACCCACTTTAGGTCAGTTCTGGGCATCTTTGAAATACCTATACAAACTTGTTCCTACATAGTAACTTGCAACTTTGAATGAGAATGTGCTTGCTTACAGCAACGTGCTACATGTTCTGAATGCCCGAATTGGGAATCTGTGTCAAAACTTTGTTAGGAATTATGTGATCCTTAGTGGCTGGAAGTAAGGGAGATGGGGCATGAAGTTATTTCTAGGAGTTGGAGACATACCAAGTTTAGCTCAGTTTGGGAATCTTTGAAATACCTATACAAACTTGTTCCTACATAGTAACTTGCAACTTTGAATGAAAATGTGCTTGCTTACAGCAACGTGCTACATGTTCTGAATGCCCGAATTGGGAATGTGTGTCAAAACTTTGTTAGGAATTATGTGATCCTTACTAGCTGGAAGTAAGGGAGATGGGGCATGAAGTTATTTCTAGGAGTTGGAGACATACCAAGTATAGCTCAGTTCTGAGCTTCTTTGAAATACCTATACAAATTTGTTCCTACATACTAACTTGCAACTTTGAATGAGAATGTGCTTGCTTACAGCAACGTGCTATATGTTCTGAATGCCCGAATTGGCAATCTGTGTCAAAACTTTGTTAGCAATTATGTGATCCTTACTAGATGGAAGTAAGGGAGATGGGGCTTGAAGTTATTTCTAGGAGTTGGAGACATACCAAGTTTAGCTCAGTTCTGGGCATCTTTGAAATACCTATACAAACTTGTTCCTACATAGTAACTTGCAACTTTGAATGAGAATGTGCTTGCTTACAGCAACGTGCTATATGTTCTGAATGCCTGAATTGGGAATCTGTGTCAAATCATTCTTAGAAATTATGTGATCCTTACAAGATGGATGTAAGGGCGATGGGGCATAAGTTATTTCTAGGAGTTGGAGACATACAACGTTTCGCTCACTTCGGGGCATCTTTGAAATACCTATACAAACTTGTTCCTACATAGTAACTTGCAACTTTGAATGAGAATGTGCTTGCTTACAGCAACGTGCTACATGTTCTGAATGCCCGAATTGGGAATCTGTGTCAAAACCTTGTTAGGAATTATGTGATCCTTACGAGCTGGTAGTAAGGGAGATGGGGCATGAAGTTATTTCTAGGAGTTGGAGACATACCCACTTTAGCTCAGTTCTGGGCATCTTTGAAATACCTATACAAACTTGTTCCTACATAGTAACTTGCAACTTTGAATGAGAATGTGCTTGCTTACAGCAACGTGCTATATGTTCTGAATGCCCGAATTGGGAATCTGTGTCAAAACCTTGTTAGGAATTATGTGATCCTTACGAGCTGGTAGTAAGGGAGATGGGGCATGAAGTTATTTCTAGGAGTTGGAGACATACCCACTTTAGCTCAGTTCTGGGCATCTTTTAAATACCTATACAAACTTGTTCCTACATAGTAACTTGCAACTTTGAATGAGAATGTGCTTGCTTACAGCAACGTGCTATATGTTCTGAATGCCCGAATTGGGAATCTGTGTCAAAACATTCTTAGAAATTATGTGATCCTTACTATATGGAAGTAAGGGAGATGGGGCATGAAGTTATTTCTAGGAGTTGGAGACATACCCACTGTAGCTCAGTTCTGGGCATCTTTGAAATACCTATACAAACTTGTTCCTACATAGTAACTTGCAACTTTGAATGAGAATGTGCTTGCTTACAGCAACGTGCTATATGTTCTGAATGCCCGAATTGGGAATCTGTGTCAAAACTTTCTTAGAAATTATGTGATCCTTACTAGCTGGAAGTAAGGGAGATGGGGCATGAAGGTATTTCTAGGAGTTGGAGACATACCAAGTTTAGCTCAGTTTTGGGCATCTATGAAATACCTATACAAACTTGTTCCTACATAGTAACTTGCAACTTTGAATGAGAATGTGCTTGCTTACAACAACGTGCTATATGTTCTGAATGCCCGAATTTGGAATCTGAGTCAAAACTTTGTTAGAAATTATGTGATACTTACTAGCTGGAAGTAAGGGAGATGGGGCATGTAGTTATTTCTAGGAGTTGGAGACATACCCACTTTAGCTCAGTTCTGGGCATCTTTGAAGTACCTATACAAACTTGTTCCTACATAGTAACTTGCAACTTTGAATGAGAATGTGCTTGCTTACAACAACGTGCTATATGTTCTGAATGCCCGAATTGGGAATCTGTGTCAAAACTTTCTTAGGAACTATGTGATCCTTACTAGCTGTAAGTAAGGGAGATGGGGCATGAAGTTATTTCTAGGAGTTGGAGACATACCAAGTTTAGCTCAGTTCTGGGCATCTTTGAAATACCTATACAAACTTGTTCCTACATAGTAACTTGCAACTTTGAATGAGAATGTGCCGCTTACAGCAACGTGCTATATGTTCTGAATGCCCGAATTGGGAATCTGTGTCAAAACTTTGTTAGGAATTATGTGATCCTTACTAGCTGGAAGTAAGGGAGATGGGGCATGAAGTTATTTCTAGGAGTTGGAGACATACAACGTTTAGCTCAGTTCTGGGCATCTTTGAAATACCTATACAAACTTGTTCCTACATAGTAACTTGCAACTTTGAATGAGAATGTGCTTGCTTACAGCAACGTGCTATATGTTCTGAATGCCCGAATTGGGAATCTGTGTCAAAATTTTGTTAGGAATTATGTGATCCTTACTAGCTGGAAGTAAGGGAGATGGGGCATGAAGTTATTTCTAGGAGTTGGAGACATACCAAGTTTAGCTCAGTTCTGGGCATCTTTGAAATCCCTAGACAAACTTGTTCCTACATAGTAACTTGCAACTTTGAATGAGAATGTGCTTGCTTACAGCAACGTGCTATATGTTCTGAATGCCCGAATTGGGAATCTTTGTCAAAACTTTCTTAGAAATTATGTGATCCTTACTAGATGGAAGTAAGGGAGATGGGGCATGAAGTTATTTCTAGGAGTTGGAGACATAACCACTTTAGCTCAGTTCTGGGCATCTTTGAAGTACCTATACAAACTTGTTCCTACATAGTAACTTGCAACTTTGAATGAGAAGGTGCTTGCTTACAGCAACGTGCTACATGTTCTGAATGCCCGAATTGGGAATCTGTGTCAAAACTTTGTTAGGAACTATGTGATCCTTACTAGCCGGAAGTAAGGGAGATGGGGCATGAAGTTATTTCTAGGAGTTGGACACATACCAAGTTTAGCTCAGTTCTGGGCATCTTTGAAATACCTATACAAACTTGTTCCTACATAGTAACTTGCAACTTTGAATGAGAATGTGCTTGATTACAGCAACGTGCTACATGTTCTGAATGCCCGAATTGGGAATCTGTGTCAAAACTTTGTTAGGAATTATGTGATCCTTACTAGCTGGAAGTAAGGGAGATGGGGCATGAAGGTATTTCTAGGAGTTGGAGACATACCCACTTTAGCTCAGTTCTGGGCATCTTTGAAATACCTATACAAACTTGTTCCCACATAGTAACTTGCAACTTTGAATGAGAATGTGCTTGCTTACTGCAACGTGCTATATGTTCTGAATGCCCGAATTGGGAATCTGTGTCAAAACTTTGTTAGGAATTATGTGATCCTTACTAGATGGAAGTAAGGGAGATGGGGCATGAAGTTATTTCTAGAAGTTGGAGACATAGCAAGTTTAGCTCAGTTCTGGGCATCTTTGAAATACCTATACAAACTTGTTCCTTCATAGTAACTTGCAATTTTGAATGAGAATGTGCTTGCTTACAGCAACGTGCTATATGTTCTGAATGCCCGAATTGGGAATTTGTGTCAAATCTTTGTTAGGAATTATGTGATCCTTACTAGCTGGAAGTAAGGGAGATGTGGCATGAAGATATTTCTAGGAGTTGGACACATAGCAAGTTTAGCTCAGTTCTGGGCATCTTTGAAATACCTATACAAACTTGTTCCTACATAGTAACTTGCAACTTTGAATGAGAATGTGCTTGCTTACAGCAACGTGCTATATGTTCTGAATGCCCGAATTGGGAATCTGTGTCAAAACTTTGTTAGGAATTATGTGATCCTTACTAGCTGGAAGTAAGGGAGATGGGGCATGAAGTTATTTGTAGGAGTTGGAGACATACAACGTTTAGCTCAGTTCTGGGCATCTTTGAAATACCTATACAAACTTGTTCCTACATAGTAACTTGCCACTTTGAATGAGAATGTGCTTGCTTACAGCAACGTGCTATATGTTCTGAAGGCCCGAATGGGGAATCTGTGTCAAAACTTTGTTAGGAATTATGTGATCCTTACAAGCTGGAAGTAAGTGAGATGGGGCATGAAGTTATGTCTAGGAGTTGGAGACATACCATGTTTAGCTCAGTTCTGGGCATCTTTGAAATACCTATACAAAATTGTTCCTACATAGTAACTTGCAACTTTGAATGAGAATGTGCTTGCTTACAGCAACGTGCTATATGTTCTGAATGCCCGAATTGGGATTCTGTGTCAAAACTTTGTTAGGAATTATGTGATACTTACCAGGTGGAAGTAAGTGAGTTGGGGCATGAAGTTATTTCTAGGAGTTGGACACATACCAAGTTTAGCACAGTTCTGGGCATCTTTGAAATACCTATACAAACTTGTTCCTACATAGTAACTTGCAACTTTGAATGAGAATGTGCTTGCTTACAGCAACGTGCTATATGTTCTGAATGCCCGAATTGGGAATCTGTGTCAAAACTTTGTTAGAAATTATGTGATCCTTACTAGCTCGAAGTTAGGAAGATGGGGCATGAAGTTATTTCTAGGAGTTGGAGACATACCCACTTTATCTCAGTTCTGGGCATTTTTGAAATACCTATACAAACTTGTTCCTACATAGTAACTTGCAACTTTGAATGAGAATGTGCTTGCTAACAGCAACGTGCTATATGTTCTGAATGCCCCAATTGGGAATCTGTGTCAAAACTTTGTTAGGAATTATGTGATCCTTACTAGCTGGAAGTAAGGGAGATGGGGCATGAAGTTATTTCTGGGAGTTGGACACATACCAAGTTTAGCTCATTTCTGAGCATCTTTGAAAGTCCTATACAAACTTGTTCCTACATAGTAACTTGCAACTTTGAATGAGAATGTGCTTGCTTACAGCAACGTGCTATATGTTCTGAATGCCCGAATTGGGAATCTGTGTCAAAACTTTGTTAGGAATTATGTGATCCTTACTAGCTGGAAGTAAGGGAGATGGGGCATGAAGTTATTTGTAGGAGTTGGAGACATACCAATTTAGCTCAGTTCTGGGCATCTTTGAAATACCTATACAAACTTGTTCCTACATAGTAACTTGCCACTTTGAATGAGAATGTGCTTGCTTACAGAATGTGCTACATGTTCCGAATGCCCGAATTGGGAATCTGTGTCAAAAATATGTTAGGAATTATGTGATCCTTACTAGCTGGAAGTAAGGGAGATGGGGCATGAAGTTATTTCTAGGAGTTGGAGACATAGCCACTTTTGCTCAGTTCTGGGCATCATTGAAATACCTATACAAACTTGTTCCTACATAGTAACTTGCAACTTTGAATGAGAATGTGCTTGCTTACAGCAACGTGCTATATGTTCTGAATGCCCGAATTGGGTTCTGTGTTAAAACTTTGTTAGGAATTATGTGATCCTTACTAGCTGGAAGTTAGAGAGATGGGGCATGAAGTTATTTCTAGGAATTGGAGACATCCCAAGTTTAGCTCAGTTCTGGGCATCTTTGAAAGTCCTATACAAACTTGTTCCTACATAGTAACTTGCAACTTTGAATGAGAATGTGCTTGCTTACAGCAACGTGCTATATGTTCTGAATGCCCGAATTGGGAATCTGTGTCAAAACTATGTTAGGAATTATGTGATCCTTACTAGCTGGAAGTAAGTGAGATGGGGCATGAAGTTATTTCTAGGAGTTCGAGACATAGCAAGTTTAGCTCAGCTCTGAGCATCATTGAAATACCTATACAAACTTGTTCCTACATAGTAACTTGCAACTTTGAATGAAAATGTGCTTGCTTACTCAAATTTCTATATGTTCTGAATGTCCGAATTGGGAGTCTGTGTCAAAACTTTCTTAGAAATTATGTGATCCTTACTAGATGGAAGTAAGGGAGATAGGGCATGAAATTATTTCTAGGAGTTGGAGACATACCAAGTTTAGCTCAGTTCTGGGCATCTTTGAAATACCTATACAAACTTGTTCCTACATAGTAACTTGCAACTTTGAATGAGAATGTGCTTGCTTACAGCAACGTGCTATATGTTCTGAATGCCCGAATTGGGAATCTGTGTCAAAACTTTCTTAGGAATTATGTGATCCTTACTAGATGGAAGAAGGGAGATGGGGCATGAAGTTATTTCCAGGAGTTGGAGACATACAACGTTTAGCTCAGTTCTGGGCATCTTTGAAATACCTATACAAACTTGTTCCTTCATAGTAACTTGCAACTTTGAATGAGAATGTGCTTGCTTACAGCAACGTGCTACATGTTCTGAATGCCCGAATTGGGAATCTGTGTCAAAACTATGTTAGGAATTATGTGATCCTTACTAGCTGGAAGTTAGGGAGATGGGGCATGAAGTTATTTCTAGGAGTTGGAGACAGACCCACTTTAGCTCAGTTCTGGGCATCTTTGAAATACCTATACAAACTTGTTCCTACATAGTAACTTGCAACTTTGAATGAGAATGTGCTTGCTTAAAGCAACGTGGTGTATGTTCTGAATGCCCGAATTGGGAATCTGTGTCAAAACATTCTTAGAAATTATGTGATCCTTACTAGATGGAAGTAAGGGAGATAGGGCATGAAATTATTTCTAGGAGTTGGAGACATACCAAGTTTAGCTCAGTTCTGGGCATCTTTGAAATACCTATACAAACTTGTTCCAACATAGTAACTTGCAACTTTGAATGAGAATGTGCTTGCTTATAGCAACGTGCTATATGTTCTGAATGCCCGAATTGGGAATCTGTGTCAAAACTTTCTTAGGAATTATGTGATCCTTACTAGATGGAAGTAAAGGAGATGGAGCATGAAGTTATTTCTAGGAGTTGGAGACATACCCACTTTAGCTCAGTTCTGGGCATCTTTGAAATACCTATACAAACTTGTTCCTACATAGTAACTTGCAACTTTGAATGAGAATGTGCTTGCTTACAGCAACGTGCTACATGTTCTGAATGCCCGAATTGGGAATCTGTGTCAAAACTTTGTTAGGAATTATGTGATCATTACTAGCTGGAAGTAAGGGAGATGGGGCATGAAGTTATTTATAGGAGTTGGAGACATACCAAGTTTAGCTCAGTTCTGGGCATCTTTGAAATACCTATACAAACTTGTTCCTACATAGTAACTTGCAACTTTGAATGAGAATGTGCTTGCTTACAGCAACGTGCTACATGTTCTGAATGCCCGAATTGGGAATGTGTGTCAAAACTTTGTTAGGAATTATGTGATCCTTACTAGCTGGAAGTAAGGGAGATGAGGCATGAAGTTATTTCTAGGAGTTGGAGACTTACCAAGGTTAGCTCAGTTTTGGGCATTTTTAAAATACCTATACAAACATGTTCCTACATAGTAACTTGCAACATTGAATGAGAATGTGCCGCTTACAGCAACGTGCTATATTTTCTGAAGGCCCGAATTGGGAATCTGTGTCAAAACATTCTTAGAAATTATGTGATCCTTACTATATGGAAGTAAGGGAGATTTGGCATGAAGTTATTTCTAGGAGTTGGAGACATGCAACGTTTAGCTCAGTTCTGGGCATCTTTGAAATACCTATACAAACTTATTCCTACATAGTAACTTGCAACTTTGAATGAGAATGTGCTTGCTTACAGCAACGTGCTATATGTTCTGAATGCCCGAATTGGGAATCTGTGTCAAATCTTTGTTAGAAATTATGTGATCCTTACTAGCTGGAAGTAAGGGAGATGGGGCATGAAGTTATTTCTAGGAGTTGGAGACATACCAAGTTTAGCTCAGTTCTGGGCATCTTTCAAATACCTATACAAACTTGTTCCTACATAGTAACTTGCAACTTTGAATGAGAATGTGCTTGCTTACAGCAACGTGCTATATGTTCTGAATGCCCGATTTGGGATTCTGTGTCAAAACTTTGTTAGGAATTATGTGATACTTACCAGGTGGAAGTAAGTGAGTTGGGGCATGAAGTTATTTCTAGGAGTTGGACACATACCAAGTTTAGCACAGTTCTGGGCATCTTTGAAATACCTATACAAACTTGTTCCTACATAGTAACTTGCAACTTTGAATGAGAATGTGCTTGCTTACAGCAACGTGCTATATGTTCTGAATGCCCGAATTGGGAATCTGTATCAAAACTTTGTTAGGAATTATGTGATCCTTACTAGCTCGAAGTTAGGAAGATGGGGCATGAAGTTATTTCTAGGAGTTGGAGACATACCCACTTTAGCTCAGTTCTGGGCATCTTTGAAATACCTATACAAACTTGTTCCTACATAGTAACTTGCAACTTTGAATGAGAATGTGCTTGCTAACAGCAACGTGCTATATGTTCTGAATGCCCCAATTGGGAATCTGTGTCAAAACTTTGTTAGGAATTATGTGATCCTTACTAGCTGGAAGTAAGGGAGATGGGGCATGAAGTTATTTCTGGGAGTTGGACACATACCAAGTTTAGCTCATTTCTGAGCATCTTTGAAAGTCCTATACAAACTTGTTCCTACATAGTAACTTGCAACTTTGAATGAGAATGTGCTTGCTTACAGCAACGTGCTATATGTTCTGAATGCCCGAATTGGGTTCTGTGTTAAAACTTTGTTAGGAATTATGTGATCCTTACTAGCTGGAAGTTAGGGAGATGGGGCATGAATTTATTTCTAGGAATTGGAGACATCCCAAGTTTAGCTCAGTTCTGGGCATCTTTGAAAGTCCTATACAAACATGTTCCTACATAGTAACTTGCAACTTTGAATGAGAATGTGCTTTCTTACAGCAACGTGCTATATGTTCTGAATGTCAGATTTGGGAATCTGTGTCAAAACTTTGTTAGGAATTATGTGATCCTTACTAACAGGAAGAAAGGGAGTTGGGGCATGAAGTTATTTCTAGGAGTTGGACACATAACAAGTTTAGCACAGTTCTGGGCATCTTTGAAATACCTATACAGACTTGTTCCTACATAGTAACTTGCAACTTTGAATGAGAATGTGCTTGCTTACAGCAACGTGCTATATGTTCTGAATGCCCGAATTGGGAATCTGTGTCAAAACTATGTTAGGAATTATGTGATCCTTACTAGCTGGAAGTAAGTGAGATGGGGCATGAAGTTATTTCTAGGAGTTCGAGACATAGCAAGTTTAGCTCAGCTCTGAGCATCTTTGAAATACCTATAAAACTTGTTCCTACATAGTAACTTGCAACTTTGAATGAAAATGTGCTTGCTTACTCAAATTTCTATATGTTCTGAATGTCCGAATTGGGAGTCTGTGTCAAAACTTTGTTAGGAATTATGTGATCCTTACTAGCTGGAAGTAAGGGAGATGGGGCATGAAGTTATTTCTAGGAGTTGGAGACATACAACGTTTAGCTCAGTTCTGGGCATCTTTGAAATACCTATACAAACTTGTTACTACATAGCAACTTGCGTCTTTGAAAGAGAATGTGCTTGCATACAGCAACGTGCTATATGGTCTGAATACCCGAATTGGGAATCTGTGTCAAAAGTTTGTTAGGAATTATGTGATCCTTACTAGCTGGATGCAAGGGAGATTGGACATGAAGTTATTTCTAGGAGTTCGACACATACCAAGTTTAGCTCAGTTCTGGGCATCTTTGAAAGTCTTATACAAACTTGTTCCTACATAGTAACTTGCAACTTTGAATGTGAATGTGCTTGCTTACAACAACGTGCTATATGTTCTGAATGCCTGAATTGGGAATCTGTGTCAAAATATTGTTAGGAATTATGTGATCCTTACTAGCTGGAAGTAAGGGAGATGGGGCATGAAGTTATTTCTAGGAGTTGGAGACATACCAAGTTAGCTCAGTTCTGGGCATCTTTGAAATACCTATAAAAACTTGTTGCTACATAGTAACTTGCAACTTTGAATGAGAATGTGCTTGCTTACAGCAACGTGCTATATGTTCTGAATGCCCGAATTGGGAATCTGTGTCAAAACTTTGTTAGGAGTTATGTGATCCTTACTAGCTGGAAGTAAGTGAGATGGGGCATGAAGTTATTACTAGGAGTTGGAGACATACGCACTTTAGCTCAGTTCTGGGCATCTTTGAAATACCTATATAAACTTGTTCCTACATAGTAACTTGCAACTTTGAATGAGAATGTGCTTGCTTACTGCAACGTGCTATATGTTCTGAATACCCGAATTGGGAATCTGTGTCAAAACTTTGTTAGGAATTATGTGATCCTTACTAGCTGGAAGTAAGGGAGATGGAGCATGAAGTTATTTCTAGGAGTTGGAGACATACCCACTTTTGCTCAGTTCTGTGCATCTTTGCAATACCTATACAAACTTGTTCCTACATAGTAACTTGCAACTTTGAATGAGAATGTGCTTGCTTACAGCAACTTGCTATATGTTCTGAATGCCCGAATTCGGAATCTGTGTCAATACTTTGTTAGGAATTATGTGATCCTTACTAGCTGGAAGTAAGGGAGATGGGGCTTGAAATTATATCTAGGAGTTGGAGACATACCCACTTTAGCTCAGTTCTGGGCATCTTTGAAATACCTATACAAACTTGTTCCTACATAGTAACTTGCAACTTTTAATGAGAATGTGCTTGCTTACAGCAACGTGCTATATGTTCTGAATGCCCGAATTGGGAATCTGTGTCAAAACTTTGTTAGGAATTATGTGATTCTTACTAGCTGGAAGTTAGGGAGATGGGGCATGAAGTTATTTCTAGGAGTTGGAGACATAGCCACTTTAGCTCAGTTCTGGGCATCATTGAAATACCTATACAAACTTGTTCCTACATAGTAACTTGCAACTTTGAATGAGAATGTGCTTGCTTACAGCAACGTGCTATATGTTCTGAATGCCCGAATTGGGAATCTGTGTCAAAACTTTGTTAGGAATTATGTGATCCTTAGTAGCTGGAAGTTAGGGAGATGGGGCATGAAGTTATTTCTAGGGGTTGGAGACATGCAACGTTTAGCTCAGTTCTGGGCATCTTTGAAATACCTATACAAACTTGTTCCTACATAGTAACTTGCAACTTTGAATGAGAATGTGCTTGCTTACAGCAACGTGCTATATGTTCTGAATGCCCGAATTGGGAATCTGTGTCAAAAGTTTGCTAGGAATTATGAGATCCTTACTAGCTGGAATTTAGGAAGATGGGGCATGAAGTTATTTCTAGGAGTTGGACACATACCCACTTTAGCTCAGTTCTGGGTGTCTTTGAAATACCTACACAAATTTGTTCCTACATAGTAACTTGCAACTTTTAATGAGAATGTGCTTGCTTACAGCAACGTGCTATATGTTCTGAATGCCCGAATTGGGAATCTGTGTCAAAACATTGTTAGGAATTATGTGATCCTTAGTAGCTGGAAATAAGGGAAATGGGGCATGAAGTTATTTCTAGGAGTTGGACACATACCAAGTTTAGCACAGTTCTGGGCATCCTTGAAATACCTATACAAACTTGTTCCTACATAGTAACTTGCAACTTTGAATGAGAATGTGCTTGCTTAAAGCAACGTGGTGTATGTTCTGAATGCCCGAATTGGGAATCTGTGTCAAAACATTCTTAGAAATTATGTGATCCTTACTAGATGGAAGTAAGGGAGATAGGGCATGAAATTATTTCTAGGAGTTGGAGACATACCAAGTTTAGCTCAGTTCTGGGCATCTTTGAAATACCTATACAAACTTGTTCCAACATAGTAACTTGCAACTTTGAATGAGAATGTGCTTGCTTATAGCAACGTGCTATATGTTCTGAATGCCCGAATTGGGAATCTGTGTCAAAACTTTCTTAGGAATTATGTGATCCTTACTAGATGGAAGTAAAGGAGATGGAGCATGAAGTTATTTCTAGGAGTTGGAGACATACCCACTTTAGCTCAGTTCTGGGCATCTTTGAAATACCTATACAAACTTGTTCCTACATAGTAACTTGCAACTTTGAATGAGAATGTGCTTGCTTACAGCAACGTGCTACATGTTCTGAATGCCCGAATTGGGAATCTGTGTCAAAACTTTGTTAGGAATTATGTGATCATTACTAGCTGGAAGTAAGGGAGATGGGGCATGAAGTTATTTATAGGAGTTGGAGACATACCAAGTTTAGCTCAGTTCTGGGCATCTTTGAAATACCTATACAAACTTGTTCCTACATAGTAACTTGCAACTTTGAATGAGAATGTGCTTGCTTACAGCAACGTGCTACATGTTCTGAATGCCCGAATTGGGAATGTGTGTCAAAACTTTGTTAGGAATTATGTGATCCTTACTAGCTGGAAGTAAGGGAGATGAGGCATGAAGTTATTTCTAGGAGTTGGAGACTTACCAAGGTTAGCTCAGTTTTGGGCATTTTTAAAATACCTATACAAACATGTTCCTACATAGTAACTTGCAACATTGAATGAGAATGTGCCGCTTACAGCAACGTGCTATATTTTCTGAAGGCCCGAATTGGGAATCTGTGTCAAAACATTCTTAGAAATTATGTGATCCTTACTATATGGAAGTAAGGGAGATTTGGCATGAAGTTATTTCTAGGAGTTGGAGACATGCAACGTTTAGCTCAGTTCTGGGCATCTTTGAAATACCTATACAAACTTATTCCTACATAGTAACTTGCAACTTTGAATGAGAATGTGCTTGCTTACAGCAACGTGCTATATGTTCTGAATGCCCGAATTGGGAATCTGTGTCAAATCTTTGTTAGAAATTATGTGATCCTTACTAGCTGGAAGTAAGGGAGATGGGGCATGAAGTTATTTCTAGGAGTTGGAGACATACCAAGTTTAGCTCAGTTCTGGGCATCTTTCAAATACCTATACAAACTTGTTCCTACATAGTAACTTGCAACTTTGAATGAGAATGTGCTTGCTTACAGCAACGTGCTATATGTTCTGAATGCCCGATTTGGGATTCTGTGTCAAAACTTTGTTAGGAATTATGTGATACTTACCAGGTGGAAGTAAGTGAGTTGGGGCATGAAGTTATTTCTAGGAGTTGGACACATACCAAGTTTAGCACAGTTCTGGGCATCTTTGAAATACCTATACAAACTTGTTCCTACATAGTAACTTGCAACTTTGAATGAGAATGTGCTTGCTTACAGCAACGTGCTATATGTTCTGAATGCCCGAATTGGGAATCTGTATCAAAACTTTGTTAGGAATTATGTGATCCTTACTAGCTCGAAGTTAGGAAGATGGGGCATGAAGTTATTTCTAGGAGTTGGAGACATACCCACTTTAGCTCAGTTCTGGGCATCTTTGAAATACCTATACAAACTTGTTCCTACATAGTAACTTGCAACTTTGAATGAGAATGTGCTTGCTAACAGCAACGTGCTATATGTTCTGAATGCCCCAATTGGGAATCTGTGTCAAAACTTTGTTAGGAATTATGTGATCCTTACTAGCTGGAAGTAAGGGAGATGGGGCATGAAGTTATTTCTGGGAGTTGGACACATACCAAGTTTAGCTCATTTCTGAGCATCTTTGAAAGTCCTATACAAACTTGTTCCTACATAGTAACTTGCAACTTTGAATGAGAATGTGCTTGCTTACAGCAACGTGCTATATGTTCTGAATGCCCGAATTGGGTTCTGTGTTAAAACTTTGTTAGGAATTATGTGATCCTTACTAGCTGGAAGTTAGGGAGATGGGGCATGAATTTATTTCTAGGAATTGGAGACATCCCAAGTTTAGCTCAGTTCTGGGCATCTTTGAAAGTCCTATACAAACATGTTCCTACATAGTAACTTGCAACTTTGAATGAGAATGTGCTTTCTTACAGCAACGTGCTATATGTTCTGAATGTCAGATTTGGGAATCTGTGTCAAAACTTTGTTAGGAATTATGTGATCCTTACTAACAGGAAGAAAGGGAGTTGGGGCATGAAGTTATTTCTAGGAGTTGGACACATAACAAGTTTAGCACAGTTCTGGGCATCTTTGAAATACCTATACAGACTTGTTCCTACATAGTAACTTGCAACTTTGAATGAGAATGTGCTTGCTTACAGCAACGTGCTATATGTTCTGAATGCCCGAATTGGGAATCTGTGTCAAAACTATGTTAGGAATTATGTGATCCTTACTAGCTGGAAGTAAGTGAGATGGGGCATGAAGTTATTTCTAGGAGTTCGAGACATAGCAAGTTTAGCTCAGCTCTGAGCATCTTTGAAATACCTATAAAACTTGTTCCTACATAGTAACTTGCAACTTTGAATGAAAATGTGCTTGCTTACTCAAATTTCTATATGTTCTGAATGTCCGAATTGGGAGTCTGTGTCAAAACTTTGTTAGGAATTATGTGATCCTTACTAGCTGGAAGTAAGGGAGATGGGGCATGAAGTTATTTCTAGGAGTTGGAGACATACAACGTTTAGCTCAGTTCTGGGCATCTTTGAAATACCTATACAAACTTGTTACTACATAGCAACTTGCGTCTTTGAAAGAGAATGTGCTTGCATACAGCAACGTGCTATATGGTCTGAATACCCGAATTGGGAATCTGTGTCAAAAGTTTGTTAGGAATTATGTGATCCTTACTAGCTGGATGCAAGGGAGATTGGACATGAAGTTATTTCTAGGAGTTCGACACATACCAAGTTTAGCTCAGTTCTGGGCATCTTTGAAAGTCTTATACAAACTTGTTCCTACATAGTAACTTGCAACTTTGAATGTGAATGTGCTTGCTTACAACAACGTGCTATATGTTCTGAATGCCTGAATTGGGAATCTGTGTCAAAATATTGTTAGGAATTATGTGATCCTTACTAGCTGGAAGTAAGGGAGATGGGGCATGAAGTTATTTCTAGGAGTTGGAGACATACCAAGTTAGCTCAGTTCTGGGCATCTTTGAAATACCTATAAAAACTTGTTGCTACATAGTAACTTGCAACTTTGAATGAGAATGTGCTTGCTTACAGCAACGTGCTATATGTTCTGAATGCCCGAATTGGGAATCTGTGTCAAAACTTTGTTAGGAGTTATGTGATCCTTACTAGCTGGAAGTAAGTGAGATGGGGCATGAAGTTATTACTAGGAGTTGGAGACATACGCACTTTAGCTCAGTTCTGGGCATCTTTGAAATACCTATATAAACTTGTTCCTACATAGTAACTTGCAACTTTGAATGAGAATGTGCTTGCTTACTGCAACGTGCTATATGTTCTGAATACCCGAATTGGGAATCTGTGTCAAAACTTTGTTAGGAATTATGTGATCCTTACTAGCTGGAAGTAAGGGAGATGGAGCATGAAGTTATTTCTAGGAGTTGGAGACATACCCACTTTTGCTCAGTTCTGTGCATCTTTGCAATACCTATACAAACTTGTTCCTACATAGTAACTTGCAACTTTGAATGAGAATGTGCTTGCTTACAGCAACTTGCTATATGTTCTGAATGCCCGAATTCGGAATCTGTGTCAATACTTTGTTAGGAATTATGTGATCCTTACTAGCTGGAAGTAAGGGAGATGGGGCTTGAAATTATATCTAGGAGTTGGAGACATACCCACTTTAGCTCAGTTCTGGGCATCTTTGAAATACCTATACAAACTTGTTCCTACATAGTAACTTGCAACTTTTAATGAGAATGTGCTTGCTTACAGCAACGTGCTATATGTTCTGAATGCCCGAATTGGGAATCTGTGTCAAAACTTTGTTAGGAATTATGTGATTCTTACTAGCTGGAAGTTAGGGAGATGGGGCATGAAGTTATTTCTAGGAGTTGGAGACATAGCCACTTTAGCTCAGTTCTGGGCATCATTGAAATACCTATACAAACTTGTTCCTACATAGTAACTTGCAACTTTGAATGAGAATGTGCTTGCTTACAGCAACGTGCTATATGTTCTGAATGCCCGAATTGGGAATCTGTGTCAAAACTTTGTTAGGAATTATGTGATCCTTAGTAGCTGGAAGTTAGGGAGATGGGGCATGAAGTTATTTCTAGGGGTTGGAGACATGCAACGTTTAGCTCAGTTCTGGGCATCTTTGAAATACCTATACAAACTTGTTCCTACATAGTAACTTGCAACTTTGAATGAGAATGTGCTTGCTTACAGCAACGTGCTATATGTTCTGAATGCCCGAATTGGGAATCTGTGTCAAAAGTTTGCTAGGAATTATGAGATCCTTACTAGCTGGAATTTAGGAAGATGGGGCATGAAGTTATTTCTAGGAGTTGGACACATACCCACTTTAGCTCAGTTCTGGGTGTCTTTGAAATACCTACACAAATTTGTTCCTACATAGTAACTTGCAACTTTTAATGAGAATGTGCTTGCTTACAGCAACGTGCTATATGTTCTGAATGCCCGAATTGGGAATCTGTGTCAAAACATTGTTAGGAATTATGTGATCCTTAGTAGCTGGAAATAAGGGAAATGGGGCATGAAGTTATTTCTAGGAGTTGGACACATACCAAGTTTAGCACAGTTCTGGGCATCCTTGAAATACCTATACAAACTTGTTCCTACATAGTAACTTGCAACTTTGAATGAGAATGTGCTTGCTTGCAGCAACGTGCTACATGTTCTGAATGCCCGAATTGGGAATCTGTGTCAAAACTATGTTAGGAATTATGTGATCCTTACTAGCTGGAAGTTAGGGAGATGGGGCATGAAGTTATTTCTAGGAGTTGGAGACAGACCCACTTTAGCTCAGTTCTGGGCATCTTTGAAATACCTATACAAACTTGTTCCTACATAGTAACTTGCAACTTTGAATGAGAATGTGCTTGCTTACAGCAACGTGCTACATATTCTGAATGCCCGAATTGGGAATCTGTGTCAAAAGTTTGTTATGAATTATGTGATCCTTACTAGCTGGAAGTAAGGGAGATGGTGCATGAAGTTATTTCTAGGAGTTGGAGACATACAACGTTTAGCTCAGTTCTGGGCATCTTTGAAATACCTATACAAACTTGTTCCTACATAGTAACTTGCAACTTTGAATGAGAATGTGCTTGCTTAAAGGAACGTGCTATATGTTCTGAATGCCCGAATTGGGAATCTGTGTCAAAACTTTCTTAGAAATTATGTGATCCTTACTAGATGGAAGTAAGGGAGATAGGGCATGAAATTATTTCTAGGAGTTGGAGACATACCAAGTTTAGCTCAGTTCTGGGCATCTTTGAAATACCTATACAAACTTGTTCCTACATAGTAACTTGCAACTTTGAATGAGAATGTGCTTGCTTACAGCAACGTGCTATATGTTCTGAATGCCCGAATTGGGAATCTGTGTCAAAACTTTGTTAGAAATTATGTGACCCTTACTAGCTGGAAGTAAGGGAGATGGGGCATGAAGTTATTTCTAGGAGTTGGAGACATACCAAGTTTAGCTCAGTTCTGGGCATCTTTGAAATACCTATACAAACTTGTTCCTACATAGTAACTTGCAACTTTGAATGAGAATGTGCTTGCTTACAGCAACGTGCTATATGTTCTGAATGCCCGAATTGGGAATCTGTGTCAAAACTTTCTTAGGAATAATGTGATCCTTACTAGATGGAAATAAGGGAGATGGGGATTGAAGTTATTTCCAGGAGTTGGAGACATACAACGTTTAGCTCAGTTCTGGGCATCTTTGAAATACCTATACAACCCTGTTTCTATATAGTAACTTGCAATTTTGAATGAGAATGTGCTTGCTTATAGCAACGTGCTATATGTTCTGAATGCCCGAATTGGAAATCTGTGTCAAAACTTTGTTAGGAATTATGTGATCCTTACTAGCTGGAAGTAAGGGAGATGGGGCATGAAGTTATTTCTAGGAGTTGGAGACATACAACGTTTAGCTCAGTTCTGGGCATCTTTGAAATACCTATACAAACTTGTTCCTACATAGTAACTTGCAACTTTGAATGAGAATGTGCTTGCTTACAGCAACGTGCTATATGTTCTGAATGCCCGAATTGGGAATCTGTGTCAAAACTTTCTTAGAAATTATGTGATCCTTACTAGATGGAAGTAAGGGAGATGGGGCATGAAGTTATTTCTAGGAGTTGGAGACATACCAAGTTTAGCTCAGTTCTGGGCATCTTTGAAATACCTATACAAACTTGTTCCTACATAGTAACTTGCAACTTTGAATGAGAATGTGCTTGCTTACAGCAACGTGCTACATGTTCTGAATGCCCGAATTGGGAATCTGCGTCAAAACTTTCTTAGGAATTATGTGATCCTTACTAGATGGAAGTAAGGGAGATGGGGCATGAAGTTATTTCCAGGAGTTGGAGACATACAACGTTTAGCTCAGTTCTGGGCATCTTTGAAATACCTATACAACCCTGTTTCTATATAGTAACTTGCAACATTGAATGAGAATGTGCTTCCTTACAGCAACGTGCTATATGTTCTGAATGCCCGAAATGGGAATCTGTGTTAAAACTTTGTTAGGGATTATGTGATCCTTACTAGCTGGAAGTAAGGGAGATGGGGCATGAAGTTATTTCTAGGAGTTGGAGACATACCAAGTATAGCTCAGTTCTGGGCTTCTTTGAAATACCTATACAAACTTGTTCCTACATACTAACTTGCAACTTTGAATGAGAATGTGCTTGCTTACAGCAACGTGCTATATGTTCTGAATGCCCGAATTGGCAATCTGTGTCAAAACTTTGTTAGGAATTATGTGATCCTTACTAGATGGAAGTAAGGGAGATGGGGCATGAAGTTATTTCTAGGAGTTGGAGACATACAACGTTTAGCTCAGTTCTGGGCATCTTTGAAATACCTATACAAACTTGTTCCTACATAGTAACTTGCAACTTTGAATGAGAATGTGCTTGCTTACAGCAACGTGCTATATGTTCTGAATGCCTGAATTGGGAATCTGTGTCAAAACTTTCTTAGAAATTATGTGATCCTTACAAGATGGATGTAAGGGCGATGGGGCATAAGTTATTTCTAGGAGTTGGAGACATACAACATTTCGCTCAGTTCGGGGCATCTTTGAAATACCTATACAAACTTGTTCCTACATAGTAACTTGCAACTATGAATGAGAATGTGCTTCCTTACAGCAACGTGTTACATGTTCTGAATGCCCGAATTGGGAATCTGTGACAAAACTTTGTTAGGAATTATGTGATCCTTACTAGCTGGAAGTAAGGGAGATGGGGCATGAAGTTATTTCTAGGAGTTGGAGACATAACCACTTAGGCTCAGTTCTGGGCATCTTTTAAATACCTATACAAACTTGTTCCTACATAGTAACTTGCAACTTTGAATGAGAATGTGCTTGCTTACAGCAACGTGTTATATGTTCTGAATGCCCGAATTGGGACTCTGTGTCAAAACTTTGTTAGGAATTATGTGATCCTTACTAGCTGGAAGTAAGGGAGATGGGGCATGAAGTTATTTCTAGGAGTTGGAGACATACCAAGTTTAGCTCAGTTCTGGGCATCTTTGAAATACCTATACAAACTTGTTCCTACATAGTAACTTGCAACTTTGAATGAGAATGTGTCGCTTACAGCAACGTGCTACAAGTTCTGAATGCCCGAATTGGGAATGTGTGTCAAAACTTTGTTAGGAATTATGTGATCCTTACTAGCTGGAAGTAAGGGAGATGAGGCATGAAGTTATTTCTTGGAGTTGGAGACATACCTACTTTAGCTCAGATCTTTGCATCATTGAAATACCTATACAAACTTTTTCCTACATAGTAACTTACAACTTTGAATGAGAATGTGTTTGCTTAAAGCTACGTGCTATATGTTCTGAATGCCCGAATTGGGAATCTGTGTCAAAACTTTGTTAGGAATTATGTGATCCTTACTAGCTGGAAGTAAGGGAGATGGGGCATGAAGTTATTTCTAGGAGTTGGAGACATACCAAATTTAGCTCAGTTCTGGGCATCTTTGAAAGTCCTATACAAACTTGTTCTTACATAATAACTTGCAACTTTGAATGACAATGTGCTTGCTTACAGGAACGTGCTATATATTCTCAACGCCGGAATTGGGAATCTGTGTCAAAACTTTGTTAGAATTATGTGATCCTTACTAGCTGGAAGTAACAGAGTTGGTGCATGAAGTTATTTCTAGTAGTTGGACATATACCAAGTTTAGCTCAGTTTTGGGCATCTTTGAAATACCTATACAAACTTGTTTCTACATAGTAACTTGCAACTTTGAAGGAGAATGTGCTTACTTACTGCAACGTGCTATATGTTCTGAATGCCCGAATTGGGAATCTGTGTCAAAACTTTGTTAGGAATTATGTGATCCTTTCTAGATGGAAGTAAGGGAGATGGGGCGTGAAGTTATTTCTAGGAGTTGGAGACATTCCCACTTTAGCTCAGTTCTGGGCATCTTTGAAATACCTGTACAAACTTGTTCCCACATAGTAACTTGCAACTTTGAATGAGAATGTGCAAGCTTACAGCGCGTGCTACGTGTTCTGAATGCCTGAATTGGGAATCTGTGTCAAAACTTTGTTAGGAATTATGTGATCCTTACTAGGTGGAAGTAAGGGAGATGGGGCATGAAGTTATTTCTAGCAGTTGGAGACAGCCCACTTTAGCTCAGTTCTTTGCATCTTTGAAATACCTATAGAAACTTGTTCCAACATAGTAACTTGCTACTTGGAATGAGAAAGTGCTTGCTTAAAGCAACGTGCTATATCTTCTGAATGCCCGAATTGGGAATCTGTGTCAAATCTGTGTTAGGAATTATGTGATCCTTACAAGCTGGAAGTAAGGGAGAAGGGGCGGGTAGTTATTTCTAGGAGTTGGAGACATACCAAGTTTAGCTCAGTTCTGGGCATCTTTGAAAGTCCTATACAAACTTGTTCCTACATAGTAACTTGCTACTTGTAATGACAAAGAGCTTGCTTAAAGCAACGTGCTATAAATTCTGCATGCCCAAATTGGGAATCTGTGTCAAAACATTGTTAGGAATTATGTGATCCTTACTAGCTGGAAGTCATGGAGATCGGGCATGAAGTTATTTCTAGGAGTTGGAGACATACCAAGTTTAGCTCAGTTCTGGGCATCTTTGAAATACCTGTACAAACTTGTTCCTACATAGTAACTTGCAACTTTGAATGAGAATGTGCAAGCTTACAGCGCGTGCTACGTGTTCTGAATGCCTGAATTGGGAATCTGTGTCAAAACTTTGTTAGGAATTATGTGATCCTTACTAGGTGGAAGTAAGGGAGATGGGGCATGAAGTTATTTCTAGCAGTTGGAGACAACCCGCTTTAGCTCAGTTCGTTGCATCTTTGAAATACCTATAGAAACTTGTTCCTACATAGTAACTTGCTACTTGGAATGAGAAAGTGCTTGCTTAAAGCAACGTGCTATATGTTCTGAATGCCCGAATTGGGAATCTGTGTCAAATCTTTGTTAGGAATTATGTGATCCTTACTAGCTGGAAGTAATTGAGAAGGGGCGGGTAGTTATTTCTAGGAGTTGGAGACATACCAAGTTTAGCTCAGTTCTGGGCATCTTTGAAAGTCCTATACAAACTTGTTCCTACATAGTAACTTGCTACTTGGAATGAGAAAGAGCTTGCTTAAAGCAACGTGCTATATATTCTGCATGCCCAAATTGGGAATCTGAGTCAAATCTTTGTTAGGAATTATGTGATCCTTACTAGCTGGAAGTCATGGAGATGGGGCATGAAGTTATTTCTAGGAGTTGGAGACATACCAAGTTTAGCTCAGTTCTGGGCATCTTTGAAATACCTGTACAAACTTGTTCCCACATAGTAACTTGCAACTTTGAATCAGAATGTGCAAGCTTACAGCGCGTGCTACGTGTTCTGAATGCCTGAATTGGGAAACTGTGTCAAAACTTTGTTAGGAATTATGTGATCCTTACCAGCTGGAAGTAAGGGACATGGGGCATGAAGTTATTTCTAGGAGTTTGAGACATACCCACTTTAGCTCAGTTCGGGGCATCTTTGAAATACCTATACAAATTTGTTCCTACATAGTAACTTGCAACTTTGAATGAGAATGTGCTTGCTTACAGCAACGTGCTATATGTTCTGAATTCCCGAATTGGGAATCTGTGTCAAAACTTTGTTAGGAATTATGTGATCCTTACTAGCTGGAAGTAAGGGAGATGGGGCATGAAGTTATTTCTAGGAGTTGGAGACATACCCACTTTAGCTCAGGTCTGGCCTTCTTTGAAATACCTATACAAACTTGTTCCTACATAGTAACTTGCTACTTGGAATGAGAAAGTGCTTTCTTAAAGCAACGTGCTATATGTTCTGCATGCCCAAATTGGGAATCTGTGTCAAAACTTTGTTAGTAATTATGTGATCCTTACTAGCTGGAAGTAGGGGAGATGGGGCATGAAGTTATTTCTAGGAGTTGGAGACATACCAAGTTTAGCTCAGTTCTGGGCATCTTTGAAAGTCCTATACAAACTTGTTCCTACATAGTAACTTGCAACTTGGAATGAGAATGTGCTTGCTTACAGCAACATGCTATATGTTGTGTATGCCCGAATTGGGAATCTGTGTCAAATCTTTGTTAGGAATCATGTGATCCTTACTAGCTGGAAGTAAGGGAGATGGGGCATGAAGTTATTTCTAGGAGTTGGACACATACCAAGTTTAGCTCAGTTCTGGGCATCTATGAAATACCTATACAAACTTGTTCCTACATAGTAACTTGCAACTTTGAATGAGAATGTGCTTGCTTACAGCAACGTGCTATATGTTCTGAATGCCCGAATTGGGAATCTGTGTCAAATCTTTGTGAGATATTATGTGATCCTTACAACCTGGAAATAAGGGAGTTGTGACATGAAGTTATTTCTAGGAGTTGGAGACATACCCAATTTAGCTCAGTTCTGGGCATCTTTGAAATACCTATACAAACTTGTTCCTACATAGTAACTTGCAACTTTGAATGAGAATGTGCATGCTTACAGCAACGTGCTATATGTTCTGAATGCCCGAATTGGGAATCTGTGTCAAAACTTTGTTAGGAATTATGTGATCCTTTCTAGATGAAAGTAAGGGAGATGGGGCGTGAAGTTATTTCTAGGAGTTGGAGACATTCCCACTTTAGCTCAGTTCTGGGCATCTTTGAAATACCTATACAAACTTATTCCTACATAGTAACTTGCTACTTGGAATGAGAAAGTGCTTGCTTAAAGCAACGTGCTATATCTTCTGAATGCCCGAATTGGGAATCTGTGTCAAATCTTTGTTAAGAATTATGTGATCCTTACTAGCTGGAAGTAACGGAGATGGGGCGGGTAGTTATTTCTAGGAGTTGGAGACATACCAAGTTTAGCTCAGTTCTGGGCATCTTTGAAAGTCCTATACAAACTTGTTCCTACATAGTAACTTGCAACTTTGAATGAGAATGTGCTTGCTTACAGCAACATGCTATATATTCTGAATGCCCGAATTGGGAATCTGTGTCAAAACTTTGTTAGGAATTATGTGATCCTTACCAGCTGGAAGTAAGGGAGATGGGGCATGAAGTTATTTCTAGGAGTTGGAGACATACCCACTTTAGCTCAGTTCTGGGCATCTTTGAAATACCTATACAAACTTGTTCCTACATAGTAACTTGCAACTTTGAATGAGAATGTGCTTGCTTACAGCAACGTGCTATAAGTTCTGAATGCCCGAATTGGGAATCTGTGTCAAATCTTTGTTAGGAATTATGTGATCCTTACTAGCTGGAAGTAAGGGAGATGGGGCATGAAGTTATTTCTAGGAGTTGGAGACATACCCACTTTAGATCAGTTCTGGGCATCTTTGAAATACCTATAGAAACTTGTTTCTACATAGTAAATTGTTACTTGGAATGAGAAAGTGCTTGCTTACAGCAACGTGCTATATGTTCTGAATGCCCGAATTGGGAATCTGTGTCAAAACTTTGTTAGGAATTATGTGATTCTTACCAGCTGGAAGTAAGGGAGCTGGGGCATGAAGTTATTTCTAGGAGTTGGAGACATACCAAGTTTAGCTCAGTTCTGGGCATCTTTGAAATACCTATACAAACTTGTTCCTACATAGTAACTTGCAACTTTGAATGAGAATGTGTCGCTTACAGCAACGTGCTACAAGTTCTGAATGCCCGAATTGGGAATGTGTGTCAAAACTTTGTTAGGAATTATGTGATCCTTACTAGCTGGAAGTAAGGGAGATGAGGCATGAAGTTATTTCTTGGAGTTGGAGACATACGTACTTTAGCTCAGATCTTTGCATCATTGAAATACCTATACAAACTTTTTCCTACATAGTAACTTACAACTTTGAATGAGAATGTGTTTGCTTAAAGCTACGTGCTATATGTTCTGAATGCCCGAATTGGGAATCTGTGTCAAAACTTTGTTAGGAATTATGTGATCCTTACTAGCTGGAAGTAAGGGAGATGGGGCATGAAGTTATTTCTAGGAGTTGGAGACATACCAAATTTAGCTCAGTTCTGGGCATCTTTGAAAGTCCTATACAAACTTGTTCTTACATAATAACTTGCAACTTTGAATGACAATGTGCTTGCTTACAGGAACGTGCTATATATTCTCAACGCCGGAATTGGGAATCTGTGTCAAAACTTTGTTAGAATTATGTGATCCTTACTAGCTGGAAGTAACAGAGTTGGTGCATGAAGTTATTTCTAGTAGTTGGACATATACCAAGTTTAGCTCAGTTTTGGGCATCTTTGAAATACCTATACAAACTTGTTTCTACATAGTAACTTGCAACTTTGAAGGAGAATGTGCTTACTTACTGCAACGTGCTATATGTTCTGAATGCCCGAATTGGGAATCTGTGTCAAAACTTTGTTAGGAATTATGTGATCCTTTCTAGATGGAAGTAAGGGAGATGGGGCGTGAAGTTATTTCTAGGAGTTGGAGACATTCCCACTTTAGCTCAGTTCTGGGCATCTTTGAAATACCTGTACAAACTTGTTCCCACATAGTAACTTGCAACTTTGAATGAGAATGTGCAAGCTTACAGCGCGTGCTACGTGTTCTGAATGCCTGAATTGGGAATCTGTGTCAAAACTTTGTTAGGAATTATGTGATCCTTACTAGGTGGAAGTAAGGGAGATGGGGCATGAAGTTATTTCTAGCAGTTGGAGACAGCCCACTTTAGCTCAGTTCTTTGCATCTTTGAAATACCTATAGAAACTTGTTCCAACATAGTAACTTGCTACTTGGAATGAGAAAGTGCTTGCTTAAAGCAACGTGCTATATCTTCTGAATGCCCGAATTGGGAATCTGTGTCAAATCTGTGTTAGGAATTATGTGATCCTTACAAGCTGGAAGTAAGGGAGAAGGGGCGGGTAGTTATTTCTAGGAGTTGGAGACATACCAAGTTTAGCTCAGTTCTGGGCATCTTTGAAAGTCCTATACAAACTTGTTCCTACATAGTAACTTGCTACTTGTAATGACAAAGAGCTTGCTTAAAGCAACGTGCTATAAATTCTGCATGCCCAAATTGGGAATCTCTGTCAAAACATTGTTAGGAATTATGTGATCCTTACTAGCTGGAAGTCATGGAGATCGGGCATGAAGTTATTTCTAGGAGTTGGAGACATACCAAGTTTAGCTCAGTTCTGGGCATCTTTGAAATACCTGTACAAACTTGTTCCTACATAGTAACTTGCAACTTTGAATGAGAATGTGCAAGCTTACAGCGCGTGCTACGTGTTCTGAATGCCTGAATTGGGAATCTGTGTCAAAACTTTGTTAGGAATTATGTGATCCTTACTAGGTGGAAGTAAGGGAGATGGGGCATGAAGTTATTTCTAGCAGTTGGAGACAACCCACTTTAGCTCAGTTCGTTGCATCTTTGAAATACCTATAGAAACTTGTTCCTACATAGTAACTTGCTACTTGGAATGAGAAAGTGCTTGCTTAAAGCAACGTGCTATATGTTCTGAATGCCCGAATTGGGAATCTGTGTCAAAACTTTGTTAGGAATTATGTGATCCTTACTAGCTGGAAGTAATTGAGAAGGGGCGGGTAGTTATTTCTAGGAGTTGGAGACATACCAAGTTTAGCTCAGTTCTGGGCATCTTTGAAAGTAATATACAAACTTGTTCCTACATAGTAACTTGCTACTTGGAATGAGAAAGAGCTTGCTTAAAGCAACGTGCTATATATTCTGCATGCCCAAATTGGGAATCTGAGTCAAATCTTTGTTAGGAATTATGTGATCCTTACTAGCTGGAAGTCATGGAGATGGGGCATGAAGTTATTTCTAGGAGTTGGAGACATACCAAGTTTAGCTCAGTTCTGGGCATCTTTGAAATACCTGTACAAACTTGTTCCCACATAGTAACTTGCAACTTTGAATCAGAATGTGCAAGCTTACAGCGCGTGCTACGTGTTCTGAATGCCTGAATTGGGAAACTGTGTCAAAACTTTGTTAGGAATTATGTGATCCTTACCAGCTGGAAGTAAGGGACATGGGGCATGAAGTTATTTCTAGGAGTTTGAGACATACCCACTTTAGCTCAGTTCGGGGCATCTTTGAAATACCTATACAAACTTGTTCCTACATAGTAACTTGCAATTTTGAATGAGAATGTGCTTGCTTACAGCAACGTGCTATATGTTCTGAATTCCCGAATTGGGAATCTGTGTCAAAACTTTGTTAGGAGTTATGTGATCCTTACTAGCTGGAAGTAAGGGAGATGGGGCATGAAGTTATTTCTAGGAGTTGGAGACATACCCACTTTAGCTCAGGTCTGGCCTTCTTTGAAATACCTATACAAACTTGTTCCTACATAGTAACTTGCTACTTGGAATGAGAAAGTGCTTTCTTAAAGCAACGTGCTATATGTTCTGCATGCCCAAATTGGGAATCTGTGTCAAAACTTTGTTAGGAATTATGTGATCCTTACTAGCTGGAAGTAGGGGAGATGGGGCATGAAGTTATTTCTAGGAGTTGGAGACATACCAAGTTTAGCTCAGTTCTGGGCATCTTTGAAAGTCCTATACAAACTTGTTCCTTCATAGTAACTTGCAACTTGGAATGAGAATGTGCTTGCTTACAGCAACATGCTATATGTTGTGTATGCCCGAATTGGGAATCTGTGTCAAATCTTTGTTAGGAATCATGTGATCCTTACTAGCTGGAAGTAAGGGAGATGGGGCATGAAGTTATTTCTAGGAGTTGGACACATACCAAGTTTAGCTCAGTTCTGGGCATCTATGAAATACCTATACAAACTTGTTCCTACATAGTAACTTGCAACTTTGAATGAGAATGTGCTTGCTTACAGCAACGTGCTATATGTTCTGAATGCCCGAATTGGGAATCTGTGTCAAATCTTTGTGAGACATTATGTGATCCTTACAACCTGGAAATAAGGGAGTTGTGACATGAAGTTATTTCTAGGAGTTGGAGACATACCCAATTTAGCTCAGTTCTGGGCATCTTTGAAATACCTATACAAACTTGTTCCTACATAGTAACTTGCAACTTTGAATGAGAATGTGCATGCTTACAGCAACGTGCTATATGTTCTGAATGCCCGAATTGGGAATCTGTGTCAAAAATTTGTTAGGAATTATGTGATCCTTTCTAGATGAAAGTAAGGGAGATGGGGCGTGAAGTTATTTCTAGGAGTTGGAGACATTCCCACTTTAGCTCAGTTCTGGGCATCTTTGAAATACCTATACAAACTTATTCCTACATAGTAACTTGCTACTTGGAATGAGAAAGTGCTTGCTTAAAGCAACGTGCTATATCTTCTGAATGCCCGAATTGGGAATCTGTGTCAAATCTTTGTTAAGAATTATGTGATCCTTACTAGCTGGAAGTAACGGAGATGGGGCGGGTAGTTATTTCTAGGAGTTGGAGACATACCAAGTTTAGCTCAGTTCTGGGCATCTTTGAAAGTCCTATACAAACTTGTTCCTACATAGTAACTTGCAACTTTGAATGAGAATGTGCTTGCTTACAGCAACATGCTATATATTCTGAATGCCCGAATTGGGAATCTGTGTCAAAACTTTGTTAGGAATTATGTGATCCTTACCAGCTGGAAGTAAGGGAGATGGGGCATGAAGTTATTTCTAGGAGTTGGAGACATACCCACTTTAGCTCAGTTCTGGGCATCTTTGAAATACCTATACAAACTTGTTCCTACATAGTAACTTGCAACTTTGAATGAGAATGTGCTTGCTTACAGCAACGTGCTATAAGTTCTGAATGCCCGAATTGGGAATCTGTGTCAAATCTTTGTTAGGAATTATGTGATCCTTACTAGCTGGAAGTAAGGGAGATGGGGCATGAAGTTATTTCTAGGAGTTGGAGACATACCCACTTTAGATCAGTTCTGGGCATCTTTGAAATACCTATAGAAACTTGTTTCTACATAGTAAATTGTTACTTGGAATGAGAAAGTGCTTGCTTACAGCAACGTGCTATATGTTCTGAATGCCCGAATTGGGAATCTGTGTCAAAACTTTGTTAGGAATTATGTGATTCTTACCAGCTGGAAGTAAGGGAGCTGGGGCATGAAGTTATTTCTAGGAGTTGGAGACATACCAAGTTTAGCTCAGTTCTGGGCATCTTTGAAATACCTATACAAACTTGTTCCGACATAGTAACTTGCTACTTGGAATGAGAAAGTGCTTGCTTAAAGCAACGTGCTATATGTTCTGCATGCCCAAATTGGGAATCTGTGTCAAATCTTTGTTAGGAATTATGTGATCCTTACTAGCTGGAAGTAAGGGAGATGGGGCATGAAGTTATTTCTAGGAGTTGGAGACATACCCACTTTAGATCAGTTCTGGGCATCTTTGAAATACCTATAGAAACTTGTTTCTACATAGTAAATTGTTACTTGGAATGAGAAAGTGCTTGCTTACAGCAACGTGCTATATGTTCTGAATGCCCGAATTGGGAATCTGTGTCAAAACTTTGTTAGGAATTATGTGATCCTTACTAGCTGGAAGTAAGGGAGATGGGGCATGAAGTTATTTCTAGGAGTTGGAGACATACCCACTTTAGCTCAGTTCTTTGCATCTTTGAAATACCTATACAAACTTGTTCCTATATAGTAACTTGCTACTTGGAATGAGAAAGTGCTTGCTTAAAGCAACGTGCTTTATGATCTGAATGACAGAATTGGGAATCTGTGTCAAAACTTTGTTAGGAATTATGTGATCCATACTAGCTGGAAGTAAGGAAGATGGGGCATGATGTTATTTCTAGGAGTTGGAGAAATACCAAGTTTAGCTCAGTTCTGGGGATCTTTGAAATACCTATACAAACTTGTTCCTACATAGTAACTTGCTACTTGGAATGAGAAAGTGCTTGCTTAAAGCAACGTGCTACATGTTCTGAATGCCTGAATTGGGAAACTGTGTGAAAACTTTGGTAGGCATTATGTGATCCTTACTAGCTGGAAGTAAGGGAGATGGGGCATGAACTTATTTCTAGGAGTTGGAGACAGACCAACTTTAGTTCAGTTATGAGCATCTTTGAAATACCTATACAAACTTGTGCCTACATAGTAACTTGCAACTTTGAATGAGAATTTGCTTCCTTACAGCAACGTGCTATATGTTCTGAATGCCCGAATTGGGAATCTGTGTCAAAACTTTGTTAGGAATTATGTGATCCTTATTAGCTGGAAGTAAGAGAGATGGGGCATGAAGTTATTTCTAGGATTTGGAGACATACCCACTTTAGCTCAGTTCTGGGCATCTTTGAAATACCTATACAAACTTGTTCCTACATAGTAATTTGCTACTTGGAATGAGAAAGTGCTTGCTTAAAGCAACGTGCTAAATGTTCTGAATGCCCGAATTGGGAATCTGTGTCAAAACGTTGTTAGGAAATATGTGATCCTTACTAGCTGGAAGTAAGGGAGATGGGGCATGAAGTTATTTCTAGGAGTTGGAGACATACCAAGTTTAGCTCAGTTCTGGGCATCTTTGAAATACCTATACAAACTTGTTCCTATATAGTAACTTGCAACATTGAATGAGAATGTGCTTGCTTACAGCAACGTGCTATATGTTCTGAATGCCCGAATTGGGAATCTGTGTCAAAAATTTGTTAGGAATTATTTAATCCTTACTAGCTGGAAGTAAGGGAGATGGGGCATGAAGTTATTTCTAAGAGTTGGAGACATACCCTCTTTACCTCAGTTCTGTTCATCTTTGAAATACCTATACAAAATTGTTCCTACATAGTAACTTGCTACTTGGAATGAAAAAGTGCTTGATTAAAGGAACGTGCCATATGTTTTGAATGCCCGAATTGGGAATCTGTGTCAAAACTTTGTTAGGAATTATGTGATCCTTACTAGCTGGAAGTAAGGGAGATGGGGCATGAAGATATTTCTAGGAGTTGGAGACATACCAAGTTTAGCTCAGTTCTGGGCACCTTTGAAATACCTATACAAACTTGTTCCTACGTAGTAACTTGCAACTTTGAATGAGAAAGTGCTTGCTTATAGCAACGTGCTATATGTTCTGAATGCCCGAATTGGGAATCTGTGTCAAAACTTTGTTAGGAATTATGTGATCCTTACTAGCTGCAAGCAGGGAGATGGGGCATGAAGTTATTTCTAGGAGTTGGAGACATACCCATTTTAGCTCAGTTCTGGGCATCTTTGAAATACCTATACAAACTTGTTCCTACATAGTAAGTTGCTACATGGAATGAGAAAGTGCTTGCTTAAAGCAGCGTGCTACATGATCTGAATGCCCGAATTGGGAATCTGTGTGAAAACTTTGGTAGGCATTATGTGATCCTTACTAGCTGGAAGTAAGGGAGATGTGGCATGAACTTATTTCTAGGAGTTGAAGACAGACCCACTTTAGCTCAGTTATGAGCATCTTTGAAATACCTATGCAAACTTTTGCCTACATAGTAACTTGCAACTTTGAATGAGAATGTGCTTCCTTACAGCAACGTGCTATATGTTCTGAATGCCCGAATTGGGAATCTGTGTCAAAACTTTGTTAGGAATTATGTGATCCTTATTAGCTGGAAGTAAGAGAGATGGGGCATGAAGTTATTTCTAGGAGTTGGAGACATACAAGGTTTAGCTCAGTTCTGGGCATCTTTGAAATACCTATACAAACTTGTTCCTACATAGTAACTTGCTACTTGGAATGAGAAAGTGCTTGCTTAAAGCAACGTGCTAAATGTTCTGAATGCCCGAATTGGGAATCTGTGTCAAAACGTTGTTAGGAATTATGTGATCCTTACTAGCTGGAAGTAAGGGAGATGGGGCATGAAGTTATTTCTAAGAGTTGGAGACATACCCTCTTTACCTCATTTCTGTTCATCTTTGAAATACCTATACAAACTTGTTCCTACATAGTAACTTGCTACTTGGAATGAAAAAGTGCTTGATTAAAGGAACGTGCCATATGTTTTGAATGCCCGAATTGGGAATCTGTGTCAAAACTTTGTTAGGAATTATGTGATCCTTACTAGCTGGAAGTAAGGGAGATGGGGCATGAAGTCATTTCTAGGAGTTGGAGACATACAACGTTTAGCTCAGTTTTGGGCATCTTTGAAATATCTATACAAACTTGTTCCTACATAGTAACTTGCTACTTGGAATGAGAAAGTGCTTGCTTAAAGCAACGTGCTAAATGTTCTGCATGCCCGAATTGTGAATGTGTGTCAAAACTTTGTTAGGAATTATGTTATCCTTACTAGCTGGAAGTAAGGGAGATGGAGCATGAAGATATTTCTAGGAGTTGGAGACATACCAAGTTTAGTTCAGTTCTGGACATCTTTGAAATACCTGTACAAACTTGTTCCTACATAGTAACTTGCAACTTTGAATGAGAATGTGCAAGCTTACAGCGCGTGCTACATGTTCTGAATGCCTGAATTGGGAATCTGTGTCAAAACTTTGTTAGGAATTATGTGATCCTTACTAGGTGGAAGTAAGGGAGATGGGGCATGAAGTTATTTCTAGGAGTTGGAGGCATTCCCACTTTAGCTCAGTTCTTTGCATCTTTGAAATACCTATACAAACTTGTTCCTACATAGTAACTTGCAACTTTGAATGAGAATGTGCTTAGTTACAGCAACGTGCTATATGTTCTGAATGCCCGAATTTGGAATCTGTGTCAAATCTTTGTTAGGAATTATGTGATTCTTACGAGCTGAAAGTAAGGGAGTTGGGGCATGAAGTTATTTATAGGAGTTGGAGACGTACCAAGTTTAGCTCAGTTCTGGGCATCTTTGAAATACCTATACAAACTTGTTCCTACATAGTGACTTGCAACTTTGAATGAGAATGTGCTTGCTTAAAGCAACGTGCTATATGTTCTGAATGCCCGAATTGGGAATCTGTGTCAAAACTTTGTTAGGAATTATGTGATCCTTACTAGCTGTAAGTAAGGGAGATGGGGCATGAAGTTATTTCTAGGAGTTGGAGACATAGCAAGTTTAGCTCGGTTCTGGGCATCTTTGAAAGTCCTATACAAACTTGTTCCTAGATAGTATCTTGCAACTATGAATGAGAATGTGCTTGCTTGCAGCAACGTGCTATATGTTCTGAATGCAAGAATTGGGAATCTGTGTCAAAACTTTGTTAGGAATTATGTGATCCTTACTAGCTGGAAGTAAGGAAGTCGGGGCATGAAGTTATTTCTAGGAGTTGGAAAAATACCAAGTTTAGCTCAGTTCTGGGCATCTTTGAAATACCTATACAAACTTGTTCCTACATAGTAACTTGCAACTTGGAATGAGAATGTGCTTGCTTACAGCAACGTGCTATATGTTCTGAATGCCAGAATTGGGAATCTGTGTCAAAAATTTGTTAGGAATTATGTGATCCTTACTAGCTGGAAGTAAGGGAGATGGGGCATGAAGTTATTTCTAAGAGTTGGAGACCTACCCACTTTACCTCAGTTCTGTTCATCTTTGAAATACCTATACAAACTTGTTCCTACATAGTAACTTGCTTGTTGGAATGAGAAAGTGCTTACTTAAAGCAACGTGCTACATGTTCTGAATGCCCGAATTGGGAATCTGTGTCAAAACTTTGTTAGGAATTATGTGATCCTTACTAGCTGGAAGTAAGGGAGATGGAGCACGAAGTTTTTTCTAGGAGTTGGAGACACACCCACTTTAGCTCAGTTCTGGGCATCTTAGAAATACCTATACAAACTTGTTCCTACATAGTAACTTGCTACTTGGAATGAGAAAGTGCTTGCTTAAAGCAACATGCTATATGTTCTGAATGACCGAATTGGAAATCTGTGTCAAAACTTTGTTAGGAATTATGTGATCCTTACTAGCTGGAAGTAACAGAGATGGGGCATCAAGTTATGTCTAGCAGTTGGAGACATACCAAGTTTAGCTCTGTTCTGGGCATCTTTGAAATACCTATACAAACTTGTTCCTACATAGTAACTTGCAACTTTGAATGAGAATGTGCTTGCTTACAGCAACGTGCTATATGTTCTGAATGCCCGAATTGGGAATCTCTGTCAAACCTTTGTTAGGAATTATGTGATCCTTACTAGCTGGAAGTAAGGGAGATGGGGCATGAAGTTATTTCTAGGAGTTGGAGACATACCCACTTTAGCTCAGTTCTGGGCATCTTTGAAATACCTATACAAACTTGTTCCTACATAGTAACTTGCAATTTTGAATGAGAATGTGCTTGCTTACAGCAACGTGCTATATGTTCTGAATGCCCGAATTGGGAATCTGTGTCAAAACTTTGTTAGGAATTATGTGATCCTTACTAGCTGGAAGTAAGGGAGATGGGGCATGAAGTTATTTCTAGGAGTTGGAGACATAGCAAGTTTAGCTCGGTGCTGGGCATCTTTGAAAGTCCTATACAAACTTGTTCCTAGATAGTAACTTGCAACTATGAATGAGAATGTGCTTGCTTGCAGCAACGTGCTATATGTTCTGAATGCCCGAATTGGGAATCTGTGTCAAAACTTTGTTAGGAATTATGTGATCCTTACTAGCTGGAAGTAAGGAAGTCGGGGCATGAAGTTATTTCTAGGAGTTGGAAAAATACCAAGTTTAGCTCAGTTCTGGGCATCTTTGAAATACCTATACAAACTTGTTCCTACATAGTAACTTGCAACTTGGAATGAGAATGTGCTTGCTTACAGCAACGTGCTATATGTTCTGAATGCCAGAATTGGGAATCTGTGTCAAAACTTTGTTAGGAATTATGTGACCCTTACTAGCTGGAAGTAAGGGAAATGGGGCATGAAGTTATTTCTAAGAGTTGGAGACCTACCCACTTTACCTCAGTTCTGTTCATCTTTGAAATACCTATACAAACTTGTTCCTACATAGTAACTTGCTTGTTGGAATGAGAAAGTGCTTACTTAAAGCAACGTGCTACATGTTCTGAATGCCCGAATTGGGAATCTGTGTCAAAACTTTGTTAGGAATTATGTGATCCTTACTAGCTGGAAGTAAGGGAGATGGAGCACGAAGTTTTTTCTAGGAGTTGGAGACACACCCACTTTAGCTCAGTTCTGGGCATCTTTGAAATACCTATACAAACTTGTTCCTACATAGTAACTTGCTACTTGGAATGAGAAAGTGCTTGCTTAAAGCAACATGCTATATGTTCTGAATGACCGAATTGGAAATCTGTGTCAAAACTTTGTTAGGAATTATGTGATCCTTACTAGCTGGAAGTAACGGAGATGGGGCATCAAGTTATGTCTAGCAGTTGGAGACATACCAAGTTTAGCTCTGTTCTGGGCATCTTTGAAATACCTATACAAACTTGTTCCTACATAGTAACTTGCAACTTTGAATGAGAATGTGCTTGCTTAAAGCAACGTGCTTTATGATCTGAATGACAGAATTGGGAATCTGTGTCAAAACTTTGTTAGGAATTATGTGATCCATACTAGCTGGAAGTAAGGAAGATGGGGCATGATGTTATTTCTAGGAGTTGGAGAAATACCAAGTTTAGCTCAGTTCTGGGGATCTTTGAAATACCTATACAAACTTGTTCCTACATAGTAACTTGCTACTTGGAATGAGAAAGTGCTTGCTTAAAGCAACGTGCTACATGTTCTGAATGCCTGAATTGGGAAACTGTGTGAAAACTTTGGTAGGCATTATGTGATCCTTACTAGCTGGAAGTAAGGGAGATGGGGCATGAACTTATTTCTAGGAGTTGGAGACAGACCAACTTTAGTTCAGTTATGAGCATCTTTGAAATACCTATACAAACTTGTGCCTACATAGTAACTTGCAACTTTGAATGAGAATTTGCTTCCTTACAGCAACGTGCTATATGTTCTGAATGCCCGAATTGGGAATCTGTGTCAAAACTTTGTTAGGAATTATGTGATCCTTATTAGCTGGAAATAAGAGAGATGGGGCATGAAGTTATTTCTAGGATTTGGAGACATACCCACTTTAGCTCAGTTCTGGGCATCTTTGAAATACCTATACAAACTTGTTCCTACATAGTAATTTGCTACTTGGAATGAGAAAGTGCTTGCTTAAAGCAACGTGCTAAATGTTCTGAATGCCCGAATTGGGAATCTGTGTCAAAACGTTGTTAGGAAATATGTGATCCTTACTAGCTGGAAGTAAGGGAGATGGGGCATGAAGTTATTTCTAGGAGTTGGAGACATACCAAGTTTAGCTCAGTTCTGGGCATCTTTGAAATACCTATACAAACTTGTTCCTATATAGTAACTTGCAACATTGAATGAGAATGTGCTTGCTTACAGCAACGTGCTATATGTTCTGAATGCCTGAATTGGGAATCTGTGTCAAAAATTTGTTAGGAATTATTTAATCCTTACTAGCTGGAAGTAAGGGAGATGGGGCATGAAGTTATTTCTAAGAGTTGGAGACATACCCTCTTTACCTCAGTTCTGTTCATCTTTGAAATACCTATACAAAATTGTTCCTACATAGTAACTTGCTACTTGGAATGAAAAAGTGCTTGATTAAAGGAACGTGCCATATGTTTTGAATGCCCGAATTGGGAATCTGTGTCAAAACTTTGTTAGGAATTATGTGATCCTTACTAGCTGGAAGTAAGGGAGATGGGGCATGAAGATATTTCTAGGAGTTGGAGACATACCAAGTTTAGCTCAGTTCTGGGCACCTTTGAAATACCTATACAAACTTGTTCCTACGTAGTAACTTGCAACTTTGAATGAGAAAGTGCTTGCTTATAGCAACGTGCTATATGTTCTGAATGCCCGAATTGGGAATCTGTGTCAAAACTTTGTTAGGAATTATGTGATCCTTACTAGCTGCAAGCAGGGAGATGGGGCATGAAGTTATTTCTAGGAGTTGGAGACATACCCATTTTAGCTCAGTTCTGGGCATCTTTGAAATACCTATACAAACTTGTTCCTACATAGTAAGTTGCTACTTGGAATGAGAAAGTGCTTGCTTAAAGCAGCGTGCTACATGATCTGAATGCCCGAAATGGGAATCTGTGTGAAAACTTTGGTAGGCATTATGTGATCCTTACTAGCTGGAAGTAAGGGAGATGTGGCATGAACTTATTTCTAGGAGTTGAAGACAGACCCACTTTAGCTCAGTTATGAGCATCTTTGAAATACCTATGCAAACTTTTGCCTACATAGTAACTTGCAACTTTGAATGAGAATGTGCTTCCTTACAGCAACGTGCTATATGTTCTGAATGCCCGAATTGGGAATCTGTGTCAAAACTTTGTTAGGAATTATGTGATCCTTATTAGCTGGAAGTAAGAGAGATGGGGCATGAAGTTATTTCTAGGAGTTGGAGACATACAAGTTTTAGCTCAGTTCTGGGCATCTTTGAAATACCTATACAAACTTGTTCCTACATAGTAACTTGCTACTTGGAATGAGAAAGTGCTTGCTTAAAGCAACGTGCTAAATGTTCTGAATGCCCGAATTGGGAATCTGTGTCAAAACGTTGTTAGGAATTATGTGATCCTTACTAGCTGGAAGTAAGGGAGATGGGGCATGAAGTTATTTCTAAGAGTTGGAGACATACCCTCTTTACCTCATTTCTGTTCATCTTTGAAATACCTATACAAACTTGTTCCTACATAGTAACTTGCTACTTGGAATGAAAAAGTGCTTGATTAAAGGAACGTGCCATATGTTTTGAATGCCCGAATTGGGAATCTGTGTCAAAACTTTGTTAGGAATTATGTGATCCTTACTAGCTGGAAGTAAGGGAGATGGGGCATGAAGTCATTTCTAGGAGTTGGAGACATACAACGTTTAGCTCAGTTTTGGGCATCTTTGAAATATCTATACAAACTTGTTCCTACATAGTAACTTGCTACTTGGAATGAGAAAGTGCTTGCTTAAAGCAACGTGCTAAATGTTCTGCATGCCCGAATTGTGAATGTGTGTCAAAACTTTGTTAGGAATTATGTTATCCTTACTAGCTGGAAGTAAGGGAGATGGAGCATGAAGATATTTCTAGGAGTTGGAGACATACCAAGTTTAGTTCAGTTCTGGACATCTTTGAAATACCTGTACAAACTTGTTCCTACATAGTAACTTGCAACTTTGAATGAGAATGTGCAAGCTTACAGCGCGTGCTACATGTTCTGAATGCCTGAATTGGGAATCTGTGTCAAAACTTTGTTAGGAATTATGTGATCCTTACTAGGTGGAAGTAAGGGAGATGGGGCATGAAGTTATTTCTAGGAGTTGGAGGCATTCCCACTTTAGCTCAGTTCTTTGCATCTTTGAAATACCTATACAAACTTGTTCCTACATAGTAACTTGCAACTTTGAATGAGAATGTGCTTAGTTACAGCAACGTGCTATATGTTCTGAATGCCCGAATTTGGAATCTGTGTCAAATCTTTGTTAGGAATTATGTGATTCTTACGAGCTGAAAGTAAGGGAGTTGGGGCATGAAGTTATTTATAGGAGTTGGAGACGTACCAAGTTTAGCTCAGTTCTGGGCATCTTTGAAATACCTATACAAACTTGTTCCTACATAGTGACTTGCAACTTTGAATGAGAATGTGCTTGCTTAAAGCAACGTGCTATATGTTCTGAATGCCCGAATTGGGAATCTGTGTCAAAACTTTGTTAGGAATTATGTGATCCTTACTAGCTGGAAGTAAGGGAGATGGGGCATGAAGTTATTTCTAGGAGTTGGAGACATAGCAAGTTTAGCTCGGTTCTGGGCATCTTTGAAAGTCCTATACAAACTTGTTCCTAGATAGTATCTTGCAACTATGAATGAGAATGTGCTTGCTTGCAGCAACGTGCTATATGTTCTGAATGCAAGAATTGGGAATCTGTGTCAAAACTTTGTTAGGAATTATGTGATCCTTACTAGCTGGAAGTAAGGAAGTCGGGGCATGAAGTTATTTCTAGGAGTTGGAAAAATACCAAGTTTAGCTCAGTTCTGGGCATCTTTGAAATACCTATACAAACTTGTTCCTACATAGTAACTTGCAACTTGGAATGAGAATGTGCTTGCTTACAGCAACGTGCTATATGTTCTGAATGCCAGAATTGGGAATCTGTGTCAAAAATTTGTTAGGAATTATGTGATCCTTACTAGCTGGAAGTAAGGGAGATGGGGCATGAAGTTATTTCTAAGAGTTGGAGACCTACCCACTTTACCTCAGTTCTGTTCATCTTTGAAATACCTATACAAACTTGTTCCTACATAGTAACTTGCTTGTTGGAATGAGAAAGTGCTTACTTAAAGCAACGTGCTACATGTTCTGAATGCCCGAATTGGGAATCTGTGTCAAAACTTTGTTAGGAATTATGTGATCCTTACTAGCTGGAAGTAAGGGAGATGGAGCACGAAGTTTTTTCTAGGAGTTGGAGACACACCCACTTTAGCTCAGTTCTGGGCATCTTAGAAATACCTATACAAACTTGTTCCTACATAGTAACTTGCTACTTGGAATGAGAAAGTGCTTGCTTAAAGCAACATGCTATATGTTCTGAATGACCGAATTGGAAATCTGTGTCAAAACTTTGTTAGGAATTATGTGATCCTTACTAGCTGGAAGTAACAGAGATGGGGCATCAAGTTATGTCTAGCAGTTGGAGACATACCAAGTTTAGCTCTGTTCTGGGCATCTTTGAAATACCTATACAAACTTGTTCCTACATAGTAACTTGCAACTTTGAATGAGAATGTGCTTGCTTACAGCAACGTGCTATATGTTCTGAATGCCCGAATTGGGAATCTCTGTCAAACCTTTGTTAGGAATTATGTGATCCTTACTAGCTGGAAGTAAGGGAGATGGGGCATGAAGTTATTTCTAGGAGTTGGAGACATACCCACTTTAGCTCAGTTCTGGGCATCTTTGAAATACCTATACAAACTTGTTCCTACATAGTAACTTGCAATTTTGAATGAGAATGTGCTTGCTTACAGCAACGTGCTATATGTTCTGAATGCCCGAATTGGGAATCTGTGTCAAAACTTTGTTAGGAATTATGTGATCCTTACTAGCTGGAAGTAAGGGAGATGGGGCATGAAGTTATTTCTAGGAGTTGGAGACATAGCAAGTTTAGCTCGGTGCTGGGCATCTTTGAAAGTCCTATACAAACTTGTTCCTAGATAGTAACTTGCAACTATGAATGAGAATGTGCTTGCTTGCAGCAACGTGCTATATGTTCTGAATGCCCGAATTGGGAATCTGTGTCAAAACTTTGTTAGGAATTATGTGATCCTTACTAGCTGGAAGTAAGGAAGTCGGGGCATGAAGTTATTTCTAGGAGTTGGAAAAATACCAAGTTTAGCTCAGTTCTGGGCATCTTTGAAATACCTATACAAACTTGTTCCTACATAGTAACTTGCAACTTGGAATGAGAATGTGCTTGCTTACAGCAACGTGCTATATGTTCTGAATGCCAGAATTGGGAATCTGTGTCAAAACTTTGTTAGGAATTATGTGACCCTTACTAGCTGGAAGTAAGGGAAATGGGGCATGAAGTTATTTCTAAGAGTTGGAGACCTACCCACTTTACCTCAGTTCTGTTCATCTTTGAAATACCTATACAAACTTGTTCCTACATAGTAACTTGCTTGTTGGAATGAGAAAGTGCTTACTTAAAGCAACGTGCTACATGTTCTGAATGCCCGAATTGGGAATCTGTGTCAAAACTTTGTTAGGAATTATGTGATCCTTACTAGCTGGAAGTAAGGGAGATGGAGCACGAAGTTTTTTCTAGGAGTTGGAGACACACCCACTTTAGCTCAGTTCTGGGCATCTTTGAAATACCTATACAAACTTGTTCCTACATAGTAACTTGCTACTTGGAATGAGAAAGTGCTTGCTTAAAGCAACATGCTATATGTTCTGAATGACCGAATTGGAAATCTGTGTCAAAACTTTGTTAGGAATTATGTGATCCTTACTAGCTGGAAGTAACGGAGATGGGGCATCAAGTTATGTCTAGCAGTTGGAGACATACCAAGTTTAGCTCTGTTCTGGGCATCTTTGAAATACCTATACAAACTTGTTCCTACATAGTAACTTGCAACTTTGAATGAGAATGTGCTTGCTTACAGCAACGTGCTATATGTTCTGAATGCCCGAATTGGGAATCTCTGTCAAACCTTTGTTAGGAATTATGTGATCCTTACTAGCTGGAATTAAGGGAGATGGAGCATGAAGTTATTTCTAGGAGTTGGAGACATACCCACTTTAGCTCAGTTCTGGGCATCTTTGAAATACCTATACAAACTTGTTCCTACATAGTAACTTGCAATTTTGAATGAGAATGTGCTTACTTACAGCAACGTGCTATATGTTCCGAATGCCCGAATTGGGAATCTGTGTCAAAACTTTGTTAGGAATTATGTGATCCTTACTAGCTGGAAGTAAGGGAGATGGGGCATGAAGTTATTTCTAGGAGTTGGAGACATACCCACTTTACCTCAGTTCTGGGCATCTTTGAAAGTCCTATACAAACTTGTTCCTACATAGAAACTTGCAACATTGAATGAGAATGTGCTTGCTTACAGCAACGTGCTATATGTTCTGAATGCCCGAATTGGGAATCTGTGTCAAAACTTTGTTAGGAATTATGTGATCCTTACTAGCTGGAAGTAAGGGAGATGGGGCATGAAGTTATTTCTAGGAGTTGGAGACATACCCACTATAGCTCAGTTCTGGGCATCTTTGAAATACCTATACATACTTGTTCCTACATAGTAATTTTGATCTTTGAATGAGAATGTGCTTGCTTAAATCCACATGCTAAATGTTCTGAATGCCAGAATTGGGAATCTGTGTCAAAACTTTGTTAGGAATTATGTGATCCTTACTAGCTGGAAGTAATAGAGATGGGGCATGAAGTTATTTCTAGGAGTTGGAGACATACCAAGTTTAGCTCAGTTCTGGGCATCTTTGAAATACCTATACAAACTAGTTCCTACATAGTGACTTGCAACTTGGAATGAGAATGTGCTTGCTTTCAGCAACGTGCTATATGTTCTGAATGCCCGAATTGGGAATCTGTGTCAAAACTTTGTTAGGAATTATGTGATCCTTACTAGCTGGAAGTAAGGGAGATGGGGCATGAAGTTTTTTCTAAGAGTTGGAGACATACCCACTTTACCTCAGTTCTGTTCATCTTTGAAATACCTATACAAACTTGTTCCTACATAGTAACTTGCTACTTGGATAGAAAAAGTGCTTGATTAAAGGAACGTGCCATATGTTCTGAATGCCCGAATTGGGAATCTGTGTCAAAACTTTGTTAGGAATTATGTGATCCTTAATAGCTGGAAGTAAGTGAGATGGGGCATGAAGTTATTTCTAGGAGTTGGAGACATACCAAGTTTAGCTCAGTTCTGGGCATCTTTGAAATAAAATACAAACTTGTTCCTACATAGTAAATTGCAACTTGGAATGAGAATGTGCTTGCTTACAGCAACGTGCTATATGTTCTGAATGCCAGAATTGGGAATCTGTGTCAAAAATTTGTTAGGAATTATGTGATCCTTACTAGCTGGAAGTAAGGGAGATGGGGCATGAAGTTATTTCTAAGAGTTGGAGACATACCCACTTTACCTCAGTTCTGTTCATCTTTGAAATACCTATACAAACTTGTTCCTACATAGTAATTTGCTTGTTGGAATGAGAAAGTGCTTACTTAAAGCAACGTGCTACATGTTCTGAATGCCCGAATTGGGAATATGTGTCAAAACTTTGTTAGGAATTATGTGATCCTTACTAGCTGGAAGTAAGGGAGATGGAGCACGAAGTTATTTCTACGAGTTGGAGACATACCAAGTTTAGCTCAGTTCTGGGCATCTTAGAAATACAAATACAAACTTGTTCCTACATAGTAAATTGCAACTTGGAATGAGAATGTGCTTGCTTACAGCAACGTGCTATAGGTTCTGAATGCCCGAATTGGGAATCTGTGTCAAAAATTTGCTAGGAATTATGTGATCCTTACTAGCTGGAAGTAAGGGAGATGGGGCATGAAGTTATTTCTAAGAGTTGGAGACATACCCTCTTTACCTCAGTTCTGTTCATCTTTGAAATACCTATACAAACTTGTTCCTACATAGTAACTTGCTACTTGGAATGAAATAGTGCTTGATTAAAGGAACGTGCCATATGTTTTGAATGCCCGAATTGGGAATCTGTGTCAAAACTTTGTTAGGAATTATGTGATCCTTACTAGCTGGAAGTAAGGGAGATGGGGCATGAAGTTATTTCTAGGAGTTGGAGACATACCAAGTTTATTTCAGTTCTGGGCATCTTTGAAATACCTATACAAACTTGTTCCTACATAGTATCATGCTACTTGGAATGAGAAAGTGCTTGCTTAAAGCAACGTGCTACATGTTCTGAATGCCCGAATTGGGAATCTGTGTCAAATCTTTGGTAGGCATTATGTGATCCTTACTAGCTGGAAGTAAGGGAGATGGGGCATGAACATATTTCTAGGAGTTGGAGACATACCAAGTTTAGCTCAGTTCTGGGCATCTTTGCAATACCTATACAAACTTGTTCCTACATAGTAACTTGCAACTTTGAATAAGAATGTGCTTGCTTAAAGCAACGTGCTATATGATCTGAATGCCCGAATTGGGAATCTGTGTCAAAACTTTGTTAGGAATTATGTGATCCTTACAAGATGGAAGTAAGTGAGATGGGGCATGAAGTTATTTCTAGGAGTTGGAGACATACCAAGTTTAGCTCAGTTCTGGGTATCTTTGAAATACCTATACAAACTTGTTCCTACATAGTAACTTGCTACTTGGAATGAGAAAGTGCTTGCTTAAAGCAACGTGCTACATGTTCTGCATGCCCGAATTGTGAATGTGTGTCAAAACTTTGTTAGGAATTATGTTATCCTTACTAGCTGGAAGTAAGGGAGATGGAGCATGAAGTTATTTCTAGGAGTTGGAGACATAGCAAGTTTAGCTTTTCTGGACATCTTTGAAATAACTGTACAAACTTGTTCCTACATAGTAACTTGCAACTTTGAATGAGAATGTGCAAGCTTACAAGGCGTGCTACATGTTCTGAATGCCTTAATTGGGAATTTGTGTGAAAACTTTGGTAGGCATTATGTGATCCTTACTAGTTGGAAGTAAGGGAGATGGGGCATGAACTTATTTCTAGGATTTGGAGACATACCAAGTTTAGCTCAGTTCTGGGCATCTTTGAAATACCTATACAAACTTGTGCCTACATAGTAACTTGCAACATTGAATGAGAATGTGCTTACTTAAAGCAACGTGCTATATGATCTGAATGCCCGAATTGGGAATCTGTGTCAAAACTTTGTTAGGAATTATGTGATCCTTACTAGCTGGAAGTAAGAGAGATGGGGCATGAACTTATTTCAAGGAGTTGGAGACAACCCACTTTAGCTCAGTTCTGGGCATCTTTGAAATACCTTTACAAACTTGTTCCTACATAGTAACTTGCTACTTGGAATGAGAAAGTGCTTGCTTAAAGCAACGTGCTAAATGTTCTGAATGCCAGAATTGGGAATCTGTGTCAAAACGTTGTTAGGAATTATGTGATCCTTACTAGCTGGAAGTAAGGGAGATGGGGCATGAAGTTATTTCTAGGAGTTGGAGACATACCAAGTTTAGCTAGTTCTGGGCATCTTTGAAATACCTATACAAACTTGTTCCTACGTAGTAACTTGCAACTTTGAATGAGAATGTGCTTGCTTACAGCAACGTGCTATATGTTCTGAATGCCCGAATTGGGAATCTGTGTCAAAACTTTGTTAGGAATTATGTGATCCTTACTAGCTGGAAGCAGGGAGATGGGGCATGAAGTTATTTCTAGGAGTTGGAGACATACCCACTTTAGCTCAGTTCTTTGCATCTTTGAAATACCTATAGAAACTTCTTCCTACATAGTAACTTGCTACTTGGAATGAGAAAGTGCTTGCTTAAAGCAACGTCCTACATGTTCTGAATGCCCGAATTGGGAATCTGTGTCAAAACTTTGTTAGGAATTATGTGATCCTTACGAGCTGGAAGTAAGGGAGTTGGTGCATGAAGTTATTTCTAGGAGTTGGAGAAATACCAAGTTTAGCTCAGTTCTGGGCATCTTTGAAATACCTATACAAACTTGTTCCTACATAGTAACTTGCAACTTTGAATGAGAATATGCTTGCTTACAGCAACGTGCTATATGTTCTGAATGCCCGAATTGAGAATATGTGTCAAAACTTTGTTAGGAATTATGTGATCCTTACTAGCTGGAAGCAGGGAGATGGGGCATGAAGATATTTCTAGGAGTTGGAGACATACCCACTTTAGCTCAGTTCTTGGCATCTTTGAAATACCTATACAAACTTGTTGCTACATAGTAACATGCTACTTGGAATGAGAAAGTGCTTGCTTAAAGCAACGTGCTGTATGTTCTGAATGCCCGAATTGGGAATCTGTGTGAAAACTTTGGTAGGCATTATGTGATCCTTACTAGCTGGAAGTAAGGGAGATGGGGCATGAACTTATTTCTAGGAGTTGGAGACATACCGAGTTTAGCTCAGTTCTGGGCATCTTTGAAATACCTATACAAACTTGTTCCTACATAGTAACTTGCAACTTTGAATGAGAATGTGCTTGCTTAGAGCAACGTGCTATATGTTCTGAATGCCCGAATTGGGAATCTGTGTCAAAAATTTGTTAGGAATTATGTGATCCTTACTAGCTGGAAGCAGGGAGATGGGGCATGAAGTTATTTCTAGGAGTTGGAGACATCCCCACTTTAGCTCAGTTCTTGGCATCTTTGAAATACCTATACAAACTTGTTCCTACATAGTAACTTGCTACTTGGAATGAGAAAGTGCTTGCTTAAAGCAACGTGCCACATGTTCTGAATGCCCAAATTGGGAATCTGTGTGAAAACTTTAGTAGGCATTATGTGATCCTTACTAGCTGAAAGTAAGGGAGATGGGGCATGAACTTATTTCTAGGAGTTGGAGACATACCAAGTTTAGCTAGTTCTGGGCATCTTTGAAATACCTATACAAACTTGTTCCTACTTAGTAACTTGCAACTTTGAATGAGAATGTGCTTGCTTACAGCAACGTGCTATATGTTCTGAATGCCCGAAAAGGGAATCTGTGTCAAAACTTTGTTAGGAATTATGTGATCCTTACTAGCTGGAAGTAAGGGAGATGGGGCATGAAGTTATTTCTAGGAGTTGGAGACATACCCACTTTACCTCAGTTCTGGGTATCTTTGAAATACCTATACAAACTTGTTCCTACATAGTAACTTGCTACTTGGAATGAAAAAGTGCTTTATTTAAGGAACGTGCCACATGTTCTTAATGCCCGAATTGGGAATGTGTGTCAAAACTTTGTTAGGAATTATGTGATTCTTACTAGCTGGAAGTAAGGGAGATGGGGCATGAAGTTATTTCTAGGAGTTGGAGACATACCAAGTTTAGCTCAGTTCGGGGCATCTTTGAAATACCTAAGCAAACTTGTTCCTACATAGTAACTTGCAACTTTGAATGAGAATGTGCTTGCTTACAGCAACGTGCTATATGTTCTGAATGCCCGAATTGGGAATCTGTGTCAAAACTTTGTTAGCAATAATGTGATCCTTACTAGCTGGAAGTAGGGAGATGGGGCATGAAGTTATTTCTGGGAGTTGGAGACATACCCACTTTAGCTCAGTTCTGTGCATCTTTGAAATACCTATACAAACTTGTTCCTACATAGTATCTTGCTACTTGGAATGAGAAAGTGCTTGCTTAAAGCAGCGTGCTGTATGTTCTGAATGCCCGAATTGGGAATGTGTGAAATCTTTGGTAGGCATTATGTGATCCTTACTAGCTGGAAGTAAGGGAGATGGGGCATGAACTTATTTCTAGGAGTTGGAGACATACCAAGTTTAGCTCAGTTCTGGGCATCTTTGAAATACCTATACAAACTTGTTCCTACATAGTAACTTGCAACTTTGAATGAGAAAGTGCTTGCTTAAAGCAACGTGTTATATGTTCTGAATGCCCGAATTGGGAATCTGTGTCAAAACTTTGTTAGGAGTTATGTGATACTTACTAGGTGGAAGTAAGGGAGATGTGGCATGAAGTTATTTCTATGAGTTGCAGACATACCCACTTTAGCTCAGTTCTTTGCATCTTTGAAATACCTATAGAAACTTCTTCCTACATAGTAACTTGCTACTTGGAATGAGAAAGTGCTTGCTTAAAGCAACGTCCTACATGTTCTGAATGCCCGAATTGGGAATCTGTGTCAAAACTTTGTTAGGAATTATGTGATCCTTACGAGCTGGAAGTAAGGGAGTTGGTGCATGAAGTTATTTCTAGGAGTTGGAGAAATACCAAGTTTAGCTCAGTTCTGGGCATCTTTGAAATACCTATACAAACTTGTTCCTACATAGTAACTTGCAACTTTGAATGAGAATATGCTTGCTTACAGCAACGTGCTATATGTTCTGAATGCCCGAATTGAGAATATGTGTCAAAACTTTGTTAGGAATTATGTGATCCTTACTAGCTGGAAACAGGGAGATGGGGCATGAAGATATTTCTAGGAGTTGGAGACATACCCACTTTAGCTCAGTTCTGGGCATCTTTGAAATACCTATACAAACTTGTTCCTACATAGTAACTTGCTACTTGGATAGAGAAAGTGCTTGCTTAAAGCAACGTGCTATATCTTCTGAATGCCCGATTTGGGAATCTGTGTCAAATCTTTGTTAGGAATTATGTGATCCTTACAAGCTTGAAGTAAGGGAGATTGGGGCGGGAAGTTTTTTCTAGGAGTTGGAGACATACCAAGTTTAGCTCAGTTCTGGGCATCTTTGAAAGTCCTATACAAACTTGTTCCTTCATAGTAACTTGCATCTTTGAATGAGAATGTGCTTGCGTACAGCAACGTGCTATATGTTCTGCATGCCCGAATTGGGAATCTGTGTCAAATCTTTGTTAGGAATTACGTGATCCTTACTAGCTGGAAGTAAGGGAGTTGGTGCATGAAGTTATTTCTAGGTGTTGGACACTAACCAAGTTTAGCTCAGTCCTGGGCATCTTTGAAAGTCCTATAGAAACATGTTCCTACATAGTAACTTGCAACTTTGAATGAGAATGTGCTTGCTTACAGCAACGTGCTATATTGTCTGAATGCCCGAATTAGGAATCTGTGTCAAAATTTTGTTAGGAATTATGTGATCCTTACCAGCTGGAAGTAAGGGAGATGGGGCATGAAGTTATTTCTAGGAGTTGGAGACATACCCACTTTACCTCAGTTCTGGGCATCTTTGAAAGTCCTATACAAACTTGTTCATACATAGTAACTTGCTACTTGGAATTAGAAAGTTCTTGCTTAAAGGAACGTGCTATATGTTCTGAATGACCGAATTGGGAATCTGTGTCAAAACTTTGTTAGGAATTATGTGATCCTTACCAGCTGGAAGTTAGGAAGTTGGGGCATGAAGTTATTTCTAGGAGTTGGAGACATATCCACTTTAGCTCAGTTCTGGGCATCTTTGAAATACCTATACAAACTTGTTCCTACATAGTAACTTGCTACTAGGAATGAGAAAGTGCTTGCTTAAAGCAACGTCCTACATGTTCTGAATGCCCGAATTGGGAATCTGTGTCAGAAATTTGTTAGGAATTATGTGATCCTTACGAGCTGGAAGTAAGGGAGTTGGTGCATGAAGTTATTTCTAAGAGTTGGAGAAATACCAAGTTTTGCTCAGTTCTGGGCATCTTTGAAATACCTATACAAACTTGTTCCTACATAGTAACTTGCAACTTTGAATGAGAATGTGCTTGCTTACAGCAACGTGCTATATGTTCTGAATGCCCGAATTGAGAATATGTGTCAAATCTTTGTTAGGAATTATGTGATCCTTACTAGCTGGAAGTATGGGAAATGGGGCATGAAGTTATTTCTAGGAGTTGGAGACATACCATTTTAGCTCAGTTCTGGGTATCTTTGAAATAGCTATACAAACTTGGTCCCACATAGTAACTTGCAACTTTGAATGAGAATGTGCAAGCTTACAGCGCGTGCTACATGTTCTTTATGCCTGAATTGAGAATCTGTGTCAAAACTTTGTTAGCAATTATGTGATCCTTACTAGCTGGAAGGAAGGGAGATGGGGCATGATGTTATTTCTAGGAGTTGGAGACATACCCACTTTAGCTCAGTTCTTTGCATCTTTGAAATACCTATAGAAACTTGTTCCTACATAGTAACTTGCTACTTGGAATGAGAAAGTGCTTGCTTAAAGCAACGTGCTATATGTTCTGAATGCCCGAATTGGGAATATGTGTCAAAACATTGTTAGGAATTATGTGGTCCTTACTAGCTGGAAGTAAGGAAGATGAGGCATGAAGTTATTTCTACGAGTTGGAGACATACCCACTTTAGCTCAGTTCTGGGCACCTTTGAAAAACCTACACAAACTTGTTCCTACATAGTAACTTGCAACTTTGAATGAGAATGTGCTTCCTTACAGCAACGTGCTATATGTTCTGAATGCCCGAATTGGGAATCTGTGTCAAAACTTTGTTAGGAAATATGTGATCCTTACTAGCTGGAAGTAAGGGAGATGGGGCATGAAGTTATTTCTAGGAGTTGGAGACATACCAAGATTAGCTCAGTTCTGGGCATCTTTGAAATACCTATACAAACTTGTTCCTAAATAGTAACTTGCAACTTTGAATGAGAATGTGCAAGATTACAGCGCGTGCTACATGTTCTTTATGCCTGAATTGGGAATCTGTGTCAAAACTTTGTTAGCAATTATGTGATCCTTACTAGGTGGAAGTAAGGGAGATGGGGCATGAAGTTATTTCTAGGAGTTGGAGACATACCAAGTTTAGCTCAGTTCTGGGCATCTTTGAAATACCTATAGAAACTTGTTCCTACATAGTAACTTGCTACTTGGAATGAGAAAGTGCTTGCTTAAAGCAACGTCCTACATGTTCTGAATGCCCGAATTGGGAATCTGTGTCAAAACTTTGTTAGGAATTATGTGATCCTTACTAGCTGGAAGTAAGGGAATATGGAGCATGAAGATATTTCTAGGAGTTGGTGACATACCAAGTTTAGCTCTGTTCTGGGCATCTTTGAAATACCTGTACAAACTTGTTCCCACATAGTAACTTGCAACTTTGAATGAGAATGTGCAAGCTTACAGCGCGTGCTACGTGTTCTGAATGCCTGAATTGGGAATCTGTGTCAAAATTTTGTTAAGAATTATGTGATCCTTACTAGGTGGAAGTAAGTTAGATGGGGCATGAAGTTATTTCTAGCAGTAGGAGACAACCCACTTTAGCTCAGTACTTTGCATCTTTGAAATACCTATAGATACTTGCTCATACATAGTAACATGCTACTTGGAATGAGAAAGTGCTTGCTTAAAGCAACGTGCTATATGTTCTGAATGCCCGAATTGGAAATCTGTGTCAAAACTTTGTTAGGAATTATGTGATCCTTACTAGCTGGAAGTAACGGAGTTGGTGCATGAAGTTATTTCTAGGATTTGGACACATACCAAGTTTAGCTCAGTTCTGGGCATCTTTGCAATACCTACACAAACTTGTTCCTACATAGTAACTTGCAACTTTGAATGAGAAGGTGCTTACTTACAGCAACGTGCTATATGTTCTGAATGCCCGAATTGGGAATCTGTGTGAAAACTTTGTTAGGAATTATGTGATCCTTACTAGCTGGAAATAAGGGAGTTGGGACATGAAGTTATTTCTAGGAGTTGGAGACATACCCAATTTAGCTCAGTTCTAGGCATCTTTGAAATACCTATACAAACTTGTTCCTACATAGTAACTTGCAACTTTGAATGAGAATGTGCATGCTTACAGCAACGTGCTATATGTTCTGAATGCCCGAATTGGGAATCTGTGTCAAAATTTTGTTAGGAATTATGTGATCCTTTCTAGATGGAAGTAAGGGAGATGGGGCGTGAAGTTTTTTCTAGGAGTTGGAGACATTCCCACTTTAGCTCAGTTCTGGGCATCTTTGACATACCTATACAAACTTGTTCCTACATAATAACTTGCTACTTGGAATGAGAAAGTGCTTGCTTAAAGCAACGTGCTATATCTTCTGAATGCCCGATTTGGGAGTCTGTGTCAAATCTTTGTTAGGAATTATGTGATCCTTACAGCTGGAAGTAAGGGAGATTGGGGCGGGAAGTTTTTTCTAGGAGTTGGAGACATACCAAGTTTAGCTCAGTTCTGGGCATCTTTGAAGTCCTATACAAACATGTTCCTTCATAGTAACTTGCATCTTTGAATGAGAATGTGCTTGCGTACAGCAACGTGCTATATGTTCTGCATGCCCGAATTGGGAATCTGTGTCAAAACTTTGTTAGGAATTACGTGATCCTTACTAGCTGGAAGTAAGGGAGTTGGTGCATGAAGTTATTTCTAGGTGTTGGACACTAACCAAGTTTAGATCAGTTCTGGGCATCTTTGAAAGTCCTATAGAAACATGTTCCTACATAGTAACTTGCAACTTTGAATGAGAATGTGCTTGCTTACAGCAACGTGCTATATGGTCTGAATGCCTGAATTGGGAATCTGTGTCAAAACTTTGTTAGGAATTATGTGATCCTTACCAGCTGGAAGTAAGGGAGATGGGGCATGAAGTTATTTCTAGGAGTTGGAGACATACCCACTTTACCTCAGTTCTGGGCATCTTTGAAAGTCCTATACAAACTTGTTCCTACATAGTAACTTGCTACTTGGAATTAGAAAGTTCTTGCTTAAAGGAACGTGCTATATGTTCTGAATGACCGAATTGGGAATCTGTGTCAAAACTTTGTTAGGAATTATGTGATCCTTACCAGCTGGAAGTTAGGGAGTTGGGGCATGAAGTTATTTCTAGGAGTTGGAGACATACCCACTTTAGCTCAGTTCTGGGCATCTTTGAAATACCTATACAAACTTGTTCCTACATAGTAACTTGCTACTTGGAATGAGAAAGTGCTTGCTTAAAGCAACGTCCTACATGTTCTGAATGCCCGAATTGGGAATCTGTGTCAGAACTTTGTTAGGAATTATGTGATCCTTACGAGCTGGAAGTAAGGGAGTTGGTGCATGAAGTTATTTCTAGGAGTTGGAGAAATACCAAGTTTTGCTCAGTTCTGTAAATCTTTGAAATACCTATACAAACTTGTTCCTACATAGTAACTTGCAACTTTGAATGAGAATGTGCTTGCTTACAGCAATGTGCTATATGTTCTGAATGCCCGAATTGAGAATATGTGTCAAATCTTTGTTAGGAATTATGTGATCCTTACTAGCTGGAAGTATGGGAAATGGGGCATGAAGTTATTTCTAGGAGTTGGAGACATACCATTTTAGCTCAGTTCTGGGTATCTTTGAAATAGCTATACAAACTTGGTCCCACATAGTAACTTGCAACTTTGAATGAGAATGTGCAAGCTTACAGCGTGTGCTACATGTACTTTATGCCTGAATTGGGAATCTGTGTCAAAACTTTGTTAGCAATTATGTGATCCTTACTAGGTGGAAGGAAGGGAGATGGGGCATGATGTTATTTCTAGGAGTTGGAGACATACCCACTTTAGCTCAGTTCTTTGCATCTTTGAAATACCTATAGAAACTTGTTCCTACATAGTAACTTGCTACCTGGAATGAGATAGTGCTTGCTTAAAGCAACGTGCTATATGTTCTGAATGCCCGAATTGGGAATATGTGTCAAAACATTGTTAGGAATTATGTGGTCCTTACTAGCTGGAAGTAAGGAAGATGAGGCATGAAGTTATTTCTACGAGTTGGAGACATACCCACTTTAGCTCAGTTCTGGGCACCTTTGAAAAACCTAAACAAAGTTGTTCCTACATAGTAACTTGCAACTTTGAATGAGAATGTGCTTCCTTACAGCAACGTGCTATATGTTCTGAATGCCCGAATTGGGAATCTGTGTCAAAACTTTGTTAGGAAATATGTGATCCTTACTAGCTGGAAGTAAGGGAGATGGGGCATGAAGTTATTTCTAGGAGTTGGAGACATACCAATTTTAGCTCAGTTCTGCGCATCTTTGAAATACCTATACAAACTTGTTCCTACATAGTAACTTGCAACTTTGAATGAGAATGTGCAAGCTTACAGCGCGTGCTACATGTTCTTTATGCCTGAATTGGGAATCTGTGTCAAAACTTTGTTAGCAATTATGTGATCCTTACTAGGTGGAAGTAAGGGAGATGGGGCATGAAGTTATTTCTAGGAGTTGGAGACATACCAAGTTTAGCTCAGTTCTGGGCATCATTGAAATACCTATACAGACTTGTTCCTACATAGTAACTTGCTACTTGGAATGAGAAAGTGCTAGCTTAAAGCAACGTGCTACATGTTCTGAATGCTCGAATTGGGAATCTGTGTCAAAACTTTGTAAGGCATTAAATGATCCTTACTAGCTGGAAGTAAGGGAGAAGTTGCATGAAGATATTTCTAGGAGTTGGAGAAATACCAAGTTCAGCTCACTTTTGGGCATCTTTGAAATACCTATACAAACTTGTTCCTACCTAGTAACTTGCATCTTTGAATGAGAATGTGCTTGCATACAGCAACGTGCAATATGTTCTGAATGCCGGAAGTGGGAATCTGTGTCAAAATTTTATTAGGAATTCTGTGATCCTTACTAGCTGGAAATAAGGGAGATGGGGCATGATGTCATTTCTAGGAGTTGGAGACATACCAAGTTTAGCTCAGTTCTGGGCATCTTTGAAATACTTATACAAACTTGTTCCTACATAGTAACTTGCAACATTGAATGAGAATGTGCTTGCTTACAGCAACGTGCTATATGTTCTGAATGCCTCAATTGGGAATCTGTGTCAAAACTTTGTTAGGAATTATGTGATCCTTACTAGCTGGAAGTAAGGGAGTTGGGTCATGAAGTTATTTTTAGAAGTTGGACACATACCAAGTTTAGCTCAGTTCTTTGCATCTTTGAAAAACCTATACAAACTTGTTCCTGCATAGTAACTTGCATCTTTGAATGAGAATGTGCTTGCTTACAGCAACGTGCTATATGTTCTGAATGCCCTAATTGGGAATCTGTGTCAAAACTTTGTTAGGGATTATGTGATATTTACTAGCTGGAATTAAGGGAGTTGAGACATGAAGTTATTTCTAGGATTTGGAGACATACCCACTTTAGCTCAGTTCAGGGCATCTTTGAAATACCTATACAAACTTGGTCCTACATAGTAACTTGCTACTTGGAATGAGAAAGTGCTTGCTTAAAGCAACGTGCTATATGTTCTGAATGCCCGAATTGGGAATCTGTGTCAAAACGTTGTTAAGAATTATGTGATCCTTACTAGCTGAAAGTAAGGGAGATGGAGCATGAAATTATTTCTAGGAGTTGGAGACATACCCACTTTAGCTCAGTTCTGGGCATCTTTGAAATACCTATACAAACTTGTTCCTACATAGTTACTTGCAACTTTGAATGAGAATGTGCTTGCTTACAGCAACGTTCTATATGTTCTGAATACCCGAATTGGGAATCTGTGTCAAAACTTTGTTAGGAATTATGTGATCCTTACTAGATGGAAGTAAGGGAGATGGGGCATGACGTTATATCTAGGAGTTGGAGATATACGGACTTTAGCTCAGTTCCGGGCATCTTTGAAAGTCCTATACAAACTTGTTCCTACATAGTAACTTGCAACATGGAATGAGAATGTGCTTGCTTACAGCAACGTGCTATATGTTCTGAATGCCCGAATTGGGAATCTGTGTCAAAACTTTGTTAGGAATTATGTGATCCTTACTAGCTGGAAGTAAGGGAGTTGGGGCATGAAGTTATTTCTAGGATTTGTAAACATACCAAGTTTAGCTCACTTCTGGGCATCTTTGAAATACATATACAAACTTGTTCCTACATAGTAACTTGCAATTTGAATGAGAATGTGCTTAATTACAGCAACGTGCTATATGTTTTGAATGACCGAATTGGGAATCTGTGTCAAAACATTGTTAGAAATGATGTGATCCTTACTAGATGGAAGTAAGGGAGTTGGGACATGAAGTTATTTCTAGGAGTTGGAGACATACCCACTTTAGCTCAGTTCTGGGCATCTTTGAAATACCTATACAAACTTGTTCCTACATAGTAACTTGCAACATTGAATGAGAATGTGCTTGCTTACAGCAACGTGCTATATGTTCTGAATGCCCGAATTGGGAATCTGTGTCAAAACTTTGTTAGGAATTATGTGATCCTTACCAGCTGGATGTAAGGGAGTTGGGGCATGAAGTTATTTCTAGGAGTTGGAGACATACCCACCTTAGCTCACTTCTGGGCATCTTTGAAATAGCTATACAGACTTGTTCCTACATAGTAACTTGCTACTTTGAATGATAAAGTGCTTGCTTAAAGCAACGTGCTATATGTTCTGAATGCTCGAATTGGGAAGCTGTCAAAACTTTGTTGAGAATTATGTGATCCTTACTAGCTGGAAGTAAGGGAGATGGGGCATGAAGTTATTTCTTGGAGTTGGAGACATACACACTTTAGCTCAGTTCTGGGCATCTTTGAAATACCTATACAAACTTCTTCCCACATAGTAACTTGCATCTTTGAATGAGAATGTGCTTGCTTAGAGCAACGTGCTATATGTTCTGAATGCCCGAATTGGGAATCTGTGTCAAAATTTTGTTAGGAATTATGTGATCCTTACTATATGGAAGTAAGGCAGATGGGGTATGAAGATATTTCTAGATGTTGGAGACATAGCAAGTTTAGCTCAGTTCTGGGCATCTTTGAAATACCTATACAAACTTGTTCCTACATAGTAACTTGCAACTTTGAATGAGAATGTGCTTACTTACAGCAACGTGCTATATGTTCTGAATGCCCGAATAGGCAATCTGTGGCAAAACTTTGTTAGGATTTATGTGATCCTTACTAGCTGGAAGTAAGGGAGTTGGGGCATGAAGTTATTTCTAGGAGTTGGAGACATACCCACTTTAGTTCAGTTCTGGGCATCTTTGAAATACCTTTACAAACTAGTTCCTACATAGTATCTTGCTACTTGGAATGAGAAAGTGCTTGCTTAAAGCAACGTGCTACATGTTCTGAATGCCCGAATTGGAAATCTGTGTCAAAATTTTGTTAAGAATTATGAGATCCTTACTAGCTGGAAGTAAGGGAGATGGGGCATGAAGTAATTTCTAGGAGTTCGAGACATACCCACTTTAGCTCAGTTCTGGGCATCTTTGAAATACCTATACAAACTTGTTCCTACATAGTAACTTGCAACTTTGAATGAGATTGTGCTTGCTTACAGCAACGTACTAAATGTTCTGAAGGCCCGAATTGGGAATCTGTGTCAAAACTTTGTTAGGAATTATGTGATCCTTACTAGCTGGAAGGAAGGGAGATGGGGCATGAAGTTATTTCTAGGAGTTGGAGACATACCCACTTGAGTTCAGTTCTTTGCATCTTTGAAATACCTATACATACTTGTTCCTACATAGTAACTTGCTACTTGGAATGAGAAAGTGCTTGCTTAAAGCAACGTGCTAAATGTTCTGAATGCCCGAATTGGGAATCTGTGTCAAAACTTTGTTAGGAATTATGTGATCCTTACTAGCTGGAAGTAAGGGAGATGGGGCATGAAGTTATTTCTAGGAGTTGGAGACATAACCACTTTAGCTCAGTTCTGGGCATCTTTGAAATACCTATACAAACTTGTTCCTACATAGTAACTTGCTTGTTGGAATGAGAAAGTGCTTACTTAAATCAACGTGCTACATGTTCTGAATGCCCGAATTGGGAAACTGTGTCAAAACTTTGTTAGGAATTATGTGGTCCTTACTAGCTGGAAGCAAGGGAGATGGAGCACGAAGTTTTTTCTAGGAGTTGGAGACACACCCACTTTAGCTCAGTTCTTTGCATCTTAGAAATACCTATACAAACTTGTTCCTACATAGTAACTTGCTTCTTGGAATGAGAAAGTGCTTGCTTAAAGCAACATGCTATATATTCTGAATGACCGAATTGGAAATCTGTGTCAAAACTTTGTTAGGAATTATGTGATCCTTACTAGCTGGAAGTAAGGGAGATGGGGCATCAAGTTATTTCTAGGAGTTGGAGACATACCAAGTTTAGCTCTGTTCTGGGCATCCTTGTAATACCTATACAAACTTGTTCCTACATAGTAACTTGCAACTTTGAATGAGAATGTGCTTGCTTACAGCAACGTGCTATATGTTCTGAATGCCCGAATTGGGAATCTCTGTCAAACCTTTGTTAGGAATTATGTGATCCTTACTAGCTGGAAGTAAGGGAGATGGGGCATGAAGTTATTTCTAGGAGATGGAGACAAACCCACTTTACCTCAGTTCTGGGCATCTTTGAAATACCTATAAAAACTTATTCCTACATAGTAACTTGCAACTTTGAATGAGATTGTCCTTGCTTACAGCAACGTACTAAATGTTATGAATGCCCGAATTGGGAATCTGTGTCAAAACTTTGTTAGGAATTATGTGATCCTTACTAGCTGGAAGGAAGGGAGATGGGGCATGAATTTATTTCTAGGAGTTGGAGACATACCCACTTTAGTTCAGTTCTTTGCATCTTTGAAATACCTATACATACTTGTTCCTACATAGTAACTTGCTACTTGGAATGAGAAAGTGCTTGCTTAAAGCAACGTGACAAATGTTCTGAATGCCCGAATTGGGAATCTGTGTCAAAACTTTGTTAGGAATTATGTGATCCTTACTAGCTGGAAGTAAGGGAGATGGGGCATGAAGTTATTTCTAGGAGTTGGAGACATACCCACTTTAGCTCAGTTCTGGGCATCTTTGAAATACCTATACAAACTTGTTCCTACATAGTAACTTGCAATTTTGAATGAGAATGTGCTTACTTACAGCAACGTTCTATATGTTCCGAATGCCCGAATTGGGAATCTGTGTCAAAACTTTGTTAGGAATTATGTGATCCTTACTAGCTGGATGTAAGGGAGTTGGGGCATGAAGTTATTTCTAGGAGTTGGGGACATAGCCACTTTAGCTCAGTTCTGGGCATCTTTGAAATACCTATACAAACTTGTTCCTACATAGTAACTTGCTACTTGAAATGAGAAAGTGCTTGCTTAAAGCAACGTGCTACATGTTCTGAATGCCCGAATTGGGAATCTGTGTCAAAACTTTATTAGGAATTATGTGATCCTTGCATGCTGGAAGTAATGGAGATGGGGCATGAAGTTATTTCTAGCAGTTGGAGACATACCAAGTTTAGCTCAGTTCTGGGCATCTTTGAAAGTACTATACAAACTTGTTCTTACATAGTAACTTGGAACTTTGAATAAGAAAGTGCTTGCTTACAGCAACGTGCTATATGTTCTGAATGCCCTAATTGGGAATCTGTGTCAAAACTTTATTAGGAATTATGTGATCCTTACTAGCTGGAAGTAAGGGAGATGGTGCATGAAGTTATTTCTAGGAGTTGGAGACATACCCACTTTAGCTCAGTTCTGGGCATCTTTAAAATACCTATACAAACTTTTTCCTACAAAGTAACTTGCAACTTTGAATGAGAATGTGCTTGCTTACAGCAACGTGCTATATGTTCTGAATGCCCGAATTGGGAATTTGTGTCAAAACTTTGTTAGGAATTATGTGATCCTTACTAGCTGGAAGTAAGGGAGTTGGGGCATGAAGTTATTTCCAGGAGTTGGAGACATACCCACTTTAGCTCAGTTCTGGGCATCTTGGTAATACCTATACAGACTTTTTCCTACATAGTATCTTGCTACTTGGAATGGGAAAGTGCTTGCTTAAAGGAACGTGCTATATGTTCTGAATGCCCGAATTGGGAATCTGTGTCAAAACTTTGTTAGGAATTATGTGATCCTTACTAGCTGGAAGTAAGGGAGATGGGACATGAAGTTATTTCTAGGAGTTGGAGACATACCAAGTTTAGCTCAGTTCTGGGCATCTTTGAAATACCTATACAAACCTGTTCCTACATAGTAACTTGCAACTTTGAATGAGAATGTGCTTACTTACAGCAACGTGCTATATGTTCTGAATGCCCGAATTGGGAATCTGTGTCAAAACTTTGTTAGGAATTTTGTGATCCTTACTAGCTGGAAGTAAGGGAGATGGGGCATGATGTTATTTTTAGGAGTTGGAGATATACCCACTTTAGTTCAGTTCTTTGCATCTTTGAAATACCTATACATACTTGTTCCTACATAGTAACTTGCTACTTGGAATGAGAAAGTGCTTGCTTAAAGCAACGTGCCAAATGTTCTGAATGCCCGAATTGGGAATCTGTGTCAAAACTTTGTTAGGAATTATGTGATCCTTACTAGCTGGAAGTAAGGGAGATGAGGCATGAAGTTATTTCTAGGAGTTGGAGACATACCCACTTTAGCTCAGTTCTGGGCGTCTTTGAAATACCTATACAAACTTGTTCCTACATAGTAACTTGCAATTTTGAATGAGAATGTGCTTACTTACAGCAACGTTCTATATGTTCCGAATGCCCGAATTGGGAATCTGTGTCAAAACTTTGTTAGGAATTATGTGATCCTTGCATGGTGGAAGTAATGGAGATGGGGCATGAAGATATTTCTAGGAGTTGGAGACATACCAAGTTTAGCTCAGTTCTGGGAATCTTTGAAAGTACTATACAAACTTGTTCTTACATAGTAACTTGGAACTTTGAATGAGAAAGTGCTTGCTTACAGCAACGTGCTATATGTTCTGAATGCCCTAATTGGGAATCTGTGTCAAAACTTTATTAGGAATTATGTGATACTTACTAGCTGGAAGTAAGGGAGATGGGGCATGAAGTTATTTCTAGAAGTTGGAGACATACCCACTTTAGCTCAGTTCTGGGCATCTTTAAAATACATATACAAACTTTTTCCTACATAGTAACTTGCAACTTTGAATGAGAATGTGCTTGCTTACAGCAACGTGCTATATGTTCTGAATGCCCGAATTGGGATTTTGTGTCAAAACTTTGTTAGGAATTATGTGATCCTTACTAGCTGGAAGTAAGGGAGTTGGGGCATGAAGTTATTTCCAGGAGTTTGAGACATACCCACTTTAGCTTAGTTCTGGGCATCTTGGTAATACCTATACAGACTTTTTCCTACATAGTAACTTGCTACTTGGAATGGGAAAGTGCTTGCTTAAAGGAAGGTGCTATATGTTCTGAATGCCCGAATTGGGAATCTGTGTCAAAACTTTGTTAGGAATTATGTGATCCTTACTAGCTGGAAGTAAGGGAGATGGGACATGAAGTTATTTCTAGGAGTTGGAGACATACCAAGTTTAGCTCAGTTCTGGGCATCTTTGAAATACCTATACAAACCTGTTCCTACATAGTAACTTGCAACTTTGAATGAGAATGTGCTTACTTACACCAACGTGCTATATGTTCTGAATGCCCGAATTGGGAATCTGTGTCAAAACTTTATTAGGAATTTTGTGATCCTTACTAGCTGGAAGTAAGGGAGATGGGGCATGATGTTATTTTTAGGAGTTGGAGACATACCAAGTTTAGCTCAGTTGTGGGCATCTTTGATATACCTATACAAACTTGTTCCTACATAGTAACTTGTAACTTTGAATGAGAATGTGCTTGCTTACAGCAACGTGCTATATGTTCTGAATGCCCGAATTGGGAATCTGTGTCAAAACATTGTTAGGAATTATGTGATCCTTACTAGCTGGAAGTAAGGGAGATGGGGCAAGAAAATATTTCTAGGAGTTGGAGACATACGAAATTTAGCTCAGTTCTGGTCATCTTTGAAATACCTATACCAACTTGTTCCTACATAGTAACTTGCAACTTTGAATGAGAATGTGCTTGCTTAAAGCAACGTGCTATGTGTTCTGAATGCCCGAATTGGGATTCTGTGTCAAAACTTTGTTAGGACTTATGTGATCCTTACTAGCTGGAAGTAAGGGAGATGGGGCATGAAGTTATTTCTAGGAGTTGGAGACATACCAAGTTTAGCTCAGTTCTGGGCATCTTTGAAATTCCTATACAAACTTGTTCCTACATAGTAACTTGCAACTTTGAATGAGAATGTGCTTGCTTACAGCAACGTGCTACATGTTCTGAATGCCCGAATTGGGAATCTGTGTCAAATTTTGTTAGGAATTATGTGATCCTTACTAGCTGGAAGTAAGGGAGAAGGGGCATGAAGTTATTTCTTGGAGTTGGAGACATACCCACTTTCGCTCAGTTCTGGGCATCTTTGAAAGTCCTATATAAACTTGTGCCTACATAGTAACTTGCAACTTTGAATGAGAATGTGCTTGCTTACAGCAATGTGCCATATGTTCTGAATGACAGAATTGGGAATCTGTGTCAAAACTTTGTTAGGAATTATGTGATCCTTACTAGCTGGAAGTAATGGAGTTGGGGCATGAAGTTATTTCTAGGAGTTGGAGACATACCCACTTTAGCTCAGTTCTGGGCATCTATGAAATACCTATACAAACTTGTTCCTACATAGTAAATTGCTTCTTGGAATGAGAAAGTGCTTGCTTAAAGCAATGTGCTATATGTTTTGAATGCCAGAATTGGGAATCTGAGTCAAAACTTTGTTAGGAATTATGTGATCCTTACAAGCTGGAAGTAAGGGAGATGGGGCATGAAGTTATTTCTAGCAGTTGGAGACATACCAAGTTTAGCTCAGTTCTGGGCATCTTTGAAATACCTATACAAACTTCTTCCTTCATAGTACCTTGCTACTTTGTATGAGAATGTGCTTGCTTACAGCAACGTGCTATATGTTCTGAATGCCCGAATTGGGAATCTGTGTCAAAACTTTGTTAGGAATTATGTGATCCTTACTACCTGGAAGTAATGGAGTTGGGACATGTAGTTATTTCTAGGAGTTGGAGACATACCAAATTTAGCTCAGTTCCGGACCTGTAGAAACTTTTTCCCACATAGTAACTTGCAACTTTCAATGAGAATGTGCTTGCTTAAAGCAACGTGCTACATGTTCTGAATGCCCGAATTGGGAATCTGTGTCAAATCTTTGTTAGGAATTTTGTGATCCTTACTAGCTGAATTAAGGGAGATGGTGCATGGATTTATTTCTAGGAGTTGGAGACATAGCATGTTTAGCTCTGTTCTGGGCATCTTTGAAATACCTATACAAACTTGTTACTACATAGTAACTTGCTACTTGGAATGAGATTGTGCTTGCTTTCATCAACGTGCTATATGATCTGAAAGCCCGAATTGGGAATCTGTGTCAAAACTTTGTTAGGCATTATGAGATCCTTACTAGCTGGAAGCAAGTGAGATGGGACATGAAGTTATTTCTAGGAGTTGGAGACATGCCAAGTTTAGCTCACTTCTGGGCATCTTTGAAATAGCTATACAAACTTGTTCCTACATAGTAACTTGCAACTTTGAATGAGAATGTGCTTGCTTAAAGGAACGTGCTACATGTTCTGAATGCCCGAATTGGGAATACGTGTCAAAACTTTGTTAGGAATTATGTGATCCTTACTAGCTGGGAGTAAGGGAGTTGGGGGATGAAGTTATTTCTAGGAGTTGGAGACAGACCCAATTTAGCTCAGTTCTGGGCATCTTTGAAAGTCCTATACAAACTTGTTCTTACATAGTAACTTGCATCTTTGAATGAGAATGTGCTTGCTTACAGCAATGTGCTATATGTTCTGTAGCCCGAATTGGGAATCTGTGTCAAAACTTTGTAAGGAATTATGTGATCCTTTCTAGCTGGAAGTAAGGGAGTTGGGGTATGAAGTTATTTCTAGGAGTTGGAGACATACCAAGTTTAGCTCTGTTCTGGGCATCTTTGAAAGTCCTATACAAACTTGTTCCTGCATAGTAACTTGCACTTTGAATGAGAATGTGCTTGCTTACAGCTACGTGCTATATGCTCTGAATGCCCGAATTGTGAATCTGTGTCAAAACTTTGTTAAGAATTATGTGATCCTTACTAGCTGGAAGTAAGGGAGATGGGGCATGAAGTTATTTCTAGGAGATGGAGACATACCAACTTTAGCTCAGTTCTGGGCATCTTTGAAAGTCCTATACAAACTTGTTCCTACATATTAACTTGCAAATTTGAATGAGAATGTGCTTGATTACACAAACGTGCTACATGTTCTTAATGCCTGAATTGTGAACCTGTGTAAAAACTTTGTTAGGAATTATGTGATCCTTACTAGCTGGAAGTAAGGGAGATGGGGCATGAAGTTATTTCTAGGAGTTGGAGACATACCAAGTTTAGCTCAGTTCTGGGCATCTTTGAAATACCTATACAAACTTGTTCCTACATAGTAACTTGCAACTTTGAATGAGAATGTGCTTGCTTACAGCAACGTGCTACATGTTCTGAATGCCCCAATTGGGAATCTGAGTCAAAACATTGTTAGGAATTATGTGTTCCTTACTAGCTGGAAGTGAGGGAGATGGGGCATGAAGTTATTTCTAGGAGTTGGAGACATACCCAAATTAGCTTAATTCTGGGGATCTTTGAAATACCTATATAAACTTGTTTTTACATAGTAACTTGCTACTTGGAATGAGAAAGTGCTTGCTTAATGGAACGTACTATATGTTCTGAATGCCCAAATTGGGAATCTGTGTCTAAATTTTGTTAGAAATTATGTGATCCTTACTAGCTGGAAGTAAGGGAGATGGGGCATGAAGTTATTTCTAGGAGTTGGAGACATACCAAGTTTAGCTCAGTTCTGGGTATCTTTGAAAGTCCTATACAAACTAGTTCCTACATAGTAACTTGCATCTTTGAATGAGAATGTGCTTGCTTAAAGCAACGTGCTATATGTTCTGAATGCCCGTTTTGGGAATCTGTGTCAAAACTTTGTTAGAAATTATGTGATCCTTACTAGCTGGAAGTAATGGAGTTGGAATATGAAGTTCTTTCTAGGAGTTGGAGACATACCCACTTTACCTCAGTTCTGGGCAACTTTGAAATACCTATACAAACTTGTTACTACATAGTAACTTGCAACTTTGAATGAGAATGTGCTTGCTTACAGCAACGTGCTATATGTTCTGAATGCCCGAATTGGGAATCTGTGTCAAAACTTTGTTAGGAATTATGTGATCCTTACTAGCTGGAAGTAAGGGAAATGAGGCATGAAGTTATTTCTAGGAGTTGGAGACATACCCACTTTACCTCAGTTCTGGGCAACTTTGAAATACCTATACAAACTTGTTCTTACATAGAATCTTGCTACTTGGAATGAGAAAGTGCTTGCTTAATGGAACGTGCTATATGTTCTGAATGCCCAAATTGGGAATCTGTGTCAAAACATTGTTCGAAATTATGTGATGCTTACTAGCTGGAAGTAAGGGAAATGGGGCATGAAGTTATTTCTAGGAGTTGAAGACATACCAAGTTTAGCTCAGTTATGGACATCTTTGAAAGTCCTATACAAACTTGTTCCTACAGAGTAACTTGCATCTTTGAATGAGAATGTGCTTGCTTACATCAACATGCTATATGTTCTGAATGCCCGAATTAGGAATATGTGTCAAAACTTTGTTAGGAATTATGTGATCCTTACTAGCTGGAAGCAAGGGAGATGGGGCATGAAGTTATTCCTAGGAGTTGGAGACATACCAAGTTTAGCTCAGTTCTGAGCATCTTTGAAAGTCCTATAAAAACTTGTTCCTACATAGTAACTTGCAACTTTGAATGAGAATGTGCTTGCTTACAGCAACGTGCTATATGTTCTGAATGCCCGAATTGGGAATCTGTGTCAAAACTTTGTTAGGAATTATGTGATCCTTACTAGCTGGAAGTGAGGGAGATGAGGCATGAAGTTATTTTTAGGAGTTGGAGACATACCAAGTTTAGGTCAGTTCTGGGCATCTTTGAAATACCTATACAAACTTGTTCCTACATAGTAACTTGCAACTTTGAATGAGAATGTGCTTGCTTACAGCAACGTGCTACATGTTCTGAATGCCCGAATTGGGAATCTGAGTCAAAACTTTGTTAGGAATTATGTGATCCTTTCTAGATGGAAGTAAGGGAGATGTGGAATGAAGTTATTTCTAGGAGTTGGAGACACACCCACTTTAGCTCAGTTCTGGGCATCTTTGAAATACCTATACAAACTTGTTCCTACATAGTAACTTGCTACTTGGAATGAGAAAGTGCTTGCTTACAGCAACGTGCTACATGTTCTGAATGACCGAATTGGGAATCTGTGTCAAATCTTTGTTAGGAATGATGTGATCCTTACTAGCTGGAAGTAAGGGAGATGGGGCATGAAATAATTTCAAGGAGATGGAGACATACCCACTTTAGCTTAGTTCTGGGCATCTTTGAAATACCTATACAAACTTGTTCCTACATAGTAACTTGCTACTTGGAATGAGAAAGTGCTTGCTTACAGCAATGTGCTATATGTTCTGAATGCCCGATTTGGGTATCTGTGTCAAAACTTTGTTAGGAATTATGTGATCCTTACTAGCTGGAAGTGAGGGAGATGGGGCATGAAGTTAATTCTAGGAGTTGCAGACATACCAAGTTTAGCTCAGTTCTGGGCATCTTTGAAATACCTATACAAACTTGTTCCTACATAGTAACTTGCAACTTTGAATGAGAATGTGCTTGCTTACAGCAACGTGCTACATGTTCTGAATGCCCGAATTGGGAATCTGAGTCAAAACATTGTTAGGAATTATGTGATCCTTTCTAGTTGGAAGTAAGGGAGATGGGGAATGAAGTTATTTCTAGGAGTTGGAGACATACCCACTTTAGCTCAGTTCTGGGCATCTTTGAAATACTTATACAAACTTGTTCCTACATAGTGACTTGCTACTTGGAATGAGAAAGTGCTTGCTTACAGCAACGTGCTACATGTTCTGAATGCCCGAATTGGGAATCTGTGTCAAATCTTTGTTAGGAATTATGTGATCCTTACTAGCTGGAATTAAGGGAGATGTGGCATGAAGTTATTTCTAGGAGTTGGAGACATACCCACTTTAGCTCAGTTCTGGGCATCTTTGAAATACTTATACAAACTTGTTCCTACATAGTGACTTGCTACTTGGAATGAGAAAGTGCTTGCTTAAAGGAACGTACTATATGTTCTGAATGCCCGAATTGGGAATCTGTGTCAAAATTTGTTAGGAATTATGTGATCCTTACTAGCTGGAAGTAAGGGAGATGGGGCATGAAGTTATGTCTAGGAGTTGGAGACATACCAAGTTTAGCTCAGTACTGGGCATCTTTGAAATACCTATACAAACTTGTTCCTACATAGTAACTTGCATCACTGAATGAGAATGTGCTTGCTTACATCAACGTGCTATATGTTGTGAATGCCCGAATTGGGAATCTCTGTCAAAACGTTGTTAGGAATTATGTGATCCTTACTAGCTGGAAGCAAGGGAGATGGGGCATGATGTTATTTCTAGGAGTTGGAGACATACCAAGTTTAGCTCAGTTCTGGGCATCTTTGAAAGTCCTATACAAACTTGTTCCTACATTGTAACTTGCAACTTTGAATGAGAATGTGCTTGCTTACAGCAACGTGCTTTATGTTCTGAATGCCGGAATTGGGAATCTGTTTCAAAAGTTTGTTAGGAATTATGTGATCCTTACTAGCTGGAAGTGAGGGAGATGTGGCATGAAGTTATTTCTAGGAGTTGGAGACATACCAAGTTTAGGTCAGTTCTGGGCATCTTTGAAATACCTATACAAACTTGTTCCTACATAGTAACTTGCAACTTTGAATGAGAATGTGCTTGCTTACAGCAACGTGCTACATGTTCTGAATGCCCGAATTGGGAATCTTAGTCAAAACTTTGTTAGGAATTATGTGATCCTTTCTAGATGGAAGTAAGGGAGATGGGGAATGAAGTTATTTCTAGTAGTTGGAGACATACCCACTTTAGCTCAGTTCTGGGCATCTTTGAAATACCTATACAAACTTGTTCCTACATAGTAACTTGCATCTTTGAATGAGAATGTGCTTGCTTACATCAACGTGCTATATGTTCTCAATGACCGAATTGGGAATCTGTGTCAAAACTTTGTTAGGAATTATGTGATCCTTACTAGCTGGAAGTGAGGGAGATGGGTCATGAAGTTATTTCTAGGAGTTGGAGACATACCAAGTTTAGGTCAGTTCTGGGCATCTTTGAAATACCTATACAAACTTGTTCCTACATAGTAACTTGCAACTTGCAATGAGAATGTGCTTGCTTACAGCAACGTGCTACATGTTCTGAATGCCAGAATTGGGAATCTGAGTCAAAACTATGTTAGGAATTATGTGATCCTTTCTAGATGGAAGTAAGGGAGATGGGGCATGAAGTTATTTCTAGGAGTTGGAGACATACCAAGTTTAGCTCAGTTCTGGGCATCTTTGAAATAGCTATACAAACTTGTTCCTACATAGTAACTTGCAACTTTGAATGAGAATATGCTTGCTTAAAGGAACGTGCTACATGTTCTGAATGCCCGAATTGGCAATATGTGTCAAAACTTTGTTAGGAATTATGTGATCCTTACTAGCTGGAAGTAAGGGAGTTGGGGCATGAAGTTATTTCTAGGAGTTGGAGACATACCCACTTTAGCTCAGTTCTGGGGATCATTGAAAGTCTTATACAAACTTGTTCTTACATAGTAACCTGCATCTTTGAATGAGAATGTGCTTGCTTACAGCAATGTGCTATATGATCTGTAGCCCGAATTGGGAATCTGTGTCAAAACTTTGTTAGGAATTATGTGATCCTTACTTGCTGGAAGTAAGGAAGATGGGGCATGAAGTTATTTCTAGGAGTTGGAGACATACCAAATTTAGCTCAGTTCCGGACCTGTAGAAACTTTTTCCCACATAGTAACTTGCAACTTTCAATGAGAATGTGCTTGCTTAAAGCAACGTGCTACATGTTCTGAATGCCCGAATTGGGAATCTGTCTCAAATCTTTGTTAGGAATTTTGTGATCCTTACTAGCTGAATTAAGGGAGATGGGGCATGGATTTATTTCTAGGAGTTGGAGACATAGCATGTTTAGCTCTGTTCTGGGCATCTTTGAAATACCTATACAAACTTGTTACTACATAGTAACTTGCTACTTGGAATGAGAATGTGCTTGCTTTCATCAACGTGCTATATGATCTGAAAGCCCGAATTGGGAATCTGTGTCAAAACTTTGTTAGGCATTATGTGATCCTTACTAGCTGGAAGCAAGTGAGATGGGGCATGAAGTTATTTCTAGGAGTTGGAGACATGCCAAGTTTAGCTCACTTCTGGGCATCTTTGAAATAGCTATACAAACTTGTTCCTACATAGTAACTTGCAACATTGAATGAGAATGTGCTTGCTTAAAGGAACGTGCTACATGTTCTGAATGCCCGAATTGGGAATATGTGTCAAAACTTTGTTAGGAATTATGTGATCCTTACTAGCTGGGAGTAAGGGAGTTGGGGGATGAAGTTATTTCTAGGAGTTGGAGACAGACCCAATTTAGCTCAGTTCTGGACATCTTTGAAAGTCCTATACAAACTTGTTCTTACATAGTAACTTGCATCTTTGAATGAGAATGTGCTTGCTTACAGCAATGTGCTATATGTTCTGTAGCCCGAATTGGGAATCTGTGTCAAATCTTTGTAAGGAATTATGTGATCCTTTTTAGCTGGAAGTAAGGGAGTTGGGGTATGAAGTTATTTCTAGGAGTTGGAGACATACCAAGTTTAGCTCAGTTCTGGGCATCTTTGAAAGTCCTATACAAACTTGTTCCTGCATAGTAACTTGCAACTTTGAATGAGAATGTGCTTGCTTACAGCTACGTGCTATATGCTCTGAACGCCCGAATTGGGAATCTGTGTCAAAACTTTGTTAAGAATTATGTTATCCCTAATAGCTGGAGTGAGGGAGATGGGGCATGAAGTTATTTCTAGGAGATGGAGACATACCAACTTAGGCTCAGTTCTGGGCATCTTTGAAAGTCCTATAAAAACTTGTTCCTACATATTAACTTGCAAATTTGAATGAGAATGTGCTTGATTACACAAACGTGCTACATGTTCTTAATGCCCGAATTGGGAACCTGTGTCAAAACTTTGTTAGGAATTATGTGATCCTTACTAGCTGGAAGTAAGGGAGATGGGGCATGAAGTTATTTCTAGGAGTTGGAGACATATCAAGTTTAGCTCAGTTCTGGGCATCTTTGAAATACCTATACAAACTTGTTCCTACATAGTAACTTGCTACTTGGAATGAGAAAGTGCTTGCTTAATGGAACGTGCTATATGTTCTGAATGCCCAAATTGGGAATCTGTGTCTAAATTTTGTTAGAAATTATGTGATCCTTACTAGCTGGAAGTAAGGGAGATGGGGCATGGAGTTATTTCTAGGAGTTGGAGACATACCAAGTTTAGCTCAGTTCTGGGTATCTTTGAAAGTCCTATACAAACTAGTTCCTACATAGTAACTTGCATCTTTGAATGAGAATGTGCTTGCTTAAAGCAACGTGCTATATGTTCTGAATGCCCGAATTGGGAATCTGTGTCAAAACTTTGTTAGGAATTATGTGATCCTTACTAGCTGGAAGTAATGGAGCTGGAATATGAAGTTCTTTCTAGGAGTTGGAGACATACCCACTTTACCTCAGTTCTGGGCAACTTTGAAATACCTATACAAACTTGTTACTACATAGTAACTTGCAACTTTGAATGAGAATGTGCTTGCTTACAGCAACGTGCTATATGTTCTGAATGCCCGAATTGGGAATCTATGTCAAAACTTTGTTAGGAATTATGTGATCCTTACTAGCTGGAAGTAAGGGAGATGGGGCATGAAGTTATTTCTAGGAGTTGGAGACATACCCACTTTAGCTTAATTCTGGGCATCTTCGAAATACCTATATAAACTTGTTCTTATATAGAAACTTGCTACTTGGAATGAGAAAGTGCTTGCTTAATGGAACGTGCTATATGTTCTGAATGCCCAAATTGGGAATATGTGTCAAAACTTTGTTCGAAATTATGTGATGCTTACTAGCTGGAAGTAAGGGAGATGGGGCATGAAGTTATTTCTAGGAGTTGAAGACATACCAAGTTTAGCTCAGTTATGGACATCTTTGAAAGTCCTATACAAACTTGTTCCTACATAGTAACTTGCATCTTTGAATGAGAATGTGCTTGCTTAATCAACATGCTATATGTTCTGAATGCCCGAATTAGGAATATGTGTCAAAACTTTGTTAGGAATTATGTGATCCTTACTAGCTGGAAGCAAGGGAGATGGGGCATGAAGTTATTCCTAGGAGTTGGAGACATACCAAGTTTAGCTCAGTTCTGAGCATCTTTGAAAGTCCTATAAAAACTTGTTCCTACATAGTAACTTGCAACTTTGAATGAGAATGTGCTTGCTTACAGCAACGTGCTATATGTTCTGAATGCCCGAATTGGGAATCTGTGTCAAAACTTTGTTAGGAATTATGTGATCCTTACTAGCTGGAAGTAAAGGAGATGCGTCATGAAATTATTTCTAGGAATTGGAGACATACCCACTTAAGCTCAGATCTTGGCATCTTTGAAATACCAATACAAACTTGTTCCTACATAGTAACTTGCTACTTGGAATGAGAAAGTGCTTGCTTAAAGGAACGTGCTATATGTTCTGAATGCCCGAATTGGGAATCTGTGTCAAAACTTTGTTAGGAATTATGTGATCCTTACTAGATGAAACTAAGGGAGATGGGGCATGAAGTTATTTCTAGGAGTTGGAGACATACCCACTTTAGCTCAGTTCTGGGCATCTTTGAAATACCTATACAAACTTGTTCCTACATAGTAACTTTCTACTTGGAATGAGAAAGTGCTTGCTTAAAGCAACGTGCTACATGTTCTGAATGCCAGAAATGGGAATCTGTGTCAAAACTTTGTTAGGAATTATGTGATCCTTACTAGCTGGAAGTAAGGGAGATGGGGCATGAAGTTATTTCTAGGAGTTGGAGACATACCAAGTTTAGCTCAGTTCTGGGCATCCTTGAAATACCTATACAAACTTGTTCCTACATAGTAACTTGCAACATTGAATGAGAATGTGCTTGCTTACAGCAACGTGCTATAAGTTCTGAATGCCCGAATTGGGAATCTGTGTCAAAACTTTGTTAGAAATTATGTGATCCTTACTAGCTGGAAGTAAGGGAGATGGGGCATGAAGATATTTCTAGGAGTTGGAGACATACCAAGTTTAGCTCAGTTCTGGGCATCTTTGAAATACCTATACAAACTTGTTCCTAAATAGTAACTTGCAACTTTGAATGAGAATGTGCTTGCTTACAGCAACGTGCTATATGTTCTGAATGCCCGAATTGGGAATCTGTGTCAAATTATATTAGGAATTATGTGATCCTTACTAGCTGGAAGTATGTGAGATGGGACATTAAGTTATTTCTAGGAGTTGGAGACATAGCCACTTTACCTCAGTTCTGGGCATCTTTGAAATACCTATGCAAACTTGTTCCTACATAGTAACTTGCAACTTTGAATGAGAATGTGCTTGCTTACAGCAACGTGCTAAGTGTTCTGAGTGCCCGAATTGGGAATCTGTGTCAAAACTTTGTTAGGAATTATGTGATCCTTACTAGCTGGAAGTAAGGGAGATGGGGCATGAAGTTATTTCTAGGAGTTGGCGACATACCCACTTTACCTCAGTTCTGGGCATCTTTGAAATACCTATACAAACTTGTTCCTACATAGTAACTTGCATCTTTGAATGACAATGTGCTTGCTTACAGCAACGTGCTATATGTTCTGAATGACCGAATTGGGAATCTCTGTCAAGACTTTGTTAGGAATTATGTGATCCTTACTAGCTGGAAGTAAGGGAGTTGGGACATGAAGTTATTTCTAGGAGTTGGACTCATTGCCACTTTAGCTCAGTTCTTGGTATCTTTGAAATACCTATACAAACTTGTTCCTACATAGTAACTTGCAACTTTGAATGAGAATGTGCTTGCTTACAGCAACCTGCTATATGTTCTGAATGCCCGAATTGGTAATCTGTGTCAAAACTTTGTTAGGAATTATGTGATCCTTACTAGCTGGAAGCAAGGGAGATGGGGCATGAAGTTATTTCTAGGAGTTGGAGACCTACCAATTTCAGCTCAGTTCTGGTCATCTTTGAAATACCTGTATAAACTTGTTCCTACATAGTAACTTGCAACTTTGAATGAGAATGTGCTTGCTTACAGCAACGTGCTATATGTTCTGAATGCCCGAATTGGGAATCTGTGTCAAAACTTTGTTAGGAATTATGTGATCCTTACTAGCTGGAAGTAAGGGAGTTGCGGCATGAAGGTATTTCTAGGAGTTGGAGACATACCAAGTTTAGCTCAGTTCTGGGCATCTTTGAAATACCTATACAAACTTGTTCCTACATAGTAACTTGCAACTTTGAATGAGAATGTGCTTGCTTACAGCAACGTGCTATATGTTCTGAATGCCCGAATGGGGAATCTGTGTCAAAACTTTGTTAGGAATTATGTGATCCTTACTAGCTGGAAGTAAGGGAGTTGCGGCATGAAGGTATTTCTAGGAGTTGGAGACATACCAATTTTAGCTCACTTCTGGGCATCTTTGAAATACCTATACAAACTTGTTCCCACATAGTAACTTGCAACTTTGAATGAGAATGTGCTTGCTTACAGCAACGTGCTATATGTTCTGAATGCCCGAATTGGGAATCTGTGTCAAAACTTTGTTATGAATTATGTGATCCTTACTAGCTGGAAGTAAGGGAGTTGCGGCATGAAGTTATTTCTAGGAGTTGGAGACATACCAAGTTTAGCTCAGTTCTGGGCGTCTTTGAAATACCTATACATACTTGGTCCTACATAGTAACTTGCAACTTTGAATGAGAATGTGCTTGCTTACAGCAACGTGCTATATGTTCTGAATGCCCGAATTCGGAATCTGTGTCAAAACTTTGTTAGGAATTATGTGATCCTTACTAGCTGGAAGTAAGGGAGTTGCGGCATGAAGGTATTTCTAGGAGTTGGAGACATACCAATTTTAGCTCACTTCTGGGCATCTTTGAAATACCTATACAAACTTGTTCCTACATAGTAACTTGCAACTTTGAATGAGAATGTGCTTGCTTACAGCAACGTGCTATATGTTCTGAATGCCCAAATTGGGAATCTGTGTCAAAACTTTGTTAGGAATTATGTGATCCTTACTAGCTGGAAGTAAGGGAGTTGCGGCATGAAGTTACTTCTAGGAGTTGGAGACATACCAAGTTTAGCTCAGTTCTGGGCATCTTTGAAATACCTATACAAACTTGGTCCTACATAGTAACTTGCAACTTTGAATGAGAATGTGCTTACTTACATCAACGTGCTATATGTTCTGAATGCCCGAATTGGGAATCTGTGTCAAAACTTTGTTAGGAATTATGTGATCCTTACTAGCTGGAAGTAAGGGAGATGCGGCATGAAATTATTTCTAGGAATGGGAGACATACCCACTTATGCTCAGATCTTTGCATCTTTGAAATACCAATACAAACTTGCTCCTACATAGTAACTTGCTACTTGGAATGAGAAAGTGCTTGCTTAAAAGAACGTGCTATATGTTCTGAATGCCCGAATTGGGAATCTGTGTCAAAACTTTGTTAGAAATTATGTGATCCTTACTAGCTGGAAGTAAGGGAGATGGGGCATGAAGTTATTTCTAGGAGTTGGAGACATACCAAGTTTAGCTCAGTTCTGGGCATCTTTGAAATACCTATACAAACTTGTTCCTACATAGTAACTTGCAACTTTGAATGAGAATGTGCTTGCTTACAGCCACGTGCTATATGTTCTGAATGCCCGAATTGGGAATCTGTGTCAAATTATGTTAGGAATTATGTGATCCTTACTAGCTGGAAGTATGTGAGATGGGACATGAAGTTATTTCTAGGAGTTGGAGACATAGCCACTTTACCTCAGTTCTGGGCATCTTTGAAATACCTATGCAAACTTGTTCCTACATAGTAACTTGCAACTTTGAATGAGAATGTGCTTGCTTACAGCAACGTGCTAAGTGTTCTGAATGCCCGAATTGGGAATCTGTGTCAAAACTTTGTTAGGAATTATGTGATCCTTACTAGCTGGAAGTAAGGGAGATGGGGCATGAAGTTATTTCTAGGAGTTGGCGACATACCCACTTTACCTCAGTTCTGGGCATCTTTGAAATACCTATACAAACTTGTTCCTACATAGTAACTTGCATCTTTGAATGAGAATGTGCTTGCTTACAGCAACGTGCTATATGTTCTGAATGACCGAATTGGGAATCTGTGTCAAGACTTTGTTAGGAATTATGTGATCCTTACTAGCTGGAAGTAAGGGAGTTGGGACATGAAGTTATTTCTAGGAGTTGGACTCATTGCCACTTTAGCTCAGTTCTTGGTATCTTTGAAATACCTATACAAACTTGTTCCTACATAGTAACTTGCAACTTTGAATGAGAATGTGCTTGCTTACAGCAACCTGCTATATGTTCTGAATGCCCGAATTGGGAATCTGTGTCAAAACTTTGTTAGGAATTATGTGATCCTTACTAGCTGGAAGCAAGGGAGATGGGGCATGAAGTTATTTCTAGGAGTTGGAGACATACCAATTTTAGCTCAGTTCTGGTCATCTTTGAATTACCTGTATAAACTTGTTCCTACATAGTAACTTGCAACTTTGAATGAGAATGTGCTTGCTTACAGCAACGTGCTATATGTTCTGAATGCCCGAATTGGGAATCTGTGTCAAAACTTTGTTAGGAATTATGTGATCCTTACTAGCTGGAAGTAAGGGAGTTGCGGCATGAAGTTATTTCTAGGAGTTGGAGACATACCAAGTTTAGCTCAGTTCTGGGCGTCTTTGAAATACCTATACAAACTTGGTCCTACATAGTAACTTGCAACTTTGAATGAGAATGTGCTTGCTTACAGCAACGTGCTATATGTTCTGAATGCCCGAATTGGGAATCTGTGTCAAAACTTTGTTAGGAATTATGGGATCCTTACTAGCTGGAAGTAAGGGAGTTGCGGCATGAAGGTATTTCTAGGAGTTGGAGACATACCAATTTTAGCTCACTTCTGGGCATCTTTGAAATACCTATACAAACTTGTTCCTACATAGTAACTTGCAACTTTGAATGAGAATGTGCTTGCTTACAGCAACGTGCTATATGTTCTGAATGCCCAAATTGGGAATCTGTGTCAAAATTTTGTTAGGAATTATGTGATCCTTACTAGCTGGAAGTAAGGGAGTTGCGGCATGAAGTTATTTCTAGGAGTTGGAGACATACCAAGTTTAGCTCAGTTCTGGGCATCTTTGAAATACCTATACAAACTTGGTCCTACATAGTAACTTGCAACTTTGAATGAGAATGTGCTTACTTACATCAACGTGCTATATGTTCTGAATGCCCGAATTGGGAATCTGTGTCAAAACTTTGTTAGGAATTATGTGATCCTTACTAGCTGGAAGTAAGGGAGATGCGGCATGAAATTATTTCTAGGAATTGGAGACATACCCTCTTAAGCTCAGATCTTTGCATCTTTGTAATACCAATACAAACTTGCTCCTACATAGTAACTTGCAACTTGGAATGAGAAAGTGCTTGCTTACAGCAACGTGCTATATGTTCTGAATGCCCGAATTGGGAATCTGTGTCAAAACTTTGTTAGGAATTATGTGATCCTTACTAGCTGGAAGTAAGGGAGATGGGGCATGAAGTTATTTCTAGGAATTGGAGACATACCCACTTAACCTCAGTTCTTGGCATCTTTGAAATACGTATACAAACTTGTTCCTACATAGTAACTTGCTACTTGGAATGAGAATGTGCTTGCTTACAGCAACGTGCTATATGTTCTGAATGCCCGAATTGGGAATCTGTGTCAAAACTTTGTTAGAAGTTATGTGATCCTTACTAGATGGAAGTAAGGGAGATGGGGCATGAAGTTATTTCTAGGATTTGGAAACATACAACATTTAGCTCAGTTCTGGGTATCTTTGAAATACCTATGAAAACTTGTTCCTACATAGTAATTTGCAACTTTGAATGAGAATGTGCTTGCTTACAGCAACGTGCTAAATGTTCTGAATGCCCGAATTGGGAATCTGTGTCAAATCTTTGTTAGGAATTATGTCATCCTTAGTAGCTGGAAGTAAGAGAGATGGGGCATGAAGTTATTTCTAGGAGTTGGAGACATCCCAAGTTTAGCTCAGTTTTGGGCATCTTTGAAATACCTATACAAACTTGTTCCTACATAGTAACTTGCAAATTTGAATGAGAATGTGCTTGCTTACAGCAACGTGCTATATGTTCTGAAATCCCGAATTGGGAATCTGTGACAAAACATTGTTAGGAATTATGAGATCCTTACTAGCTGGATGTAAGGGAGATGGGGCATGAAGTTATTTCTAGGAGTTGGAGACATACCACGTTTAGCTCAGTTCTGGGCATCTTTAAAATACCTATACAAACTTGTTCCTGCATAGTAACTTGCGTCTTTGAATGAGAATGTGCTTGCTTACAGCAACGTGCTATATGTTCTGAATGGCCGAATTGGGAATCTGTGTCAAATCTTTGTTAGGAATTATGAGATTCTTTCTAGCTGGAAGTAAGGGAGATGGGACATGAAGTTATTTCTAGGAGTTTGAGACATACCCACTTTAGCTCAGTTCTTGGCATCTTTGAAATACCTATACAAACTTTTTCCTACATAGTAACTTGCAACTTTGAATGAAAATGTGCTTTCTTACAGCAACGTGCTATATGTTCTGAATGCCCGAATTGGGAATCTGTGTCAAAACTTTGTTAGAAATTATGTGATCCTTACTAGATGGAAGTAAGGGAGATGGGGCATGAAGTTATTTCTAGGAATTGGAGACATGCCCACTTAACCTCAGTTCTTGGCATCTTTGAAGTACCTATACAAACTTGTTCCTACATAGTAACTTGCTACTTGGAATGAGAATGTGCTTGCTTACAGCAACGTGCTATATGTTCTGAATGCCCGAATTGGGAATCTGTGTCAAAACTTTGTTAGAAGTTATGTGCTCCTTACTAGATGGAAGTAAGGGAGATGGGGCATGAAGTTATTTCTAGGAGTTGGAGACATACAAGTTTAGCTCAGTTCTGGGCATCTTTGAAATACCTATACAAACTTGTTCCTACATAGTAACTTGCATCTTTGAATGAGAATGTGCTTGCTTACAGCAACGTGCTATATGTTCTGAATGACCGAATTGGGAATCTGTGTCAAAACTTTGTTAGGAATTATGTGATCCTTACTAGCTGGAAGTAAGGGATTTGGGACATGAAGTTATGTCCAGGAGTTGGAGACATACCCACTTTAGCTCAGTTCTGGGCATCTTTCAAATACCTATACAAACTTGTTCCTACATAGTAAGTTGCTACTTGGAATGAGAATGTGCTTGCTTACAGCAACGTGCTATATGTTCTGAATGCCCGAATTGGGAATCTGTGTCAAAACTTTGTTAGAAGTTATGTGATCCTTACTAGCTGGAAGTAAGGGAGATGGGGCATGAAGTTATTTCTAGGATTTGGAGACATACAACGTTTAGCTCAGTTCAGGGCATCTTTGAAATACCTATGCAAACTTGTTCCTACATAGTAACTTGCATCTTTAAATGAGAATGTGCTTGCTTACAGCAACGTGCTGTATGTTCTAAATGATCGAAATGGGAATCTGTGTCCAAACTTTGTTAGGAATTATGTGATCCTTACTAGCTGGAAGTAAGGGAGTTGGGACATGATGTTATTTCCAGGAGTTGGAGACATACCCACTTTAGCTCAGTTCTGGGCATCTTTGAAATACCTATACAAACTTGTTCCTACATAGTAACTTGCAACTTTGAATGAGAATGTGCTTGCTTACAGCAACGTCCTAAATGTTCTGAATGCCCGAATTGGGAATCTGTGTCAAATCTTTGTTAGGACTTACGTGATCCTTACTAGCTGGAAGGAAGGGAGATGGGGCATGAAGTTATTTCTAGGAGTTGGAGACATACCAAGTTTAGCTCAGTTCTGGGCATCTTTGAAATACCTATACAAACTTGTTCCTACATAGTAACTTGCAACTTTGAAAGAGAATGTGCTTCCTTACAGCAACGTGCTATATGTTCTGAAAGCCCGAATTGGGAATCTGTGTCAAAACTTTGTTAGGAATTATGTGATCCTTACTAGCTGGAAGTAAGGGAGATGGAGCATGAAGTTATTTCTAGGAGTTGGAGACATACCCACTTCAGCTCAGTTCTGGGCATCTTTGAAATACCTATGCAAACTTGTTCCTACATAGTAACTTGCAACTTTGAATGAGAATGTGCTTGCTTACAGCAACGTGCTAAATGTTCTCAATGCTCGAATTGGGAATCTGTGTCAAAACTTTGTTAGGAATTATGTGATCCTTACTAGCTGGAAGTAAGGGAGATGGGGCATGAAGTTATTTCTAGTAGTTGGAGACATACAAACTTCAGCTCAGTTCTGGGCATCTTTGAAAGTCCTATACAAACTTGTTCCTACATAGTAACTTGCATCTTTGAATGAGAATGTGCTTGCTTACAGCAACGTGCTATATGTTCTGAATGCCCGAATTGGGAATCTGTGTCAAAACTTTGTTAGGAATTATGTGATCCTTACTAGCTTGAAGTAAGAGAGATTGGGCATGCAGTTATTTCTAGGAGTTGGAGACATACCCACTTTAGCTCAGTTCTGGGAATCTTTGAAATACCTATGCAAACTTGTTCCTACATAGTAACTTGCAACTTAGAATGAGAATGTGCTTGCTTACAGCAACGTGCTATATGTTCTGAATGCCCGAATTGGGAATATGTGTCAAAACTTTGTTAGGAATTATGTGATCCTTACTAGCTAGAAGTAAGGGAGTTGGGACATGAAGTTATGTCTAGGAGTTGGAGACATACCAAGTTTAGCTCAGTACTGGGGATCTTTGAAAGTCCTATACAAACTTGTTCCTACATAGTAACTTGCAACTTTGAATGAGAATGTGCTTACTTACAGCAACGTGCTATATGTTCAGAATGCCCGAATTGGGAATCTGTGTCAAAACTTTGTTAGGAATTATGTGATCCTTACTAGCTGGAAGTAAGGGAGATGGGGCATGAAGTTATTTCTAGGAATTGGAGACATACCCACTTAACCTCAGTTCTTGGCATCTTTGAAATACCTATACAAACTTGTTCCTACATTGTAACTTGCTACTTGTAATGAGAAAGTGCTTGCTTAAAGGAGCGTGGTATATGTTCTGAATGCCCGAATTTGGAATCTGAGTCAAAACTTTGTTAGAAATTATGTGATCCTTACTAGATGGAAGTAAGTGAGATGGGGCATGAAGTTATTACTAGGAGTTGGAGACATACCCACTTTAGCTCAGTTCTGGGCATCTTTGAAATACCTATAGAAACTTGTTCCTACATAGTAACTTGCTACTTGGAAAGAGAAAGTGCTTGCTTAAAGCAACGTGCTACATGTTCTGAATGCCCGAATTGGGAATCTGTGTTAAAACTTTGTTAGTAATTATGCGATCCTTACTAGCTGGAAGTAAGGGAGTTGGGACATGAAGTTATTTACAGGAGGTGGAGACATACCCACTTTAGCTCAGTTCTTGGCATCTTTGAAATACTTATACAAACTTGTTTCTACATAGTAACTTGCAACTTTGAATCAGAATGTGCCTGCTTACAGCAACGTGCTATATGTTCTGAATGGCCGAATTGGGAATCTGTGTCAAAACTTTGTTAGGTATCATGTGATCCTTACTAGCTGGAAGTAAGTGAGATGGGGCATGAAGTTATTTCTAGGAGTTGGAGACATACCCACTTTACCTCAGTTCTGGGCATCTTTGAAATACGTATACAAACTTGTTCCTACATAGTAACTTGCTACTTGGACTGAGAAAGTGCTTGCTTACAGCAACGTGCTATATGTTCTGAATGCACGATGTGGGAATATGTGACAAAACTTTGTTAGGAATTATGTGATCCTTACTAGCTGGAAGAAAGGGAGATGGGGCATGAAGTTATTTCTAGGAATTGGAGACATACCCACTTAACCTCAGTTCTTGGCATCTTTGAAATACCTATACAAACTTGTTCCTACATCGTAACTTGCTACTTGGAATGAGAAAGTGCTTGCTTAAAGGAACGTGCTATAGGTTCTGAATGCCCGAATTTGGAATCTGAGTCAAAACTTTGTTAGGAATTATGTGATCCTTACTAGCTGGAAGTAAGGGAGATGGGGCGTGAAGATGTTTATGGAGTTGGAGACACACCAAGTTTATCTCAGTTCTGGGCATCTTTGAAATACCTATACAAACTTGTTCCTACATAGTAACTTGCAACTTTGAATGAGAATGTGCTTGCTTACAGCAACGTGCTATATGTTCTGAATGACCAATTTGGGAATCTGTGTCAAATCTTTGTTAGGAATTATGTGATCCTTACTAGCTGGAAGCAAGGGAGATGGGGCATGAAGTTATTTCTAGGAGTTGGAGACATACCAAGATTAGCTCAGTTCTGGGCATCTTTGAAAGTCCTATACAAACTTGTTCCTACATAGTAACTTGCAACTTTGAATGAGAATGTGCTTGCTCACAGCAACGTGCTATATGTTCTGAATGCCCGAATTGGGAATCTGTGTCAAAACATTGTTAGGAATTATGTGATCCTTACTAGCTGGAAGTAAGGGAGATGGGGCATGAAGTTGTTTCTAGGAGTTGGAGACATACCAATTTATCTCAGTTCTGGGCATCTTTGAAATACCTATACAAACTTGTTCCTACATAGTAACTTGCAACATTGAATGAGAATGTGCTTGCTTACAGCAACGTGCTATATGTTCTGAATGACCAAATAGGGAATCTGAGTCAAAACTTTGTTAGAGATTATGTGATCCTTACTAGATGGAAATAAGGGAGATGGGGCATGAAGTTATTTCTAGGCGTTGGAGACATCCCAAGTTTACCTCAGTTCTGGGCATCTTTGAAATACCTATACGAACTTGTTCCTACATAGTAACTTGCAACTTTGAATGAGAATGTGCTTGCTTAGAGCAACGTGCTATATGTTCTGAAAGCCCGAGTTGGGAATCTTTGTCAAAACTTTGTTAGGAATTATGTGATCCTTACTAGCTGGAAGTAAGGGAGTTGGAGCATGAAGTTATTTCTAGGAGTTGGAGACATAGCCACTTTAGATCAGTTCTGTGCATCTTTGAAATACCTATACAAACTTGTTCCTACATAGTAACTTGCAACTTTGAATGAGAATGTGCTTGCTTACAGCAACGTGCTATATGTTCTGAATGGCCGAATTGGGAATCTGTGTCAAAACTTTGTTAGGAATTATGTGATCCTTACTAGCTGGAAGTAAGTGAGATGGGGCATGAAGTTATTTCTAGGAGTTGGAGACATACCCACTTTAGCTCAGTTCCGGGCATCATTGAAATACCTATTCAAATTTTTCCTACATAGTAACTTGCATCTTGGAATGAGAATATGCTTGCTTACAGCAACGTGCTATATGTTCTGAATGCCCGAATTGGGAATATGTGTCAAAACTTTGTTAGGAATTATGTGATCCTTACTAGCTGGAAGTAAGGGTGTTGGGACATGAAGTTATTTCTAGGAGTTGGAGACATACCAAGTTTAGCTCAGTTCTGGGCATCTTTGAAATACCTATACAAACTTGGTCCTACATAGTAACTTGCATTTTTGAATGAGAATGTGCTTGCTTACAGCAACGTGCTTAATGTTCTGAATGACCGAATTGGGAATCAGTGTCAAAGCTTTGTTAGGAATTATGTGATCGTTACTGGTGGAAGTAAGGGAGTTGGGACATGAAGTTATTTGTAGGAGTTGGAGACATACACACTTTAGCTCAGTTCTGGGCATCTTTGAAATACCTATACAAACTTGTTCCTACATAGTAACTGGCAACTTTGAATGAGAATGTGCTTGCTTACAGCAACGTGCTATATGTTCTCAAAGCCCGAATTGGAAATCTGTGTCAAAACTTTGTTAGGAATTATGTGATCCTTACTAGCTGGAAGTAAGGGAGAGGGAGCATGAAGTTATTTGTAGGAGTTGGAGACATAGACACTATAGCTCAGTTCTGGGCATCTTTGAAATACCTATACAAACTTGTTCCTACATAGTATCTTGCAACTTTGAATGAGAATGTGCTTGCTTACAGCAACGTGCTACATGTTCTGAATGCCCGAATTGGGAATCTGTGTCAAAAATTTGTTAGGAAGTATGTGATCCTTAACAGGGGAAGTAAGGGAGATGGGGCATGAAGTTATTTCTAGGAGTTGGAGACATAACCACTTTAGCTCCGTTCTGGGCATCTTTGAAATACCTATACAAACTTATTCCTACATAGTAACTTGCAACTTTGAATGGGAATGTGCTTGCTTACAGCAACGTGCTATATGTTCTGAATGACCTAATTGGGAATCTGTGTCAAAACTTTGTTAGGAATTATGTGATCCTTACTAGCTGGAAGCAAGGGAGATGGGGCATGAAGTTATTTCTAGGAGTTGGACACATACCAAATTTAGCTCAGTTCTGGGCATCTTTTAAAGTCCTATACAAACTTGTTCTTACATAGTAACTTGCAACTTTGAATGAGAATGAGCTTGCTTACAGCAACGTGCTATATGTTCTGAAAGCCCGAATTAGGAATCTGTGTCAAAACGTTGTTAGGAATTATGTGATCCTTACTTGCTGGAAGTAAGGGAGTTGCGGCATGAAGTTATTTGTAGGAGTTGGAGACATACCAAGTTTAGATCAGTTCTGGGCATCTTTGAAATACCTATACAAACTTGTTCCTACATAGTAACTTGCAACTTTGAATGAGAATGTGCTTGCTTACAGCAACGTGCTTAATGTTCTGAATGGCCGAATTGGGAATCTGTGTCAAAACTTTGTTAGGAATTATGTGATCCTTACTAGCTGGAAGTAAGTGAGATGGGGCATGAAGTTATTTCTAGGAGTTGGATACATACCCACATTAGCTCAGTTCCGGGCATCATTGAAATACCTATTCAAATTGTTCCTACATAGTAACTTGCATCTTGGAATGAGAATGTGCTTGCTTACAGCAACGTGCTATATGTTCTGAATGCCCGAATTGGGAATATGTGTCAAAACTTTGTTAGGAATTATGTGATCCTTACTAGATGGAAGTAAGGGAGTTGGGACATGAAGTTATTTCTAGGAGTTGGAGACATACCAAGTTTAGCTCAGTTCTGGGCATCTTTGAAATACCTATACAAACTTGGTCCTACATAGTAACTTGCAACTTTGAATGAGAATGTGCTTACTTACAGCAATGTGCTATATGTTCTGAATGCCCGAATTGGGAATCTGTGTCAAAACTTTGTTAGGAATTATGTGATCCTTACTAGCAGGAAGTAAGGGAGATGGGCATGAAGTTGTTTCTAGGAATTGGAGACATATCCACTTAAAGTCAGTTCTTGGCATCTTTGAAATTCGTATACAAACTTGTTCCTACATTGTAACTTGCTACTTGGAATGAGAAAGTGCTTGCTTAAAGGAACGTGCTATATGTTCTGAATGCCCGGATTTGGAATCTGAGTCAAAACTTTGATAGGAATTATGTGATCCTTAATAGATGGAAGTAAGGGAGATGAGGCATGAAGTTATTTCTAGGAGTTGGAGACATACCCACTTTAGCTCAGTTCTGGGCATCTTTGAAATACCTATAGAAACTTGTTCCTACATAGTAACTTGCTACTTGAAATGAAAAGTGCTTGCTTAACGCAACGTGCTACATGTTCTGAAAGCCCGAATTGGGAATCTGTGTCAAAACTTTGTTAGGAATTATGTGATCCTTACTAGCTGGAAGTAAGGGAGATGGGGAATGAAGTTATTTCTAGGAGTTGGAGACATACTCACTGTAGCTCAGTTCTGTGCATCTTTGAAACACCTATACAAGCTTGTTCCTACATAGTAACATGCAACTTTGAATGAGAATGTGCTTGCTTACAGCAACGTGCTAAATGTTCTGAATGCCCGAATTGGGAATCTGTGTCAAAACTTTGTTAGGAATTATGTGATCCTTACTAGCTGGAAGTAAGGGAGTTGCGACATGAAGTTATTTCCAGGAGTTGGAGACATACCCACTGTAGCTCAGTTCTGGGCATCTTTGAAATACCTATACAAGCTTGTTCCTACATAGTAACATGCAACTTTGAATGAGAATGTGCTTGCTTACAGCAACGTGCTATATGTTCTGAATGCCCGAATTGGGAATCTGTGTCAAAATTTGTTAGGAATTATGTGATCCTTACTAGCTGGAAGTAAGGGAGATGGAGCATGAAGTTATTTCTAGGAGTAGGAGACATACAACGTTTAGCTCAGTTCTGGGCATCTTTGAAATACCTATACAAACTTGTTCCTACATAGTAACTTGCATCTTTGAATGAGAATGTGCTTGCTTACAGCAACGTGCTTAATGTTCTGAATGCCCGAATTGGAATCTGTGTCAAAACTTTGTTAGGAATTATGTGATCGTTACTAGCTGGAAGTAAGGGAGTTGGGACATGAAGTTATTTGTAGGAGTTGGAAACATACCCACTTTAGCTCAGTTCTGGGCATCTTTGAAATACCTATACAAACTTGTTCCTACATAGTAACTGGCAACTTTGAATGAGAATGTGCTTGCTTACAGCAACGTGCTATATGTTCTGAAAGCCCGAATTGGAAATCTGTGTCAAAACTTTGTTAGGAATTATGTGATCCTTACTAGCTGGAAGTAAGGGAGAGGGAGCATGAAGTTATTTCTAGAAGTTGGAGACATAGACACTATAGCTCAGTTCTGGGCATCTTTGAAATACCTATACAAACTTGTTCCTACATAGTAACTTGCATCTTTGAATGAGAATGTGCTTGCTTACAGCAACGTGCTACATGTTCTGAATGCCCGAATTGGGAATCAGTGTCAAAGCTTTGTTAGGAATTATGTGATCGTTACTAGCTGGAAGTAAGGGAGTTGGGGCATGAAGTTATTTCCAGGAGTTGGAGACATACCCACTTTAGCTTAGTTCTGGGCATTTTTGAAATACCTATACAAACTTATTCCTACATAGTAACTTGCAGCTTTGAATGGGAATGTGCTTGCTTACAGCAACGTGCTATATGTTCTGAATGCACGAATTGGGAATCTGTGTCAACACTTTGTTAGAAATTATGTGATCCTTACAAGCTGGAAGTAAGGGAGAGGGAGCATGAAGTTATTTCTAGGAGTTGGAGACATAGCCACTATAGCTCAGTTCTGGGCATCTTTGAAATACCTATACAAACTTGTTCCTACATAGTAACTTGCAACTTTGAATGAGAATGTGCTTGCTTACAGCAACGTGCTACATGTTCTGAATGCCCGAATTGGGAATCTGTGTCAAAAATTTGTTAGGAAGTATGTGATCCTTAACACTGGAAGTAAGGGAGATGGAGCATGAAGTTATTTCTAGGAGTTGGAGACATAACCACTTTAGCTCAGTTCTGGGCATCTTTGAAATACCTATACAAACTTGTTCCTACACAGTAACTTGCAACTTTGAATGGGAATGTGCTTGCTTACAGCAACGTGCTATATGTTCTGAATGACCTAATTGGGAATCTGTGTCAAAACTTTGTTAGGAATTATGTGATCCTTACTAGCTGGAAGCAAGGGAGATGGGGCATGAAGTTATTTCTAGGAGTTGGACACATACCAAGTTTAGCTCAGTTCTGGGCATCATTTAAAGTCCTATACAAACTTGTTCCTACATAGTAACTTGCAACTTTGAATGAGAATGAGCTTGCTTAGAGCAACGTGCTATATGTTCTGAAAGCCCGAATTAGGAATCTGTGTCAAAACGTTGTTAGTAATTATGTGATCCTTACTAGGTGGAAGTAAGAGAGATGGGTCATGAAGTTATTTCTAGGAGTTGGAGACATACCAAGTTTAGCTCAGTTCTGGGCATCTTTGAAATACCTATACAAACTTGTTCCTACATAGTAACTTGCATCTTGGAATGAGAATGTGCTTGCTTACAGCAACGTGCTATATGTTCTGAAGGCCCGAATTGGAATCTGTGTCAAAACTTTGTTAGGAATTATGTGATCCTTACTAGCTGAAAATAAGGGAGTTGCGGCATGAAGTTATTTCTAGGAGTTGGAGACATTCCAAGTTTAGCTCAGTTCTGGGCATCTTTGAAATACCTATACAAACTTGTTCCTACATAGTAACCTGCCTCTTGGAATGAGAATGTGCTTGCTTACTGCAACGTGCTATATGTTCTGAATGCCCGAATTGGGAATCTGTGTCAAAACTTTGTAAGGAATTATGTGATGCTTACTAGCTGGAAGTAAGGGAGTTGCGGCATGAAGTTATTTCTAGGAGTTGGAGACATATCAAGTTTAGCTCAGTTCTGGGCATCTTTGAAATACCTATACAAACTTGTTCCTACATAGTAACTTGCAACTTTGAATGAGAATGTGCTTGCTTACAGCAACGTGGTATATGTTCTGAATGCGCGAATTGGGAATCTGTGTCAAAACTTTGTTCGGAATTATGTGATCCTTACTAGCTGGAAGCAAGGGAGATGGGGCATGAAGTTATTACTAGGTGTTGGAGACATACACACTTTACCTCAGTTCTGGGCATATTTGAAAGGCCTATACAAACTTGTTCCTACATAGTAACTTGCAACTTTGACTGAGAATGTGCTTGCTTACAGCAACGTGCTATATGTTCTGAATGCCCGAATTGCGAATCTGTGTCAAAACTTTGTTAGGAATTTTGTGATCCTTACTATATGGAAGTAAGGGAGTTGCGGCATGAAGTTATTTGTAGGAGTTGGACACATCCCATGGTTAGCTCAGTTTTGGGCATCTTTGAGATACCTATACAAACTTGTTCCTACATAGTAACTTGCAAGTTGAATGAGAATGTGCTTACTTACAGCAACGTGCTATATGTTCTGAATGCCCGAATTGGGAATCTGTGTCAAATCTTTGTTAGGAATTATGTGATCCTTACTAGCTGGAAGTAAGGGAGATGGGGCTTGAAGTTATTTCTAGGAGTTGGAGACATACCCACTTTACTTCATTCTTGGCATCTTTGAAATACATTTACAAACATGTTCCTACATAGTAACTTGCTACTTGGAATGAGAAAGTGCTTGCTTAAAGGAACGTTCTATATGTTCTGAATGCCCGAATTGGGAATCTGTGTCAAAACTTTGTTAGGAATTATGTGATCCTTACTAGCTGGAAGTAAGGGAGATGGGGCATGAAGTTATTTCTAGGAGTTGGAGACATACCAAGTTTAGCTCAGTTCTGGGCATCTTTGAAATACCTATACAAACTTGTTCCTACATGGTAACTTGCAACTTTGAATGAGAATGTGCTTGCTCACAGCAACGTGCTATATGTTCTGAATGCCCGAATTGGGAATCTGTGTCAAAACTTTGTTAGGAATTATGTGATCCTTACTAGCTGGAAGTAAGTGAGATGGTGCATGAAGTTATTTCTAGGAGTTGGAGACATACCCACTTTACCTCCGTTCTGGGCATCTTTGAAATACCTATACAAACTTGTTCCTACATAGTAACTTGCTACTTGGAATGAGAAAGTGCTTGCTTAAATAACGTGCTATATGTTCTGAATGCCCGAATTGGGAATCTGTGTCAAATCTTTGTTAGGAATTATGTGATCCTTACTAGCTGGAAGTAAGGGAGATGGGGCATGAAGTTGTTTCTAGGAGTTGGAGACATACCAATTTACCTCAGTTCTGGGCATCTTTGAAATACCTATACAAACTTGTTCCTACATAGTAACTTGCAACTTTGAATGAGAATGTGCTTGCTTACAGCAACGTGCTATATGTTCTGAATGACCAAATAGGGAATCTGAGTCAAAACTTTGTTAGAGATTATGTGATCCTTACTAGATGGAAGTAAGGGAGATGGGGCATGAAGTTATTTCTAGGAGTTGGAGACATACTGACTTCACCTCAGTTCTTGGCATCTTTGAAATACATTTACAAACATGTTCCTACATAGTAACTTGCTACTTGGAATGAGAAAGTGCTTGCTTAAAGGAACGTTCTATATGTTCTGAATGCCCGAATTGGGAATCTGTGTCAAAACTTTGTTAGGAATTATGTGATCCTTACTAGCTGGAAGTAAGGGAGATGGGGCATGAAGTTATTTCTAGCAGTTGGAGACATACCAAGTTTAGCTCAGTTCTGGGCATCTTTGAAATACCTATACAAACTTGTTCCTACATAGTAACTTGCAACTTTGAATGAGAATGTGCTTGCTTACAGCAACGTGCTATATGTTCTGAATGCCCGAATTGGGAATCTGTGTCAAAATTTGTTAGGAATTATGTGACACTTACTACCTGGAAGTAAGTGAGTTGGGACATGAAGTTATTTCTAGAGGTTGGAGACATACCAAGTTTAGCTCAGTTCTGGGCATCTTTGAAATACCTATACAAACTTGTTCCTACATAGTATCTTGCAACTTTGAATGAGAATGTGCTTGCTTACAGCAACGTGCTATATGTTCTGAATGCCCGAATTGGGAATCTGTGTCAAAATTTTGTTAGGAATTATGTGATCCTTACTAGCTGGAAGTAAGGGAGATGGGGCATGAAGTTATGTCTAGGAGTTGGAGACATACCAAGTTTAGCTCAGTTCTGGGCATCTTTGAAATACCTATACAAACTTGTTCCTTCATAGTAACTTGCATCTTTGAATGAGAATGTGCTTGCTTACAGCAACGTGCTATATGTTCTAAATGACCGAATTGGGAATCTGTGTCAAAACTTTGTTAGGAAATATGTGATCCTTACTAGCTGGAAGTAAGTGAGTTGTGACATGAAGTTATTTCTAGGAGTTGAAGACATAGCAAGTTTAGCTCACTTCTGGGCATCTTTGAAATACCTTTACAAATTTGTTCCTCCATAGTAACTTGCTACTTGGAATGAGAAAGTGCTTGCTTACAGCAACGTTCTATATGTTCTGAATGCCCGAATTGCGAATCTGTGTCAAAACTTTGTTAGGAATTATGTGATCCTTACTAGCTGGAAGTAAGGGAGATGGGACATGAAGTTACTTCTAGTAGTTGGAGACATACCAAGTTTAGCTCAGTTCTGGGCATCATTGAAATACCAATACAAACTTGTTCCTACATAGTAACTTGCAACTTTGATGGAGAATGTGCTTGCTTAAAGCAACGTGCTATATGTTCTGAATGCCCGAATTGGGAATCTGTGTCAAAACTTTGTTAGGAATTATGTGATCCTTAATAGCTGGAAGCAAAGGAGATGGGGCATGAAGTTATTACTAGGAGTTGGAGACATACCAAGTATAACTCAGTTCTGGGCATCTTTGAAAGTCCTATACAAACTTGTTCCTACATAGTAACTTGCAACTTTGAATGAGAATGTGCTTGCTTACAGCAACGTGCTATATGTTCTGAATGCCGGAATTGGGAATCTGTGTCAAAACTTTGTTAGGAATTATGTGATCCTTACTAGCTGGAAGCAAGGGAGAAGGGGCATGAAGTTATTTCTAGGAGTTGAAGACATAGCAAGTTTACCTCAGTTCTTGGCATCTTTGAAATACCTTTACAAACTTGGTCCTCCATAGTAACTTGCTACTTGGAATGAGAAAGTGCTTGCTTAAAGGAACGTTCTATATGTTCTGAATGCCCGAATTGGGAATCTGTGTCAAAACTTTGTTAGGAATTATGTGATCCTTACTAGCTGGAAGTAAGGGAGATGGGACATGAAGTTACTTCTAGGAGTTGGAAACATACCAAGTTTAGCTCAGTTCTGGGTATCATTGAAATACCTATACAAACTTGTTCCTACATAGTAACTTGCATCTTTGATTGAGAATGTGCTTGCTTAAAGCAAGGTGCTATATGTTCTGAATGCCCGAATTGGGAATCTGTGTCAAAATTTGTTAGGAATTATGTGATCCTTAATAGCTGGAAGCAAAGGAGATGGGGCATGAAGTTATTACTAGGAGTTGGAGACATACCATGTATAACTCAGTTCTGGGCATCTTTGAAAGTCCTATACAAACTTGTTCCTACATAGTAACTTGCAACTTTGAATGAGAATGTGCTTACTTACAGCAACGTGCTATATGTTCTGAATGCCGGAATTGGGAATCTGTGTCAAAACTTTGTTAGGAATTATGTGATCCTTACTAGCTGGAAGTAAGGGAGTTGCGGCCTGAAGTTATTTCTAGGAGTTGGACTCATCTCAAGTTTAACTCAGTTCTGGGCATCTTTGAAATACCTATACAAACTTGTTCCTACATAGTAACTTGCATCTTTGAATGAGAATCTGCTTGCTTACATCAACGTGCTATATGTTCTGAAGGCCCGAATTGGGAATCTGTGCAAATCTTTGTTAGGAATTATGTGATCCTTACTAGCTGGAAGCAAGGGAGATGGGGCATGAAGTTATTTCTAGGAGTTGGAGACATACCAAGTTTAGCGCAGTTCTGGGCATCTTTGAAAGTCCTATACAAACTTGTTCCTACATAGTAACTTGCAACTTTGAATGAGAATGTGCTTGCTCACAGCAACGTGCTATATGTTCTGAATGCCCGAATTGGGAATCTGTGTCAAAACTTTGTTAGGAATTAGGTGATCCTTACTAGCTGGAAGGAAGTGAGATGGGGCATGATGTTATTTCTAGGAGTTGGAGACATACCCACTTTACCTCCGTTCTGGGCATCTTTGAAATACTTATACAAACTTGTTCCTACATAGTAACTTGCTACTTGGAATGAGAAAGTGCTTGCTTAAATAACGTGCAATATGTTCTGAATGCCCGAATTGGGAATCTGTCTCAAAACTTTGTTAGGAATTATGTGATCCTTACTAGCTGGAAGTAAGGGAGATGGGGCATGAAGTTGTTTCTAGGAGTTGGAGACATACCAATTTATCTCAGTTCTGGGCATCTTTGAAATACCTATACAAACTTGTTCCTACATAGTAACTTGCAACTTTGAATGAGAATGTGCTTGCTTACAGCAACGTGCTATATGTTCTGAATGACCAAATAGGGAATCTGAGTCAAAACTTTGTTAGAGATTATGTGATCCTTACTAGATGGAAGTAAGGGAGATGGGGCATGAAGTTATTTCTAGGAGTTGGAGACATACTCACTTCACCTCAGTTCTTGGCATCTTTGAAATACATTTACAAACATGTTCCTACATAGTAACTTGCTACTTGGAATGAGAAAGTGCTTGCTTAAAGGAACGTTCTATATGTTCTGAATGCCCGAATTGGGAATCTGTGTCAAAACTTTGTTAGGAATTATCTGATCCTTACTAGCTGGAAGTAAGGGAGATGGGGCATGAAGTTATTTCTAGGAGTTGGAGACATACCAAGTTTAGCTAAGTTCTGGGCATCTTTGAAATACCTATACAAACTTGTTCCTACATAGTAACTTGCAACTTTGAATGAGAATGTGCTTACTTACAGCAACGTGTTATATGTTCTGAATGCCCGAATTGGGAATCTGTGTCAAAATTTATTAGGAATTATGTGATACTTACTACCTGGAAGTAAATGAGTTGGGACATGAAGTTATTTCTAGATGTTGGAGACATACCAAGTTTACCTCAGTTCTGGGCATCTTTGACATACCTATACAAACATGTTCCTTCATAGTAACTTGCGTCTTTGAATGAGAATGTGCTTGCTTACAGCAACGTGCTATATGTTCTAAATGACCGAATTGGGAATCTGTGTCAAAACTTTGTTAGGAAATATGTGATCCTTACTAGCTGGAAGTAAGTGAGTTGGGACATGAAGTTATTTCTAGGAGTTGAAGACATAGCAAGTTTAGCTCACTTCTGGGCATCTTTGAAATACCTTTACAAATTTGTTCCTCCATAGTAAATTGCTAATTGGAATGAGAAATTGCTTGCTTACAGCAACGTTCTATATGTTCTGAATGCCCGAATTGGGAATCTGTGTCAAAACTTTGTTAGGAATTATGTGATCCTTAATAGCTGGAAGCAAAGGAGATGGGGCATGAAGTTATTACCAGGAGTTGGAGACATACCAAGTATAACTCAGTTCTGGGCATTTTGAAAGTCCTATACAAACTTGTTCCTACATAGTAACTTGCAACTTTGAATGAGAATGTGCTTGCTTACAGCAACGTGCTATATGTTCTGAATGCCGGAATTGGGAATCTGTGTCAAAACTTTGTTAGGAATTATGTGATCCTTACTAGCTGGAAGTAAGGGAGAAGGGGCATGAAGTTATTTCTAGGAGTTGAAGACATAGCAAGTTTACCTCAGTTCTTGGCATCTTTGAAATACCTTTACAAACTTGGTCCTCCATAGTAACTTGCTACTTGGAATGAGAAAGTGCTTGCTTAAAGGAACGTTCTATATGTTCTGAATGCCCGAATTGGGAATCTGTGTCAAAACTTTGTTAGGAATTGTGTGATCCTTACTAGCTGGAAGTAAGGGAGATGGGACATGAAGTTACTTCTAGGAGTTGGAGACATACCAAGTTTAGCTCAGTTCTGGGTATCATTGAAATACCTATACAAACTTGTTCCTACATAGTAACTTGCATCTTTGATTGAGAATGTGCTTGCTTAAAGCAACGTGCTATATGTTCTGAATGCCCGAATTGGGAATCTGTGTCAAAACTTTGTTAGGAATTATGTGATCCTTAATAGCTGGAAGCAAAGGAGATGGGGCATGAAGTTATTACTAGGAGTTGGAGACATACCAAGTATAACTCAGTTCTGGGCATCTTTGAAAGTCCTATACAAACTTGTTCCTACATAGTAACTTGCAACTTTGAATGAGAATGTGCTTGCTTACAGCAACGTGCTATATGTTCTGAATGCCCGAATTGGGAATCTGTGTCAAAACTTTGTTAGGAATTATGTGATCCTTACTAAATGGAAGTAAGGGAGTTGCGGCATGAAGTTATTTCTAGGAGTTGGACTCATCTCAAGTTTAACTCAGTTCTGGGCATCTTTGAAATAGCTATACAAACTTGTTCCTACATAGTAACTTGCAACTTTGAATGAGAATGTGCTTGCTTACAGCAACGTGCTATATGTTCTGAAAGCCCGAATTGGGAATCTGTGACAAAGCTTTGTTAGGAATAATGTGATCCTTACTAGCTGGAAGTAAGGGAGTTGCAGCATGAAGTTATTTCTAGGAGTTGGAGACATACCAAGTTTAGCTCAGTTCTGGGCATCTTTGAAATACCTATACAAACTTGTTCCTACATAGTAACTTGCAACTTTTAATGAGAATTTGCTTGCTTACAGCAACGTGCTATATGTTCTGAATGCGCGAATTGGGAATCTGTGTCAAAACTTTGTTAGGAATTATGTGATCCTTACTAGCTGGAAGTAAGGGAGATGGGGCATGAAGTTATTTCTAGGAGTTGGAGACATACCAAGTTTAGCTCTGTTCTGGGCATCTTTGAAATACCTATACAAACTTGTTCCTACATAGTAACTTGCATCTTTGAATGAGAATGTGCTTGCTTACAGCAACGTGCTTAATGTTCTGAATGACCAAATTGGGAATCAGTGTCAAAGCTTTGTTAGGAATTATGTGATCGTTACTAGCTGGAAGTAAGGGAGTTGGGACATGAAGTTATTTCTAGGAGTTGGAGACATACCCACTTTAGCTCAGTTCTGGGCATCTTTGAAATACCTATACAAACTTGTTCCTACATAGTAACTGGAAACTTTGAATGAGAATGAGCTTGCTTACAGCAACGTGCTATATGTTCTGAAAGCCCGAATTGGAAATCTGTGTCAAAACTTTGTTAGGAATTATGTGATCCTTACTAGCTGGAAGTAAGGGAGAGGGAGCATGAAGTTATTTGTAGGAGTTGGAGACATAGACACTATAGCTCAGTTCTGGGCATCTTTGAAATACCTATACAAACTTGTTCCTACATAGTATCTTGCAACTTTGAATGAGAATGTGCTTGCTTACAGCAACGTGCTATATGTTCTGAATGCCCGAATTGGGAATCTGTGTCAAAATTTGTTAGGAATTATGTGATCCTTACTAGCTGGAAGTAAGGGAGATGGAGCATGAAGTTATTTCTAGGAGTAGGAGACATACCAAGTTTAGCTCAGTTCTGGGCATCTTTGAAATACCTATACAAACTTGTTCCTACATAGTAACTTGCATCTTTGAATGAGAATGTGCTTGCTTACAGCAACGTGCTTAATGTTCTGAATGCCCGAATTGGAATCTGTGTCAAAACTTTGTTAGGAATTATGTGATCGTTACTAGCTGGAAGTAAGGGAGTTGGGACATGAAGTTATATGTAGGAGTTGGAGACATACCCACTTTAGCTCAGTTCTGGGCATCTTTGAAATACCTATACAAACTTGTTCCTACATAGTAACTGGCAACTTTGAATGAGAATGTGCTTGCTTACAGCAACGTGCTATATGTTCTGAAAGCCCGAATTGGAAATCTGTGTCAAAACTTTGTTAGGAATTATGTGATCCTTACTAGCTGGAAGTAAGGGAGAGGGAGCATGAAGTTATTTCTAGAAGTTGGAGACATAGACACTATAGCTCAGTTCTGGGCATCTTTGAAATACCTATACAAACTTGTTCCTACATAGTAACTTGCATCTTTGAATGAGAATGTGCTTGCTTACAGCAACGTGCTACATGTTCTGAATGCCCGAATTGGGAATCAGTGTCAAAGCTTTGTTAGGAATTATGTGATCGTTACTAGCTGGAAGTAAGGGAGTTGGGGCATGAAGTTATTTCCAGGAGTTGGAGACATACCCACTTTAGCTCAGTTCTGGGCATTTTTGAAATACCTATACAAACTTTTTCCTACATAGTAACTTGCAACTTTGAATGGGAATGTGCTTGCTTACAGCAACGTGCTATATGTTCTGAATGCCCGAATTGGGAATCTGTGTCAACACTTTGTTAGAAATTATGTGATCCTTACAAGCTGGAAGTAAGGGAGAGGGAGCATGAAGTTATTTCTAGGAGTTGGAGACATAGCCACTATAGCTCAGTTCTGGGCATCTTTGAAATACCTATACAAACTTGTTCCTACATAGTAACTTGCAACTTTGAATGAGAATGTGCTTGCTTACAGCAACGTGCTACATGTTCTGAATGCCCGAATTGGGAATCTGTGTCAAAAATTTGTTAGGAAGTATGTGATCCTTAACACTGGAAGTAAGGGAGATGGAGCATGAAGTTATTTCTAGGAGTTGGAGACATAACCACTTTAGCTCAGTTCTGGGCATCTTTGAAATACCTATACAAACTTGTTCCTACACAGTAACTTGCAACTTTGAATGGGAATGTGCTTGCTTACAGCAACGTGCTATATGTTCTGAATGACCTAATTGGGAATCTGTGTCAAAACTTTGTTAGGAATTATGTGATCCTTACTAGCTGGAAGCAAGGGAGATGGGGCATGAAGTTATTTCTAGGAGTTGGACACATACCAAGTTTAGCTCAGCGCTGGGCATCTTTTAAAGTCCTATACAAACTTGTTCCTACATAGTAACTTGCAACTTTGAATGAGAATGAGCTTGCTTAGAGCAACGTGCTATATGTTCTGAAAGCCCGAATTAGGAATCTGTGTCAAAACGTTGTTAGTAATTATGTGATCCTTACTAGGTGGAAGTAAGAGAGATGGGTCATGAAGTTATTTCTAGGAGTTGGAGACATACCAAGTTTAGCTCAGTTCTGGGCATCTTTGAAATACCTATACAAACTTGTTCCTACATAGTAACTTGCATCTTGGAATGAGAATGTGCTTGCTTACAGCAACGTGCTATATGTTCTGAAGGCCCGAATTGGAATCTGTGTCAAAACTTTGTTAGGAATTATGTGATCCTTACTAGCTGAAAGTAAGGGAGTTGCGGCATGAAGTTATTTCTAGGAGTTGGAGACATTCCAAGTTTAGCTCAGTTCTGGGCATCTTGGAAATACCTATACAAACTTGTTCCTACATAGTAACCTGCCTCTTGGAATGAGAATGTGCTTGCTTACAACAACGTGCTATATGTTCTGAATGCCCGAATTGGGAATCTGTGTCAAAACTTTGTAAGGAATTATGTGATGCTTACTAGCTGGAAGTAAGGGAGTTGCGGCATGAAGTTATTTCTAGGAGTTGGAGACATATCAAGTTTAGCTCAGTTCTGGGCATCTTTGAAATACCTATACAAACTTGTTCCTACATTGTAACTTGCAACTTTGAATGAGAATGTGCTTGCTTACAGCAACGTGGTATATGTTCTGAATGCGCGAATTGGGAATCTGTGTCAAAACTTTGTTAGGAATTATGTGATCCTTACTAGCTGGAAGCAAGGGAGATGGGGCATGAAGTTATTACTAGGTGTTGGAGACATACACACTTTACCTCAGTTCTGGGCATATTTGAAAGGCCTATACAAACTTGTTCCTACATAGTAACTTGCAACTTTGACTGAGAATGTGCTTGCTTACAGCAACGTGCTATATGTTCTGAATGCCCGAATTGCGAATCTGTGTCAAAACTTTGTTAGGAATTTTGTGATCCTTACTATATGGAAGTAAGGGAGTTGCGGCATGAAGTTATTTGTAGGAGTTGGACACATCCCAAGTTTAGCTCAGTTTTGGGCATCTTTGAGATACCTATACAAACTTGTTCCTACATAGTAACTTGCAAGTTGAATGAGAATGTGCTTACTTACAGCAACGTGCTATATGTTCTGAATGCCCGAATTGGGAATCTGTGTCAAATCTTTGTTAGGAATTATGTGATCCTTACTAGCTGGAAGTAAGGGAGATGGGGCTTGAAGTTATTTCTAGGAGTTGGAGACATACCCACTTTACTTCAGTTCTTGGCATCTTTGAAATACATTTACAAACATGTTCCTACATAGTAACTTGCTACTTGGAATGAGAAAGTGCTTGCTTAAAGGAACGTTCTATATGTTCTGAATGCCCGAATTGGGAATCTGTGTCAAAACTTTGTTAGGAATTATGTGATCCTTACTAGCTGGAAGTAAGGGAGATGGGGCATGAAGTTATTTCTAGGATTTGGAGACATACCAAGTTTAGCTCACTTCTGGGCATCTTTGAAAGTCCTATACAAACTTGTTCCTACATGGTAACTTGCAACTTTGAATGAGAATGTGCTTGCTCACAGCAACGTGCTATATGTTCTGAATGCCCGAATTGGGAATCTGTGTCAAAACTTTGTTAGGAATTATGTGATCCTTAGTAGCTGGAAGTAAGTGAGATGGTGCATGAATTTATTTCTAGGAGTTGGAGACATACCCACTTTACCTCCGTTCTGGGCATCTTTGAAATACCTATACAAACTTGTTCCTACATAGTAACTTGCTACTTGGAATGAGAAAGTGCTTGCTTAAATAACGTGCTATATGTTCTGAATGCCCGAATTGGGAATCTGTGTCAAATCTTTGTTAGGAATTTTGTGATCCTTACTAGCTGGAAGTAAGGGAGATGGGGCATGAAGTTGTTTCTAGGAGTTGGAGACATACCAATTTACCTCAGTTCTGGGCATCTTTGAAATACCTATACAAACTTGTTCCTACATAGTAACTTGCAACTTTGAATGAGAATGTGCTTGCTTACAGCAACGTGCTATATGTTCTGAATGACCAAATAGGGAATCTGAGTCAAAACTTTGTTAGAGATTATGTGATCCTTACTAGATGGAAGTAAGGGAGATGGGGCATGAAGTTATTTCTAGGAGTTGGAGACATACTGACTTCACCTCAGTTCTTGGCATCTTTGAATACATTTACAAATATGTTCCTACATAGTAACTTGCTACTTGGAATGAGAAAGTGCTTGCTTAAAGGAACGTTCTATATGTTCTGAATGCCCGAATTGGGAATCTGTGTCAAAACTTTGTTAGGAATTATGTGATCCTTACTAGCTGGAAGTAAGGGAGATGGGGCATGAAGTTATTTCTAGCAGTTGGAGACATACCAAGTTTAGCTCAGTTCTGGGCATCTTTGAAATACCTATACAAACTTGTTCCTACATAGTAACTTGCAACTTTGAATGAGAATGTGCTTGCTTACAGCAACGTGCTATATGTTCTGAATGCCCGAATTGGGAATCTGTGTCAAAATTTGTTAGGAATTATGTGACACTTACTACCTGGAAGTAAGTGAGTTGGGACATGAAGTTATTTCTAGAGGTTGGAGACATACCAAGTTTAGCTCAGTTCTGGGCATCTTTGAAATACCTATACAAACTTGTTCCTACATAGTAACTTGCAACTTTGAATGAGAATGTGCTTGCTTACAGCAACGTGCTAGATGTTCTGAATGCCCGAATTGGAAATCTGTGTCAAAATTTTGTTAGGAATTATGTGATCCTTACTAGCTGGAAGTAAGGGAGATGGGGCATGATGATATTTCTAGGAGTTGGAGACATACCAAGTTTACCTCAGTTCTGGGCATCTTTGAAATACCTATACAAACTTGTTCCTTCATAGTAACTTGCATCTTTGAATGAGAATGTGCTTGCTTACAGCAACGTGCTATATGTTCTAAATGCCCGAATTGGGAATCTGTGTCAAAACTTTGTTAGGAAATATGTGATCCTTACTAGCTGGAAGTAAGTGAGTTGGGACATGAAGTTATTTCTAGGAGTTGAAGACATAGCAAGTTTAGCTCACTTCTGGGCATCTTTGAAATACCTTTACAAATTTGTTCCTCCATAGTAACTTGCTACTTGGAATGAGAAAGTGCTTGCTTACAGCAACGTTCTATATGTTCTGAATGCCCGAATTGCGAATCTGTGTCAAAACTTTGTTAGGAATTATGTGATCCTTACTAGCTGGAAGTAAGGGAGATGGGACATGAAGTTACTTCTAGTAGTTGGAGACATACCAAGTTTAGCTCAGTTCTGGGCATCATTGAAATACCTATACAAACTTGTTCCTACATAGTAATTTGCAACTTTGATTGAGAATGTGCTTGCTTAAAGCAACGTGCTATATGTTCTGAATGCCCGAATTGGGAATCTGTGTCAAAACTTTGTTAGGAATTATGTGATCCTTAATAGCTGGAAGCAAAGGAGATGGGGCATGAAGTTATTACTAGGAGTTGGAGACATACCAAGTATAACTCAGTTCTGGGCATCTTTGAAAGTCCTATACAAACTTGTTCCTACATAGTAACTTGCAACTTTGAATGAGAATGGGCTTGCTTACAGCAACGTGCTATATGTTCTGAATGCCGGAATTGGGAATCTGTGTCAAAAATTTGTTAGGAATTATGTGATCCTTACTAGCTGGAAGCAAGGGAGAAGGGGCATGAAGTTATTTCTAGGAGTTGAAGACATAGCAAGTTTACCTCAGTTCTTGGCATCTTTGAAATACCTTTACAAACTTGGTCCTCCATAGTAACTTGCTACTTGGAATGAGAAAGTGCTTGCTTAAAGGAACGTTCTATATGTTCTGAATGCCCGAATTGGGAATCTGTGTCAAAACTTTGTTAGGAATTATGTGATCCTTACTAGCTGGAAGTAAGGGAGATGGGACATGAAGTTACTTCTAGGAGTTGGAAACATACCAAGTTTAGCTCAGTTCTGGGTATCATTGAAATACCTATACAAACTTGTTCCTACATAGTAACTTGCATCTTTGATTGAGAATGTGCTTGCTTAAAGCAACGTGCTATATGTTCTGAATGCCCGAATTGGGAATCTGTGTCAAAATTTGTTAGGAATTATGTGATCCTTAATAGCTGGAAGCAAAGGAAATGGGGCATGAAGTTATTACTAGGAGTTGGAGACATACCAAGTATAACTCAGTTCTGGGCATCTTTGAAAGTCCTATACAAACTTGTTCCTACATAGTAACTTGCAACTTTGAATGAGAATGTGCTTACTTACAGCAACGTGCTATATGTTCTGAATGCCGGAATTGGGAATCTGTGTCAAAACTTTGTTAGGAATTATGTGATCCTTACTAGATGGAAGTAAGGGAGTTGCGGCCTGAAGTTATTTCTAGGAGTTGGACTCATCTCAAATTTAACTCAGTTCTGGGCATCTTTGAAATAGCTATACAAACTTGTTCCTACATAGTAACTTGCAACTTTGAATGAGAATGTGCTTGCTTACAGCAACGTGCTATATGTTCTGAAAGCCCGAATAGGGAATCTGTGACAAAACTTTGTTAGGAATTATGTGATCCTTACTAGCTGGAAGTAAGGGAGATGGGGCATGAAGTTATTTCTAGGAGTTGGAGACATAGCCACTTTAGCTCAGTTCTGGGCATCTTTGAAATAGCTATACAAACTTGTTCCTACGTAGTAACTTGCAACTTTGAATGAGAATGTGCTTGCTTACAGCAACGTGCTACATGTTCTGAATGCCCGAATTGGGAATCTGTGTCAAAACTTTGTTAGGAATTATGTGATCCTTACTAGCTGGAAGTAAGGGAGTTGCAGCATGAAGTTATTTCTAGGAGTTGGAGACATACCAAGTTTAGCTCAGTTCTGGGCATCTTTGAAATACCTATACAAACTTGTTCCTACATAGTAACTTGCAACTTTTAATGAGAATTTGCTTGCTTACAGCAACGTGCTATATGTTCTGAATGCGCGAATTGGGAATCTGTGTCAAAACTTTGTTAGGAATTATGTGATCCTTACTAGCTGGAAGTAAGGGAGATGGGGCATGAAGTTATTTCTAGGAGTTGGTGACATACCAAGTTTAGCTCAGTTCTGGGCATCTTTGAAATACCTATACAAACTTGTTCCTACATAGTAACTTGCATCTTTGAATGAGAATCTGCTTGCTTACATCAACGTGCTATATGTTCTGAAGGCCCGAATTGGGAATCTGTGCAAATCTTTGTTAGGAATTATGTGATCCTTACTAGCTGGAAGCAAGGGAGATGGGGCATGAAGTTATTACTAGGAGTTGGAGACATACCAAGTTTAGCTCAGTTCCTGGCATCTTTGAAAGTCCTATACAAACTTGTTCCTACATAGTAACTTGCAACTTTGAATGAGAATGTGCTTGCTCACAGCAACGTGCTATATGTTCTGAATGCCGGAATTGGGAATCTGTGTCAAAACTTTGTTAGGAATTATGTGATCCTTACTAGCTGGAAGTAAGGGAGAAGGGGCATGAAGTTATTTCTAGGAGTTGAAGACATAGCAAGTTTACCTCAGTTCTTGGCATCTTTGAAATACCTTTACAAACTTGGTCCTCCATAGTAACTTGCTACTTGGAATGAGAAAGTGCTTGCTTAAAGGAACGTTCTATATGTTCTGAATGCCCGAATTGGGAATCTGTGTCAAAACTTTGTTAGGAATTGTGTGATCCTTACTAGCTGGAAGTAAGGGAGATGGGACATGAAGTTACTTCTAGGAGTTGGAGACATACCAAGTTTAGCTCAGTTCTGGGTATCATTGAAATACCTATACAAACTTGTTCCTACATAGTAACTTGCATCTTTGATTGAGAATGTGCTTGCTTAAAGCAACGTGCTATATGTTCTGAATGCCCGAATTGGGAATCTGTGTCAAAACTTTGTTAGGAATTATGTGATCCTTAATAGCTGGAAGCAAAGGAGATGGGGCATGAAGTTATTACTAGGAGTTGGAGACATACCAAGTATAACTCAGTTCTGGGCATCTTTGAAAGTCCTATACAAACTTGTTCCTACATAGTAACTTGCAACTTTGAATGAGAATGTGCTTGCTTACAGCAACGTGCTATATGTTCTGAATGCCCGAATTGGGAATCTGTGTCAAAACTTTGTTAGGAATTATGTGATCCTTACTAGATGGAAGTAAGGGAGTTGCGGCCTGAAGTTATTTCTAGGAGTTGGACTCATCTCAAATTTAACTCAGTTCTGGGCATCTTTGAAATAGCTATACAAACTTGTTCCTACATAGTAACTTGCAACTTTGAATGAGAATGTGCTTGCTTACAGCAACGTGCTATGTGTTCTGAAAGCCCGAATAGGGAATCTGTGACAAAACTTTGTTAGGAATTATGTGATCCTTACTAGCTGGAAGTAAGGGAGATGGGGCATGAAGTTATTTCTAGGAGTTGGAGACATAGCCACTTTAGCTCAGTTCTGGGCATCTTTGAAATAGCTATACAAACTTGTTCCTACGTAGTAACTTGCAACTTTGAATGAGAATGTGCTTGCTTACAGCAACGTGCTACATGTTCTGAATGCCCGAATTGGGAATCTGTGTCAAAACTTTGTTAGGAATTATGTGATCCTTACTAGCTGGAAGTAAGGGAGTTGCAGCATGAAGTTATTTCTAGGAGTTGGAGACATACCAAGTTTAGCTCAGTTCTGGGCATCTTTGAAATACCTATACAAACTTGTTCCTACATAGTAACTTGCAACTTTTAATGAGAATTTGCTTGCTTACAGCAACGTGCTATATGTTCTGAATGCGCGAATTGGGAATCTGTGTCAAAACTTTGTTAGGAATTATGTGATCCTTACTAGCTGGAAGTAAGGGAGATGGGGCATGAAGATATTTCTAGGAGTTGGTGACATACCAAGTTTAGCTCAGTTCTGGGCATCTTTGAAATACCTATACAAACTTGTTCCTACATAGTAACTTGCATCTTTGAATGAGAATCTGCTTGCTTACATCAACGTGCTATATGTTCTGAAGGCCCGAATTTGGAATCTGTGCAAATCTTTGTTAGGAATTATGTGATCCTTACTAGCTGGAAGCAAGGGAGATGGGGCATGAAGTTATTTCCAGGAGTTGGAGACATACCAAGTTTAGCTCAGTTCTGGGCATCTTCGAAAGTCCTATACAAACTTGTTCCTACATAGTAACTTGCAACTTTGAATGAGAATGTGCTTGCTCACAGCAACGTGCTATATGTTCTGAATGCCCGAATTGGGAATCTGTGTCAAAACATTGTTAGGAATTATGTGATCCTTACTAGCTGGAAGTAAGTGAGATGGGGCATGAAGTTATTTCTAGGAGTTGGAGACATACCCACTTTACCTCCGTTCTGGGCATCTTTGAAATACCTATACAAACTTGTTCCTACATAGTAACTTGCTACTTGGAATGAGAAACTGCTTGCTTAAATAACGTGCAATATGTTCTGAATGCCCGAATTGGGAATCTGTCTCAAAACTTTGTTAGGAATTATGTGATCCTTACCAGCTGGAAGTAAGGGAGATGGGGCATGAAGTTGTTTCTAGGAGTTGGAGACATACCAATTTATCTCAGTTCTGGGCATCTTTGAAATACCTATACAAACTTGTTCCTACATAGTAACTTGCAACTTTGAATGAGAATGTGCTTGCTTACAGCAACGTGCTATATGTTCTGAATGACCAAATAGGGAATCTGAGTCAAAACTTTGTTAGAGATTATGTGATTCTTACTAGATGGAAGTAAGGGAGATGGGGCATGAAGTTATTTCTAGGAGTTGGAGACATACTCACTTCACCTCAGTTTTTGGCATCTTTGAAATACATTTACAAACATGTTCCTACATAGTAACTTGCTACTTGGAATGAGAAAGTGCTTGCTTAAAGGAACGTTCTATATGTTCTGAATGCCCGAATTGGGAATCTGTGTCAAAACTTTGTTAGCAATTATCTGATCCTTACTAGCTGGAAGTAAGGGAGATGGGGCATGAAGTTATTTCTAGGAGTTGGAGACATACCAAGTTTAGCTAAGTTCTGGGCATCTTTGAAATACCTATACAAACTTGTTCCTACATAGTAACTTGCAACTTTGAATGAGAATGTGCTTACTTACAGCAACGTGTTATATGTTCTGAATGCCCGAATTGGGAATCTGTGTCAAAATTTATTAGGAATTATGTGATACTTACTACCTGGAAGTAAATGAGTTGGGACATGAAGTTATTTCTAGAGGTTGGAGACATACCAAGTTTACCTCAGTTCTGGGCATCTTTGACATACCTATACAAACATGTTCCTTCATAGTAACTTGCGTCTTTGAATGAGAATGTGCTTGCTTACAGCAACGTGCTATATGTTCTAAATGACCGAATTGGGAATCTGTGTCAAAACTTTGTTAGGAAATATGTGATCCTTACTAGCTGGAAGTAAGTGAGTTGGGACATGAAGTTATTTCTAGGAGTTGAAGACATAGCAAGTTTAGCTCACTTCTGGGCATCTTTGAAATACCTTTACAAATTTGTTCCTCCATAGTAAATTGCTACTTGGAATGAGAATGTGCTTGCTTACAGCAACGTTCTATATGTTCTGAATGCCCGAATTGGGAATCTGTGTCAAAACTTTGTTAGGAATTATGTGATCCTTAATAGCTGGAAGCAAAGGAGATGGGGCATGAAGTTATTACTAGGAGTTGGAGACATACCAAGTATAACTCAGTTCTGGGCATTTTGAAAGTCCTATACAAACTTGTTCCTACATAGTAACTTGCAACTTTGAATGAGAATGTGCTTGCTTACAGCAACGTGCTATATGTTCTGAATGCCGGAATTGGGAATCTGTGTCAAAACTTTCTTAGGAATTATGTGATCCTTACTAGCTGGAAGTAAGGGAGAAGGGGCATGAAGTTATTTCTAGGAGTTGAAGACATAGCAAGTTTACCTCAGTTCTTGGCATCTTTGAAATACCTTTACAAACTTGGTCCTCCATAGTAACTTGCTACTTGGAATGAGAAAGTGCTTGCTTAAAGGAACGTTCTATATGTTCTGAATGCCCGAATTGGGAATCTGTGTCAAAACTTTGTTAGGAATTGTGTGATCCTTACTAGCTGGAAGTAAGGGAGATGGGACATGAAGTTACTTCTAGGAGTTGGAGACATACCAAGTTTAGCTCAGTTCTGGGTATCATTGAAATACCTATACAAACTTGTTCCTACATAGTAACTTGCATCTTTGATTGAGAATGTGCTTGCTTAAAGCAACGTGCTATATGTTCTGAATGCCCGAATTGGGAATCTGTGTCAAAACTTTGTTAGGACTTATGTGATCCTTAATAGCTGGAAGCAAAGGAGATGGGGCATGAAGTTATTACTAGGAGTTGGAGACATACCAAGTATAACTCAGTTCTGGGCATCTTTGAAAGTCCTATAGAAACTTGTTCCTACATAGTAACTAGCAACTTTGAATGAGAATGTGCTTGCTTACAGCAACGTGCTATATGTTCTGAATGCCGGAATTGGGAATCTGTGTCAAAACTTTGTTAGGAATTATGTGATCCTTACTAGATGGAAGTAAGGGAGTTGCGGCATGAAGTTATTTCTAGGAGTTGGACTCATCTCAAGTTTAACTCAGTTCTGGGCATCTTTGAAATAGCTATACAAACTTGTTCCTACATAGAAACTTGCAACTTAGAATGAGAATGTGCTTGCTTACAGCAACGTGCTATATGTTCTGAAAGCCCGAATTGGGAATCTGTGACAAAACTTTGTTAGGAATTATGTGATCCTTACTAGCTGGAAGTAAGGGAGATGGGGCATGAAGTTATTTCTGGGAGTTGGAGACATAGCCACTTTAGCTCAGTTCTGGGCATCTTTGAAATAGCTATACAAACTTGTTCCTACGTAGTAACTTGCAACTTTGAATGAGAATGTGCTTGCTTACAGCAACGTGCTATATGTTCTGAATGCCGGAATTGGGAATCTGTGTCAAAACTTTGTTAGGAATTATGTGATCCTTACTAGATGGAAGTAAGGGAGTTGCGGCCTGAAGTTATTTCTAGGAGTTGGACTCATCTCAAATTTAACTCAGTTCTGGGCATCTTTGAAAGTCCTATACAAACTTGTTCCTACATAGTAACTTGCAACTTTGAATGAGAATGTGCTTGCTCACAGCAACGTGCTATATGTTCTGAATGCCCGAATTGGGAATCTGTGTCAAAACATTGTTAGGAATTATGTGATCCTTACTAGCTGGAAGTAAGGGAGTTGCGGCATGAAGTTATTTCTAGGAGTTGGAGACATACCAAGTTTAGCTTAGTTCTGGGCATCATTGAAATACCTATACAAACTTGTTCCTACATAGTAACTTGCAACTATGAATGAGAATGTGCTTGCTTACAGCAACGTGCTATATGTTCTGAATGCCCGAATTGGGAATCTGTGTCAAAACTTTGTTAGGAATTATGTGATCCTTACTATCTGAAAGTATGGGAGATGGGGCATGAAGTTACTTCTAGGAGTTGGAGACGTAGCAAGTTTAGCTCAGTTCTGGGCATCTTTGAAATACCTATACAAACTTGTTCCTACATAGTAACTTGCATCTTTGAATGAAATGTGCTTGCTTACAGCAACGTGCTTAATGTTCTGAATGACCGAATTGGGAATCAGTGTCAAAGCTTTGTTAGGAATATGTGATCGTTACTAGCTGGAAGTAAGGGAGTTGGGACATGAAGTTATTTGTAGGAGTTGGAGACATACCCGCTTTAGCTCAGTTCTGGGCATCTTTGAAATACATTTATAAACATGTTCCTACATAGTAACTTGCAACTTGGAATGAGAAAGTGCTTGCTTAAAGGAACGTTCTATATGTTCTGAATGCCCGAATTGGGAATCTGTGTCAAAACTTTGTTAGGAATTATGTGATCCTTACTAGCTGGAAGTAAGGGAGATGGGGCATGAAGTTATTTCTAGGAGTTGTACACATACCAAGTTTAGCTCAGTTCTGGGCATCTTTGAAATACCTATACAAACTTCTTCCTACATAGTAACTTGCAACTTTGAATGAGAATGTGCTTACTTACAGCAACGTGTTATATGTTCTGAATGCCCGAATTGGGAATCTGTGTCAAAACTTTGTTAGGAATTATGTGATACTTACTACCTGGAAGTAAGTGAGTTGGGACATGAAGTTATTTCTAGAGGTTGGAGACATACCAAGTTTAGCTCAGTTCTGGGCATCTTTGAAATACCTATACAAACTTGTTCCTACATAGTAACTTGCAAATTTGATTTAGAATCTGCTTGCTTACAGCAACGTGCTATATGTTCTGAATGCCCGAATTGGGAATCTGTGTCAAAACATTGTTAGGAATTATGTGATCCTTACTAGCTGGAAGTAAGGGAGATGGGGCATGAAGTTATTTCTAGGAGTTGGAGACATACCAAGTTTACCTCAGTTCTTGGCATCTTTGAAATACCTATACAAACTTGTTCCTTAATAGTAAACTGCATCTATGAATGAGAATGTGCTTGCTTACAGCAACGTGCTATATGTTCTGAATGCCCGAATTGGGAATCTGTGTCAAAACTTTGTTAGGAATTATGTGATCCTTACTAGCTGGAAGTAAGGGAGATGGGGCATGAAGTTATTACTAGGAGTTGGAGACATACCAAGTTTAGCTCACTTCTGGGCATCTTTGAAATACCTATACAAACTGGTTCCTACAGAGTAACTTGCATCTTGGAATGAGAATGTGCTTGCTTACAGCAACGTGCTATATGTTCTGAATGCCCGAATTGGGAATCTGTGTCAAAACTTTGTTAGGAATTATGTGATCCTTAATAGCTGGAAGCAAAGGAGATGGGGCATGAAGTTATTACTAGGAGTTGGAGACATACCAAGTATAACTCAGTTCTGGGCATCTTTGAAAGTCCTATACAAACTTGTTCCTACATAGTAACTTGCAACTTTGATGAGAATGTGCTTGCTTACAGCAACGTGCTATAAGTTCTGAATGCCGGAATTGGGAATCTGTGTCAAAACTTTGTTAGGAATTATGTGATCCTTACTAGATGGAAGTAAGGGAGTTGCGGCCTGAAGTTATTTCTAGGAGTTGGACTCATCTCAAGTTTAACTCAGTTCTGGGCATCTTTGAAATAGCTATACAAACTTGTTCCTACATAGTAACTTGCAACTTTGAATGAGAATGTGCTTGCTTACAGCAACGTGCTATATGTTCTGAAAGCCCGAATTGGGAATCTGTGACAAAACTTTGTTAGGAATTATGTGATCCTTACTAGCTGGAAGTAAGGGAGATGGGGCATGAAGTTATTTCTAGGATTTGGAGACATAGCCACTTTAGCTCAGTTCTGGGCATCTTTGAAATAGCTATACAAACTTGTTCCTACGTAGTAACTTGCAACTTTGAATGAGAATGTGCTTGCTTACAGCAACGTGCTACATGTTCTGAATGCCCGAATTGGGAATCTGTGTCAAAAATTTGTTAGGAAGTATGTGATCCTTAACACTGGATGTAAGGGAGATGGGGCATGAAGTTATTTAAAGGAGTTGGAGACATAACCACCTTAGCTCAGTTCTGGGCATCTTTTAAAGTCCTATACAAACTTGTTCCTACATAGTAACTTGCAACTTTGAATGAGAATTAGCTTGCTTACAGCAACGTGCTATATGTTCTGAAAGCCCGAATTAGGAATCTGTGTCAAAACGTTGTTAGGAATTTTGTGATCCTTACTAGGTGGAAGCAAGGGAGATGGGGCATGAAGTTATTTCTAGGAGTTGGAGACATACCAAGTTTAGCTCAGTTCTGGGCATCTTTGAAATACCTATACAAACTTGTTCCTACATAGTAACTTGCAACTTCGAATGAGAATGTGCTTGCTTACAGCAACGTGCTATATTTTCTGAATGCCCGAAATGGGAATCTGGGTCAAATCTTTGTTAGGAATTATGTGATCCTTACTAGCTGGAAGTAAGGGAGATGGGGCATGAAGTTATTTCTAGGAGTTGGAGACATACCAAGTTTAGCTCAGTTCTGGGCATCTTTGAAATACCTATACAAACTTGTTCCTACATAGTAACCTGCCTCTTGGAATGAGAATGTGCTTGCTTACAGCAACGTGCTATATGTTCTGAATGCCCGAATTGGGAATCTGTGTCAAAACTTTGTAAGGAATTATGTGATCCTTACTAGCTGGAAGTAAGGGAGTTGCGGCATGAAGTTATTTCTAGGAGTTTAAGACATATCAAGTTTAGCTCAGTTCTGGGCATCTTTGAAATACCTATACAAACTTGTTCCTACATAGTAACTTGCAACTTTGAATGAGAATGTGCTTGCTTACAGCAACGTGCTATATGTTCTGAATGCCCGAATTGCGAATCTGTGTCAAAACATTTTTAGGAATTATGTGATCCTTACTATATTGAAGTAAGGGAGTTGCGGCATGAAGTTATTTGTAGGAGTTGGACACATCCCAAGTTTAGCTCAGTTTTGGGCATCTTTGAGATACCTATACAAACTTGTTCCTACATAGTAACTTGCAACTTTGAATGAGAATGTGCTTACTTACAGCAACGTGCTATATGTTCTGAATGCCCGAATTGGGAATCTGTGTCAAAACTTTGTTAGGAATTATGTGATCCTTACTAGCTGGAAGTAAGGGAGATGGGGCATGAAGTTATTTCTAGGAGTTGGAGACATACTCACTTCACCTCAGTTCTTGGCATCTTTGAAAAACATTTACAAACATGTTCCTACATAGTAACTTGCTACTTGGAATGAGAAAGTGCTTGCTTAAAGGAACGTTCTATATGTTCTGAATGCCCGAATTGGGAATCTGTGTCAAAACATTGTTAGGAATTATGTGATCCTTACTAGCTGGAAGTAAGGGAGTTGCGGCATGAAGTTATTTCTAGGAGTTGGAGACATACCAAGTTTAGCTTAGTTCTGGGCATCATTGAAATACCTATACAAACTTGTTCCTACATAGTAACTTGCAACTATGAATGAGAATGTGCTTGCTTACAGCAACGTGCTATATGTTCTGAATGCCCGAATTGGGAATCTGTGTCAAAACTTTGTTAGGAATTATGTGATCCTTACTATCTGAAAGTATGGGAGATGGGGCATGAAGTTACTTCTAGGAGTTGGAGACGTAGCAAGTTTAGCTCAGTTCTGGGCATCTTTGAAATACCTATACAAACTTGTTCCTACATAGTAACTTGCATCTTTGAATGAGAATGTGCTTGCTTACAGCAACGTGCTTAATGTTCTGAATGACCGAATTGGGAATCAGTGTCAAAGCTTTGTTAGGAATATGTGATCGTTACTAGCTGGAAGTAAGGGAGTTGGGACATGAAGTTATTTGTAGGAGTTGGAGACATACCCGCTTTAGCTCAGTTCTGGGCATCTTTGAAATACATTTATAAACATGTTCCTACATAGTAACTTGCAACTTGGAATGAGAAAGTGCTTGCTTAAAGGAACGTTCTATATGTTCTGAATGCCCGAATTGGGAATCTGTGTCAAAACTTTGTTAGGAATTATGTGATCCTTACTAGCTGGAAGTAAGGGAGATGGGGCATGAAGTTATTTCTAGGAGTTGTACACATACCAAGTTTAGCTCAGTTCTGGGCATCTTTGAAATACCTATACAAACTTCTTCCTACATAGTAACTTGCAACTTTGAATGAGAATGTGCTTACTTACAGCAACGTGTTATATGTTCTGAATGCCCGAATTGGGAATCTGTGTCAAAACTTTGTTAGGAATTATGTGATACTTACTACCTGGAAGTAAGTGAGTTGGGACATGAAGTTATTTCTAGAGGTTGGAGACATACCAAGTTTAGCTCAGTTCTGGGCATCTTTGAAATACCTATAGAAACTTGTTCCTACATAGTAACTTGCAAATTTGATTTAGAATCTGCTTGCTTACAGCAACGTGCTATATGTTCTGAATGCCCGAATTGGGAATCTGTGTCAAAACATTGTTAGGAATTATGTGATCCTTACTAGCTGGAAGTAAGGGAGATGGGGCATGAAGTTATTTCTAGGAGTTGGAGACATACCAAGTTTACCTCAGTTCTTGGCATCTTTGAAATACCTATACAAACTTGTTCCTTAATAGTAAACTGCATCTATGAATGAGAATGTGCTTGCTTACAGCAACGTGCTATATGTTCTGAATGCCCGAATTGGGAATCTGTGTCAAAACTTTGTTAGGAATTATGTGATCCTTACTAGCTGGAAGTAAGGGAGATGGGGCATGAAGTTATTACTAGGAGTTGGAGACATACCAAGTTTAGCTCACTTCTGGGCATCTTTGAAATACCTATACAAACTGGTTCCTACAGAGTAACTTGCATCTTGGAATGAGAATGTGCTTGCTTACAGCAACGTGCTATATGTTCTGAATGCCCGAATTGGGAATCTGTGTCAAAACTTTGTTAGGAATTATGTGATCCTTAATAGCTGGAAGCAAAGGAGATGGGGCATGAAGTTATTACTAGGAGTTGGAGACATACCAAGTATAACTCAGTTCTGGGCATCTTTGAAAGTCCTATACAAACTTGTTCCTACATAGTAACTTGCAACTTTGATGAGAATGTGCTTGCTTACAGCAACGTGCTATAAGTTCTGAATGCCGGAATTGGGAATCTGTGTCAAAACTTTGTTAGGAATTATGTGATCCTTACTAGATGGAAGTAAGGGAGTTGCGGCCTGAAGTTATTTCTAGGAGTTGGACTCATCTCAAGTTTAACTCAGTTCTGGGCATCTTTGAAATAGCTATACAAACTTGTTCCTACATAGTAACTTGCAACTTTGAATGAGAATGTGCTTGCTTACAGCAACGTGCTATATGTTCTGAAAGCCCGAATTGGGAATCTGTGACAAAACTTTGTTAGGAATTATGTGATCCTTACTAGCTGGAAGTAAGGGAGATGGGGCATGAAGTTATTTCTAGGAGTTGGAGACATAGCCACTTTAGCTCAGTTCTGGGCATCTTTGAAATAGCTATACAAACTTGTTCCTACGTAGTAACTTGCAACTTTGAATGAGAATGTGCTTGCTTACAGCAACGTGCTACATGTTCTGAATGCCCGAATTGGGAATCTGTGTCAAAAATTTGTTAGGAAGTATGTGATCCTTAACACTGGATGTAAGGGAGATGGGGCATGAAGTTATTTAAAGGAGTTGGAGACATAACCACCTTAGCTCAGTTCTGGGCATCTTTTAAAGTCCTATACAAACTTGTTCCTACATAGTAACTTGCAACTTTGAATGAGAATTAGCTTGCTTACAGCAACGTGCTATATGTTCTGAAAGCCCGAATTAGGAATCTGTGTCAAAACGTTGTTAGGAATTATGTGATCCTTACTAGGTGGAAGCAAGGGAGATGGGGCATGAAGTTATTTCTAGGAGTTGGAGACATACCAAGTTTAGCTCAGTTCTGGGCATCTTTGAAATACCTATACAAACTTGTTCCTACATAGTAACTTGCAACTTCGAATGAGAATGTGCTTGCTTACAGCAACGTGCTATATTTTCTGAATGCCCGAAATGGGAATCTGGGTCAAATCTTTGTTAGGAATTATGTGATCCTTACTAGCTGGAAGTAAGGGAGATGGGGCATGAAGTTATTTCTAGGAGTTGGAGACATACCAAGTTTAGCTCAGTTCTGGGCATCTTTGAAATACCTATACAAACTTGTTCCTACATAGTAACCTGCCTCTTGGAATGAGAATGTGCTTGCTTACAGCAACGTGCTATATGTTCTGAATGCCCGAATTGGGAATCTGTGTCAAAACTTTGTAAGGAATTATGTGATCCTTACTAGCTGGAAGTAAGGGAGTTGCGGCATGAAGTTATTTCTAGGAGTTTAAGACATATCAAGTTTAGCTCAGTTCTGGGCATCTTTGAAATACCTATACAAACTTGTTCCTACATAGTAACTTGCAACTTTGAATGAGAATGTGCTTGCTTACAGCAACGTGCTATATGTTCTGAATGCCCGAATTGCGAATCTGTGTCAAAACATTTTTAGGAATTATGTGATCCTTACTATATTGAAGTAAGGGAGTTGCGGCATGAAGTTATTTGTAGGAGTTGGACACATCCCAAGTTTAGCTCAGTTTTGGGCATCTTTGAGATACCTATACAAACTTGTTCCTACATAGTAACTTGCAACTTTGAATGAGAATGTGCTTACTTACAGCAACGTGCTATATGTTCTGAATGCCCGAATTGGGAATCTGTGTCAAAACTTTGTTAGGAATTATGTGATCCTTACTAGCTGGAAGTAAGGGAGATGGGGCATGAAGTTATTTCTAGGAGTTGGAGACATACTCACTTCACCTCAGTTCTTGGCATCTTTGAAAAACATTTACAAACATGTTCCTACATAGTAACTTGCTACTTGGAATGAGAAAGTGCTTGCTTAAAGGAACGTTCTATATGTTCTGAATGCCCGAATTGGGAATCTGTGTCAAAACTTTGTTAGGAATTATGTGATCCTTACTAGCTGGAAGTAAGGGAGATGGGGCATGAAGTTATTTCTAGGAGTTGGAGACATACCAAGTTTAGCTCAGTTCTGGGCATCTTTGAAATACCTATACAAACTTGTTCCTACATAGTAACTTGCATCTTTGAATGAGAATGTGCTTACTTACAGCAACGTGTTATATGTTCTGAATGCCCGAATTGGGAATCTGTGTCAAAACTTTGTTAGGAATTATGTGATACTTACTACCTGGAAGTAAGTGAGTTGGGACATGAAGTTATTTCTAGAGGTTGGAGACATACCAAGTTTAGCTCAGTTCTGGGCATCTTTGAAATACCTATACAAACTTGTTCCTACATAGTAACTTGCAACTTTGAATGAGAATGTGCTTGCTTACAGCAACGTGCTATATGTTCTGAATGCCCGACTTGGGAATCTGTGTCAAATCATTGTTAGGAATTATGTGATCCTTACTAGCTGGAAGTAAGGGAGATGGGGCATGAAGTTATTTCTAGGAGTTGGAGACATACCAAGTTTACCTCAGTTCTGGGCATCTTTGAAATACCTATACAAACTTGTTCCTTCATAGTAACTTGCATCTATGAATGAGAATGTGCTTGCTTACAGCAACGTGCTATATGTTCTAAATGACCGAATTTGGAATCTGTGTCAAAACTTTGTTAGGAAATATGTGATCCTTACTAGCTGGAAGTAAGTGAGTTGGGACATGATGTTATTTCTAGGAGTTGGAGACATACCCACTTTAGCTCAGTTCTGGTCATCTTTGAAATACCTATACAAACTTGTTCCTACATGGTAACTTGCAACTTTGAATGAGAATGTGCTTGCTTACAGCAACGTGCTATATGTTCTGAATGCCCGAATTGGGAATCTGTGTCAAAACTTTTTTAGGAATTATGTGATCCTTACTAGCTGGAAGTAAGTGAGATGGGGCATGAAGTTATTTCTAGGAGTTGGAGACATACCCACTTTACCTCAGTTCTGGGCATCTTTGAAATACCTATACAAACTTTTTCCTACATAGTAACTTGCTAATTGGAATGAGAAAGTGCTTGCTTAAAGCAACGTGCTATATGTTCTGAATGCCCGAATTGGGAATCTGTGTCAAAACTTTGTTAGGAATTATGTGATCCTTACTAGCTGGAAGTAAGGGAGATGGGGCATGAAGTTATTACTAGGAGTTGGAGACATACCAAGTTTAGCTCACTTCTGGCCATCTTTGAAATACCTATACAAACTGGTTCCTACATAGTAACTTGCAACTTTGAATGAGAATGTGCTTGCTTACAGCAACGTGCTATATGTTCTGAATGTCGGAATTGGGAATCTGTGTCAAAACTTTGTTAGGAATTATGTGATCCTTACTAGCTGGAAGTAAGGGAGAAGGGGCATGAAGTTATTTCTAGGAGTTGAAGACATAGCAAGTTTACCTCAGTTCTGGGCATCTTTGAAATACCTTTACAAACTTGTTCCTCCATAGTAACTTGCTACTTGGAATGAGAAAGTGCTTGCTTAAAGGAACGTTCTATATGTTCTGAATGCCCGAATTGGGAATCTGTGTCAAAACTTTGTTAGGAATTATGTGATCCTTACTAGCTGGAAGTAAGGGAGATGGGACATGAAGTTACTTCTAGGAGTTGGAGACATACCAAGTTTAGCTCAGTTCTGGGTATCATTGAAATACCTATACAAACTTGTTCCTACATAGTAACTTGCATCTTTGATTGAGAATGTGCTTGCTTAAAGCAACGTGCTATATGTTCTGAATGCCCGAATTGGGAATCTGTGTCAAAACTTTGTTAGGAATTATGTGATCCTTAAAAGCTGGAAGCAAAGGAGATGGGGCATGAAGATATTACTAGGAGTTGGAGACATACCAAGTATAACTCAGTTCTGGGCATCTTTGAACGTCCTATACAAACTTGTTCCTACATAGTAACTTGCAAATTTGAATGAGAATGTGCTTGCTTACAGCAACGTGCTATATGTTCTGAATGCCGGAATTGGGAATCTGTGTCAAAACTTTGTTAGGAATTATGTGATCCTTACTAGATGGAAGTAAGGGAGTTGCGGCCTGAATTTATTTCTAGGAGTTGGACTCATCTCAAGTTTAACTCAGTTCTGGGCATCTTTGAAATAGCTATACAAACTTGTTCCTACATAGTAACTTGCAACTTTGAATGAGAATGTGCTTGCTTACAGCAACGTGCTATATGTTCTGAAAGCCCGAATTGGGAATCTGTGACAAAACTTTGTTAGGAATTATGTGATCCTTACTAGCTGGAAGTAAGGGAGATGGGGCATGAAGTTAATTCTAGGAGTTGGAGACATAGCCACTTTAGCTCAGTTCTGGGCATCTTTGAAATAGCTATACAAACTTGTTCCTACATAGTAACTTGCTACTTGAAATGAGAAAGTGCTTGCTTAAAGCAACGTGCTACACGTTCTGAATGCCCGAATTGGGAATCTGTGTCAAAACTTTGTTAGGAATTATGTGATCCTTACTAGCTGGAAGTAAGGGAGATGGGGCATGAAGTTATTTCTAGGAGTTGGAGACATACCAAGTTTAGCACAGTTCTGGGCATCTTTGAAATTCCTATACAAACTTGTTCCTACATAGTAACTTGCAACTTTGAATGAGAATGTGCTTGCTTACAGCAACGTGCTATATGTTCTGAATGCCCGAATTGGGAATCTGTGTCAAAACTTTGTTAGGAAATATGTGATCCTTACTAGCTGGAAGTAAGGGAGATGGGGCATGAAGTTATTTCTAGGAGTTGGAGACATACAACGTTTAGCTCAGTTCTGGGCATCTTTGAAATACCTATACAAACTTGTTCCTACATAGTAACTTGCAACTTTGAATGAGAATGTGCTTGCTTACAGCAACGTGCTATATGTTCTGAATGCCCGAATTGGGAATCTGTGTCAAAACTTTGTTAGGAATTATGTGATCCTTACTAGCTGGAAGTAAGGGAGATGGGGCATGAAGTTATTTCTAGGAGTTGGAGACATCCCCACTTTAGCTCAGTTCTGGGCATCTTTGAAAGTCCTATACAAACTTGTTCCTACATAGTAACTTGCAACTTTGAATGAGAAGGTGCTTGCTTACAGCAACGTGCTATAAGTTCTGAATGCCCGAATTGGGAATCTGTGTCAAAACTTTGTTAGGAATTATGTGATCCTTACTAGCTGGAAGTAAGGGAGATGGGGCATGAAGTTTTTTCCAGGAGTTGAAGACATACCAAGTTTAGCTCAGTTCTGGGCATCTTTGAAATACCTATAAAAACTTGTTCCTACATAGTAACTTGCAACTTTGAATGAGAATGTGCTTGCCTACAGCAACGTGCTATATGTTCTGAATGCCCGAATTGGGAATCTGTGTCAAAACTTTGTTAGGAATTATGTGATCATTACTAGCTGGAAGTAAGGGAGTTGGGGCATGAAGTTATTTCTAGGAGTTGGACACATACCAAGTTTAGCTCAGTTCTGGGCATCTTTGAAATACCTATACAAACTTGTTCCTACATAGTAACTTGCAACTTTTATTGAGAATGTGCTTGCTTAAAGCAACGTGCTATATGATCTGAATGCCCGAATTGGGAATGTGTGTCAAAACTTTGTTAGGATTTATGTGATCCTTACCAGCTGGAAGTAAGGGAGATGGGGAATGAAGTTATTTCTAGGAGTTGGAGACATACCCACTTTAGCTCAGTTCTGGGCATCTTTGAAATACCTATACAAACTTGTTCCTACATAGTAACTTGCAACTTTGAATGAGAATGTGCTTGCTTACCGCAACGTGCTATATGTTCTGAATGCCCGAATGGGGATTCTGTGTCAAATCTTTGTTAGGAATTATGTGATCCTTACTAGCTGGAAGTAAGGGAGTTGCGGCATGAAGTAATACTAGGAGTTTGACACATACCCACTTTAGCTCAATTCTGGGCATCTTTGAAATACCTATACAAACTTGTTCCTACATAGTAACTTGCAGCTTTGAATGAGAATGTGCTTGCTTACAGCAACGTGCTATATGTTCTGAATGCCCGAATGGGGAATCTGTGTCAAAACTTTGTTAGGAATTATGTGATCCTTACTAGCTGGAAGTAAGGGAATTGGGGCATGAAGTTATTTCTAGGAGTTGGACACATACCCACTTTAGCTCAGTTCTGGACATCTTTGAAATACCTATAGAAACTTGTTTCTACATAGTAACTTGCAACTTTGAATGAGAATGTGCTTGCTTGCAGCAACGTGCTATATGTTCTGAATGCCCGAATGGGGAATCTGTGTCAAATCTTTGTTAGGAATTATGTGATCCTTATTAGGTAAAAGTAAGGGAGATGGGGCATGAAGTTATTTCTGGGAGTTAGAGACATACCCACTTTAGTTCAGTTCTTTGCATCTTTGAAATACCAATACAAACTTTTTCCTACATAGTAACTTGCTACTTGGAATGAGAAAGTGCTTGCTTAAAGCAACGTGCTAAATGTTCTGAATGCCCGAATTGGGAAGCTGTGTCAAAACCTTCTTAGGAATTATGTGATCCTTACTAGCTGGAAGTAAGGGAAATGGGGCATGAAGTTATTTCTAGGAGTTGAAGACATAGCAAGTTTAGTTCAGTTCTGGCCATCTTTGAAAATCCTATACAAACTTGTTCCTGCATAGTAACTTGCAATTTGAATGAGAATGTGCTTGCTTACAGCAACGTGCCATATGTTCTGAATGCCCGAATTGGGAATCTGTGTCAAAATTTTGTTAGGAATCATGTTATCCTTACCAGCTGGAAGTAAGGGAGATGGGGCATGAAGTTATTTATAGGAGTTGGACACATACCAAGTTTAGCTCAGTTCTGGGCATCTTTGAAATACCTATACAAACTTGTTCCTACATAGTATCTTGCAACTTTGAATGAGAATGTGCTTGCTTACAGCAACGTGCTATATGTTCTGAATGCCCGAATTGGGAATCTGTGTCAAAACTTTGATAGGAATTATGTGATCCTTACTAGCTGGAAGTAAGGGAGATGGGGTATGAAGTTATTTCTAAGAGTTGGAGACATACCAAGTTTAGCTCAGTTCTGGGCATCTTTGAATGTCCTATACAAACTTGTTCCTACATAGTAACTTGCAACTTTGAATGAGAATGTGCTTGCTTACAGCAATGTGCTATATGTTCTGAATGCCCGAATTGGGAATCTGTGTCAAAACTTTGTTAGAAATTATGTGATCCTTACTAGCCTGAAGTAAGGGAGATGGGGCATGAAGTTATTTCTATGAGTTGAAGACATAGCAAGTTTAGCTCAGTTATGGGCATCTTTGAAAGTCCTATACAAACTTGTTCCAACATAGTAACTTGCAACTTTGAATGAGAGTGTGCTTGCTTACAGCAACGTGTTATATATTCTGAATGCCCGAATTGGAAATCTGTGTCAAAACTTTGTGAGGAATTATGTGATCCTTACTAGCTGGAAGTAAGGGAGTTGGGGCATGAAGTTATTTCTAGGAGTTGGAGACATACCCACTTTAGTTCAGAACTGGGCATATTTGAAATACCTATACAAACTTCTTCCGACATAGTAACTTGCAACTTTGAATGAGAATGTGCTTGCTTAAAGCAACGTGCTATATGTTCTGAATGTCCGAATTGGGAATCTGTGTCAAATCTTTGTTAGGAATTATGTGATCCTTACTAGCTGGAAGTAAGTGAGATGGGGCATGAAGTTATTTCTAGGAGTTGGAGACATACCAAGTTTAGCTCAGTTCTGGGCATCTTTGAAATACCTATACAAACTTGTTCCTACATAGCAACTTGGAACTTTGAATGAGAATGTGCTTGCTTACAGCAACGTGCTATATGTTCTGAATGCCCGAATTGGGAATCTGTGTCAAAACTTTGATAGGAATTATGTGATCCCTACTAGCTGGAAGTAAGGGAGATGGGGTATGAAGTTATTTCTAAGAGTTGGAGACATACAAAGTTTAGCTCAGTTCTGGGCATCTTTGAAAGTCCTATACAAACTTGTTCCTACATAGTAACTTGCAACTTTGAATGAGAATGTGCTTGCTTGGAGCAAACTTCTATATGTTCTGAATGCCCGAATTGGGAGTCTGTGTCAAAACTTTGTTAGGAATTATGTGATCCTTACTAGCTGGAAGTAAGGGAGATGGGGAATTAAGTTATTTCTAGGAGTTGGAGACATACCCACTTTAGATCAGTTCTGGGAATCTTTGAAATACCTATATAAACTTGTTCCTACATAGTAACTTGCAACTTTGAATGAGAATGTGCTGGCTTACAGCAACGTGCTATATGTTCTGAATGCCCGAATTTGGAGTCTGTGTCAAAACTTTGTTAGGAATTATGTGATCCTAACTAGATGGAAGTAAGGGAGATGGGGCATGAAGTTATTTCTAGGAGTTGGAGACATACAACGTTTAGCTCAGTTCTGGGCATCTTTGAAATACCTATACAAACTTGTTCCTACATAGTAAATTGCAACTTTGAATGAGAATGTGCTTGCTTACAGCAACGTGCTATATGTTCTGAATGCCCGAATTGGGAATCTGTGTCAAAACTTTGTTAGGAATTATGTGATCCTTACTAGCTGGAAGTAAGGGAGATGGGGCATGAAGTTATTTCTAGGAGTTGGAGACATCCCCACTTTAGGTCAGTTCTGGGCATCTTTAAAGTCCTATACAAACTTGTTCCTACATAGTAACTTGCAACTTTGAATGAGAAGGTGCTTGCTTACAGCACCGTGCTATAAGTTCTGAATGCCCGAATTGGGAATCTGTGTCAAAACTTTGTTAGGAATTATGTGATCCTTACTAGCTGGAAGTAAGGGAGATGGGGCATGAAGTTTTTTCCAGGAGTTGAAGACATACCAAGTTTAGCTCAGTTCTGGGCATCTTTGAAATACCTATACAAACTTGTTCCTACATAGTAACTTGCAACTTTGAATGAGAATGTGCTTGCCTACAGCAACGTGCTATATGATCTGAATGCCCGAATTGGGAATCTGTGTCAAAACTTTGTTAGGAATTATGTGATCATTACTAGCTGGAAGTAAGGGAGATGGGGCATGAAGTTATTTCTAGGAGTTGGACACATACCAAGTTTAGCTCAGTTCTGGGCATCTTTGAAATACCTATACAAACTTGTTCCTACATAGTAACTTGCAACTTTGAATGAGAATGTGCTTGCTTACAGCAACGTGCTATATGTTCTGAATGCCCGAATTGGGAATCTGTGTCAAAACTTTGTTAGGAATTATGTGATCCTTACTAGATGGAAGTAAGGGAGATGGGGCATGAAGTTATTTCTAGGAGTTGGAGACATACCAAGTTTAGCTCAGTTCTGGGCATCTTTGAAATACCTATACAAACTTGTTCCTACATAGTAACTTGCAACTTTGTATGAGAATGTGCTTGCTTACAGCAACGTGCTATATGTTCTGAATGCCCGAATTGGGAATCTGTGTCAAAAGTTTTTTAGGAATTATGTGATCCTTATTAGCTGGAAGTAAGGGAGTTGGGGCATGAAGTTATTTCTAGGAGTTGGAGACATACCCACTTTAGCTCAGTTCTGGGCATCTTTGAAATACCTAAACAAACTTGTTCCCACATAGTAACTTGCAACTTTGAATGAGAATGTGCTTGCTTACAGCAACGTGCTATATGTTCTGAATGCCCGAATTGGGAATCTGTGTCAAATCTTTGTTAGAAATTATGTGATCCTTACTAGCTGGAAGTAAGGGAGATGGGGCATGAAGTTATTCCTATGAGTTGGAGACATACCAAGATTAGCTCAGTTCTGGGCATCTTTGAAATACCTATACAAACTTGTTCCTACATAGTAACTTGCAACTTTGAATGAGTATGTGCTTGCCTACAGGAACGTGCTATATGTTCTGAATGCCCGAATTGGGAATCTGTGTCAAAACTTTGTTAGGAATTATGTGATCATTACTAGCTGGAAGTAAGGGAGATGGGGCATGAAGTTATTTCTAGGAGTTGGACACATACCAAGTTTAGCTCAGTTCTGGGCATCTTTGAAATACCTATACAAACTTGTTCCTACATAGTAACTTGCAACTTTGAATGAGAATGTGCTTGCTTACAGCAACGTGCTATATGTTCTGAATGCCCGAATTGGGAATCTGTGTCAAAACTTTGTTAGGAATTATGTGATCCTTACTAGATGGAAGTAAGGGAGATGGGGCATGAAGTTATTTCTAGGAGTTGGAGACATACCAAGTTTAGCTCAGTTCTGGGCATCTTTGAAATACCTATACAAACTTGTTCCTACATAGTAACTTGCAACTTTGTATGAGAATGTGCTTGCTTACAGCAACGTGCTATATGTTCTGAATGCCCGAATTGGGAATCTGTGTCAAAAGTTTTTTAGGAATTATGTGATCCTTATTAGCTGGAAGTAAGGGAGTTGGGGCATGAAGTTATTTCTAGGAGTTGGAGACATACCCACTTTAGCTCAGTTCTGGGCATCTTTGAAATACCTAAACAAACTTGTTCCTACATAGTAACTTGCAACTTTGAATGAGAATGTGCTTGCTTACAGCAACGTGCTATATGTTCTGAATGCCCGAATTGGGAATCTGTGTCAAATCTTTGTTAGAAATTATGTGATCCTTACTAGCTGGAAGTAAGGGAGATGGGGCATGAAGTTATTCCTATGAGTTGGAGACATACCAAGATTAGCTCAGTTCTGGGCACATTTGAAATACCTACCCAAACTTGTTCCTACATAGTAACTTGCAACTTTGAATGAGAATGTGCTTGCTTACAGCAACGTGCTATATGTTCTGAATGCCCAAATTGGGAATCTGTGTTAAAACTTTGTTAGGAATTATGTGATCCTTACTAGCTGGAGTAAGGGAGATGGGGTATGAAGTTATTTCTAGGAGTTGGAGACATGCAACTTTTGGCTCAGTTCTGGGCATCTTAGAAATAACTATACAAACTTATTCCTACATAGTAACTTGCAACTTTGAATGAGAATGTGCTTGCTTACAGCAACGTGGTATATGTTCTGAATGCCCGAATTGGGAATCTGTGTCAGAACTTTGTTAGGAATTATGTGATCTTTACTAGCTGGAAGTAAGTGAGATGGGGCATGTAGTTATTTCTAGGAGTTGGAAACATACCAAGTTTAGCTCAGTTCTGGGCATCTTTGAAATACCTATACAAACTTGTTCCTACATAGTAACTTGCAACTTTTAATGAGAATGTGCTTGCTTACAGCAACGTGCTATGTGTTCCGAATGCCCGAATTGGGAATCTCTGTCAAAACTTTGTTAGAAATTATGTGATCCTTACTAGCTGGAAGTAAGGGAGATGGGGCATGAAGTTATTTCTAGGAGTTGGAGACATACAACGTTTAGCTCAGTTCTGGGCATCTTTGAATTACCTATACAAACTTGTTCCTACATAGTAACTTGCAACTTTGAATGAGAATGTGCTTGCTTACAGAAACGTGCTATATGTTCTGAATGCCCGAATTGGGAATCTGTGTCAAAACTTTGTTAGGAATTATGTGATCCTTACTAGCTGGAAGTAAGGGAGATGGGGCTTGAAGTTATTTCTAGGAGTTGTACACATACCAAGTTTAGCTCAGTTCTGGGCATCTTTGAAATACCTATACAAAACTTGTTCCTACATAGTAACTTGCAACTTTGAATGAGAATGTGCTTGCTTACAGCAACGTGCTATGTGTTCGGAATGCCCGAATTGGGAATCTCTGTCAAAACTTTGTTAGAAATTATGTGATCCTTACTAGCTGGAAGTAAGGGAGATGGGGCATGAAGTTATTTCTAGGAGTTGGAGACATACAACGTTTAGCTCAGTTCTGGGCATCTTTGAAATACCTATACAAAACTTGGTCCTACATAATAACTTGCAACTTTGAATGAGAATGTGCTTGCTTACACCAACGTGCTATATGATCTGAATGCCCGAATTGTGAATGTGTGCCAAAATTTTGTTAGGAATTATGTGATTCTTACTAGCTTAAAGTAAGGGAGATGGGGCATGAAGTTATTTCTAGGAGTTTGAAACATACCAAATTTAGCTCAGTTCTGGGCATCTTTGAAATACCTATACAAACTTGTTCCTACATAATAACTTGCAACTTTGAATGAGAATGTGCTTGCTTACAGCAACGTGCTACATGTTCTGAATGCCCGAATTGGGAATCTGTGTCAAAACTTTGTTAGGACTTATGTGATCCTTACTAGATGGAAGTAAGGGAGATGGGGCATGAAGTTATTTCTAGGAGTTGGAGACATACAACGTTCAGCTCAGTTCTGGGCATCTTTGAATACCTATACAAACTTGTTCATACATAGTAACTTGCAACTTTGAATGAGAATGTGCTTGCTTACAGCAACGTCCTATATGTTCTGATTGCCCGAATTGGGAATCTGTGTCAAAACTTTGTTAGAAATTATGTGATCCTTACTAGATGGAAGAAAGGGAAATGGAGCATGAAGTTATTTCTAGGAGTTGGAGACATACAACGTTTAGCTCAGTTCTCGGCATCTTTGAAATACCTATACAAACTTGTTCCTACATAGGAACTTGCAACTTTGAATGAGAATGTGCTTGCTTACAGCAACGTGCTATATGTTCTGAATGCCCGAATTGGGAATCTGTGTCAAAACTTTGTTAGGAAATATGTGATCCTTACTAGCTGGAGTAAGGGAGATGGGGCATGAAGTTATTTCTAGGAGTTGGAGACATACAACGTTTTGCTCAGTTCTGGGCTCTTTGAAATACCTATACAAACTTGTTCCTACGTAGTAACTTGCAACTTTGTATGAGAATGTGCTGGCCTACAGCAACGTGCTATATGTTCTGAATGCCCGATTGGGAATCTGTGTCAAAACTTTGTTAGGAATTATGTGAACCTTACTAGCTGGAAGTAAGGGAGATGGGGCATGAAGTTATATCTGGGAGTTGGAGACATACAACGTTTAGCTCAGTTCTGGGCATCTTTGAAATACCTATACAAACTTGTTCCTACATAGTAACTTGCAACTTTGAATGAGAATGTGCTTGCTTACAGCAACGTGCTATATGTTCTGAATGCCCGAATTGGGAATCTGTGTCAAAACTTTGTTAGGAATTATGTCATCCTAACTAGCTGGAGTAAGGGAGATGGGGCATGAAGTTATTTCTAGGAGTTGGAGACATACAACGTTTGGCTCAGTTCTGGGCATCTTAGAAATAACTATACAAACTTATTCCTACATAGTAACTTGCAACTTTGAATGAGAATGTGCTTGCTTACAGCAACGTGCTATATGTTCTGAATGCCCGAATTGGGAATCTGTGTCAGAACTTTGTTAGGAATTATGTGATCCTTACTAGCTGGAAGTAAGTGAGATGGGGCATGAAGTTATTTCTAGGAGTTGGAAACATACCAAGTTTAGCTCAGTTCTGGGCATCTTTGAAATACCTATACAAACTTGTTCCTACATAGTAACTTGCAACTTTGAATGAGAATGTGCTTGCTTACAGCAACGTGCTATATGTTCGGAATGCCCGAATTGGGAATCTGTGTCAAATCTTTGTTAGAAATTATGTGATCCTTACTAGCTGGAAGTAAGGTAGATGGGGCATGAAGTTATTTCTAGGAGTTGGAGACATACAACGTTTAGCTCAGTTCTGGGCATCTTTGAAATACCTATACAAACTTGTTCCTACATAGTAACTTGCAACTTTGAATGAGAATGTGCTTGCTTACAGAAACGTGCTATATGTTCTGAATGCCCGAATTGGGAATCTGTGTCAAAACTTTGTTAGGAATTATGTGATCCTTTCTAGCTGGAAGTAAGTGAGATGGGGCATGAAGTTATTTCTAGGAGTTGAAGACATACCAAGTTTAGCTCAGTTCTGGCAATCTTTGAAAGTCCTGTACAAACTTGTTCCTACATAGTAACTTGCTACTTGTAAAGAGAAAGTGCTTGATTAAAGCAACATGCTATATGTTCTGAATGCCCGAATTGGGAATCGGTGTCAAAACTTTGTTAGGAATTATGTGATCCTTACCAGCTGGAAGTAAGAGAGATGGGGCATGAAATTATTTCTAGGAGTTGGAGACACACAACGTTTAGCTCAGTTCTGGGCATCTTTGAAATACCTATACAAACTTGTTCCTACATAGTAACTTGCAACTATGAATGCGAATGTGCTTGCTTACAGCAACGTGCTATATGTTCTGAATGCCCGAATTGGGAATCTGTGTCAAAACTTTGTTAGGAATTACGTGATCCTTACTAGCTGGAAGTAAGGGAGTTGGGGCATGAAGTTATTTCTAGGAGTTGGACACATACCAAGTTTAGCACAGATCTGGGCATCTTTGAAATACCTATACAAACTTGTTCCTACATAGTAATTTGCAACTTTGAATGAGAATGTGCTTGCTTACAGCAACGTGCTATATGTTCTGATTGCCCGAATTGGGAATCTGTGTCAAAACTTTGTTAGGAATTATGTGATCCTTACTAGCTGGAAGTAAGGGAGATGGGGCTTGAAGTTATTTCTAGGAGTTGTACACATACCAAGTTTAGCTCAGTTCTGGGCATCTTTGAAATACCTATACAAAACTTGTTCCTACATAATAACTTGCAACTTTGAATGAGAATGTGCTTGCTTACGCCAACGTGCTATATGTTCTGAATGCCCGAATTGTGAATGTGTGCCAAAATTTTGTTAGGAATTATGTGATTCTTACTAGCTTAAAGTAAGGGAGATGGGGCATGAAGTTATTTCTAAGAGTTTGAAACATACCAAATTTAGCTCAGTTCTGGGCATCTTTGAAATACCTATACAAACTTGTTCCTACATAATAACTTGCAACTTTGAATGAGAATATGCTTGCTTACAGCAACGTGCTACATGTTCTGAATGCCCGAATTGGGAATCTGTGTCAAAACTTTGTTAGGAATTATGTGATCCTTACTAGATGGAAGTAAGGGAGATGGGGCATGAAGTTATTTCTAGGAGTTGGAGACATACAACGTTCAGCTCAGTTCTGGGCATCTTTGAAATACCTATACAAACTTGTTCATACATAGTAACTTGCAACTTTGAATGAGAATGTGCTTGCTTACAGCAACGTGCTATATGTTCTGATTGCCCGAATAGGGAATCTGTGTCAAAACTTTGTTAGAAATTATGTGATCCTTACTAGATGGAAGAAAGGGAAATGGAGCATGAAGTTATTTCTAGGAGTTGGAGACATACAACGTTTAGCTCAGTTCTGGGCATCTTTGAAATACCTATACAAACTTGTTCCTACATAGTAACTTGCAACTTTGAATGAGAATGTGCTTGCTTACAGCAACGTGCTATATGTTCTGAATGCCCGAATTGGGAATCTGTGTCAAAACTTTGTTAGGAAATATGTGATCCTTACTAGCTGGAGTAAGGGAGATGGGGCATGAAGTTATTTCTAGGAGTTGGTGACATACAACCTTTAGCTCAGTTCTGGGCTCTTTGAAATACCTATACAAACTTGTTCCTACGTAGTAACTTGCAACTTTGAATGAGAATGTGCTGGCCTACAGCAACGTGCTATATGTTCTGAATGCCCGAATTGGGAATCTGTGTCAAAACTTTGTTAGGAATTATGTGATCCTTACTAGCTGGAAGTAAGGGAGATGGGGCAGGAAGTTATTTCTAGGAGTTGGAGACATACCAAGTTTAGCTCAGTTCTGGGCATCTTTGAAATACCTATACAAACTTGTTCCTACATAGTAACTTGCAACTTTGAATGAGAATGTGCTTGCTTGCAGCAACGTGCTATATGTTCTGAATGCCCGAATTGGGAATCTGTGTCAAAACTTTGTTAGGAATTATGTGATCCTTACTAGCTGGAAGTAATTGAGTTGGGGAATGAAGTTATTTGTAGGAGTTGGAGACATACAAGGTTTTGCTCAGTTCTGGGCATCTTTGAAATATCTATACAAACTTGTTCCTACATAGTAACTTGCAACTTTGAATGAGAATGTGCTTGCTTACAGCAACGTGCTATATGTTCTGAATGCCCGAATTGGGAATCTGTGTCAAAACTTTGTTAGCAATTATGTGATCCTTACTAGCTGGAAGTAAGGGAGATGGGGCATGAAGTTATTTCTAGGAGTTGTACACATACCAAGTTTAGCTCAGTTCTGGGCATCTTTGAAATACCTATACAAACTTGTTCCTACATAGTAACTTGCAACTTTGAATGAGAATGTGCTTGCTTACAGCAACGTGCTATATGTTCTGAATGCCCGATTGGGAATCTGTGTCAAAACTTTGTTAGGAATTATGTGATCCTTACTAGCTGGAAGTAAGGGAGATGGGGCATGAAGTTATTTCTAGGAGTTGGAGACATACAACGTTTAGCTCAGTTCTGGGCATCTTTTAAATACCTATACAAACTTGTTCCTACATAGTAACTTGCAACTTTGAATGAGAATGTGCTTGCTTACAACAACGTGCTACATGTTCTGAATTCCCGAATTGGGAATCTGTGCCAAAACTTTGTTAGGAATTATGTGATCCTTACTAGCTGGAAGTAAGGGAGATGGGGCATGAAGTTATATCTGGGAGTTGGAGACATACAACGTTTAGCTCAGTTCTGGGCATCTTTGAAATACCTATACAAACTTGTTCCTACATAGTAACTTGCAACTTTGAATGAGAATGGGCTTGCTTACAGCAACGTGCTATATGTTCTGAATGCCCGAATTGGGAATCTGTGTCAAAACTTTGTTAGGAATTATGTCATCCTAACTAGCTGGAGTAAGGGAGATGGGGCATGAAGTTATTTCTAGGAGTTGGAGACATACAACGTTTGGCTCAGTTCTGGGCATCTTAGAAATAACTATACAAACTTATTCCTACATAGTAACTTGCAACTTTGAATGAGAATGTGCTTGCTTACAGCAACGTGCTATATGTTCTGAATGCCCGAATTGGGAATCTGTGTCAGAACTTTGTTAGGAATTATGTGATCCTTACTAGCTGGAAGTAAGTGAGATGGGGCATGAAGTTATTTCTAGGAGTTGGAAACATACCAAGTTTAGCTCAGTTCTGGGCATCTTTGAAATACCTATACAAACTTGTTCCTACATAGTAACTTGCAACTTCGAATGAGAATGTGCTTGCTTACAGCAACGTGCTATATGTTCGGAATGCCCGAATTGGGAATCTGTGTCAAATCTTTCTTAGAAATTATGTGATCCTTACTAGCTGGAAGTAAGGGAGATGGGGCATGAAGTTATTTCTAGGAGTTGGAGACATACAACGTTTAGCCCAGTTCTGGGCATCTTTGAAATACCTATACAAACTTGTTCCTACATAGTAACTTGCAACTTTGAATGAGAATGTGCTTGCTTACAGAAACGTGCTATATGTTCTGAATGCCCGAATTGGGAATCTGTGTCAAAACTTTGTTAGGAATTATGTGATCCTTACTACCTGGAAGTAAGGGAGATGGGGCTTGAAGTTATTTCTAGGAGTTGTACACATACCAAGTTACCTCAGTTCTGGACATCTTTGAAATACCTATACAAAACTTGTTCCTACATAGTAACTTGCAACTTTGAATGAGAATGTGCTTGCTTACACCAACGTGCTATATGTTCTGAATGCCCGAATTGGGAATGTGTGCCAAAATTTTGTTAGGAATTATGTGATTCTTACTAGCTTAAAGTAAGGGAGATGGGGCATGAAGTTATTTCTAGGAGTTTGAAACATACCAAATTTAGCTCAATTCTGGGCATCTTTGAAATACCTATACGAACTTGTTCCTACATAATAACTTGCAACTTTGAATGAGAATGTGCTTGCTTACAGCAACGTGCTACATGTTCTGAATGCCCGAATTGGGAATCTGTGTCAAAACTTTGTTAGGAATTATGTGATCCTTACTAGCTGGAAGTAAGTGAGATGGGGCATGAAGTTATATCTGGGAGTTGGAGACATACAACGTTTAGCTCAGTTCTGGGCATCTTTAAAATAAATATACAAACTTGTTCCTACATAGTAACTTGCAACTTTGAATGAGAATGTGCTTGCTTACAGCAACGTGCTATATGTTCTGAATCCCCGAATTGGGAATCTGTGTCAAAAATTTGTTAGTAATTATGTGATCCTTACTAGCTGGAGTAAGGGAGATGGGGCATGAAGTTATTTCTAGGAGTTGGAGACATACAACGTTTAGCTCAGTTCTGGGCATATTTGAAATACCTATACAAACTTGTTCCTACATAGTAACTTGCAACTTTCAATGAGAATGTGCTTGCTTACAGCAACGTGCTATATGTACTGAATGCCCGATTTGGGAAGCTGTGTCAAAACATTGTTAGGAATTTGTGATCCTTACTAGCTGGAAGTAAGGGAGATGGGGCATGCAGTTATTTCTAGGAGTTGGAAACATACCAAGTTTAGCTCAGTTCTGGGCATCTTTGAAATACCTATACAAACTTGTTCCTACATAGTAACTTGCAACTTTGAATGAGAATGTGCTTGCTTACAGCAACGTGCTATATGTTCTGAATGCCCGAATTGGGAATCTGTGTCAAAACTTTGTTAGGAATTATGTGATCCTTACTAGCTGGAAGTAAGGGAGATGGGCATGAAGTTATTTGTAGGAGTTGGAGACATACAACGTTTAGCTCAGTTCTGGGCATCTTTGAAATACCTATACAAACTTGTTCCTACATAGTAACTTGCAACTTTGAATGAGAATGTGCTTGCTTAAAGCAACGTGCTATAAGTTCTGAACGCCCGAATTGGGAATCTGTGTCAAAACATTGTTAGGAATTTGTGATCCTTACTAGCTAGATGTAAGGGAGATGGGGCATGAAGTTATTTCTAGGAGTTGGAAACATACCAAGTTTAGCTCAGTTCTGGGCATCTTTGAAATACCTATACAAACTTGTTCCTACATAGTAACTGGCAACTTTGAATGAGAATGTGCTTGCTTACAGCAACGTGCTATATGTTCTGAATGCCCGAATTGGGAATCTGTGTCAAAACGTTGTTAGAAATTATGTGATCCTTACTAGCTGGAAGTAAGGGAGATGGGGCATGATGTTATTTGTAGGAGTTGGAGACATACAACGTTTAGCTCAGTTCTGGGCATCTTTGAAATACCTATACAAACTTGTTCCTACATAGTAACTTGCAACTTTGAATGAGAATGTGCTTGCTTACAGCAACGTGCTATAATTTCTGAACGCCCGAATTGGGAATCTGTGTCAAAACTTTGTTAGGAATTATGTGATCCTAACTAGCTGGAGTAAGGGAGATGGGGCATGAAGTTATTTCCAGGAGTTGGAGACATACAACTTTTGGCTCAGTTCTGGGCATCTTAGAAATAACTATACAAACTTGTTCCTACATAGTAAATTGCAACTTTGAATGAGAATGTGCTTGCTTACAGCAACGTGCTATATGTTCTGAATGCCCGAATTGGGAATCTGTTTCAAAACTTTGTTAGGAATTATGTGATCGTTACTAGCTGGAAGTAAGGGAGATGGGGCATGAAGTTATTTCTAGGAGTTGTACACATACCAAGTTTAGCTCAGTTCTGGGCATCTTTGAAATACCTATACAAAACTTGTTCCTACATAATAACTTGCAACTTTGAATGAGAATGTGCTTGCTTACAGCAACGTGCTATATGATCTGAATGCCCGAATTGGGAATCTGTGTCAAAACTTTGTTAGGAATTATGTGATCCTTACTAGCTGGAGTAAGGGAGATGGGGCATGAAGTTATTTCTAGGAGTTGGAGACATACCAAGTTTAGCTCAGTTCTGGGCATCTTTGAAATACCTATACAAACTTGTTCCTACATGGTAACTTGCAACTTTCAATGAGAATGTGCTTGCTTACAGCAACGTGCTATATGTACTGAATTCCCGAATTGGGAATCTGTGTCAAAACTTTGTTAGGAATTATGTGATCCTTACTAGCTGGAAGTAAGTGAGATGGGGCATGAAGTTATTTCTAGGAGTTGGAAAAATACCAAGTTTAGCTCAGTTCTGGGCATCTTTGAAATACCTATACAAACTTGTTCCTACATAGTAACTTGCAACTTTGAATGAGAATGTGCTTGCTTACAGCAACGTGCTATATGTTCTGAATGCCCGAATTGGAAATCTGTGTCAAAACTTTGTTAGAAATTATGTGATCCTTACTAGCTGGAAGTAAGGGAGATGGGGCATGATGTTATTTTGTAGGAGTTGGAGACATACAACGTTTAGCTCAGTTCTGGGCATCTTTGAAATACCTATACAAACTTGTTCCTACATAGTAACTTGCAACTTTGAATGAGAATGTGCTTGCTTACAGCAACGTGCTATAAGTTCTGAACGCCCGAATTGGGAATCTGTGTCAAAACTTTGTTAGGAATTATGTGATCCTAACTAGCTGGAGTAAGGGAGATGGGGCATGAAGTTATGTCCAGGAGTTGGAGACATACAACTTTTGGCTCAGTTCTGGGCATCTTAGAAATAACTATACAAACTTGTTCCTACATAGTAAATTGCAACTTTGAATGAGAACGTGCTTGCTTACAGCAACGTGCTATATGTTCTGAATGCCCGAATTGGGAATCTGTGTCAAAACTTTGTTAGGAATTATGTGATCCTTACTAGCTGGAAGTAAGGGACATGGGGCATGAAGTTATTTCTAGGAGTTGGAAACATACCAAGTTTAGCTCAGTTCTGGGCATCTTTGAAATACCTATACAAACTTGTTCCTACATAGTAACTTGCAACTTTGAATGAGAATGTGCTTGCTTACAGCAACGTGCTATATATTCGGAATGCCCGAATTGGGAATCTCTGTCAAAACTTTGTTAGAAAATATGTGATCCTTACTAGATGGAAGTAAGGGAGATAGGGCATGAAGTTATTTCTAGGAGTTGGAGACATACAACGTTTAGCTCAGTTCTGGGCATCTTTGAAATACCTATACAAACTTGTTCCTACATAGTAACTTGCAACTTTGAATGAGAATGTGCTTGCTTACAGAAACGTGCTATATGTTCTGAATGCCCGAATTGGGAATCTGTGTCAAAACTTTGTTAGGAATTATGTGATCCTTACTAGCTGGAAGTAAGGGAGATGGGGCTTGAAGTTATTTCTAGGAGTTGTACACATACCAAGTTTAGCTCAGTTCTGGGCATTTTTGAAATACCTATACAAAACTTGTTCCTACATAATAACTTGCAACTTTGAATGAGAATGTGCTTGCTTACAGCAACGTGCTATAGGTTCTTAATGCCCGAATTGGGAATGTGTGCCAAAACTTTGTTAGGAATTATGTGATTCTTACTAGCTGAAAGTAAGGGAGATGGGGCATGAAGTTATTTCTAGGAGTTTGAAACATACCAAATTTAGCTCAGTTCTGGGCATCTTTGAAATACCTATACAAACTTGTTCCTACATAATAACTTGCAACTTTGAATGAGAATGTGCTTGCTTACAGCAACGTGCTACATGTTCTGAATGCCCGAATTGGGAATCTGTGTCAAAACTTTGTTAGGAATTATATGATCCTTACTAGCTGGAAGTAAGGGAGATGGGGCATGAAGTTATATCTGGGAGTTGGAGACATACAACGTTTAGCTCAGTTCTGGGCATCTTTGAAATACCTATACAAACTTGTTCCTACATAGTAACTTGCAACTTTGAATGAGAATGTGCTTGCTTACAGCAACGTGCTATAAGTTCTGAACGCCCGAATTGGGAATCTGTGTCAAAACTTTGTTAGGAATTATGTGATCCTAACTAGCTGGAGTAAGGGAGATGGGGCATGAAGTTATTTCTAGGAGTTGGAGACATACAACTTTTGGCTCAGTTCTGGGCATCTTAGAAATAACTATACAAACTTGTTCCTACATAGTAACTTGCAACTTTGAATGAGAATGTGCTTGCTTACAGCAACGTGCTATATGTTCTGAATGCCCGAATTGGGAATCTGTTTCAAAACTTTGTTAGGAATTATGTGATCCTTACTAGCTGGAAGTAAGGGAGATGGGGCATGAAGTTATTTCTAGGAGTTGTACACATACCAAGTTTAGCTCAGTTCTGGGCATCTTTGAAATACCTATACAAACTTGTTCCTACATAATAACTTGCAACTTTGAATGAGAATGTGCTTGCTTACAGCAACGTGCTATATGATCTGAATGCCCGAATTGGGAATCTGTGTCAAAACTTTGTTAGGAATTATGTGATCCTTACCAGCTGGAGTAAGGGAGATGGGGCATGAAGTTATTTCTAGTTGTTGGAGACATACCAAGTTTAGCTCAGTTCTGGGCATCTTTGAAATACCTATACAAACTTGTTCCTACATAGTAACTTGCAACTTTGAATGAGAATGTGCTTGCTTACAGCAACGTGCTATATGTTCTGAATGCCCGAATTGGGAATCTGTGTCAAAACTTTGTTAGGAATTATGTCATCCTAACTAGCTGGAGTAAGGGAGATGGGGCATGAAGTTATTTCTAGGAGTTGGAGACATACAACGTTTGGCTCAGTTCTGGGCATCTTAGAAATAACTATACAAACTTATTCCTACATAGTAACTTGCAACTTTGAATGAGAATGTGCTTGCTTACAGCAACGTGCTATATGTTCTGAATGCCCGAATTGGGAATCTGTGTCAGAACTTTGTTATGAATTATGTGATCCTTACTAGCTGGAAGTAAGTGAGATGGGGCATGAAGTTATTTCTAGGAGTTGGAAACATACCAAGTTTAGCTCAGTTCTGGGCATCTTTGAAATACCTATACAAACTTGTTCCTACATAGTAACTTGCAACTTCGAATGAGAATGTGCTTGCTTACAGCAACGTGCTATATGTTCGGAATGCCAGAATTGGGAATCTGTGTCAAATCTTTCTTAGAAATTATGTGATCCTTACTAGCTGGAAGTAAGGGAGATGGGGCATGAAGTTATTTCTAGGAGTTGGAGACATACAACGTTTAGCCCAGTTCTGGGCATCTTTGAAATACCTATACAAACTTGTTCCTACATAGTAACTTGCAACTTTGAATGAGAATGTGCTTGCTTACAGAAACGTGCTATATGTTCTGAATGCCCGAATTGGGAATCTGTGTCAAAACTTTGTTAGGAATTATGTGATCCTTACTACCTGGAAGTAAGGGAGATGGGGCTTGAAGTTATTTCTAGGAGTTGTACACATACCAAGTTTAGCTCAGTTCTGGACATCTTTGAAATACCTATACAAAACTTGTTCCTACATAATAACTTGCAACTTTGAATGAGAATGTGCTTGCTTACACCAACGTGCTATATGTTCTGAATGCCCGAATTGGGAATGTGTGCCAAAATTTTGTTAGGAATTATGTGATTCTTACTAGCTTAAAGTAAGGGAGATGGGGCATGAAATTATTTCTAGGAGTTTGAAACATACCAAATTTAGCTCAGTTCTGGGCATCTTTGAAATACCTATACAAACTTGTTCCTACATAATAACGTGCAACTTTGAATGAGAATGTGCTTGCTTACAGCAACGTGCTACATGTTCTGAATGCCCGAATTGGGAATCTGTGTCAAAACTTTGTTAGGAATTATGTGATCCTTACTAGCTGGAAGTAAGTGAGATGGGGCATGAAGTTATATCTGGGAGTTGGAGACATACAACGTTTAGCTCAGTTCTGGGCATCTTTAAAATAAATATACAAACTTGTTCCTACATAGTAACTTGCAACTTTGAATGAGAATGTGCTTGCTTACAGCAACGTGCTATATGTTCTGAATCCCCGAATTGGGAATCTGTGTCAAAAATTTGTTAGTAATTATGTGATCCTTACTAGCTGGAGTAAGGGAGATGGGGCATGAAGTTATTTCTAGGAGTTGGAGACATACAACGTTTAGCTCAGTTCTGGGCATATTTGAAATACCTATACAAACTTGTTCCTACATAGTAACTTGCAACTTTCAATGAGAATGTGCTTGCTTACAGCAACGTGCTATATGTACTGAATGCCCGATTTGGGAAGCTGTGTCAAAACATTGTTAGGAATTTGTGATCCTTACTAGCTGGAAGTAAGGGAGATGGGGCATGCAGTTATTTCTAGGAGTTGGAAACATACCAAGTTTAGCTCAGTTCTGGGCATCTTTGAAATACCTATACAAACTTGTTCCTACATAGTAACTTGCAACTTTGAATGAGAATGTGCTTGCTTACAGCAACGTGCTATATGTTCTGAATGCCCGAATTGGGAATCTGTGTCAAAACTTTGTTAGAAATTATGTGATCCTTACTAGCTGGAAGTAAGGGAGATGGGGCATGAAGTTATTTGTAGGAGTTGGAGACATACAACGTTTAGCTCAGTTCTGTGCATCTTTGAAATACCTATACAAACTTGTTCCTACATAGTAACTTGCAACTTTGAATGAGAATGTGCTTGCTTACAGCAACGTGCTATAAGTTCTGAACGCCCGAATTGGGAATCTGTGTCAAAACATTGTTAGGAATTTGTGATCCTTACTAGCTGGATGTAAGGGAGATGGGGCATGAAGTTATTTCTAGGAGTTGGAAACATACCAAGTTTAGCTCAGTTCTGGGCATCTTTGAAATACCTATACAAACTTGTTCCTACATAGTAACTGGCAACTTTGAATGAGAATGTGCTTGCTTACAGCAACGTGCTATATGTTCTGAATGCCCGAATTGGGAATCTGTGTCAAAACTTTGTTAGGAATTATGTGATCCTTACTAGCTGGAAGTAAGGGAGATGGGGCATGAAGTTATTTCTAGGAGTTGGAAACATACCAAGTTTAGCTCAGTTCTGGGCATCTTTGAAATACCTATACAAACTTGTTCCTACATAGTAACTTGCAACTTTGAATGAGAATGTGCTTGCTTACAGCAACGTGCTATATGTTCGGAATGCCCGAATTGGGAATCTGTGTCAAAACTTTGTTAGAAATTATGTGATCCTTACTAGATGGAAGTAAGGGAGATAGGGCATGAAGTTATTTCTAGGAGTTGGAGACATACAACGTTTAGCTCAGTTCTGGGCATCTTTGAAATACCTATACAAACTTGTTCCTACATAGTAACTTGCAACTTTGAATGAGAATGTGCTTGCTTACAGAAACGTGCTATATGTTCTGAATGCCCGAATTGGGAATCTGTGTCAAAACTTTGTTAGGAATTATGTGATCCTTACTAGCTGGAAGTAAGGGAGATGGGGCTTGAAGTTATTTCTAGGAGTTGTACACATACCAAGTTTAGCTCAGTTCTGGGCATCTTTGAAATACCTATACAAAACTTGTTCCTACATAATAACTTGCAACTTTGAATGAGAATGTGCTTGCTTACACCAACGTGCTATATGTTCTGAATGCCCGAATTGGGAATGTGTGCCAAAACTTTTTTAGGAATTATGTGATTCTTACTAGCTGAAAGTAAGGGAGATGGGGCATGAAGTTATTTCTAGGAGTGTGAAACATACCAAATTTAGCTCAGTTCTGGGCATCTTTGAAATACCTATACAAACTTGTTCCTACATAATAACTTGCAACTTTGAATGAGAATGTGCTTGCTTACAGCAACGTGCTACATGTTCTGAATGCCCGAATTGGGAATCTGTGTCAAAACTTTGTTAGGAATTATATGATCCTTACTAGCTGGAAGTAAGGGAGATGGGGCATGAAGTTATATCTGGGAGTTGGAGACATACAACGTTTAGCTCAGTTCTGGTCATCTTTGAAATACCTATACAAACTTGTTCCTACATAGTAACTTGCAACTTTGAATGAGAATGTGCTTGCTTACAGCAACGTGCTATATGTTCTGAATGCCCGAATTGGGAATCTGTTTCAAAAATTTGTTAGGAATTATGTGATCCTTACTAGCTGGAAGTAAGGGAGATGGGGCATGAAGTTATTTCTAGGAGTTGTACACATACAAAGTTTAGCTCAGTTCTGGGCATCTTTGAAATACCTATACCAACTTGTTCCTACATAGTAACTTGCAACTTTGAATGAGAATGTGCTTGCTTACAGCAACGTGCTATATGATCTGAATGCCCGAATTGGGAATCTGTGTCAAAACTTTGTTAGGAATTATGTGATCCTTACTAGCTGGAGTAAGGGAGATGGGGCATGAAGTTATTTCTAGTTGTTGGAGACATACCAAGTTTAGCTCAGTTCTGGGCATCTTTGAAATACCTATACAAACTTGTTCCTACATAGTAACTGGCAACTTTGAATGAGAATGTGCTTGCTTACAGCAACGTGCTATATGTTCTGAATGCCCGAATTGGGAATCTGTGTCAAAACTTTGTTAGGAATTATGTCATCCTAACTAGCTGGAGTAAGGGAGATGGGGCATGAAGTTATTTCTAGGAGTTGGAGACATACAACGTTTGGCTCAGTTCTGGGCATCTTAGAAATAACTATACAAACTTATTCCTACATAGTAACTGGCAACTTTGAATGAGAATGTGCTTGCTTACAGCAACGTGCTATATGTTCTGAATGCCCGAATTGGGAATCTGTGTCAGAACTTTGTTAGGAATTATGTGATCCTTACTAGCTGGAAGTAAGTGAGATGGGGCATGAAGTTATTTCTAGGAGTTGGAAACATACCAAGTTTAGCTCAGTTCTGGGCATCTTTGAAATACCTATACAAACTTGTTCCTACATAGTAACTTGCAACTTCGAATGAGAATGTGCTTGCTTACAGCAACGTGCTATATGTTCGGAATGCCCGAATTGGGAATCTGTGTCAAATCTTTCTTAGAAATTATGTGATCCTTACTAGCTGGAAGTAAGGGAGATGGGGCATGAAGTTATTTCTAGGAGTTGGAGACATACAACGTTTAGCCCAGTTCTGGGCATCTTTGAAATACCTATACAAACTTGTTCCTACATAGTAACTTGCAACTTTGAATGAGAATGTGCTTGCTTACAGAAACGTGCTATATGTTCTGAATGCCCGAATTGGGAATCTGTGTCAAAACTTTGTTAGGAATTATGTGATCCTTACTACCTGGAAGTAAGGGAGATGGGGCTTGAAGTTATTTCTAGGAGTTGTACACATACCAAGTTTAGCTCAGTTCTGGACATCTTTGAAATACCTATACAAAACTTGTTCCTACATAATAACTTGCAACTTTGAATGAGAATGTGCTTGCTTACACCAACGTGCTATATGTTCTGAATACCCGAATTGGGAATGTTTGCCAAAATTTTGTTAGGAATTATGTGATTCTTACTAGCTTAAAGTAAGGGAGATGGGGCATGAAGTTATTTCTAGGAGTTTGAAACATACCAAATTTAGCTCAGTTCTGGGCATCTTTGAAATACCTATACAAACTTGTTCCTACATAATAACTTGCAGCTTTGAATGAGAATGTGCTTGCTTACAGCAACGTGCTATATGTTCTGAATGCCCGAATTGGGAATCTGTGTCAAAACTTTGTTAGGAATTATGTGATCCTTACTAGCTGGAAGTAAGTGAGATGGGGCATGAAGTTATATCTGGGAGTTGGAGACATACAACGTTTAGCTCAGTTCTGGGCATCTTTAAAATAAATATACAAACTTGTTCCTACATAGTATCTTGCAACTTTGAATGAGAATGTGCTTGCTTACAGCAACGTGCTATATGTTCTGAATCCCCGAATTGGGAATCTGTGTCAAAAATTTGTTAGTAATTATGTGATCCTTACTAGCTGGAGTAAGGGAGATGGGGCATGAAGTTATTTCTAGGAGTTGGAGACATACAACGTTTAGCTCAGTTCTGGGCATATTTGAAATACCTATACAAACTTGTTCCTACATAGTAACTTGCAACTTTCAATGAGAATGTGCTTGCTTACAGCAACGTGCTATATGTACTGAATGCCCGATTTGGGAAGCTGTGTCAAAACATTGTTAGGAATTTGTGATCCTTACTAGCTGGAAGTAAGGGAGATGGGGCATGCAGTTATTTCTAGGAGTTGGAAACATACCAAGTTTAGCTCAGTTCTGGGCATCTTTGAAATACCTATACAAACTTGTTCCTACATAGTAACTTGCAACTTTGAATGAGAATGTGCTTGCTTACAGCAACGTGCTATATGTTCTGAATGCCCGAATTGGGAATCTGTGTCAAAACTTTGTTAGGAATTATGTGATCCTTACTAGTTGGATGTAAGGGAGATGGGGCATGAAGTTATTTCTAGGAGTTGGAGACATACCAAGTTTAGCTCAGTTTTGGGCATCTTTGAAATACCTATACAAACTTGTTCCTACATAGTAACTTACAACTTTGAACGAGAATGTGCTTGCTTACAGCAACGTGCTATATGTTCTGAATGCCCGAATTGGGATTCTGTGTCAAACCTTTGTTAGGAATTATGTGATCCTTACTAGCTGGAAGTAAAGGACATGGTGCATGAAGTTATTTCTAGGAGTTGGAGACATACAAGGTTTAGCTCAGTTCTGGGCATCTTTGAAATACCTATACAAACTTGTTCCTACATAGTATCTTGCCACTTTGAATGAGAATGTTCTTGCTTACAGCAACGTGCTATATGTTCTGAATACCCGAATTGGGAATCTGTGTCAAAATTTGTTAGGAATTATGTGATCCTCACTAGCTGGAAGTAAGAGAGATGGGGCATGAAGTTATTTCTAGGAGTTGGAGACATACCCACTTTAGCTCAGTTCTGGGCATCTTTGAAATACCTATAGAAATTTCTTCCTACATATTAACTTGCTACTTGGAATGAGAATGTGCTTGCTTAAAGCAACGTGCTACATGTTCTGAATGCCCGAATTGGGAATCTGTGTCAAAACATTGTAAGGAATTAAGTGACCCTTACTATCTGGAAGTATGGGAGATGGGGTATGAAGATATTTCTAGGAGTTGGAGACATACCCACTTTAGCTCAGTTCTGGGCATCTTTGAAATACCTATACAAACTTGTACCTACATAGTAACTTGCCACTTTGAATGAGAATGTGCTTGCTTACAGCAACGTACTACATGTTCTGAAAGCCCGAATTGGGAATCTCTGTCAAAACTTTGTTAGGAATTATGTGATCCTTACAAGCTGGAAGTAAGGGAGATGGGGCATGAAGTTATTTCTAGGAGTTGGAGACATACGGACTTTAGCTCAGTTCTGGGCATATTTGAAATACCTATAGAAACTTCTTCCTACATAGTAACTTGCTCCTTGGAGTGAGAAAGTGCTTGCTTAAAGCAACGTGCTACATGTTCTGAATGCCCGAATTGGGAATCTGTGTCAAATCTTTGTTAGGAATTATGTGATCCTTACTAGCTGGAAGTAAGGGAGATGGGGCATGAAGTTATTTCTAGGAGTTGGAGACATACCAAGTTTAGCTAAGTTCTGGAAATCCTTGATATACCTATACAAACTTGTTCCTACATAGGAATTTGCAACTTTGAATGAGAATGTGCTTGCTTATAGCAACGTGCTATATGTTCTGAATGCCCGAATTGGGAATCTGTGTCAAAACGTTGTTAGAAATTATGTGATCCTTACTAGCTGGATGTAAGGGAGATGGGGCATGAAGTTATTTCTAGGAGTTGGAGACATACCAAGTTTAGCTCAGTTCTGGGCATCTTTGAAATACCTATACAAACTTGTTCCTACATAGTAACTTGCAACTTTGAATGAGAATGTGCTTGCTTACAGCAACGTGCTATATGTTCTGAATGCCCGAATTGGGAATCTGTGTCAAAACTTTGTTAGGTATTATGTAATCCTTACTAGCTGGAAGTAAGGGAGATGGGGCATGAAGTTCTTTCTAAGAGTTGGAGACATACAACGTTTAGCTCAGTTCTGGGCATCTTTGAAATCCCTTCCAAACTTGTTCCTACATAGTAACTTGCAACTTTGAATGAGAATGTGCTTGCTTACAGCAACGTGCTATATGTTCTGAATGCCCGAATTGGGAATCTGTGTCAAAACTTTGTTAGGAATTATGTGATCCTTACTAGATGGAAGTAAGGGAGATGGGGCATGAAGTTATTTCTAGGAGTTGGAGACATACCCACTTTAGCTCAGTTCTGGGCATCGTTGAAATACCTATAGAAACTTCTTCCTACATAGTAACTTGCTACTTGGAATGAGAAAGTGCTTGCTTAAAGCAACGTGCTACATGTTCTGAATGCCCGAATTGGGAATCTGTGTTAAAACTTTGTTAGGAATTATGTGATCCTTACCAACTGGAAGTAAGGGAGATGGGGCATGAAGTTATTTCTAGGAGTTGGAGACATCCCCACTTTAGCTCAGTTCTGGGCATCTTTGAAATACCTATACAAACTTGTTCCTACATATTAACTTGCAACTTTGAATGAGAATGTGCTTGCTTACAGCAACGTGCTATATGTTCTGAATGCCCGAATTGGGAATCTGTGTCAAAACTTTGTTAGGAATTATGTGATCCTTACTAGCTGGAAGTAAGGGAGATGGGGCATGAAGTTATTTCTAGGAGTTGGAGACCTACAAAGTTTAGCTCAGTTCTGGGCATCTTTGAAATACCTATACAAACTTGTTCCTGCATAGTAACTTGCAACTTTGAATGAGAATGTGCTTGCTTACTGCAACGTGCTATATGTTCTGAATGCCCGAATTGGGAATCTGTGTCAAAACTTTGTTAGGAATTATGTGATCCTTACTAGCTGGAAGTAAGGGAGATGGGTCATGAAGTTATTTCTAGGAGTTGGAGACATAAAACGTTTAGCTCAGTTCTGGGCATCTTTGAAATACCTATACAAACTTGTTCCTACATAGTAACTTGCAACTTTGAATGAGAATGTGCTTGCTTACAGCAACGTGCTATATGTTCTGAATGCTCGAATTGGGAATCTGTGTCAAAGCTTTGTTAGGAATTATGTGATCCTTACTAGCTGGAAGTAAGGGAGATGGGGCATGAAGTTATTTCTAGGAGTTGGAGACATACAACGTTTAGCTCAGTTCTGGGCATCTTTAAAATACCTATACAAACTTGTTCCTACATAGTAACTTGCAACTTTGAATGAGAATGTGCTTGCTTACAGCAACGTGCTATATGTTCTGAATGCCCGAATTGGGAATCTGTGTCAAAACTTTGTTAGGAATTATGTGATCCTTACTAGCTGGAAGTAAGGGAGACGGGGCATGAAGTTATTTCTAGGAGTTGGAGACATACCAAGTTTAGCTCAGTTCTGGGCATCTTTGAAAGTCCTATACAAACTTGTTCCTACATAGAAACTTGCAACTTTGAATGAGAATGTGCTTGCTTACTTCAACGTGCTATATGTTCTGAATGCCCGAATTGGGAATCTGTGTCAAAACTTTGTTAGGAATTATGTGATCCTTACTAGATGGAAGTAAGGGAGATGGGGCATGAAGTTATTTCTAGGAATTGGAGACATACACACTTTAGTTCAGTTCTGCGCATCTTTGAAATACCTATACAAACTTGTTCCTACATAGTAACTTGCTACTTGAAATGAGAAAGTGCTTGCTTAAAGCAACGTGCTACACGTTCTGAATGCCCGAATTGGGAATCTGTGTCAAAACTTTGTTAGGAATTATGTGATCCTTACTAGCTGGAAGTAAGGGAGATGGGGCATGAAGTTATTTCTAGGAGTTGGAGACATACCAAGTTTAGCACAGTTCTGGGCATCTTTGAAATTCCTATACAAACTTGTTCCTACATAGTAACTTGCAACTTTGAATGAGAATGTGCTTGCTTACAGCAACGTGCTATATGTTCTGAATGCCCGAATTGGGAATCTGTGTCAAAACTTTGTTAGGAAATATGTGATCCTTACTAGCTGGAAGTAAGGGAGATGGGGCATGAAGTTATTTCTAGGAGTTGGAGACATACAACGTTTAGCTCAGTTCTGGGCATCTTTGAAATACCTATACAAACTTGTTCCTACATAGTAACTTGCAACTTTGAATGAGAATGTGCTTGCTTACAGCAACGTGCTATATGTTCTGAATGCCCGAATTGGGAATCTGTGTCAAAACTTTGTTAGGAATTATGTGATCCTTACTAGCTGGAAGTAAGGGAGATGGGGCATGAAGTTATTTCTAGGAGTTGGAGACATCCCCACTTTAGCTCAGTTCTGGGCATCTTTGAAAGTCCTATACAAACTTGTTCCTACATAGTAACTTGCAACTTTGAATGAGAAGGTGCTTGCTTACAGCAACGTGCTATAAGTTTTGAATGCCCGAACTGGGAATCTGTGTCAAAACTTTGTTAGGAATTATGTGATCCTTACTAGCTGGAAGTAAGGGAGATGGGGCATGAAGTTTTTTCCAGGAGTTGAAGACATACCAAGTTTAGCTCAGTTCTGGGCATCTTTGAAATACCTATACAAACTTGTTCCTACATAGTAACTTGCAACTTTGAATGAGAATGTGCTTGCCTACAGCAACGTGCTATATGTTCTGAATGCCCGAATTGGGAATCTGTGTCAAAACTTTGTTAGGAATTATGTGATCATTACTAGCTGGAAGTAAGGGAGTTGGGGCATGAAGTTATTTCTAGGAGTTGGACACATACCAAGTTTAGCTCAGTTCTGGGCATCTTTGAAATACCTATACAAACTTGTTCCTACATAGTAACTTGCAACTTTTATTGAGAATGTGCTTGCTTAAAGCAACGTGCTATATGATCTGAATGCCCGAATTGGGAATGTGTGTCAAAACTTTGTTAGGATTTATGTGATCCTTACCAGCTGGAAGTAAGGGAGATGGGGAATGAAGTTATTTCTAGGAGTTGGAGACATACCCACTTTAGCTCAGTTCTGGGCATCTTTGAAATACCTATACAAACTTGTTCCTACATAGTAACTTGCAACTTTGAATGAGAATGTGCTTGCTTACCGCAACGTGCTATATGTTCTGAATGCCCGAATGGGGATTCTGTGTCAAAACTTTGTTAGGAATTATGTGATCCTTACTAGCTGGAAGTAAGGGAGTTGCGGCATGAAGTAATACTAGGAGTTTGACACATACCCACTTTAGCTCAATTCTGGGCATCTTTGAAATACCTATACAAACTTGTTCCTACATAGTAACTTGCAGCTTTGAATGAGAATGTGCTTGCTTACAGCAACGTGCTATATGTTCTGAATGCCCGAATGGGGAATCTGTGTCAAAACTTTGTTAGGAATTATGTGATCCTTACTAGCTGGAAGTAAGGGAATTGGGGCATGAAGTTATTTCTAGGAGTTGGACACATACCCACTTTAGCTCAGTTCTGGACATCTTTGAAATACCTATAGAAACTTGTTTCTACATAGTAACTTGCAACTTTGAATGAGAATGTGCTTGCTTGCAGCAACGTGCTATATGTTCTGAATGCCCGAATGGGGAATCTGTGTCAAATCTTTGTTAGGAATTATGTGATCCTTATTAGGTAAAAGTAAGGGAGATGGGGCATGAAGTTATTTCTGGGAGTTAGAGACATACCCACTTTAGTTCAGTTCTTTGCATCTTTGAAATACCAATACAAACTTTTTCCTACATAGTAACTTGCTACTTGGAATGAGAAAGTGCTTGCTTAAAGCAACGTGCTAAATGTTCTGAATGCCCGAATTGGGAAGCTGTGTCAAAACCTTCTTAGGAATTATGTGATCCTTACTAGCTGGAAGTAAGGGAAATGGGGCATGAAGTTATTTCTAGGAGTTGAAGACATAGCAAGTTTAGTTCAGTTCTGGCCATCTTTGAAAATCCTATACAAACTTGTTCCTGCATAGTAACTTGCAATTTGAATGAGAATGTGCTTGCTTACAGCAACGTGCCATATGTTCTGAATGCCCGAATTGGGAATCTGTGTCAAAATTTTGTTAGGAATCATGTTATCCTTACCAGCTGGAAGTAAGGGAGATGGGGCATGAAGTTATTTATAGGAGTTGGACACATACCAAGTTTAGCTCAGTTCTGGGCATCTTTGAAATACCTATACAAACTTGTTCCTACATAGTATCTTGCAACTTTGAATGAGAATGTGCTTGCTTACAGCAACGTGCTATATGTTCTGAATGCCCGAATTGGGAATCTGTGTCAAAACTTTGATAGGAATTATGTGATCCTTACTAGCTGGAAGTAAGGGAGATGGGGTATGAAGTTATTTCTAAGAGTTGGAGACATACCAAGTTTAGCTCAGTTCTGGGCATCTTTGAATGTCCTATACAAACTTGTTCCTACATAGTAACTTGCAACTTTGAATGAGAATGTGCTTGCTTACAGCAATGTGCTATATGTTCTGAATGCCCGAATTGGGAATGTGTGTCAAAACTTTGTTAGAAATTATGTGATCCTTACTAGCCTGAAGTAAGGGAGATGGGGCATGAAGTTATTTCTATGAGTTGAAGACATAGCAAGTTTAGCTCAGTTATGGGCATCTTTGAAAGTCCTATACAAACTTGTTCCAACATAGTAACTTGCAACTTTGAATGAGAGTGTGCTTGCTTACAGCAACGTGTTATATATTCTGAATGCCCGAATTGGAAATCTGTGTCAAAACTTTGTGAGGAATTATGTGATCCTTACTAGCTGGAAGTAAGGGAGTTGGGGCATGAAGTTATTTCTAGGAGTTGGAGACATACCCACTTTAGTTCAGAACTGGGCATATTTGAAATACCTATACAAACTTCTTCCGACATAGTAACTTGCAACTTTGAATGAGAATGTGCTTGCTTAAAGCAACGTGCTATATGTTCTGAATGTCCGAATTGGGAATCTGTGTCAAATCTTTGTTAGGAATTATGTGATCCTTACTAGCTGGAAGTAAGTGAGATGGGGCATGAAGTTATTTCTAGGAGTTGGAGACATACCAAGTTTAGCTCAGTTCTGGGCATCTTTGAAATACCTATACAAACTTGTTCCTACATAGCAACTTGGAACTTTGAATGAGAATGTGCTTGCTTACAGCAACGTGCTATATGTTCTGAATGCCCGAATTGGGAATCTGTGTCAAAACTTTGATAGGAATTATGTGATCCCTACTAGCTGGAAGTAAGGGAGATGGGGTATGAAGTTATTTCTAAGAGTTGGAGACATACAAAGTTTAGCTCAGTTCTGGGCATCTTTGAAAGTCCTATACAAACTTGTTCCTACATAGTAACTTGCAACTTTGAATGAGAATGTGCTTGCTTGGAGCAAACTTCTATATGTTCTGAATGCCCGAATTGGGAGTCTGTGTCAAAACTTTGTTAGGAATTATGTGATCCTTACTAGCTGGAAGTAAGGGAGATGGGGAATTAAGTTATTTCTAGGAGTTGGAGACATACCCACTTTAGATCAGTTCTGGGAATCTTTGAAATACCTATACAAACTTGTTCCTACATAGTAACTTGCAACTTTGAATGAGAATGTGCTGGCTTACAGCAACGTGCTATATGTTCTGAATGCCCGAATTTGGAGTCTGTGTCAAAACTTTGTTAGGAATTATGTGATCCTTACTAGATGGAAGTAAGGGAGATGGGGCATGAAGTTATTTCTAGGAGTTGGAGACATACAACGTTTAGCTCAGTTCTGGGCATCTTTGAAATACCTATACAAACTTGTTCCTACATAGTAAATTGCAACTTTGAATGAGAATGTGCTTGCTTACAGCAACGTGCTATATGTTCTGAATGCCCGAATTGGGAATCTGTGTCAAAACTTTGTTAGGAATTATGTGATCCTTACTAGCTGGAAGTAAGGGAGATGGGGCATGAAGTTATTTCTAGGAGTTGGAGACATCCCCACTTTAGGTCAGTTCTGGGCATCTTTAAAGTCCTATACAAACTTGTTCCTACATAGTAACTTGCAACTTTGAATGAGAAGGTGCTTGCTTACAGCACCGTGCTATAAGTTCTGAATGCCCGAATTGGGAATCTGTGTCAAAACTTTGTTAGGAATTATGTGATCCTTACTAGCTGGAAGTAAGGGAGATGGGGCATGAAGTTTTTTCCAGGAGTTGAAGACATACCAAGTTTAGCTCAGTTCTGGGCATCTTTGAAATACCTATACAAACTTGTTCCTACATAGTAACTTGCAACTTTGAATGAGAATGTGCTTGCCTACAGCAACGTGCTATATGATCTGAATGCCCGAATTGGGAATCTGTGTCAAAACTTTGTTAGGAATTATGTGATCATTACTAGCTGGAAGTAAGGGAGATGGGGCATGAAGTTATTTCTAGGAGTTGGACACATACCAAATTTAGCTCAGTTCTGGGCATCTTTGAAATACCTATACAAACTTGTTCCTACATAGTAACTTGCAACTTTGAATGAGAATGTGCTTGCTTACAGCAACGTGCTATATGTTCTGAATGCCCGAATTGGGAATCTGTGTCAAAACTTTGTTAGGAATTATGTGATCCTTACTAGATGGAAGTAAGGGAGATGGGGCATGAAGTTATTTCTAGGAGTTGGAGACATACCAAGTTTAGCTCAGTTCTGGGCATCTTTGAAATACCTATACAAACTTGTTCCTACATAGTAACTTGCAACTTTGTATGAGAATGTGCTTGCTTACAGCAACGTGCTATATGTTCTGAATGCCCGAATTGGGAATCTGTGTCAAAAGTTTTTTAGGAATTATGTGATCCTTATTAGCTGGAAGTAAGGGAGTTGGGGCATGAAGTTATTTCTAGGAGTTGGAGACATACCCACTTTAGCTCAGTTCTGGGCATCTTTGAAATACCTAAACAAACTTGTTCCCACATAGTAACTTGCAACTTTGAATGAGAATGTGCTTGCTTACAGCAACGTGCTATATGTTCTGAATGCCCGAATTGGGAATCTGTGTCAAATCTTTGTTAGAAATTATGTGATCCTTACTAGCTGGAAGTAAGGGAGATGGGGCATGAAGTTATTCCTATGAGTTGGAGACATACCAAGATTAGCTCAGTTCTGGGCATCTTTGAAATACCTATACAAACTTGTTCCTACATAGTAACTTGCAACTTTGAATGAGTATGTGCTTGCCTACAGGAACGTGCTATATGTTCTGAATGCCCGAATTGGGAATCTGTGTCAAAACTTTGTTAGGAATTATGTGATCATTACTAGCTGGAAGTAAGGGAGATGGGGCATGAAGTTATTTCTAGGAGTTGGACACATACCAAGTTTAGCTCAGTTCTGGGCATCTTTGAAATACCTATACAAACTTGTTCCTACATAGTAACTTGCAACTTTGAATGAGAATGTGCTTGCTTACAGCAACGTGCTATATGTTCTGAATGCCCGAATTGGGAATCTGTGTCAAAACTTTGTTAGGAATTATGTGATCCTTACTAGATGGAAGTAAGGGAGATGGGGCATGAAGTTATTTCTAGGAGTTGGAGACATACCAAGTTTAGCTCAGTTCTGGGCATCTTTGAAATACCTATACAAACTTGTTCCTACATAGTAACTTGCAACTTTGTATGAGAATGTGCTTGCTTACAGCAACGTGCTATATGTTCTGAATGCCCGAATTGGGAATCTGTGTCAAAAGTTTTTTAGGAATTATGTGATCCTTATTAGCTGGAAGTAAGGGAGTTGGGGCATGAAGTTATTTCTAGGAGTTGGAGACATACCCACTTTAGCTCAGTTCTGGGCATCTTTGAAATACCTAAACAAACTTGTTCCTACATAGTAACTTGCAACTTTGAATGAGAATGTGCTTGCTTACAGCAACGTGCTATATGTTCTGAATGCCCGAATTTGGAATCTGTGTCAAATCTTTGTTAGAAATTATGTGATCCTTACTAGCTGGAAGTAAGGGAGATGGGGCATGAAGTTATTCCTCTGAGTTGGAGACATACCAAGATTAGCTCAGTTCTGGGCACATTTGAAATACCTACCCAAACTTGTTCCTACATAGTAACTTGCAACTTTGAATGAGAATGTGCTTGCTTACAGCAACGTGCTATATGTTCTGAATGCCCAAATTGGGAATCTGTGTTAAAACTTTGTTAGGAATTATGTGATCCTTACTAGCTGGAGTAAGGGAGATGGGGTATGAAGTTATTTCTAGGAGTTGGAGACATGCAACTTTTGGCTCAGTTCTGGGCATCTTAGAAATAACTATACAAACTTATTCCTACATAGTAACTTGCAACTTTGAATGAGAATGTGCTTGCTTACAGCAACGTGCTATATGTTCTGAATGCCCGAATTGGGAATCTGTGTCAGAACTTTGTTAGGAATTATGTGATCTTTACTAGCTGGAAGTAAGTGAGATGGGGCATGAAGTTATTTCTAGGAGTTGGAAACATACCAAGTTTAGCTCAGTTCTGGGCATCTTTGAAATACCTATACAAACTTGTTCCTACATAGTAACTTGCAACTTTTAATGAGAATGTGCTTGCTTACAGCAACGTGCTATGTGTTCCGAATGCCCGAATTGGGAATCTCTGTCAAAACTTTGTTAGAAATTATGTGATCCTTACTAGCTGGAAGTAAGGGAGATGGGGCATGAAGTTATTTCTAGGAGTTGGAGACATACAACGTTTAGCTCAGTTCTGGGCATCTTTGAATTACCTATACAAACTTGTTCCTACATAGTAACTTGCAACTTTGAATGAGAATGTGCTTGCTTACAGAAACGTGCTATATGTTCTGAATGCCCGAATTGGGAATCTGTGTCAAAACTTTGTTAGGAATTATGTGATCCTTACTAGCTGGAAGTAAGGGAGATGGGGCTTGAAGTTATTTCTAGGAGTTGTACACATACCAAGTTTAGCTCAGTTCTGGGCATCTTTGAAATACCTATACAAAACTTGTTCCTACATAGTAACTTGCAACTTTGAATGAGAATGTGCTTGCTTACAGCAACGTGCTATGTGTTCGGAATGCCCGAATTGGGAATCTCTGTCAAAACTTTGTTAGAAATTATGTGATCCTTACTAGCTGGAAGTAAGGGAGATGGGGCATGAAGTTATTTCTAGGAGTTGGAGACATACAACGTTTAGCTCAGTTCTGGGCATCTTTGAAATACCTATACAAAACTTGGTCCTACATAATAACTTGCAACTTTGAATGAGAATGTGCTTGCTTACACCAACGTGCTATATGATCTGAATGCCCGAATTGTGAATGTGTGCCAAAATTTTGTTAGGAATTATGTGATTCTCACTAGCTTAAAGTAAGGGAGATGGGGCATGAAGTTATTTCTAGGAGTTTGAAACATACCAAATTTAGCTCAGTTCTGGGCATCTTTGAAATACCTATACAAACTTGTTCCTACATAATAACTTGCAACTTTGAATGAGAATGTGCTTGCTTACAGCAACGTGCTACATGTTCTGAATGCCCGAATTGGGAATCTGTGTCAAAACTTTGTTAGGACTTATGTGATCCTTACTAGATGGAAGTAAGGGAGATGGGGCATGAAGTTATTTCTAGGAGTTGGAGACATACAACGTTCAGCTCAGTTCTGGGCATCTTTGAATACCTATACAAACTTGTTCATACATAGTAACTTGCAACTTTGAATGAGAATGTGCTTGCTTACAGCAACGTCCTATATGTTCTGATTGCCCGAATTGGGAATCTGTGTCAAAACTTTGTTAGAAATTATGTGATCCTTACTAGATGGAAGAAAGGGAAATGGAGCATGAAGTTATTTCTAGGAGTTGGAGACATACAACATTTAGCTCAGTTCTCGGCATCTTTGAAATACCTATACAAACTTGTTCCTACATAGGAACTTGCAACTTTGAATGAGAATGTGCTTGCTTACAGCAACGTGCTATATGTTCTGAATGCCCGAATTGGGAATCTGTGTCAAAACTTTGTTAGGAAATATGTGATCCTTACTAGCTGGAGTAAGGGAGATGGGGCATGAAGTTATTTCTAGGAGTTGGAGACATACAACGTTTAGCTCAGTTCTGGGCTCTTTGAAATACCTATACAAACTTGTTCCTACGTAGTAACTTGCAACTTTGTATGAGAATGTGCTGGCCTACAGCAACGTGCTATATGTTCTGAATGCCCGATTGGGAATCTGTGTCAAAACTTTGTTAGGAATTATGTGAACCTTACTAGCTGGAAGTAAGGGAGATGGGGCATGAAGTTATATCTGGGAGTTGGAGACATACAACGTTTAGCTCAGTTCTGGGCATCTTTGAAATACCTATACAAACTTGTTCCTACATAGTAACTTGCAACTTTGAATGAGAATGTGCTTGCTTACAGCAACGTGCTATATGTTCTGAATGCCCGAATTGGGAATCTGTGTCAAAACTTTGTTAGGAATTATGTCATCCTAACTAGCTGGAGTAAGGGAGATGGGGCATGAAGTTATTTCTAGGAGTTGGAGACATACAACGTTTGGCTCAGTTCTGGGCATCTTAGAAATAACTATACAAACTTATTCCTACATAGTAACTTGCAACTTTGAATGAGAATGTGCTTGCTTACAGCAACGTGGTATATGTTCTGAATGCCCGAATTGGGAATCTGTGTCAAAAGTTTGTTAGGAATTATGTGATCCTTACCAGCTGGAATTAAGGGAGTTGGGGCATGAATTAATTTCTAGGTGTTGGACACATACCCACTTTAACTCAGTTCTGGGCATCTTTTAAATACCTATAGAAACTTGTTCCTTCATAGTAACTTGCTACTTGGAATGAGATAGTGCTGCTTAAAGCAACGTGCTACATGTTCTGAATGCCCGAATAAGGAGTCTGTGTCAAAACTTTGTTAGGAATTTTGTGATCCTTACTAGATGGAAGTAAGGGAGATGGGGCAGGAAGTTATTTCTAGGAGTTGGAGACATACAACGTTTAGCTCAGTTCTGGGCCTCTTTGAATACCCATACAAACTTGTTCCTACATAGTAACTTGCAACTTTGAATGAGAATGTGCTTGCTTACAGCAACGTGCTATATGTTCTGAATGCCCGAATTGGGAATATGTGTCAAAACTTTGTTAGAAATTATGTTATCCTTACTAGCTGGAAGTAAGAGAGATGGGGCATGAAGTTATTTCTAGGAGTTGGAGACATAAAACGTTTAGCTCAGTTCTGGGCATCTTTGAAATACCTATACAAACTTGTTCCTACATAGTAACTTGCAACTTTGAATGAGAATGTGCTTGCTTACAGCAACGTGCTATATGTTCTGAATGCCCGAATTGGGAATCTGTGTCAAAACTGTGTTAGGAATTATGTGATCCTTACTAGCTGGAAGTAATGGAGATGGGACATGATGTTATTTCTAGGAGTTGGAGACATACCAAGTTTAGCTCAGTTCTGGTCAGCTTTGAAATACCTATACAAACTTTTCCTACATAATAACTTGCAACATTGAATGAGAATGTGCTTGCTTACAGCAACGTGCTATATGTTCTGAATGCCCGAATTGGGAATCTGTGTCAAAACTTTGTTAGGAATTATGTGATCCTTACTAGCTGGAATTAAGGGAGATGGTGCATGAAGTTATTTCTAGAAGTTGGAAACATACCAAGTTTAGCACAGTTCTGGGCATCTTTGAAATACCTATACAAACTTGTTCCTACATAGTAACTTGCTACTTGTAAAGAGAAAGTGCTTGCTTAAAGCAACATGCTATATGTTCTGAATGCCCGAATTGGGAATTTGTGTCAAAACTTTGTTAGGAATTATGTGATCCTTACCAGCTGGAAGTAAGGGAGATGGTGCAAGAAGATATTTCTAGGAGTTGGAGACATGCAACGTTTAGCTCAGTTCTGGGCATCTTTGAAATACCTATACAAACTTGTTCCTACATAGTAACTTGCAACTTTGAATGAGAATGTGCTTGCTTACAGCAATGTGCTATATGTTCTGAATGTCCGAATTGGGAATCTGTGTCAAAACTTTTTTAGAAATTATGTGATCCTTACGAGATGGAAGCAAGGGAGATGGGGCATTAAGTTATATCTAGGAGTTGGAGACATACAACGTTTAGCTCAGTTCTGGGCATCTTTGAATACCCATACAAACTTGTTCCTACATAGTAACTTGCAACTTTGAATGAGAATGTGCTTGCTTACAGCAACGTGCTATATGTTCTGAATGCCCGAATTGGGAATCTGTGTCAAAACTTTGTTAGAAATTATGTGATCCTTACTAGATGGAAGTAAGAGAGATGGGGCATGATGTTATTTCTAGGAGGTGGAGACATACAACGTTTAGCTCAGTTCTGGGCATCTTTGAAATACCTATACAAACTTGTTCCTACATAGTAACTTGCAACTTTGAATGAGAATGTGCTTGCTTACAGCAACGTGCTATATGTTCTGAATGCCCGAATTGGGAATCTGTGTCAAAACTTTGTTAGGAATTATGTGATCCTTACTAGCTGGAAGTAAGGGAGAAGGGGCATGAAGTTATTTCTAGGAGTTGGAGACATACCAAGTTTAACTCAGTTCTGGGCATCTTTGAAATAACTATACAAACTTGTTCCTACATAGTAACTTGCAACTTTGAATGAGAATGTGCTTGCTTACAGCAACGTGCTATATGTTCTGAATGCCCGAATTGGGAATCTGTGTCAAAACTTTGTTAGGAATTATGTGATCCTTACTAGCTGGAAGTAAGGGAGATGGGGCATGAAGTTATTTCTTGGAGTTGGAGACATACAACGTTTAGCTCAGTTCTGGGCATCTTTGAAATACCTATACAAACTTGTTCCTACATAGTAACTTGCTACTTGTAAAGAGAAAGTGCTTGATTAAAGCAACATGCTATATGTTCTGAATGCCCGAATTGGGAATCGGTGTCAAAACTTTGTTAGGAATTATGTGATCCTTACCAGCTGGAAGTAAGAGAGATGGGGCATGAAATTATTTCTAGGAGTTGGAGACACACAACGTTTAGCTCAGTTCTGGGCATCTTTGAAATACCTATACAAACTTGTTCCTACATAGTAACTTGCAACTATGAATGCGAATGTGCTTGCTTACAGCAACGTGCTATATGTTCTGAATGCCCGAATTGGGAATCTGTGTCAAAACTTTGTTAGGAATTACGTGATCCTTACTAGCTGGAAGTAAGGGAGTTGGGGCATGAAGTTATTTCTAGGAGTTGGACACATACCAAGTTTAGCACAGATCTGGGCATCTTTGAAATACCTATACAAACTTGTTCCTACATAGTAATTTGCAACTTTGAATGAGAATGTGCTTGCTTACAGCAACGTGCTATATGTTCTGATTGCCCGAATTGGGAATCTGTGTCAAAACTTTGTTAGGAATTATGTGATCCTTACTAGCTGGAAGTAAGGGAGATGGGGCTTGAAGTTATTTCTAGGAGTTGTACACATACCAAGTTTAGCTCAGTTCTGGGCATCTTTGAAATACCTATACAAAACTTGTTCCTACATAATAACTTGCAACTTTGAATGAGAATGTGCTTGCTTACGCCAACGTGCTATATGTTCTGAATGCCCGAATTGTGAATGTGTGCCAAAATTTTGTTAGGAATTATGTGATTCTTACTAGCTTAAAGTAAGGGAGATGGGGCATGAAGTTATTTCTAAGAGTTTGAAACATACCAAATTTAGCTCAGTTCTGGGCATCTTTGAAATACCTATACAAACTTGTTCCTACATAATAACTTGCAACTTTGAATGAGAATATGCTTGCTTACAGCAACGTGCTACATGTTCTGAATGCCCGAATTGGGAATCTGTGTCAAAACTTTGTTAGGAATTATGTGATCCTTACTAGATGGAAGTAAGGGAGATGGGGCATGAAGTTATTTCTAGGAGTTGGAGACATACAACGTTTAGCTCAGTTCTGGGCATCTTTGAAATACCTATACAAACTTGTTCCTACATAGTAAATTGCAACTTTGAATGAGAATGTGCTTGCTTACAGCAACGTGCTATATGTTCTGAATGCCCGAATTGGGAATCTGTGTCAAAACTTTGTTAGGAATTATGTGATCCTTACTAGCTGGAAGTAAGGGAGATGGGGCATGAAGTTATTTCTAGGAGTTGGAGACATCCCCACTTTAGGTCAGTTCTGGGCATCTTTAAAGTCCTATACAAACTTGTTCCTACATAGTAACTTGCAACTTTGAATGAGAAGGTGCTTGCTTACAGCACCGTGCTATAAGTTCTGAATGCCCGAATTGGGAATCTGTGTCAAAACTTTGTTAGGAATTATGTGATCCTTACTAGCTGGAAGTAAGGGAGATGGGGCATGAAGTTTTTTCCAGGAGTTGAAGACATACCAAGTTTAGCTCAGTTCTGGGCATCTTTGAAATACCTATACAAACTTGTTCCTACATAGTAACTTGCAACTTTGAATGAGAATGTGCTTGCCTACAGCAACGTGCTATATGATCTGAATGCCCGAATTGGGAATCTGTGTCAAAACTTTGTTAGGAATTATGTGATCCTTACTAGATGGAAGTAAGGGAGATGGGGCATGAAGTTATTTCTAGGAGTTGGAGACATACCAAGTTTAGCTCAGTTCTGGGCATCTTTGAAATACCTATACAAACTTGTTCCTACATAGTAACTTGCAACTTTGTATGAGAATGTGCTTGCTTACAGCAACGTGCTATATGTTCTGAATGCCCGAATTGGGAATCTGTGTCAAAAGTTTTTTAGGAATTATGTGATCCTTATTAGCTGGAAGTAAGGGAGTTGGGGCATGAAGTTATTTCTAGGAGTTGGAGACATACCCACTTTAGCTCAGTTCTGGGCATCTTTGAAATACCTAAACAAACTTGTTCCCACATAGTAACTTGCAACTTTGAATGAGAATGTGCTTGCTTACAGCAACGTGCTATATGTTCTGAATGCCCGAATTGGGAATCTGTGTCAAATCTTTGTTAGAAATTATGTGATCCTTACTAGCTGGAAGTAAGGGAGATGGGGCATGAAGTTATTCCTATGAGTTGGAGACATACCAAGATTAGCTCAGTTCTGGGCATCTTTGAAATACCTATACAAACTTGTTCCTACATAGTAACTTGCAACTTTGAATGAGTATGTGCTTGCCTACAGGAACGTGCTATATGTTCTGAATGCCCGAATTGGGAATCTGTGTCAAAACTTTGTTAGGAATTATGTGATCATTACTAGCTGGAAGTAAGGGAGATGGGGCATGAAGTTATTTCTAGGAGTTGGACACATACCAAGTTTAGCTCAGTTCTGGGCATCTTTGAAATACCTATACAAACTTGTTCCTACATAGTAACTTGCAACTTTGAATGAGAATGTGCTTGCTTACAGCAACGTGCTATATGTTCTGAATGCCCGAATTGGGAATCTGTGTCAAAACTTTGTTAGGAATTATGTGATCCTTACTAGATGGAAGTAAGGGAGATGGGGCATGAAGTTATTTCTAGGAGTTGGAGACATACCAAGTTTAGCTCAGTTCTGGGCATCTTTGAAATACCTATACAAACTTGTTCCTACATAGTAACTTGCAACTTTGTATGAGAATGTGCTTGCTTACAGCAACGTGCTATATGTTCTGAATGCCCGAATTGGGAATCTGTGTCAAAAGTTTTTTAGGAATTATGTGATCCTTATTAGCTGGAAGTAAGGGAGTTGGGGCATGAAGTTATTTCTAGGAGTTGGAGACATACCCACTTTAGCTCAGTTCTGGGCATCTTTGAAATACCTAAACAAACTTGTTCCTACATAGTAACTTGCAACTTTGAATGAGAATGTGCTTGCTTACAGCAACGTGCTATATGTTCTGAATGCCCGAATTTGGAATCTGTGTCAAATCTTTGTTAGAAATTATGTGATCCTTACTAGCTGGAAGTAAGGGAGATGGGGCATGAAGTTATTCCTCTGAGTTGGAGACATACCAAGATTAGCTCAGTTCTGGGCACATTTGAAATACCTACCCAAACTTGTTCCTACATAGTAACTTGCAACTTTGAATGAGAATGTGCTTGCTTACAGCAACGTGCTATATGTTCTGAATGCCCAAATTGGGAATCTGTGTTAAAACTTTGTTAGGAATTATGTGATCCTTACTAGCTGGAGTAAGGGAGATGGGGTATGAAGTTATTTCTAGGAGTTGGAGACATGCAACTTTTGGCTCAGTTCTGGGCATCTTAGAAATAACTATACAAACTTATTCCTACATAGTAACTTGCAACTTTGAATGAGAATGTGCTTGCTTACAGCAACGTGCTATATGTTCTGAATGCCCGAATTGGGAATCTGTGTCAGAACTTTGTTAGGAATTATGTGATCTTTACTAGCTGGAAGTAAGTGAGATGGGGCATGAAGTTATTTCTAGGAGTTGGAAACATACCAAGTTTAGCTCAGTTCTGGGCATCTTTGAAATACCTATACAAACTTGTTCCTACATAGTAACTTGCAACTTTTAATGAGAATGTGCTTGCTTACAGCAACGTGCTATGTGTTCCGAATGCCCGAATTGGGAATCTCTGTCAAAACTTTGTTAGAAATTATGTGATCCTTACTAGCTGGAAGTAAGGGAGATGGGGCATGAAGTTATTTCTAGGAGTTGGAGACATACAACGTTTAGCTCAGTTCTGGGCATCTTTGAATTACCTATACAAACTTGTTCCTACATAGTAACTTGCAACTTTGAATGAGAATGTGCTTGCTTACAGAAACGTGCTATATGTTCTGAATGCCCGAATTGGGAATCTGTGTCAAAACTTTGTTAGGAATTATGTGATCCTTACTAGCTGGAAGTAAGGGAGATGGGGCTTGAAGTTATTTCTAGGAGTTGTACACATACCAAGTTTAGCTCAGTTCTGGGCATCTTTGAAATACCTATACAAAACTTGTTCCTACATAGTAACTTGCAACTTTGAATGAGAATGTGCTTGCTTACAGCAACGTGCTATGTGTTCGGAATGCCCGAATTGGGAATCTCTGTCAAAACTTTGTTAGAAATTATGTGATCCTTACTAGCTGGAAGTAAGGGAGATGGGGCATGAAGTTATTTCTAGGAGTTGGAGACATACAACGTTTAGCTCAGTTCTGGGCATCTTTGAAATACCTATACAAAACTTGGTCCTACATAATAACTTGCAACTTTGAATGAGAATGTGCTTGCTTACACCAACGTGCTATATGATCTGAATGCCCGAATTGTGAATGTGTGCCAAAATTTTGTTAGGAATTATGTGATTCTCACTAGCTTAAAGTAAGGGAGATGGGGCATGAAGTTATTTCTAGGAGTTTGAAACATACCAAATTTAGCTCAGTTCTGGGCATCTTTGAAATACCTATACAAACTTGTTCCTACATAATAACTTGCAACTTTGAATGAGAATGTGCTTGCTTACAGCAACGTGCTACATGTTCTGAATGCCCGAATTGGGAATCTGTGTCAAAACTTTGTTAGGACTTATGTGATCCTTACTAGATGGAAGTAAGGGAGATGGGGCATGAAGTTATTTCTAGGAGTTGGAGACATACAACGTTCAGCTCAGTTCTGGGCATCTTTGAATACCTATACAAACTTGTTCATACATAGTAACTTGCAACTTTGAATGAGAATGTGCTTGCTTACAGCAACGTCCTATATGTTCTGATTGCCCGAATTGGGAATCTGTGTCAAAACTTTGTTAGAAATTATGTGATCCTTACTAGATGGAAGAAAGGGAAATGGAGCATGAAGTTATTTCTAGGAGTTGGAGACATACAACATTTAGCTCAGTTCTCGGCATCTTTGAAATACCTATACAAACTTGTTCCTACATAGGAACTTGCAACTTTGAATGAGAATGTGCTTGCTTACAGCAACGTGCTTTATGTTCTGAATGCCCGAATTGGGAATCTGTGTCAAAACTTTGTTAGGAAATATGTGATCCTTACTAGCTGGAGTAAGGGAGATGGGGCATGAAGTTATTTCTAGGAGTTGGAGACATACAACGTTTAGCTCAGTTCTGGGCTCTTTGAAATACCTATACAAACTTGTTCCTACGTAGTAACTTGCAACTTTGTATGAGAATGTGCTGGCCTACAGCAACGTGCTATATGTTCTGAATGCCCGATTGGGAATCTGTGTCAAAACTTTGTTAGGAATTATGTGAACCTTACTAGCTGGAAGTAAGGGAGATGGGGCATGAAGTTATATCTGGGAGTTGGAGACATACAACGTTTAGCTCAGTTCTGGGCATCTTTGAAATACCTATACAAACTTGTTCCTACATAGTAACTTGCAACTTTGAATGAGAATGTGCTTGCTTACAGCAACGTGCTATATGTTCTGAATGCCCGAATTGGGAATCTGTGTCAAAACTTTGTTAGGAATTATGTCATCCTAACTAGCTGGAGTAAGGGAGATGGGGCATGAAGTTATTTCTAGGAGTTGGAGACATACAACGTTTGGCTCAGTTCTGGGCATCTTAGAAATAACTATACAAACTTATTCCTACATAGTAACTTGCAACTTTGAATGAGAATGTGCTTGCTTACAGCAACGTGGTATATGTTCTGAATGCCCGAATTGGGAATCTGTGTCAAAAGTTTGTTAGGAATTATGTGATCCTTACCAGCTGGAATTAAGGGAGTTGGGGCATGAATTAATTTCTAGGTGTTGGACACATACCCACTTTAACTCAGTTCTGGGCATCTTTTAAATACCTATAGAAACTTGTTCCTTCATAGTAACTTGCTACTTGGAATGAGATAGTGCTGCTTAAAGCAACGTGCTACATGTTCTGAATGCCCGAATAAGGAGTCTGTGTCAAAACTTTGTTAGGAATTTTGTGATCCTTACTAGATGGAAGTAAGGGAGATGGGGCAGGAAGTTATTTCTAGGAGTTGGAGACATACAACGTTTAGCTCAGTTCTGGGCCTCTTTGAATACCCATACAAACTTGTTCCTACATAGTAACTTGCAACTTTGAATGAGAATGTGCTTGCTTACAGCAACGTGCTATATGTTCTGAATGCCCGAATTGGGAATATGTGTCAAAACTTTGTTAGAAATTATGTTATCCTTACTAGCTGGAAGTAAGAGAGATGGGGCATGAAGTTATTTCTAGGAGTTGGAGACATAAAACGTTTAGCTCAGTTCTGGGCATCTTTGAAATACCTATACAAACTTGTTCCTACATAGTAACTTGCAACTTTGAATGAGAATGTGCTTGCTTACAGCAACGTGCTATATGTTCTGAATGCCCGAATTGGGAATCTGTGTCAAAACTGTGTTAGGAATTATGTGATCCTTACTAGCTGGAAGTAATGGAGATGGGACATGATGTTATTTCTAGGAGTTGGAGACATACCAAGTTTAGCTCAGTTCTGGGCATCTTTGAAATACCTATACAAACTTGTTCCTACATAGTAACTTGCAACTTTGAATGAGAATGTGCTTGCTTACAGCAACGTGCTATATGTTCTGAATGCCCGAATTGGGAATCTGTGTCAAAACATTGTTAGGAATTATGTGATCCTTACTAGCTGGAAGTAAAGGAGATGGGGCATGAAGTTATTTCTAGGAGTTGGAGACATACCAAGTTTAGCTCAGTTCTGGTCAGCTTTGAAATACCTATACAAACTTTTCCTACATAATAACTTGCAACATTGAATGAGAATGTGCTTGCTTACAGCAACGTGCTATATGTTCTGAATGCCCGAATTGGGAATCTGTGTCAAAACTTTGTTAGGAATTATGTGATCCTTACTAGCTGGAATTAAGGGAGATGGTGCATGAAGTTATTTCTAGAAGTTGGAAACATACCAAGTTTAGCACAGTTCTGGGCATCTTTGAAATACCTATACAAACTTGTTCCTACATAGTAACTTGCTACTTGTAAAGAGAAAGTGCTTGCTTAAAGCAACATGCTATATGTTCTGAATGCCCGAATTGGGAATTTGTGTCAAAACTTTGTTAGGAATTATGTGATCCTTACCAGCTGGAAGTAAGGGAGATGGTGCAAGAAGATATTTCTAGGAGTTGGAGACATGCAACGTTTAGCTCAGTTCTGGGCATCTTTGAAATACCTATACAAACTTGTTCCTACATAGTAACTTGCAACTTTGAATGAGAATGTGCTTGCTTACAGCAATGTGCTATATGTTCTGAATGTCCGAATTGGGAATCTGTGTCAAAACTTTTTTAGAAATTATGTGATCCTTACGAGATGGAAGCAAGGGAGATGGGGCATTAAGTTATATCTAGGAGTTGGAGACATACAACGTTTAGCTCAGTTCTGGGCATCTTTGAATACCCATACAAACTTGTTCCTACATAGTAACTTGCAACTTTGAATGAGAATGTGCTTGCTTACAGCAACGTGCTATATGTTCTGAATGCCCGAATTGGGAATCTGTGTCAAAACTTTGTTAGAAATTATGTGATCCTTACTAGATGGAAGTAAGAGAGATGGGGCATGATGTTATTTCTAGGAGGTGGAGACATACAACGTTTAGCTCAGTTCTGGGCATCTTTGAAATACCTATACAAACTTGTTCCTACATAGTAACTTGCAACTTTGAATGAGAATGTGCTTGCTTACAGCAACGTGCTATATGTTCTGAATGCCCGAATTGGGAATCTGTGTCAAAACTTTGTTAGGAATTATGTGATCCTTACTAGCTGGAAGTAAGGGAGAAGGGGCATGAAGTTATTTCTAGGAGTTGGAGACATACCAAGTTTAACTCAGTTCTGGGCATCTTTGAAATAACTATACAAACTTGTTCCTACATAGTAACTTGCAACTTTGAATGAGAATGTGCTTGCTTACAGCAACGTGCTATATGTTCTGAATGCCCGAATTGGGAATCTGTGTCAAAACTTTGTTAGGAATTATGTGATCCTTACTAGCTGGAAGTAAGGGAGATGGGGCATGAAGTTATTTCTAGGAGTTGGAGACATACAACGTTTAGCTCAGTTCTGGGCATCTTTGAAATACCTATACAAACTTGTTCCTACATAGTAACTTGCTACTTGTAAAGAGAAAGTGCTTGATTAAAGCAACATGCTATATGTTCTGAATGCCCGAATTGGGAATCGGTGTCAAAACTTTGTTAGGAATTATGTGATCCTTACCAGCTGGAAGTAAGAGAGATGGGGCATGAAATTATTTCTAGGAGTTGGAGACACACAACGTTTAGCTCAGTTCTGGGCATCTTTGAAATACCTATACAAACTTGTTCCTACATAGTAACTTGCAACTATGAATGCGAATGTGCTTGCTTACAGCAACGTGCTATATGTTCTGAATGCCCGAATTGGGAATCTGTGTCAAAACTTTGTTAGGAATTACGTGATCCTTACTAGCTGGAAGTAAGGGAGTTGGGGCATGAAGTTATTTCTAGGAGTTGGACACATACCAAGTTTAGCACAGATCTGGGCATCTTTGAAATACCTATACAAACTTGTTCCTACATAGTAATTTGCAACTTTGAATGAGAATGTGCTTGCTTACAGCAACGTGCTATATGTTCTGATTGCCCGAATTGGGAATCTGTGTCAAAACTTTGTTAGGAATTATGTGATCCTTACTAGCTGGAAGTAAGGGAGATGGGGCTTGAAGTTATTTCTAGGAGTTGTACACATACCAAGTTTAGCTCAGTTCTGGGCATCTTTGAAATACCTATACAAAACTTGTTCCTACATAATAACTTGCAACTTTGAATGAGAATGTGCTTGCTTACGCCAACGTGCTATATGTTCTGAATGCCCGAATTGTGAATGTGTGCCAAAATTTTGTTAGGAATTATGTGATTCTTACTAGCTTAAAGTAAGGGAGATGGGGCATGAAGTTATTTCTAAGAGTTTGAAACATACCAAATTTAGCTCAGTTCTGGGCATCTTTGAAATACCTATACAAACTTGTTCCTACATAATAACTTGCAACTTTGAATGAGAATATGCTTGCTTACAGCAACGTGCTACATGTTCTGAATGCCCGAATTGGGAATCTGTGTCAAAACTTTGTTAGGAATTATGTGATCCTTACTAGATGGAAGTAAGGGAGATGGGGCATGAAGTTATTTCTAGGAGTTGGAGACATACAACGTTCAGCTCAGTTCTGGGCATCTTTGAAATACCTATACAAACTTGTTCATACATAGTAACTTGCAACTTTGAATGAGAATGTGCTTGCTTACAGCAACGTGCTATATGTTCTGATTGCCCGAATAGGGAATCTGTGTCAAAACTTTGTTAGAAATTATGTGATCCTTACTAGATGGAAGAAAGGGAAATGGAGCATGAAGTTATTTCTAGGAGTTGGAGACATACAACGTTTAGCTCAGTTCTGGGCATCTTTGAAATACCTATACAAACTTGTTCCTACATAGTAACTTGCAACTTTGAATGAGAATGTGCTTGCTTACAGCAACGTGCTATATGTTCTGAATGCCCGAATTGGGAATCTGTGTCAAAACTTTGTTAGGAAATATGTGATCCTTACTAGCTGGAGTAAGGGAGATGGGGCATGAAGTTATTTCTAGGAGTTGGTGACATACAACCTTTAGCTCAGTTCTGGGCTCTTTGAAATACCTATACAAACTTGTTCCTACGTAGTAACTTGCAACTTTGAATGAGAATGTGCTGGCCTACAGCAACGTGCTATATGTTCTGAATGCCCGAATTGGGAATCTGTGTCAAAACTTTGTTAGGAATTATGTGATCCTTACTAGCTGGAAGTAAGGGAGATGGGGCAGGAAGTTATTTCTAGGAGTTGGAGACATACCAAGTTTAGCTCAGTTCTGGGCATCTTTGAAATACCTATACAAACTTGTTCCTACATAGTAACTTGCAACTTTGAATGAGAATGTGCTTGCTTGCAGCAACGTGCTATATGTTCTGAATGCCCGAATTGGGAATCTGTGTCAAAACTTTGTTAGGAATTATGTGATCCTTACTAGCTGGAAGTAATTGAGTTGGGGAATGAAGTTATTTGTAGGAGTTGGAGACATACAAGGTTTTGCTCAGTTCTGGGCATCTTTGAAATATCTATACAAACTTGTTCCTACATAGTAACTTGCAACTTTGAATGAGAATGTGCTTGCTTACAGCAACGTGCTATATGTTCTGAATGCCCGAATTGGGAATCTGTGTCAAAACTTTGTTAGCAATTATGTGATCCTTACTAGCTGGAAGTAAGGGAGATGGGGCATGAAGTTATTTCTAGGAGTTGTACACATACCAAGTTTAGCTCAGTTCTGGGCATCTTTGAAATACCTATACAAACTTGTTCCTACATAGTAACTTGCAACTTTGAATGAGAATGTGCTTGCTTACAGCAACGTGCTATATGTTCTGAATGCCCGATTGGGAATCTGTGTCAAAACTTTGTTAGGAATTATGTGATCCTTACTAGCTGGAAGTAAGGGAGATGGGGCATGAAGTTATTTCTAGGAGTTGGAGACATACAACGTTTAGCTCAGTTCTGGGCATCTTTGAAATACCTATACAAACTTGTTCCTACATAGTAACTTGCAACTTTGAATGAGAATGTGCTTGCTTACAGCAACGTGCTACATGTTCTGAATTCCCGAATTGGGAATCTGTGCCAAAACTTTGTTAGGAATTATGTGATCCTTACTAGCTGGAAGTAAGGGAGATGGGGCATGAAGTTATATCTGGGAGTTGGAGACATACAACGTTTAGCTCAGTTCTGGGCATCTTTGAAATACCTATACAAACTTGTTCCTACATAGTAACTTGCAACTTTGAATGAGAATGGGCTTGCTTACAGCAACGTGCTATATGTTCTGAATGCCCGAATTGGGAATCTGTGTCAAAACTTTGTTAGGAATTATGTCATCCTAACTAGCTGGAGTAAGGGAGATGGGGCATGAAGTTATTTCTAGGAGTTGGAGACATACAACGTTTGGCTCAGTTCTGGGCATCTTAGAAATAACTATACAAACTTATTCCTACATAGTAACTTGCAACTTTGAATGAGAATGTGCTTGCTTACAGCAACGTGCTATATGTTCTGAATGCCCGAATTGGGAATCTGTGTCAGAACTTTGTTAGGAATTATGTGATCCTTACTAGCTGGAAGTAAGTGAGATGGGGCATGAAGTTATTTCTAGGAGTTGGAAACATACCAAGTTTAGCTCAGTTCTGGGCATCTTTGAAATACCTATACAAACTTGTTCCTACATAGTAACTTGCAACTTCGAATGAGAATGTGCTTGCTTACAGCAACGTGCTATATGTTCGGAATGCCCGAATTGGGAATCTGTGTCAAATCTTTCTTAGAAATTATGTGATCCTTACTAGCTGGAAGTAAGGGAGATGGGGCATGAAGTTATTTCTAGGAGTTGGAGACATACAACGTTTAGCCCAGTTCTGGGCATCTTTGAAATACCTATACAAACTTGTTCCTACATAGTAACTTGCAACTTTGAATGAGAATGTGCTTGCTTACAGAAACGTGCTATATGTTCTGAATGCCCGAATTGGGAATCTGTGTCAAAACTTTGTTAGGAATTATGTGATCCTTACTACCTGGAAGTAAGGGAGATGGGGCTTGAAGTTATTTCTAGGAGTTGTACACATACCAAGTTACCTCAGTTCTGGACATCTTTGAAATACCTATACAAAACTTGTTCCTACATAGTAACTTGCAACTTTGAATGAGAATGTGCTTGCTTACACCAACGTGCTATATGTTCTGAATGCCCGAATTGGGAATGTGTGCCAAAATTTTGTTAGGAATTATGTGATTCTTACTAGCTTAAAGTAAGGGAGATGGGGCATGAAGTTATTTCTAGGAGTTTGAAACATACCAAATTTAGCTCAATTCTGGGCATCTTTGAAATACCTATACGAACTTGTTCCTACATAATAACTTGCAACTTTGAATGAGAATGTGCTTGCTTACAGCAACGTGCTACATGTTCTGAATGCCCGAATTGGGAATCTGTGTCAAAACTTTGTTAGGAATTATGTGATCCTTACTAGCTGGAAGTAAGTGAGATGGGGCATGAAGTTATATCTGGGAGTTGGAGACATACAACGTTTAGCTCAGTTCTGGGCATCTTTAAAATAAATATACAAACTTGTTCCTACATAGTAACTTGCAACTTTGAATGAGAATGTGCTTGCTTACAGCAACGTGCTATATGTTCTGAATCCCCGAATTGGGAATCTGTGTCAAAAATTTGTTAGTAATTATGTGATCCTTACTAGCTGGAGTAAGGGAGATGGGGCATGAAGTTATTTCTAGGAGTTGGAGACATACAACGTTTAGCTCAGTTCTGGGCATATTTGAAATACCTATACAAACTTGTTCCTACATAGTAACTTGCAACTTTCAATGAGAATGTGCTTGCTTACAGCAACGTGCTATATGTTCTGATTGCCCGAATAGGGAATCTGTGTCAAAACTTTGTTAGAAATTATGTGATCCTTACTAGATGGAAGAAAGGGAAATGGAGCATGAAGTTATTTCTAGGAGTTGGAGACATACAACGTTTAGCTCAGTTCTGGGCATCTTTGAAATACCTATACAAACTTGTTCCTACATAGTAACTTGCAACTTTGAATGAGAATGTGCTTGCTTACAGCAACGTGCTATATGTTCTGAATGCCCGAATTGGGAATCTGTGTCAAAACTTTGTTAGGAAATATGTGATCCTTACTAGCTGGAGTAAGGGAGATGGGGCATGAAGTTATTTCTAGGAGTTGGTGACATACAACCTTTAGCTCAGTTCTGGGCTCTTTGAAATACCTATACAAACTTGTTCCTACGTAGTAACTTGCAACTTTGAATGAGAATGTGCTGGCCTACAGCAACGTGCTATATGTTCTGAATGCCCGAATTGGGAATCTGTGTCAAAACTTTGTTAGGAATTATGTGATCCTTACTAGCTGGAAGTAAGGGAGATGGGGCAGGAAGTTATTTCTAGGAGTTGGAGACATACCAAGTTTAGCTCAGTTCTGGGCATCTTTGAAATACCTATACAAACTTGTTCCTACATAGTAACTTGCAACTTTGAATGAGAATGTGCTTGCTTGCAGCAACGTGCTATATGTTCTGAATGCCCGAATTGGGAATCTGTGTCAAAACTTTGTTAGGAATTATGTGATCCTTACTAGCTGGAAGTAATTGAGTTGGGGAATGAAGTTATTTGTAGGAGTTGGAGACATACAAGGTTTTGCTCAGTTCTGGGCATCTTTGAAATATCTATACAAACTTGTTCCTACATAGTAACTTGCAACTTTGAATGAGAATGTGCTTGCTTACAGCAACGTGCTATATGTTCTGAATGCCCGAATTGGGAATCTGTGTCAAAACTTTGTTAGCAATTATGTGATCCTTACTAGCTGGAAGTAAGGGAGATGGGGCATGAAGTTATTTCTAGGAGTTGTACACATACCAAGTTTAGCTCAGTTCTGGGCATCTTTGAAATACCTATACAAACTTGTTCCTACATAGTAACTTGCAACTTTGAATGAGAATGTGCTTGCTTACAGCAACGTGCTATATGTTCTGAATGCCCGATTGGGAATCTGTGTCAAAACTTTGTTAGGAATTATGTGATCCTTACTAGCTGGAAGTAAGGGAGATGGGGCATGAAGTTATTTCTAGGAGTTGGAGACATACAACGTTTAGCTCAGTTCTGGGCATCTTTGAAATACCTATACAAACTTGTTCCTACATAGTAACTTGCAACTTTGAATGAGAATGTGCTTGCTTACAGCAACGTGCTACATGTTCTGAATTCCCGAATTGGGAATCTGTGCCAAAACTTTGTTAGGAATTATGTGATCCTTACTAGCTGGAAGTAAGGGAGATGGGGCATGAAGTTATATCTGGGAGTTGGAGACATACAACGTTTAGCTCAGTTCTGGGCATCTTTGAAATACCTATACAAACTTGTTCCTACATAGTAACTTGCAACTTTGAATGAGAATGGGCTTGCTTACAGCAACGTGCTATATGTTCTGAATGCCCGAATTGGGAATCTGTGTCAAAACTTTGTTAGGAATTATGTCATCCTAACTAGCTGGAGTAAGGGAGATGGGGCATGAAGTTATTTCTAGGAGTTGGAGACATACAACGTTTGGCTCAGTTCTGGGCATCTTAGAAATAACTATACAAACTTATTCCTACATAGTAACTTGCAACTTTGAATGAGAATGTGCTTGCTTACAGCAACGTGCTATATGTTCTGAATGCCCGAATTGGGAATCTGTGTCAGAACTTTGTTAGGAATTATGTGATCCTTACTAGCTGGAAGTAAGTGAGATGGGGCATGAAGTTATTTCTAGGAGTTGGAAACATACCAAGTTTAGCTCAGTTCTGGGCATCTTTGAAATACCTATACAAACTTGTTCCTACATAGTAACTTGCAACTTCGAATGAGAATGTGCTTGCTTACAGCAACGTGCTATATGTTCGGAATGCCCGAATTGGGAATCTGTGTCAAATCTTTCTTAGAAATTATGTGATCCTTACTAGCTGGAAGTAAGGGAGATGGGGCATGAAGTTATTTCTAGGAGTTGGAGACATACAACGTTTAGCCCAGTTCTGGGCATCTTTGAAATACCTATACAAACTTGTTCCTACATAGTAACTTGCAACTTTGAATGAGAATGTGCTTGCTTACAGAAACGTGCTATATGTTCTGAATGCCCGAATTGGGAATCTGTGTCAAAACTTTGTTAGGAATTATGTGATCCTTACTACCTGGAAGTAAGGGAGATGGGGCTTGAAGTTATTTCTAGGAGTTGTACACATACCAAGTTACCTCAGTTCTGGACATCTTTGAAATACCTATACAAAACTTGTTCCTACATAGTAACTTGCAACTTTGAATGAGAATGTGCTTGCTTACACCAACGTGCTATATGTTCTGAATGCCCGAATTGGGAATGTGTGCCAAAATTTTGTTAGGAATTATGTGATTCTTACTAGCTTAAAGTAAGGGAGATGGGGCATGAAGTTATTTCTAGGAGTTTGAAACATACCAAATTTAGCTCAATTCTGGGCATCTTTGAAATACCTATACGAACTTGTTCCTACATAATAACTTGCAACTTTGAATGAGAATGTGCTTGCTTACAGCAACGTGCTACATGTTCTGAATGCCCGAATTGGGAATCTGTGTCAAAACTTTGTTAGGAATTATGTGATCCTTACTAGCTGGAAGTAAGTGAGATGGGGCATGAAGTTATATCTGGGAGTTGGAGACATACAACGTTTAGCTCAGTTCTGGGCATCTTTAAAATAAATATACAAACTTGTTCCTACATAGTAACTTGCAACTTTGAATGAGAATGTGCTTGCTTACAGCAACGTGCTATATGTTCTGAATCCCCGAATTGGGAATCTGTGTCAAAAATTTGTTAGTAATTATGTGATCCTTACTAGCTGGAGTAAGGGAGATGGGGCATGAAGTTATTTCTAGGAGTTGGAGACATACAACGTTTAGCTCAGTTCTGGGCATATTTGAAATACCTATACAAACTTGTTCCTACATAGTAACTTGCAACTTTCAATGAGAATGTGCTTGCTTACAGCAACGTGCTATATGTACTGAATGCCCGATTTGGGAAGCTGTGTCAAAACATTGTTAGGAATTTGTGATCCTTACTAGCTGGAAGTAAGGGAGATGGGGCATGCAGTTATTTCTAGGAGTTGGAAACATACCAAGTTTAGCTCAGTTCTGGGCATCTTTGAAATACCTATACAAACTTGTTCCTACATAGTAACTTGCAACTTTGAATGAGAATGTGCTTGCTTACAGCAACGTGCTATATGTTCTGAATGCCCGAATTGGGAATCTGTGTCAAAACTTTGTTAGGAATTATGTGATCCTTACTAGCTGGAAGTAAGGGAGATGGGCATGAAGTTATTTGTAGGAGTTGGAGACATACAACGTTTAGCTCAGTTCTGGGCATCTTTGAAATACCTATACAAACTTGTTCCTACATAGTAACTTGCAACTTTGAATGAGAATGTGCTTGCTTAAAGCAACGTGCTATAAGTTCTGAACGCCCGAATTGGGAATCTGTGTCAAAACATTGTTAGGAATTTGTGATCCTTACTAGCTGGATGTAAGGGAGATGGGGCATGAAGTTATTTCTAGGAGTTGGAAACATACCAAGTTTAGCTCAGTTCTGGGCATCTTTGAAATACCTATACAAACTTGTTCCTACATAGTAACTGGCAACTTTGAATGAGAATGTGCTTGCTTACAGCAACGTGCTATATGTTCTGAATGCCCGAATTGGGAATCTGTGTCAAAACTTTGTTAGAAATTATGTGATCCTTACTAGCTGGAAGTAAGGGAGATGGGGAATGATGTTATTTGTAGGAGTTGGAGACATACAACGTTTAGCTCAGTTCTGGGCATCTTTGAAATACCTATACAAACTTGTTCCTACATAGTAACTTGCAACTTTGAATGAGAATGTGCTTGCTTACAGCAACGTGCTATAATTTCTGAACGCCCGAATTGGGAATCTGTGTCAAAACTTTGTTAGGAATTATGTGATCCTAACTAGCTGGAGTAAGGGAGATGGGGCATGAAGTTATTTCCAGGAGTTGGAGACATACAACTTTTGGCTCAGTTCTGGGCATCTTAGAAATAACTATACAAACTTGTTCCTACATAGTAAATTGCAACTTTGAATGAGAATGTGCTTGCTTACAGCAACGTGCTATATGTTCTGAATGCCCGAATTGGGAATCTGTTTCAAAACTTTCTTAGGAATTATGTGATCGTTACTAGCTGGAAGTAAGGGAGATGGGGCATGAAGTTATTTCTAGGAGTTGTACACATACCAAGTTTAGCTCAGTTCTGGGCATCTTTGAAATACCTATACAAAACTTGTTCCTACATAATAACTTGCAACTTTGAATGAGAATGTGCTTGCTTACAGCAACGTGCTATATGATCTGAATGCCCGAATTGGGAATCTGTGTCAAAACTTTGTTAGGAATTATGTGATCCTTACTAGCTGGAGTAAGGGAGATGGGGCATGAAGTTATTTCTAGGAGTTGGAGACATACCAAGTTTAGCTCAGTTCTGGGCATCTTTGAAATACCTATACAAACTTGTTCCTACATGGTAACTTGCAACTTTCAATGAGAATGTGCTTGCTTACAGCAACGTGCTATATGTACTGAATTCCCGAATTGGGAATCTGTGTCAAAACTTTGTTAGGAATTATGTGATCCTTACTAGCTGGAAGTAAGTGAGATGGGGCATGAAGTTATTTCTAGGAGTTGGAAAAATACCAAGTTTAGCTCAGTTCTGGGCATCTTTGAAATACCTATACAAACTTGTTCCTACATAGTAACTTGCAACTTTCAATGAGAATGTGCTTGCTTACAGCAACGTGCTATATGTTCTGAATGCCCGAATTGGAAATCTGTGTCAAAACTTTGTTAGGAATTATGTGATCCTTACTAGCTGGAGTAAGGGAGATGGGGCATGAAGTTATTTCTAGGAGTTGGAGACATACAACTTTTAGCTCAGTTCTGGGCATCTTTGAAATACCTATACAAACTTGTTCCTACATAGTAACTTGCAACTTTCAATGAGAATGTGCTTGCTTACAGCAACGTGCTATATGTACTGAATGCCCGAATTGGGAATCTGTGTCAAAACATTGTTAGGAATTTGTGATCCTTACTAGCTGGATGTAAGGGAGATGGGGCATGAAGTTATTTCTAGGAGTTGGAAACATACCAAGTTTAGCTCAGTTCTGGGCATCTTTGAAATACCTATACAAACTTGTTCCTACATAGTAACTGGCAACTTTGAATGAGAATGTGCTTGCTTACAGCAACGTGCTATATGTTCTGAATGCCCGAATTGGGAATCTGTGTCAAAACTTTGTTAGAAATTATGTGATCCTTACTAGCTGGAAGTAAGGGAGATGGGGCATGATGTTATTTTGTAGGAGTTGGAGACATACAACGTTTAGCTCAGTTCTGGGCATCTTTGAAATACCTATACAAACTTGTTCCTACATAGTAACTTGCAACTTTGAATGAGAATGTGCTTGCTTACAGCAACGTGCTATAAGTTCTGAACGCCCGAATTGGGAATCTGTGTCAAAACTTTGTTAGGAATTATGTGATCCTAACTAGCTGGAGTAAGGGAGATGGGGCATGAAGTTATGTCCAGGAGTTGGAGACATACAACTTTTGGCTCAGTTCTGGGCATCTTAGAAATAACTATACAAACTTGTTCCTACATAGTAAATTGCAACTTTGAATGAGAACGTGCTTGCTTACAGCAACGTGCTATATGTTCTGAATGCCCGAATTGGGAATCTGTGTCAAAACTTTGTTAGGAATTATGTGATCCTTACTAGCTGGAAGTAAGGGACATGGGGCATGAAGTTATTTCTAGGAGTTGGAAACATACCAAGTTTAGCTCAGTTCTGGGCATCTTTGAAATACCTATACAAACTTGTTCCTACATAGTAACTTGCAACTTTGAATGAGAATGTGCTTGCTTACAGCAACGTGCTATATATTCGGAATGCCCGAATTGGGAATCTCTGTCAAAACTTTGTTAGAAAATATGTGATCCTTACTAGATGGAAGTAAGGGAGATAGGGCATGAAGTTATTTCTAGGAGTTGGAGACATACAACGTTTAGCTCAGTTCTGGGCATCTTTGAAATACCTATACAAACTTGTTCCTACATAGTAACTTGCAACTTTGAATGAGAATGTGCTTGCTTACAGAAACGTGCTATATGTTCTGAATGCCCGAATTGGGAATCTGTGTCAAAACTTTGTTAGGAATTATGTGATCCTTACTAGCTGGAAGTAAGGGAGATGGGGCTTGAAGTTATTTCTAGGAGTTGTACACATACCAAGTTTAGCTCAGTTCTGGGCATCTTTGAAATACCTATACAAAACTTGTTCCTACATAATAACTTGCAACTTTGAATGAGAATGTGCTTGCTTACAGCAACGTGCTATAGGTTCTTAATGCCCGAATTGGGAATGTGTGCCAAAACTTTGTTAGGAATTATGTGATTCTTACTAGCTGAAAGTAAGGGAGATGGGGCATGAAGTTATTTCTAGGAGTTTGAAACATACCAAATTTAGCTCAGTTCTGGGCATCTTTGAAATACCTATACAAACTTGTTCCTACATAATAACTTGCAACTTTGAATGAGAATGTGCTTGCTTACAGCAACGTGCTACATGTTCTGAATGCCCGAATTGGGAATCTGTGTCAAAACTTTGTTAGGAATTATATGATCCTTACTAGCTGGAAGTAAGGGAGATGGGGCATGAAGTTATATCTGGGAGTTGGAGACATACAACGTTTAGCTCAGTTCTGGGCATCTTTGAAATACCTATACAAACTTGTTCCTACATAGTAACTTGCAACTTTGAATGAGAATGTGCTTGCTTACAGCAACGTGCTATAAGTTCTGAACGCCCGAATTGGGAATCTGTGTCAAAACTTTGTTAGGAATTATGTGATCCTAACTAGCTGGAGTAAGGGAGATGGGGCATGAAGTTATTTCTAGGAGTTGGAGACATACAACTTTTGGCTCAGTTCTGGGCATCTTAGAAATAACTATACAAACTTGTTCCTACATAGTAACTTGCAACTTTGAATGAGAATGTGCTTGCTTACAGCAACGTGCTATATGTTCTGAATGCCCGAATTGGGAATCTGTTTCAAAACTTTGTTAGGAATTATGTGATCCTTACTAGCTGGAAGTAAGGGAGATGGGGCATGAAGTTATTTCTAGGAGTTGTACACATACCAAGTTTAGCTCAGTTCTGGGCATCTTTGAAATACCTATACAAACTTGTTCCTACATAATAACTTGCAACTTTGAATGAGAATGTGCTTGCTTACAGCAACGTGCTATATGATCTGAATGCCCGAATTGGGAATCTGTGTCAAAACTTTGTTAGGAATTATGTGATCCTTACCAGCTGGAGTAAGGGAGATGGGGCATGAAGTTATTTCTAGTTGTTGGAGACATACCAAGTTTAGCTCAGTTCTGGGCATCTTTGAAATACCTATACAAACTTGTTCCTACATAGTAACTTGCAACTTTGAATGAGAATGTGCTTGCTTACAGCAACGTGCTATATGTTCTGAATGCCCGAATTGGGAATCTGTGTCAAAACTTTGTTAGGAATTATGTCATCCTAACTAGCTGGAGTAAGGGAGATGGGGCATGAAGTTATTTCTAGGAATTGGAGACATACAACGTTTGGCTCAGTTCTGGGCATCTTAGAAATAACTATACAAACTTATTCCTACATAGTAACTTGCAACTTTGAATGAGAATGTGCTTGCTTACAGCAACGTGCTATATGTTCTGAATGCCCGAATTGGGAATCTGTGTCAGAACTTTGTTATGAATTATGTGATCCTTACTAGCTGGAAGTAAGTGAGATGGGGCATGAAGTTATTTCTAGGAGTTGGAAACATACCAAGTTTAGCTCAGTTCTGGGCATCTTTGAAATACCTATACAAACTTGTTCCTACATAGTAACTTGCAACTTCGAATGAGAATGTGCTTGCTTACAGCAACGTGCTATATGTTCGGAATGCCAGAATTGGGAATCTGTGTCAAATCTTTCTTAGAAATTATGTGATCCTTACTAGCTGGAAGTAAGGGAGATGGGGCATGAAGTTATTTCTAGGAGTTGGAGACATACAACGTTTAGCCCAGTTCTGGGCATCTTTGAAATACCTATACAAACTTGTTCCTACATAGTAACTTGCAACTTTGAATGAGAATGTGCTTGCTTACAGAAACGTGCTATATGTTCTGAATGCCCGAATTGGGAATCTGTGTCAAAACTTTGTTAGGAATTATGTGATCCTTACTACCTGGAAGTAAGGGAGATGGGGCTTGAAGTTATTTCTAGGAGTTGTACACATACCAAGTTTAGCTCAGTTCTGGACATCTTTGAAATACCTATACAAAACTTGTTCCTACATAATAACTTGCAACTTTGAATGAGAATGTGCTTGCTTACACCAACGTGCTATATGTTCTGAATGCCCGAATTGGGAATGTGTGCCAAAATTTTGTTAGGAATTATGTGATTCTTACTAGCTTAAAGTAAGGGAGATGGGGCATGAAATTATTTCTAGGAGTTTGAAACATACCAAATTTAGCTCAGTTCTGGGCATCTTTGAAATACCTATACAAACTTGTTCCTACATAGTAACTTGCAACTTTCAATGAGAATGTGCTTGCTTACAGCAACGTGCTATATGTACTGAATGCCCGATTTGGGAAGCTGTGTCAAAACATTGTTAGGAATTTGTGATCCTTACTAGCTGGAAGTAAGGGAGATGGGGCATGCAGTTATTTCTAGGAGTTGGAAACATACCATGTTTAGCTCAGTTCTGAGCATCTTTGAAATACCTATACAAACTTGTTCCTACATAGTAACTTGCAACTTTGAATGAGAATGTGCTTGCTTACAGCAACGTGCTATATGTTCTGAATGCCCGAATTGGGAATCTGTGTCAAAACTTTGTTAGAAATTATGTGATCCTTACTAGCTGGAAGTAAGGGAGATGGGGCATGAAGTTATTTGTAGGAGTTGGAGACATACAACGTTTAGCTCAGTTCTGTGCATCTTTGAAATACCTATACAAACTTGTTCCTACATAGTAACTTGCAACTTTGAATGAGAATGTGCTTGCTTACAGCAACGTGCTATAAGTTCTGAACGCCCGAATTGGGAATCTGTGTCAAAACATTGTTAGGAATTTGTGATCCTTACTAGCTGGATGTAAGGGAGATGGGGCATGAAGTTATTTCTAGGAGTTGGAAACATACCAAGTTTAGCTCAGTTCTGGGCATCTTTGAAATACCTATACAAACTTGTTCCTACATAGTAACTGGCAACTTTGAATGAGAATGTGCTTGCTTACAGCAACGTGCTATATGTTCTGAATGCCCGAATTGGGAATCTGTGTCAAAACTTTGTTAGGAATTATGTGATCCTTACTAGCTGGAAGTAAGGGAGATGGGGCATGAAGTTATTTCTAGGAGTTGGAAACATACCAAGTTTAGCTCAGTTCTGGGCATCTTTGAAATACCTATACAAACTTGTTCCTACATAGTAACTTGCAACTTTGAATGAGAATGTGCTTGCTTACAGCAACGTGCTATATGTTCGGAATGCCCGAATTGGGAATCTGTGTCAAAACTTTGTTAGAAATTATGTGATCCTTACTAGATGGAAGTAAGGGAGATAGGGCATGAAGTTATTTCTAGGAGTTGGAGACATACAACATTTAGCTCAGTTCTGGGCATCTTTGAAATACCTATACAAACTTGTTCCTACATAGTAACTTGCAACTTTGAATGAGAATGTGCTTGCTTACAGAAACGTGCTATATGTTCTGAATGCCCGAATTGGGAATCTGTGTCAAAACTTTGTTAGGAATTATGTGATCCTTACTAGCTGGAAGTAAGGGAGATGGGGCTTGAAGTTATTTCTAGGAGTTGTACACATACCAAGTTTAGCTCAGTTCTGGGCATCTTTGAAATACCTATACAAAACTTGTTCCTACATAATAACTTGCAACTTTGAATGAGAATGTGCTTGCTTACACCAACGTGCTATATGTTCTGAATGCCCGAATTGGGAATGTGTGCCAAAACTTTTTTAGGAATTATGTGATTCTTACTAGCTGAAAGTAAGGGAGATGGGGCATGAAGTTATTTCTAGGAGTGTGAAACATACCAAATTTAGCTCAGTTCTGGGCATCTTTGAAATACCTATACAAACTTGTTCCTACATAATAACTTGCAACTTTGAATGAGAATGTGCTTGCTTACAGCAACGTGCTACATGTTCTGAATGCCCGAATTGGGAATCTGTGTCAAAACTTTGTTAGGAATTATATGATCCTTACTAGCTGGAAGTAAGGGAGATGGGGCATGAAGTTATATCTGGGAGTTGGAGACATACAACGTTTAGCTCAGTTCTGGTCATCTTTGAAATACCTATACAAACTTGTTCCTACATAGTAACTTGCAACTTTGAATGAGAATGTGCTTGCTTACAGCAACGTGCTATATGTTCTGAATGCCCGAATTGGGAATCTGTTTCAAAACTTTGTTAGGAATTATGTGATCCTTACTAGCTGGAAGTAAGGGAGATGGGGCATGAAGTTATTTCTAGGAGTTGTACACATACAAAGTTTAGCTCAGTTCTGGGCATCTTTGAAATACCTATACAAACTTGTTCCTACATAGTAACTTGCAACTTTGAATGAGAATGTGCTTGCTTACAGCAACGTGCTATATGATCTGAATGCCCGAATTGGGAATCTGTGTCAAAACTTTGTTAGGAATTATGTGATCCTTACTAGCTGGAGTAAGGGAGATGGGGCATGAAGTTATTTCTAGTTGTTGGAGACATACCAAGTTTAGCTCAGTTCTGGGCATCTTTGAAATACCTATACAAACTTGTTCCTACATAGTAACTGGCAACTTTGAATGAGAATGTGCTTGCTTACAGCAACGTGCTATATGTTCTGAATGCCCGAATTGGGAATCTGTGTCAAAACTTTGTTAGGAATTATGTCATCCTAACTAGCTGGAGTAAGGGAGATGGGGCATGAAGTTATTTCTAGGAGTTGGAGACATACAACGTTTGGCTCAGTTCTGGGCATCTTAGAAATAACTATACAAACTTATTCCTACATAGTAACTGGCAACTTTGAATGAGAATGTGCTTGCTTACAGCAACGTGCTATATGTTCTGAATGCCCGAATTGGGAATCTGTGTCAGAACTTTGTTAGGAATTATGTGATCCTTACTAGCTGGAAGTAAGTGAGATGGGGCATGAAGTTATTTCTAGGAGTTGGAAACATACCAAGTTTAGCTCAGTTCTGGGCATCTTTGAAATACCTATACAAACTTGTTCCTACATAGTAACTTGCAACTTCGAATGAGAATGTGCTTGCTTACAGCAACGTGCTATATGTTCGGAATGCCCGAATTGGGAATCTGTGTCAAATCTTTCTTAGAAATTATGTGATCCTTACTAGCTGGAAGTAAGGGAGATGGGGCATGAAGTTATTTCTAGGAGTTGGAGACATACAACGTTTAGCCCAGTTCTGGGCATCTTTGAAATACCTATACAAACTTGTTCCTACATAGTAACTTGCAACTTTGAATGAGAATGTGCTTGCTTACAGAAACGTGCTATATGTTCTGAATGCCCGAATTGGGAATCTGTGTCAAAACTTTGTTAGGAATTATGTGATCCTTACTACCTGGAAGTAAGGGAGATGGGGCTTGAAGTTATTTCTAGGAGTTGTACACATACCAAGTTTAGCTCAGTTCTGGACATCTTTGAAATACCTATACAAAACTTGTTCCTACATAATAACTTGCAACTTTGAATGAGAATGTGCTTGCTTACACCAACGTGCTATATGTTCTGAATACCCGAATTGGGAATGTTTGCCAAAATTTTGTTAGGAATTATGTGATTCTTACTAGCTTAAAGTAAGGGAGATGGGGCATGAAGTTATTTCTAGGAGTTTGAAACATACCAAATTTAGCTCAGTTCTGGGCATCTTTGAAATACCTATACAAACTTGTTCCTACATAATAACTTGCAGCTTTGAATGAGAATGTGCTTGCTTACAGCAACGTGCTATATGTTCTGAATGCCCGAATTGGGAATCTGTGTCAAAACTTTGTTAGGAATTATGTGATCCTTACTAGCTGGAAGTAAGTGAGATGGGGCATGAAGTTATATCTGGGAGTTGGAGACATACAACGTTTAGCTCAGTTCTGGGCATCTTTAAAATAAATATACAAACTTGTTCCTACATAGTAACTTGCAACTTTGAATGAGAATGTGCTTGCTTACAGCAACGTGCTATATGTTCTGAATCCCCGAATTGGGAATCTGTGTCAAAAATTTGTTAGTAATTATGTGATCCTTACTAGCTGGAGTAAGGGAGATGGGGCATGAAGTTATTTCTAGGAGTTGGAGACATACAACTTTTAGCTCAGTTCTGGGCATCTTTGAAATACCTATACAAACTTGTTCCTACATAGTAACTTGCAACTTTCAATGAGAATGTGCTTGCTTACAGCAACGTGCTATATGTACTGAATGCCCGATTTGGGAAGCTGTGTCAAAACATTGTTAGGAATTTGTGATCCTTACTAGCTGGAAGTAAGGGAGATGGGGCATGCAGTTATTTCTAGGAGTTGGAAACATACCAAGTTTAGCTCAGTTCTGGGCATCTTTGAAATACCTATACAAACTTGTTCCTACATAGTAACTTGCAACTTTGAATGAGAATGTGCTTGCTTACAGCAACGTGCTATATGTTCTGAATGCCCGAATTGGGAATCTGTGTCAAAACTTTGTTAGAAATTATGTGATCCTTACTAGCTGGAAGTAAGGGAGATGGGGCATGAAGTTATTTGTAGGAGTTGGAGACATACAACGTTTAGCTCAGTTCTGGGCATCTTTGAAATACCTATACAAACTTGTTCCTACATAGTAACTTGCAACTTTGAATGAGAATGTGCTTGCTTACAGCAACGTGCTATAAGTTCTGAACGCCCGAATTGGGAATCTGTGTCAAAACATTGTTAGGAATTTGTGATCCTTACTAGCTGGAAGTAAGGGAGATGGGGCATGAAGTTATTTCTAGGAGTTGGAAACATACCAAGTTTAGCTCAGTTCTGGGCATCTTTGAAATACCTATACAAACTTGTTCCTACATAGTAACTGGCAACTTTGAATGAGAATGTGCTTGCTTACAGCAACGTGCTATATGTTCGGAATGCCCGAATTGGGAATCTGTGTCAAATCTTTGTTAGAAATTATGTGATCCTTACTAGCTGGAAGTAAGGGAGATGGGGCATGAAGTTATTTCTAGGAGTTGGAGACATACACCGTTTAGCTCAGTTCTGGGCATCTTTGAAATACCTATACAATCTTGATCCTACATAGTAACTTGCAACTTTGAATGAGAATGTGCTTGCTTACAGCAACGTGCTATATGTTCTGAATGCCCGAATTGGGAATCTGTGTCAAAACTTTGTTAGGAATTATGTGATCCTTACTAGCTGGAAGTAAGGGAGATGGGGCATGAAGTTATTTCTAGGAGTTGTACACATACCAAGTTTGGCTCAGTTCTGGGCATCTTTGAAATACCTATACAAAACTTGTTCCTACATAATAACTTGCAACTTTGAATGAGAATGTGCTTGCTTACAGCAACGTGCTATATGTTCTGAATGCCCGAATTGGGAATCTGTGTCAAAACTTTGTTAGGAATTATGTGATCCTTACTAGCTGGAAGTAAGGGAGATGGGGCATGAAGTTATTTCTAGGAGTTGTACACATACCAAGGTTAGCTCAGTTCTGGGCATCTTTGAAATACCTATACAAAACTTGTTCCTACATAATAACTTGCAACTTTGAATGAGAATGTGCTTGCTTACACAAACGTGCTATATGTTCTGAATGCCCGAATTGGGAATGTGTGCCAAAACTTTGTTAGGAATTATGTGATCCTTACTAGCTGAAAGTAAGGGAGATGTGGCATGAAGTTATTTCTAGGAGTTTGAAACATACCAAATTTAGCTCAGTTCTGGGCATCTTTGAAATACCTATACAAACTTGTTCCTACATAGTAACTTGCAACTTTGAATGAGAATGTGCTTGCTTACAGCAACGGGCTACATGTTCTGAATGCCCGAATTGGGAATCTGTGTCAAATCTTTGTTAGGAATTATGTGATCATTACTAGCTGGAAGTAAGGGAGATGGGGTATGAAGTTATATCTGGGAGTTGGAGACATACAACGTTTAGCTCAGTTCTGGGCATCTTTGAAATACCTATAGAAACTTGTTCCTACATAGTAACTTGCAACTTTGAATGAGAATGTGCTTGCTTACAGCAACGTGCTATATGTTCTGAATGCCCGAATTGGGAATCTGTGTCAAAACTTTGTTAGAAATTATGTGATCCTTACTAGCTGGAAGTAAGAGAGATGGGGCATGAAGTTATTTGTAGGAGTTGGAGACATACAACGTTTAGCTCAGTTCTGGGCATCTTTGAAATACCTATACAAACTTGTTCCTACATAGTAACTTGCAACTTTGAATGAGAATGTGCTTGCTTACAGCAACGTGCTATATGTTCTGAATGCCCGAATTGGGAATCTGTGTCAAAACTTTGTTAGGAATTATGTGATCCTTACTAGCTGGAAGTAAGGGAGATGGGGCATGAAGTTATTTCTAGGACTTGTACACATACCAAGTTTAGCTCAGTTCTGGGCATCTTTGAAATACCTATACAAAACTTGTTCCTACATAATAACTTGCAACTTTGAATGAGAATGTGCTTGCTTACACCAACGTGCTATATGTTCTGAATGCCCGAATTGGGAATGTGTGCCAAAACTTTGTTAGGAATTATGTGATCCTTACTAGCTGAAAGTAAGGGAGATGTGGCAAGAAGTTATTTCTAGGAGTTTGAAACATACCAAATTTAGCTCAGTTCTGGGCATCTTTGAAATACCTATACAAACTTGTTCCTACATAGTAACTTGCAACTTTGAATGAGAATGTGCTTGCTTACAGCAACGGGCTACATGTTCTGAATGCCCGAATTGGGAATCTGTGTCAAAACTTTGTTAGGAATATTGTGATCATTACTAGCTGGAAGTAAGGGAGATGGGGTATGAAGTTATATCTGGGAGTTGGAGACATACAACGTTTAGCTCAGTTCTGGGCATCTTTGAAATACCTATACAAACTTGTTCCTACATAGTAACTTGCAACTTTGAATGAGAATGTGCTTGCTTACAGCAACGTGCTATATGTTCTGAATGCCCGAATTGGGAATCTGTGTCAAATCTTTGTTAGAAATTATGTGATCCTTACTAGATGGAAGTAAGGGAGATGGGGCATGAAGTTATTTGTAGGAGTTGGAGACATACAACGTTTGCTCAGTACTGGGCATCTTTGAAATACCTATACAAACTTGTTCCTACATAGTAACTTGCAACTTTGAATGAGAATGTGCTTGCTTACAGCAACGTGCTATATGTTCTGAATGCCCGAATTGGGAATCTGTGTCAAAACTTTGTTAGGAATTATGTGATCCTTACTACCTGGAAGTAAGGGAGATGGGGCATGAAGTTATTTCTAGGAGTTGGAGACATACAACGTTTAGCTCAGTTCTGGGCATCTTTGAAATACCTATACAAACTTGTTCCTACATAGTAACTTGCAACTTTGAATGAGAATGTGCTTGCTTACAGCAACGTGCTATATGTTCTGAATGCCCGAATTGGGAATCTGTGTCAAAACTTTGTTAGGAATTATGTGATCCTTACTAGCTGGAAGTAATTGAGTTGGGGCATGAAGTTATTTCTAGGAGTTGGACACATACCAAGTTTAGCTCAGTTCTGGGCATCTTTGAAATACCTATACAAACTTGTTCCTACGTAGTAACTTGCAACTTTGAATGAGAATGTGCTTGCTTACAGCAACGTGCTATATGTTCTGAATGCCCGAATTGGGAATCTGTGTCAAAACTTTGTTAGGATTATGTGATCCTTACTATCTGGGGTAAGGGAGATGGGGCATGAAGTTATTTCTAGGAGTTGGAGACATACAACCTTTAGCTCAGTTCTGGGCATCTTTGAAATACCTATACAAACTTGTTCCTACATAGTAACTTGCAACTTTGAATGAGAATGTGCTTGCTTACAGCAACGGGCTATATGTTCTGAATGCCCGAATTGGGAATCTGTGTCAAAACTTTGTTAGGAATTATGTGATCCTTACTAGCTGAAAGTAAGGGAGATGGGGCATGAAGTTATTTCTAGGAGTTGGAGACATACAACTTTTAGCTCAGTTCTGGGCATCTTTGAAAAACCTATACAAACTTGTTCCTACATAGTAACTTGCAACTTTGAATGAGAATGTGCTTGCTTACAGCAACGTGCTATAAGTTCTGAACGCCCGAATTGGGAATCTGTGTCAAAACATTGTTAGGAATTTGTGATCCTTACTAGCTGGATGTAAGGGAGATGGGGCATGAAGTTATTTCTAGGAGTTGGAAACATACCAAGTTTAGCTCAGTTCTGGGCATCTTTGAAATACCTATACAAACTTGTTCCTACATAGTAACTGGCAACTTTGAATGAGAATGTGCTTGCTTACAGCAACGTGCTATATGTTCTGAATGCCCGAATTGGGAATCTGTGTCAAAACTTTGTTAGGAATTATGTGATCCTTACTAGCTGGAAGTAAGGGAGATGGGGCATGAAGTTATTTCTAGGAGTTGGAAACATACCAAGTTTAGCTCAGTTCTGGGCATCTTTGAAATACCTATACAAACTTGTTCCTACATAGTAACTTGCAACTTTGAATGAGAATGTGCTTGCTTACAGCAACGTGCTATATGTTCGGAATGCCAGAATTGGGAATCTGTGTCAAAACTTTGTTAGAAATTATGTGATCCTTACTAGATGGAAGTAAGGGAGATAGGGCATGAAGTTATTTCTAGGAGTTGGAGACATACAACGTTTAGCTCAGTTCTGGGCATCTTTGAAATACCTATACAAACTTGTTCCTACATAGTAACTTGCAACTTTGAATGAGAATGTGCTTGCTTACAGAAACGTGCTATATGTTCTGAATGCCCGAATTGGGAATCTGTGTCAAAACTTTGTTAGGAATTATGTGATCCTTACTAGCTGGAAGTAAGGGAGATGGGGCTTGAAGTTATTTCTAGGAGTTGTACACATACCAAGTTTAGCTCAGTTCTGGGCATCTTTGAAATACCTATACAAAACTTGTTCCTACATAATAACTTGCAACTTTGAATGAGAATGTGCTTGCTTACACCAACGTGCTATATGTTCTGAATGCCCGAATTGGGAATGTGTGCCAAAACTTTGTTAGGAATTATGTGATTCTTACTAGCTGAAAGTAAGGGAGATGGGGCATGAAGTTATTTCTAGGAGTTTGAAACATACCAAATTTAGCTCAGTTCTGGGCATCTTTGAAATACCTATACAAACTTGTTCCTACATAATAACTTGCAACTTTGAATGAGAATGTGCTTGCTTACACCAACGTGCTACATGTTCTGAATGCCCGAATTGGGAATCTGTGTCAAAAATTTGTTAGGAATTATATGATCCTTACTAGCTGGAAGTAAGGGAGATGGGGCATGAAGTTATATCTGGGAGTTGGAGACATACAACGTTTAGCTCAGTTCTGGGCATCTTTGAAATACCTATACAAACTTGTTCCTACATAGTAACTTGCAACTTTGAATGAGAATGTGCTTGCTTACAGCAACGTGCTATAAGTTCTGACCGCCCGAATTGGGAATCTGTGTCAAAACTTTGTTAGGAATTATGTGATCCTAACTAGCTGGAGTAAGGGAGATGGGGCATGAAGTTATTTCTAGGAGTTGGAGACATACAACGTTTGGCTTAGTTCTGGGCATCTTAGAAATAACTATACAAACTTGTTCCTACATAGTAACTTGCAACTTTGAATGAGAATGTGCTTGCTTACAGCAACGTGCTATATGTTCTGAATGCCCGAATTGGGAATCTGTTTCAAAACTTTGTTAGGAATTATGTGATCCTTACTAGCTGGAAGTAAGGGAGATGGGGCATGAAGTTATTTCTAGGAGTTGTACACATACAAAGTTTAGCTCAGTTCTGGGCATCTTTGAAATACCTATACAAACTTGTTCCTACATAATAACTTGCAACTTTTAATGAGAATGTGCTTGCTTACAGCAACGTGCTATATGATCTGAATGCCCGAATTGGGAATCTGTGTCAAAACTTTGTTAGGAATTATGTGATCCTTACTAGCTGGAGTAAGGGAGATGGGGCATGAAGTTATTTCTAGTTGTTGGAGACATACCAAGTTTAGCTCAGTTCTGGGCATCTTTGAAATACCTATACAAA